>NC_091825.1:59005000-59615000 GCF_038994185.2 Dermacentor albipictus | reverse complement strand
AAAGCGATCAATGAAGTAATTAACAAAGGCGCTATCGCAAGAAAAGTTGCATTTCAGCATAGTGAATTGTCAGATATTGAGGTTGCAAATACTTTTAATTCTCATTTTATTGATGCTGGTGCGTCCTCACAAAATGATACACCAGTCTCTTGCACGGAATATATATTAAATCGATGTTCTTCTACGCTGTTCTTGGCGCCTACTGAGCAGTACGAGATACAGACAATAATTTTATCGTTGAAAGACAGTTGTGCTTCAGGTGAAGATGATATAAAAGTGAAGCCGTTGAAAGCCGTCAGTGAAATTGTAAGCACGCCTCTTTCACATATCTGTAACCTAATTCTTTCTAACGGTGTGTTTCCAGATAGGATGAAGCTAGCCCGAGTGACTGTCATTCATAAGAGTGGCCCAGTTAACGACATGAATAACTACAGGCCAATATCCGTTCTTTCTGTCTTCGCGAAAATTGCTGAGCATGTAATTAATAGAAGACTTTGTCAGTTTCTAAACACGTATAACATAATAGCTCAGGAGCAATATGGTTTCTGTAAGGCTAAATCTTCAGAAACCGCTTTACTTGAAATAAAGGAACAAATCCTTGACAACATAGAAAACCGAATGTTAACTCTAGGTATCTTTTTAGATTTTAGGAAGGCCTTCGATTGCGTGCAACACGATGTCCTTTTGAAAAAGCTACCTCTTTATGGAATTCGTGGTGTCGCATTATCCTTAATAAAAAGCTATCTGACCTCTAGAACACAGTACACAACAATAAATGGAGTTAGTTCCGAAATCCAGCACATTAAATACGGCGTGCCGCAAGGATCCGTCTTGGGGCCTGTTTTATTTTTACTCTATATTAATGATATTGTCAATATTCAAGGCTGTTCCAATATTATATTATACGCGGATGATACTAACGTGTTCTTCTCAGGAAGGGAAATAGGAAATCTTTTTGAGCAAGCTAACATCTGGTTACAGCAACTAAGCTTGTGGCTAAATGCGAATAAACTCCAATTAAACATAACTAAAACTAAGTATCTAGTGTTTAAGTCAAAAGGAACAATAATCCACCCTCAGATAACACTCCAGTTTCAGAAGGTCAACCTCGAACAGGCAGCAACAACCAGATTTTTAGGAGTTATATTCCATGAAAATATGTCCTGGTCACCGCACGTAGACGTTCTTAGAAAAAATATCGCTCGTGCTGTCGGTGTGCTAAATAGGTTGCGATATTTGCTACCGATAAATGTGAAGCGCAATATTTACAACGCGCTTATACATTCTCGATTAACGTATTGTTTGCTAGTTTGGTCAACCACTACACAAACTAACTTAGAATCAATTCAAACACTCCAAAACCGCGCACTGCGCGCGATAGGTAACTTAGAACGTACTGATACCACTAAACTATACTATAACAAATACAAAATATTAACAGCATCAAAACTTCACACTTACAAATTATTCCTCGAAATTTCACGGCAATTCTGGGAAGACAAATGTTCCTTCCAAAGTAAATACCATGGCAGAACGACAAACTATATATAATCTCAGAAAAACTCTGATAGGAAAACCACGTTGCAGAACGAAATACGGAGATCAAAAACTAGCAGTTCAACTTCCTAACCTTCTAAACGACTACCCCTTGGTATTGGACCTGCTAAATTCTGGAATTTCAAAGCAAAGCTTTAAGAAGACGGTAAAAGAATTGTTACTATCCGAAGACTAATAGAAATGTTGAACTACAGGTATAGAAAATTTTGTTCATGTTTCTTGTTGTTGTTTTTAGAAAACTGTGTAAACTTTAACCTTTCAGCTACCGGTATGGAAAATTTCGTACATACTTGTTTTTTTTTTCTGTCGTTGTCGTGCTTCAGTTGATTAGAAAACTGTATAAACTTTAACCTTTTTTTTTCCTTTCTTCTTACGCGAATTGTGTACTCAAGTGTTGAAAATGTGTACTACTTTATTTCATGTGTGACTGAAAGCCTGCCACTGCCATGTTGCTGCCAATGTACGGGTGGCACGGCCTAGTCAGGCATATGTATTGCCTTTAGCCGTGTCCCCTAAGACAATCTGTTCATTGTCTTGAATAAACCAATAAAGAAAGAAAGAAAGAAAGAAAGAAAGAAAGAAAGCATTGGTGTACCAAGTCGAACATATATCAGTCTATTTCTCCGACCACAAAGCTTCCTTCATGACTGTCAAGAACTGTTAGTGGAGTCTTTGTTAAAGGAATACGTGTGAAAAATAAAAAAAAAAATTCTGTGATAGCGCATACATGTGTTGCTCGATTTCTTTGCCTCAATCTATCGAAAAGGTGAAACAGCTTATTTGCTGCGCTCAAATTTCGCATTAGGAAGTAACGTAATCGTCGGTAATTTTTTTTTATGTTTTTCGTTCAGCCTACATTCTCTAGTCGCTGAAGTATATTTTTGATTGCTAGAGCCTGGGGCGCTTTCGTCGCCGTAATCTCATTATTTATTTCTTAAAAAGCCGGATAAATCATCGACTCCCACTCCTCTTGCAGTACCTGTGCAGAGTTGAGGAAACGGCTCTAGCAGTCGTTACAAAAAACAAAAACAAAGAAATAATAAATGCAGCTTCAAGAAGTACACAAGGACTACAAAAAGAAATCGCAGAAGCTCGAGAACAACTTGACAACTAGGGTGGTTGCTTGGGCTAGTTGGTAATTCGTGTGTGGCAACGCAATAAAATATTGTTGGAAGTCAGCGCTGTGTATGTCGTCTATCACTGTCCTTGTCCTTCGCGCCGTACGTTATTTTTGATCAGCTTGACAAATTTTGGGAAAAGTATTGAGTTTTTAAAAGAAGACCAAATACAGGCTTTGTCAAGAAATAGCACCCCATCTTTGTAAACAATTATGCCATGTTACGGTTAAATTATGTCTTTGTACCTAGTCACGTACTGGCCATTTATTTTGAAATAAATGATGCCACGTGGTAGGTCCGCCACCAGATAACTTGGGCTGTTTCTGCCGTATTTCTTCTCTCCAAAATATTTGATAACCATTACCGTTTTCCTGAGACGAACCCGTTTCCTTAGCTCAGTGCCTACGTGCTGCGATGCTCAGGACGCGGGTTCGATCCTGACGGATACGGGTGTAATTTAATTGGGGCGAAATGCAATAACGCTCGTGCACTTAAATCAAGGTGCGTGGTAAAGAACCCTAGGTGGAGGGAATCAATTCTGAGTCACCTAATACGTCGTGTTTATAACCAGTCCGTGGTTATGGTGCGTAAAACCCGATCTTTCTTTTTTTTCTGTGTCTGTGTGTGGCACTAAGCAGTGCAGTAAAATCCCTTGAGGCTTCAAAGTCCAATTATTTAAGCCATGCATTCTCTGAAACAGATTCCAAACATTACTGTGTAACAATATAAAAACCAAGTCTCTTACCACCGAAGAAGGCAGTAAAAGGATCATTCAGTGTCAGGAAAAAGACTATGAGGCATCAAAAAAAGTTAGAGCTGTTGTTTTACAATTATATGAAACAGTAAAATGACCAGCAAAGAAACCCTCTTCACTGCTAGCGCTTGATAGGAATTTCATTCGTGTTATTTCATGCACCAAATGTTTTTATTTCCCTCCAAAAGATTTTTACCACCGCGAACCCCAACCGTGCTCTGTCGAGGAGTGGGCACTGACATGGCGGACGCCGTAGCAGACGACGCGGTTGTCCTACCCATAAGGAGCGGCGGGGGAGGAGGACATCGAGGCACCCTATTAGCGAAGCGCGAAATAATAGTATCGCAGCAGTACACGCTTCATGCATACCTCATTTCGACTGTGGCAATGCGCTGTGTCGCTATATGGATTCAATGCTAATTCATTGCTGTTGACAGACATCTTGAAGTCAGTTCTACCTCAAGTTTTTTTTTTTCTGAACATTGCCGTTTCACCATGCTGTGGGAGTTTCTATGGTAAACATAAAACGTTTGCTTCCAGAGGGGCCGCATGCCTCTGATTTTGTGAAATCACTGCGCCGCCTGCAGAGATTCTCGCTGAAAAAGAGCATTTCAGGTGCGGGAGTAACGTTAATAACTGGTCCGGGTCATTCGGACAGACAACAAAGAAACGAAAACCCATTGGCTGCCATTGACAAACCCTCCGGGCTTTGTCAATGGGAACTCGATATATCGCTGTAGACATTCACAAAGCTGCCGCCAACGGCGGTACGGATGCGGCAAGTGCGTTTCCACAAAGGAAAGAGATATATGCACCGTTTCCAAGTCGCATATACGCCAACGTATGCCAAAGTCACGATGTGGGGCTCCAAATGCATAAATCTGCCAGCACAGATTGTCAAGCTAGGCAGAAGACGTCTGCGAGACTTCGCGGGACAGGAGCCGCCTCTGGAGAAGAGCCGTTCTTATGTATAGGGATCGATTCGAACCACTATACACAATCGCATTTGGCACATTTGAAAGGCGTATAACGTAGCAGTGCCACGTCTTTCCTAGATTCCAGAAAACAAGAAAGGAAGGAATACGCGGGCTCCAATGCCAAATTCCCTTACACGACGACTTATGCATGTGGCAAGAAATGCTTTTCCATTGACTCATTCAATCGATGGCACGAAGAAGGCTTACACGCGCGCAGCACGCGGGTGGGATTTATCGACGGTGCGGATGGCTTTCAATCGATTGCAAGAGATGAACTTAGAAATGTTGGCAACTACTGTGCCGCCGACACCACTCCAAATCGTAAGTTATAAAGTGAGCAAAAGATTAAACAGGAGGTGACGTGAAAGTATATGAGAGCAATAAATCAGTTTTTGCAAGCATGCAGTAAATGATCGACAAAACAACAAAGGGAGAAAACAGCATGTTCTGCAGTTTTAATTCTATACACATAATATTGAGCTATTTTTCGCTATTGAAATAAAAATGAAAGAAAGAGGCGTAGTCTACTTATAATGACGACGGCTACTCGTTTTTGGCATAGCGGAAACAATATAAAGATATATATAGAAGAATGAAAAGAAACCACGTCATAGGGTCAGAAATTCACAGCACACAGTCCTATACACCCACGAACATAACAATATAAAATTGCAAGTTGCACCAGAATGAGTTTGCACTCACTCACAAACACACACAAACGGCCGTAATATAGACGGCGATGAGCATGCAGACAGATGAGGAAAAACACTGAGTTAAAATAATACACGCTCAGAATACAAAAAATATAACACGTACTTTACAGGCACTAATAATTACAGATAACAGATGCAAGTTATAGTAACATCATGTGACTATTCAGTGCGATATCTAACACTTGTAAAGGATGCCTGTCTGTTCGTAAAAAATGTTCAAGTGCATTCAATGCTTTTCGCTGTGCTATTTTTGATGAGCTATCAATAGAGAATCAGGATAACAAAATAAGTACAAGCAAGTCAGTTACACAAAAAAAAACGCATACCTAACCCATACACGCAAAGTCGGCACATTCAAACACAAGCGATCAAAGGCATCGCTGCATATAGTTAAACCGTCCTTTACAGCATAACAATGTCGAAAGTGAAGCCATAAGCAGTTAAAACTCTAGCAAAAATAACAAGAAACGCAAAACATGCTAACTGTGTCCTCACATAAATGAATTATATCGCTTTCGCTCATTATCATTCGTGTATAATACTATTAGTATTAGCAGCAGTAATATTTCACCTATCAGGGCTTTTTAAATTTAGAACAGATCTTTGTAATGACGGGTTATTATATGCGAACTAAAGTATTATTCAGAAGTGGTACTGAATTGATTAATTATAGTGCCTGCTACAGCGCTAAGCGCCACGATTACATTGTTCATTTGAAGTGCGGAACAAGGGCCCGAAAAAAGTGGAAATAAAAGAAATAATAAGCTGCTTGCAAAAGTATCACTGTACAACACACATTGTGATTTCACAGCTTGCCGGGTCGTTTTACACGATCGCGGACACACCTATACACAGCTGCAGGTGTGACTTTGTAGCTGGAACAGTCACAAAGGAGGTGCCAAGAACAGTTCTCGTAATGTTACGAACTTCCAACCGGTGCCACCAGTGTTACGACTCCCAACCGGTGCCGCCAGTGTTACGAACTTGCACCGCTGCACCACGATTACGGCTTTGTGGTCCCGTAGCGCTCTTCACCCGTTTCGTGACAGAGCGTTGGTAGCGAAGACTCCGAGCCTGGCGTCGATGAGAATAACAAAAGGGACTTTATACATTATATACAGGTTATCATACAGGACATAAACGGATCGGCACTGGGGCCGAGAGCTCACACAAACGCGACTGTTCTCGCACGACGGCGTCCGGCGAAAACGCGTGACACATCTCACCCCAGTCGGGACGACACTCTCTCCCAGTGGGTTGGCGGATCCTGTTTTCGAGGCAGCGCGTTGCTGCTTTTATAATCCCCGAGCACCATTGTCACGCAGACGGCCCAATACAAAGTCAGCACACGACGGTCGTCCGAGGGGTCCAACCAGCGACCGCGCTGGCCACCCGGTTCAAAGTTCGCGCGCGCGGTGACCTCCAGGCAAAGGGAGGTGCGGCGCCGGGCTGTCGGGCACACGCGGACACGTTTAAACACGCTGCTTCGCCGAGGCTTCTCCCGCACGAAGGCGCAGCATCTTGGCTTGTGAAGGGAGAATTATGGCGCTCGCAGGATAGATTCTGCATCTTGCAGATTCGGGATCCGGGCTTGTGGTAATGGCACAACAGCATCCCCGCCCTCAGATAAGGCGCCGGGAAGACGAGCTGCCTCCACGTGGCTCGGATGCCAGGCGCGCACGTTCGTCAGGCTCGTCCAAGTTCACGTCCATTGTCGGGACGCCAGGTAACTTCACGTGCCCAGGTCCGACTCGTCAGGACAGGAGCTCTGCTCACCACGTCGTCGCCAAGGCACCTTGACCAGCTCCGCTCGGGTCGTTCCTAAGACCTTGCTTCTCGCCACTGGTCCCGCTTGGTCGTTCTGCAGCTTGCAAAACCGACCGGCAAAAGGCAACACCCAACACGAACAAGTGCCCTCTGTCTCCCGTCAAACACCAGACAAGGCCATAATTCAAATCAACCTAACTAAATTGCTATCCCTCTTTTTGCTCCCGCTGCAACAAGAGGCAGGTGTACGATCTAGTACACAAGGCTCAAGCAACCAGTTTTCAAATTAACAACACAACAAAATAGACAAGAAACAATTATTAATCAGCAATAATAATTACAAATGGAATGGTCCCCTTGAAATCACTTGGACCGAAAACATACTTCTGAGGAAGCAAATGAGGTCATTCATTTTTCCCGGCGATATTTTCGCGGAATCCGAAGCTGCTTATATTTGCGACCCTGCTTATCCGTGTAGCGGCGGTACAATAAGCCAGATTCCTTGCCAAATGAAACCTCCTTTTTTTTCACTCCCCGTTTGACGCTCTTCCTCAGATCGGCTAGTGAACAATCTTCCTGTTGTTCGCGAATCAGACTTTCTCTTTCAACTGCAGCCTGCTCCTGCCAGCTGGCGGAAACCGGAGCGAGTGTGGAGCCCGCGTCGCCTAATTGCGGCGTCGCGTCTCTATCGCGGCTAGCACTGCACGCGTCACTCCCACTCACCTCCAGGACCCGCTCGCCTAGGCCAGCCTCCGAGCTCTGCCTCTCTCGTGACTGCTCGCCACTCAAGTTACCGTGATCGGTCCGTGTGCCGCACTGCCTTTCGCTCACCGACGCTAAGTCAAGTTCCCTCGACAGCGGGCGCGCTTTGGATCGCGTGGGGGCCATGTACGCCACGTCGGCAAAGAATGATTTGCCCTGATCCCTCAGCAGCTGCTCCGAGCTATTTGAGAAGAGGTAGGAAAATTGCTCCGGGAGGGCGGCTGACACAGCGGCTTCGGTGTTAAGTTTTCCAAACTCTCCTTCAATGATAACCGTTGCGATCGGTAAACAGACACTCTCCTTCTCGGCCACTTGCCGTATCCTAACGCACTCTCCCGTAAAATCACTCAAGGAGACGAAAGACGGGTGAACAACGTCCATAGTTGCTGCAGAGTCCCGCAGTGCTCGGCACTTCTTGCCGTTTACCTTAATTTCCTGCACATAGGGCTCCAATAGACGTATGTTCTTGTGAGTTTCCTGTATCGTTGCGAAAGCAATTCTCTCTGGGCAGCTTGCAGCGATGTGCCCTTGCTTTTTGCAATTGTAGCAGGTTAACGGTTTCCGTTTTTCAAAAGAACGCGTCATTTCGTTTCGCTGTTTCGGACCATCGTCATCATTCTGAGATGCATTCTGTCCATCCCTTACAGTTTCTTTGGGAAGGGACTCGTCGTCCCGAAACTCGCGACGCGTGATTTCCTTCCGTTCGTCGGGCTTCCCGTAAAACCCATCTCTTCTATCTGCTTTCTCTATGCGCACTGCCTTGCTGTGCAAGCTGCGGCGGGTGTAATACTCTTCCGCTAACTCTGCTGCCTTGTTTAGCTTAACCTCTTTTAGCCTATCTTGCAGCCAGAGCCGGACATCCTCATCAATGCAACGGTAGAACTGCTCCAACGTGATGCATTCGACAATTTTGTCGCGGTCGTCGTAAACCTCTTCGCCCTTCAGCCATTCCACCAAGTCGGCTTTTAGACGAAACGCGAAGTCAACATTCGACTCCTTACCCTTTTTTGCATACCGGAACCTCTGCCGGAAAGCTTCGGGCGACAATTTGTACTTCCGCAGTAGCGCTTCCTTCACATCACTGTAGCTCTCAAACGCCTCTTTCGATAAGCAAGTTATTACGTCTGATGCCTCCCCAGGAAGCAAGGCTAACAGATTCTGTGCCCAAAGGGATCGCTCAATGCTATTCCGTTCGCACACGTGCTCAAATTTCACGAGGTATTTGGCCATATCCTCTCCGACGACAAAGGGTGGAAGTTGATCGCGTATTCTGGGAACATTAGAAGTGAGACTAGGCGCCGGCGAGTTATTTCGGATCTCCAACTCTTTCATTTTAAGCTCGTGCTCACGTCGCTCCCTCTCTCTCCTTTCCTCCTTTTCCTCCTCGCGACGTTGCTGTTCTCTCCTTTCCTCCTTTTCCTCCTCGCGACGTTGCTGTTCTCTCCTTTCCTCCCTTTCCCGACGTTCATTGATTTCCGCCCAGGCCTCTGCGGCTTCCTCAGCCGTTACGTCCCCAGTCCTCATGACCTCAAGGATCGCATTCTTTCTTTTGGTTGAGCCCAACTCAATGCCCAACTCCTCACAAATTTCGAGAAGTTCCTTCACCTTGTACTTCTCCATCGTTCACACTGTCCTCCTGCTGTTTACCCTTTTTGAATATACCTGCCGTACGCTACTATAACACTACTAGTAAGACATATGCAAGTATTTCACACACTGCCCTTTTTACCCCCTCAGCATCCCCTGGTTTTCAAAACACTCTTACTAGGCTTGAAACACACAAGGTTATCACAATGCAACACCAAATCCTTCCTTAAGCTACTATAACCTGTGTCAAAGAAAGTCTGGTGTTTGAGGTAAACTTCAGGCACTCACCGCGCCGAGGTAGCTGATGCCGGTCAATCCCGTAGCTGCCATCCAGTGTTACGAACTTCCAACCGGTGCCACCAGTGTTACGACTCCCAACCGGTGCCGCCAGTGTTACGAACTTGCACCGCTGCACCACGATTACGGCTTTGTGGTCCCGTAGCGCTCGTCACCCGTTTCGTGACAGAGCGTTGGTAGCGAAGACTCCGAGCCTGGCGTCGATGAGAATAACAAAAGGGACTTTATACATTATATACAGGTTATCATACAGGACATAAACGGATCGGCACTGGGGCCGAGAGCTCACACAAACGCGACTGTTCTCGCACGACGGCGTCCGGCGAAAACGCGTGACACATCTCACCCCAGTCGGGACGACACTCTCTCCCAGTGGGTTGGCGGATCCTGTTTTCGAGGCAGCGCGTTGCTGCTTTTATAATCCCCGAGCACCATTGTCACGCAGACGGCCCAATACAAAGTCAGCACACGACGGTCGTCCGAGGGGTCCAACCAGCGACCGCGCTGGCCACCCGGTTCAAAGTTCGCGCGCGCGGTGACCTCCAGGCAAAGGGAGGTGCGGCGCCGGGCTGTCGGGCACACGCGGACACGTTTAAACACGCTGCTTCGCCGAGGCTTCTCCCGCACGAAGGCGCAGCATCTTGGCTTGTGAAGGGAGAATTATGGCGCTCGCAGGATAGATTCTGCATCTTGCAGATTCGGGATCCGGGCTTGTGGTAATGGCACAACAGTAACCGCGCTCGAAAAACTGGACAATCGCCCCTTTACAGAGGAGAAAGCTCTAGGACACTGGTCCAGACGGGCTTCGGCACTCAAGGCCTTAAGGGCTTTGCTGAAGTTTTTAAAGACATGCGAATTGTGCGATCGCCTTTGAGTGTTATATCGCGTAGTATCGCGTTACTGCGTGAATTTCCTTTTTTTTCTCCTCTTCTTCTTCTTTCTCCTTTTATTCCCTTTACCCCTTTCCCCAGCACAGGGTAGCCAGCCGGTACTTACACTGGCTAACCTCCCTGTCTTTCCTCATCTTTGTCTCTCTCTCTCTCTCTCTGCAGGTGTGACGAGCAGCGACTGCCTTGCTAGCCACACCGTAAACGTGACGTAGCGAGGTCAGAACATTCGTGAAAACTTCAGCAGGCCCTGGAAGGGGAGCCCCACGCTGTAATTTTTCCCGCCTTTCCATCGAAAGCTGTCGTCTCCAATATGACGTGAAGTTCGAGTCCCGCTCCTTCGATGATTTGCCCCTGTCCGACACCGTGCGCTCGACTTTGCCCGAATGGCCCACCAAGAAAGGGAGCGTGAATGGCGCCCCGTCGTTCATCACAGTCGCGGCGCCACCGTTGTTCAAACAATGCCACTAGCCCCTGTCCTCTGCCGAACGCTGCGCATACAACGCCCTCCCTCGACGAAGGCAGACATTGAGCCGCTCGGCCCCGAAACGCCTCGAGGACCGCCCTTTCGGCAAGACGCAGAGCGGCTTTGAAGCGCCGGTCTTTCGGTGAAAGAGTTGTCGTGGAATAGATGTGTGTGTGCTTACGTTCCCCCTCTCCTGCCTGCGGAGGTTGGAGAGAAATAGGGAGGGTGGAAACCAGCGGCTCTTTTAGTTCGTCGTATTTCATTTTTCATTGTTTGTTTTTCATGATCCACACATACTGCATGCACATAGGCAAAAAGACGACTAAGAGAGAAGAAAGCAAGGTAACGACAATCTACTAAAGCTGCTTGTCAGCATTTGACAAGGGCCTTGACACTAGTATTCCGTGCATGTGTACTGACCTTTTCGCGGTGATCCCGTGGGTGCTGCAATGTTTGACCACGTGGTGACGCGTGCATTGCTTGTCTCAGCTGCCTCCGTTGCCTCCGTGCTTACAATGGGTTTGTATGACGCCGGTGCGGCTTAGCAAACGCCTGTTTCGAGAGATATCGCAGACGGTGACTGCGTGGAGGAAACGAAGCTTTGGCCACAGCTTCAGAGAACAGGCAAAAATGCTTTCGGAGCTAATGAAGCCAAATGGCGCGAGCAGCGTATTTCGCGCTTGCTCTGTGTATTCCAAGCTTTCCAAACTTTCCGCTCATGAATTGAATCAGGATTAGTATGATCTGCTCTTCGTTTTTATTTGGCAAATATATTGAAGCCGCGGCTTGTCACATTTCTGACTTCATCGATGCGGTCACTATCTGATTATTTTCTGCCTAATCGCTCGCGGGTATGCTCACTTCCGACAGATTTGTTCTTGCTGCGTGTAAGGCTAGAAACGTATGTTGCTTTGTACCTTGTAATATCTTGTAACAAGGATGTATTATCGCTAGTAACTCGCTTACTTTATGGACCGTCACGAAACATTCAGCTTCGACCATTCGTGCACAATCAGTGTAGTCCGTCATTTATTGTGCGTATATGGTGCTCACATATTCAAGTGTGCGTCCATTCGCTCATTGACACGTTGGCGATAGAGTGGGAGCAAATGTCCGTACCAGTTGAGGTAGATGTGTGCAGATACTGTGCGCGAAACGTACTGTGACAGGAAGCGGAACCAATGATGGTATCTTGTTTGCCGACTTTTCCTTGGAAGTAAAATGGATGACAGCTGTGACAGGCGACATAAAAGTGCATTAAACTAAGTTTCAAATATGCCGCTATCAAATTCTCCTGTCGAGTTTCTCGGTGCGCCCAAGGCTGTAAGAATGCTTACATAGTTTTCAATTGCGTCTTTTCTCGTCGCACGTCTAGCTAGAGTTTATTTGACGTCCTCTATAAATTTTAAACGCCATAGTGGTAGGGGTGTTACTCATGGGACAAGCAAACACCATTAATGGTGTAAAACCTTTTACTGTGTACTCCCTTTGTCGACGTTCCGGGGCTGAAGCATTTTGGGAAAAGTTAGCGATACAACACTGGTGGGTGACCAAATTTCTGTATGCTGGAGGAAAGCCGTACATATATCCGTACAGTTCCGGCAGCGGTCCCCGAACTCGGTGACACAGTTTCACTTCATTCTTTAATATGCCAGTCACTATTATTTCAGCCAACTACTGCAGACTTCTTCAAACTACATGATTCAATCCAACGTGATCACAGTGCATTAGCGAAAACTCAGCTGCATTTCCAACAGCTGATAGCACAGAAGCTAGGTGGAAACGGTAACGATTTCGTATTCGTGCGCTGTAGCTGAAGCGCTATACGTGCGACGCGCCGCGGAAAGCGCCATCTCATTTCTCTTGAACAAACTGCTCCACTAAAGGGGTCAATAAGCAACGAGGGGTTGCGGTGCAGTATAATGCACGCAGGAATGACACTGCTTCATTCAGTGAGCTGCCATGTGTACTTTGATGACGTCTGTCAGCACGCGCCTCTCACTGGCGACATCATCACCTAGAGAACGCACCGTAAGTGCCAGTTTTTTGGGTGCGCCTGAACGTCAGCTATAGAGCGACCAAGTTTTCGAGAAGATCAAATCAGTACAAATTGGTGCCAGTGAGACATACAAGAGCAAATGCACCCGAGCCATGCTCGCAACTTTTTGATAGTTATTGTTCCATATATACCTCTCATGCCTCGCATTTTCGCGCGCTCCGTGTCATTGAACAAAGAAAACACTTAAGTATAACAAATAACACTAAGAGCACACTACAAAGAAAACACTAAGTATAACGTCCTGATGGCAGCTCCGAAGGTATAGAAACCACGTACCAGCGGTGCTTTGAAGCGCAGTTTGCTTTGGCTGTGCTGAGCTCGTCATTATCTTGGTGTAAATTTTTTTTAGAATTATATACGAAAGCAGTATGTGCGCCGAATGAAAGCACCAGCGGAGGGGCTTGTAACAGCCTTTGTGTGCGGACCGACAGTGTATTGCAAGTAATTAAACCTCTGTTGTGTGTAAAGAAAAAAAAGAAGGAAACTCGTACGTAATACCTTGATAAAATGTTCGGCAGCATGTTGCACTCCTGTAACATGTGAAGGCGAGAGGCTGCAGCCCACTTGGTAACGCATAACGTTTTATGATCTTAGAGGTCACAGTGCTTGCAAGGCTTGCAAGCTGGAGTGTGAAGTGCACGTGTGGTCCTTCAGGTCGACCTCCTCAACGACACTTGCAAGCGCTTAATTCACTACGCATAGAGGTGCAGCTTGCTTGTCGCCAATAAGTGTTACGATTGTGTAACACAACACGAACACAATGAAAGACAGACATGATTGCTGTACCTCATGAATGTTTGTTTATCAAATTCCATCTTTAGCGCCGTCCTGTGGTAAGCGATTCTCTGACCACACACCATGCATCACTGGAGCTCCGCGGTGGCTTCTCGACGTTCAGAGACATTAATCGTGGTCTCATGGTCTGTAAAGTAGCAGTAGATGTACTGCAACAATGGCATCGTGGTTGGGGAACACCAAGTCTATGCACGTTCCCCTGTTTGTAGTGACACTCTCGCATACGTTGTATGCGTGATTCCAATGAATGTACGAACTGCACGCTTCACTCTGCTGAGGGCTTGAAGCCTCTGCGTCACGAGAGGAATGAGCCTAGCATTTTTAGCCTGCTTGGCGCAGTGTGAGCCATTGCTGATGATGATAGTTCTTGTATAATGTGAAGGGACGACGCGGTTTTTGGATATGAGCCACTGCAATGAGCCACTTAAGCTTTTCACTTTAATAATGCTGGCTCGCAGGTGCAGCAGTTGTAATGTAATGTAACGTATATGTAATGGTTTCCTTGATTTACTTTAGCCTTTATTTTCTCTGATAAAAGCTGTTTGGTACGTGCCACTTGGTGAGTGGCCATTCTTGGCTTGTAGTCCAGTATGGCTATGTGCCTCTGTGACCCAAGACATACCTAATCCTTAAATGTTGCTTGGTGCGTGTAGTTTTCTGTGCATACACCGGCCATAACCACTTTTCTCTCGACAGACATCATGCATCCCCTTCGTCCTCCCCACATAAGTGCGTAGACATCTCACACTGTGCATATGCCTGATTTGGAGTCAGGCTTTCAGCATAGCTCATGAGTGGTGTACACGTATAGGTCATAAGAAGTGCATGAGAATATTGTTGTGACTGTTGCTGAGGTTAAACAAACATTGCATGATGTTATACACGGCAGAGTAGGAAAGTAAACGAAATTGTACGCATTGTCGTGAGAATTAAAGCACATAAAGTATACCGGTTCGCTAAACCTTGGCTTTACGTAGATTCTCACAGTGCGCCATCTCAACAGCATAGATATTTTTTTCTTATATGCAAATGCAAATGTAGCACACGCATCTAATAGATTCGTTTGTGAAACCAGCTGACGCCGAATGTCAATTTCCTTGTGTCCTCATGAGGTCGATCAATGAGCTCACGATCTCGTAGCTGGCATGGTAGGGGGTGTTATCATAGACGATGCGAAATTCCGCCATATTGTTAAAATATGTCACGTTGTTTCACCGAGAAAATTACAGTATTGCAGGCCAATCGTAGCTGACAAGACGTGCAATTTGAAAGCATGGCGGAATTAGACTTGTCCGCAATAGTCCAGATTTGTTCCATTTTTCATGTATGTACCCACCCTTTATACAATACCCCTTCATCAGGGTCTTTAAGGAAATAAAATGAAAATGAACTGAAATGAAATAGCTACTTAGTATGCAGGGATCAGTCGTTTTCGGAACTGCAGTGCGAAAATTGTGTAGAATTGATTAACCCATACTCTTTCTTTTTCTCTCTCGGCACGTAAAAGGAAAAAGAAAACCTTGTCTACTTCCGATGGTGCAGCAATGTGGCAATGTGTGTAGCAACAATTTGGCAAGTGCTCCACTACAACAACATGCTGCTATGCATTAGCACCATGCCAGCTGGCAACATTTTCAGTAAACTATCAGCTTTTGTGTCTATCAACCACTGTATGTCATGATATGCCTCATTTTCACTGTTCGCAAAGTAAAAGAATCGACGTCTTTCATAGATACTATTTGCTGCAGCAGCTCAGTTGAAGAACTTTTTCGGCTTTTCATGAGCTAAAAAAACACGATGAAATTGGTGAAGCGATCGACCCGTCTTCGAACATAGACATCGCATGAAACAAAACAAGAAACGGGTCAACGATGCTCACTGGTAAAAACAAGCTGTGGAAATGCCGAAGGAGCCACATATTAGGGCGGTCGTTTCTCTTATTTATTATAGCTCTTTGATCAAGATGCCACTGCATGCAACTAAAGGTTGCACGTGATACAAGTCTGAGTCTGCCCCTACTGTGTAACCTGGCCAGGCTTCCACGTATAGAAACAAAGGGCTCTGATGCGTTGGTCACTCGCAAAGGACCAGAGGGCGCATAATATCGGCGCCGAAGCAACAGATTTCAGAATATCACGATTATCCTCAGTTAAATGTCTCTCGCAAGAGCTGTTCTGAACCATCAGCATTTCGGAGTTGTTAGCCAACGCTATTTGCAGGTCCACGTATACCTGCGCATATGCCTCTGATTCCGTCACAGGCAATGTGCATGCATACATACATACATACATACATACATACATACATACATACATACATACATACATACATACATACATACATACATACATACATACATACATACATACATACATACATACATACATACATACATACATACATACATACATACATCACGTGGAGCCATGCAGACTCTCGAACAACGGTGAGCAGTGTAGTCAGTGAACGGAGGAGCAGCTCACCGTTGTTCTCTGGACGCTGAAAGGGGGAGGGGGGGGGGACATACAGGAATGCCGTTTTCTTCTAACACCGGCAACACGCCTATAGACAGCTTGCACATGATGTCAAGGATGCAGCTTTTCGTAGGGCTGGGTCACAAACTTGGCGCCTATATATGATGACGTCAATGCAAGCCATCTTAGCTTGCCCGTGACGGCAACCACACAGCCTTTTCAACGTGCGGGGTCTCAAACATGGTATTTATGATGACGTCAGTGCAATTCATCTATTAGTGACTTTCTTCACGGCGTTCCCCACCATACATCACTTTTCTGGTCGCCCCCGCCATCGGGAAAGCAATTCAACGCCAGGAATTCGCACCTCCACACAAAGCAGTTCGGTTCGTCGCGCTGAGTCAGCATTTAATTGCGGAGTCACTGCGACCGCGCGACTGCGCGAGAAGAAGAGGGGAGGGCGGGTGCAGCGCAGGGCGGCCCACGCGCAGTCATCAGCAGCTGCCGCTTGGCACGTATTCGTCCGACTATGTGACGCTGGACGTTGACGGGACAGAAAGACGCCGGAGGAAAGAACTCGGAGCGCTGCCGCCCGTCAGGCCAACGGGCGTCGTGCGATGCACTGCGCGGATAGAGAGCGTTTAGTCATAGAGTAATATAGTTAAGTGCCGTTCGTATTATTGGCGGCGCGGGGAACCGTGGGAAAGAAGCGCCGGGGGAAGCCGGTTTAGCGAGTGTCACGTGTGCTGCGCGCACTGCGAACGCTTCGCACGTGACTGATATGAATATCCAGGCGCGGTATTTCTAGCCTTCTCTCTCTCTCTCTCTCTCTCTCTCTCGTTGAATCTCTTTTGGCACACGTGATGGTCTCTGCTCCACCCCCGTTGATATTGATTTCATGCCGTTTCCATGCCATGGCCACTCGCAGGTGTAGCGCTGTATCAAATTTGTATATATGCAAATTACACAGTCAGCCTTTCTCACAGCGTTAAATCACACGCAATTACACTAACGCCCGAAGACCATACTCTCTCGCACAGACTTGCGCAGATAATCAAAACCATGCAGTGTCTGTGAAACACGAGCGCTGCTCATTCGAGAGATATAAACATTTAATATTTATTTTTATGTTATTTGAGGGCCACACAGCTAGGCGTACAACAAGAAAGACAGTCCGAAAAATTCATTATGATAGGAAAGCTGGCAGGTCGGCCTGAATCTAACCGGTTACTCTGACCGGCTACTCAGTATTCTGACCGGCTACTCATTTATTGGGTATAATGGAGACGCGAGTAAAAAAGACAAGAGATGGCATAGAAGTTGCGGTGGTAAGCGAACTTCAGTTTGACTCTTCAATGCCTCTGATATAGACCGCTCTCACGCAATAATTTGATGAGAGCCTTTGAAACACCTCGCCGACAAAGTACAACATGCACACAATAGAACCATATCATCCTAATAGAACTTTCTCAGACAAATTTTCATGAATTAATTTATAGGGTTTTACGTGCAAAAACCACTTTCTGATTATGAGGCATGCCGTAGTGGAGGACTCCGGAAATTTCGACCACCTGGGGTTCATTAACGTGCACCCATATCTAAGTACACGAGTGTTTTCGCATTTCGCCCCCATCGAAATGCGGCAGCCGTGGCCGGGATTCGATCCCGCGACCTCGTGCTCAGCAGCCTAACACCATATCCACTGAGCAACCACGGCGGGTAAATTTTCATCAGGAAGCGTGAACAAATGTTGTATACCAATTATTTTCTTTGCACAGCATATCGCAGGCATGCAGATGCAGAAAACGTATTCTACGGTCTCGGGTACATTGCACTGTACTCGCAGTCGGGACTGTCTACACGGGCAATAAAGTGTAGATATAGCCAGGTGAACGCCACACCTATAGTCGCCCCCTGTGAAGCAAACTTGCAATGAAGTTTCACTGTCTGAAAATAAGATTCCAAAGTATTAACTTGTTAACGCAAGGTAAATACGCTCAAGAGTTACTGATTTAGCCTTGATTAAGCGAAGGTTGGTTTTTCAGCCGTAAGCTATTGTTTTCATCTTGCCTCTCTCAGTGTTGTCAAAGCCTTTCAGATGAATAAAAGACATGCCCTAGCCAGACAAGCTTGTAACACGTCTATGCATGTATATTGTCGTCCGCATAGAATACACGCGTCACACCGCCTTTCCGGGGCAGCAGCTCTATAACCTGAGCTAACCAGGCGGCTAATTAGCTTAGGTGGTAGCCGCCTGGTTAACTCAGATGGTAGAGCACCTGCTCCGGTAAAGTGGTGGTCCCGCGTTGGAGTCCCGGACCAGGGCGAATTTTTCTTCAACTGCGAGGCTTTTCTTTCGAGGAACCCGTATACGGGTTTCCATTATAGCAATTGCTACCATTGGGTGGATGTCTGATTTTCCCTGTACTAATTATTTACCTTACGATACATATTGCAGCTTATGTATTGTAGCCGGTGAGTTTATTAATTGTCCCGTTTCTTGGCGCTGTTTTAAATGTCGATGTAATCGACATTTAGTAATCAACTTCGAGTAATCCAGCCCAAGTACTACAATTGCGCTAACCGCCAAAGGTGATATTAAAATTCTGTACAACTTCAAAAAAGAACAATTCCTCTGCTTAAGTACTTTCCTGCTTTATAAGATGTTCTCAGTTTCGTTTTCTGGTGTTGTACGTCACTGCTCATTGCGCATAATTTTATCCTGCTAGTAACAGCGCAAAATATAGACAAGGGACGAGACAGGAAGACACCACAAGCGCTGATAGTGTCTTCCTGTCTCGTCCCTTGTCTATATTTTGCGCTGTTACTAGCAGGATGGAAAACCAACAAGCCCAAGCTGCTATTCTAGCATAATTTTATGTTTGTATTTTTGTCGGCGGCCTTTTTGTGTATGGAAGGAAGAAAAGAAAAAATATTTACGGATAAAAAAAGAAACACAGTCCGCCTTTCCAAACAAAAACGCGGAATTCTCAAGTTACACTTACAGGTGTATGCGATAAGCTTATGGTGATTTTTCTCTGAAATAGCAAGTCCCATATACTACCAACGCGAACGTTCTTAGATATCCATGAAGCAAACATGATGCAACGTTTACTTCTGGATCTACGCTGACATGCTCACAATATATGGTCTACGACGAGGACATTCAATGATTGTTTTGGTGACCACGGAAACGGTTAGCTGGAGTCTCACGGCGCAAGATTCACACACTATGTACAGTGTATGCTATGCATAATCCGTTATACAAGCACCATAGCGAAAGAACTGCAGCAGCAATTGAGTAATAACAGAGTAAATTAAGGGTACTAAGAAACGCACGCTGGATATATACATTACTTTGTTATTAGTTTATTATTAACATAGCTATTATTATTCGTTATTATGAATTATTAGCTATTACTTGTATTATTAACGAATGCATATATTTCTCTTGTTTGTGAGTGTTTTTCTAGATACTGGTTCCTGTAGAATATTACACACCGGCACACTTCCTGTATGTGAAACCTCATGCATATTATATGTAATGAGCTAGCACAGAAAAAAACTGATTGCACGTTCCCGAAGCCTTTGATTGTCTCGGCAGGAAATTACGAGCGCTGTGACAAAGCACGAAGAACATACTGCGAAATTCAGCTTCTGAGCGCAACGTCCGCAATCCTGTCCTGCGCACAAACTTTCACCTTTCCGTTAAACCATGTGGTGCGTTACCGGGAGAAGCGCCTACTGTTTGGCGGCTCAGGATCGAACTACATCGCACGAAATAAAACCGCTCAGGTTTTCGAGTTATGGAGGCCAAAGGCCATCGGCCGGTCCACGCATTCGGCGACTCGCAATTACCGACCGGTTAGTGTCTCGCTACGACTCGCGACGCTCACGACAATCGGTGACGGGCATCCGAAACGAGCTATGACGTGACGTCCCTTCACGCTCGACGCCTTGTCGAACGAAGAGGCCATCGTCGTTGCCCGCGCGCGCGCATTAAAAGAGGGGGTGCACGATTTACGACCGCGCACTGACTTCGCACGATCGACTCGTGCGCAGGCATCCACGCGCAGTCCTGGCCTCCCTAATCGAGCGTCGGACTGACGCCGTTGCCGTACGTACGATCGCCGCGAGGAGGCAGGTGGTCAGTCAGCCCGGGGCGATGAATAAAGCAGCCCGTATTAGCGGCACGCCGAGGCAGCGCGCGCGCATAAACGTCGGCGTATACGGGCGCCGATAAATTACGTACGATCGTATATACGCCAGGGCGAGACGACGAATTCGCGTGTCATACAGCGGAAGAATGAAACTCGGCTGTGAATATGTCGAAATGAAATCGGCACGAAAAGCGTGTGAAAGAGGTCCCGTTTGTACGCGTTATATAAGACCTTGATTCTGCGTTATATCCGTGTAACCAGCTGCAGTGGAGTGTGCCTCGAGCGTTTGGCTGGTGAGCACGAGTTCATGGCCTCAGCTTCCGGCCGCACCAACGAAATGCTAAAAAAAGTTATAATAATAAATGAGAAAAAAAACACGCTCGCGCATTCTCCTTTCGGTGCAAACTAAATAGTCAAGAGTTGTCTAAATTATTCCGTAATCCCTAAACGGGACGTCTGTCGTAGCTCGTAAGCTGCGTTGAGACTTAAAGCACATAATTGTATTATGGTTTATTCCGTTGTTCTTGTTGTAGTTGTCGTCGCCGTCGTCGTCGTAGTAGTAGTAGTAGTAGTAGTAGTAGTAGTAGTACTAGTACTAGTAGTAGTAGTAGTAGTAGTAGTAGTTGTAGTAGTAGTAGTAGTATAGTAGTGGCCGATTATGATGATTATGACGACAGGGACGCAGACGAAGATGACGTCGTTTATTCTGGGTGCGCGCCGATATAGATACAGCCTCAGGTCACAGCGCTCCGCACGCATGAATGCTACCATGACACCGTATACACAACACATTACCCAAGCACAATCGTTGTGACCTACGGGCCACGCATCAAGTCCACCTGGAGACTGCACCGTTAATTGGAAAAGCGTATACACCTACACAAATCTTTGCGGGTACCCATGCACTCGATGGAGGCGTAAAATACGCAATGCACTAAAAGCTTCGTGCATTATTTTTCGTCTTACGAAAGGCGAATTCCGAAACTGTGCAAAAAAAAAAAAGAAGTTCGCGCGATCATTTTCCAGCTTTCACCTATCCACATTACACAAACCACAATAAACTGATCAACGAAAATATAGTTGCACGTTCATTAGGCACACGTAGATCGCCTATAAAGAACTTGTTGAAGAACTGTTGATAAAGATGTTGCGCGCTCAGTGATTACGAAAAGAACTCGTGTCGCGTTATTCGAAGAGAGGCATGGCATCTTTAGTTCCACCCTGTGTATACGCTGTTGCAGCCGACATATATACCGAGGCTCATATCTAGCTCTGCTTATTTTATTGTTACCCAGCGAGATGGAGCCACGTTAAGCACGCAGCGCATAACTGTCTCTCCACGGGAATCTCAAGCAGTGACGGTCGGCGGACGAACCGACGGAAACCATTGTACACAGCCGCCGCCAAAGTAGAACACCTTTTCACCCGGTGCCTTGCGAACGACGGAAGACGGCGCGCTTCCTCCACGCTTTCCTCCCTTATATGCGGCCGATCAAGACGCACTTCTCCCGTCGTCGTCACCGCAATGTTCTGTATAAAATCGAAGGGCGATAACATCGTCGCTGCGTGCCGTATGTTGTATGTACGATTGAAAGCATGTGAGGGTGAGGAGATGACGATGGCTCAATCTTCCATGCGTATAATTGCTATCGCAATAAAAGAAGGACTGCCCGGGCCGTGGTTACACCTCGCGCATGAGCGGTAACCTCACCCTATACAGGCACATGTGGCGTATCTTTTATACCGCAAAGCTGGGAGTGGCTTCCCCCAGGCCGATTCGCGTCGTCGTTGTCGTCGTCGGCAGCAGCGGCAGCAGCAGCAGTAGCAGTGGCACAAGCCGCAGCAACAGCAGCATGCCGCCGTTGACGCCTGTGTTATGTCTACTGCAGGGCGAAGGCCTCTCCCTTCGATCTCCATTCACTCCTGTCTTGCGTCAAGCAATTCAAACTAGCTCCCGCCAATTTCCTAATTTCATTGCCCCACCTTGTCTTCTGCCGTCCTCGACTGCGCTTCCCTTCCCTCGGCACCCACTCTGTAACCCTAATCGTACACCGGTTATCTAACCTGCGCATTACATGAGCTGCCCAGGTCGATTATTTCCTCTTAATGTCAATTAGAATATCCGTTATAATCGTTTGCTCTCTGATCCAATTACTCTCTTTCAGTCTCTTAACGTTATGCCTAGCATGTTTTCGTTCCATTGCGCTTTGCGCGGTCCGTAACTTGTTCTTAAGCTTTTTTGTCAGTCTCCAAGTTTCTGCCCCATATATCAGCACCAGTAAAATGCACTTATATTACACCTTCCTTTTTCAATGATAATGGTAAGCTTCCAGTCAGGAGCTCACGATGTCTGCCGTATGCCGATCCAACCCATTCTTATTCTTCTGTGAATTTTCTTCTCATGGTCAGGGTCCCCTGTGAGTTATTGGCCTAGGTAAATGTGCTCCTTCACAGGCTATAAAGGCTGACTGGCGATCTTAAACTCTTGTTCCCTTGCCCGGTTATTCATGATTATCTTTGTCTTCTGCAAAATAATCATCAACTCAATCATTTGTTGTAACGCGTGTGCCATGTTGCTGAACAGAACAAAGTCATCTGCAAACCGAAGGTTGCTGAGATATTCGCCATCGATCCTTACTCCTAAGCCTTCCCAGTTTAATAGCTTGAATTCTTCTTCCAAGCACGCAGAGAACAGCATTGGAGAGATTCTGTCTCCTTGTCTGACCCCTTTCTTTATAGGTATCTTCCTACTTTTCCTGGGTAGAATTAAGGCAGCTGTGGAATCTCTGTACATATTTTCCAAGATATTTACGTAAGCGGTCCGTAATCCTTGATTATGTAATGCCTCTATGACTGCTGGTATCTGTTGTGAGTCAAGTGCCTTTTCGTAATCTATGAAAGCCACAAGGAGAGGCTGATTGTGCTCTGCGGATTTCTCGATCACCCATTTAATGACCTGGATGTGATCCATTGTAGAGTATCCCTTCCTGAAGCCAGCCTGTTCCCATGGTTGGCTGTAGTCCAGTGTTGCCCTTATTTTATTGCAAATTATCTTGGTGAATATTTTATATATTACTGTGAGTAAGCTAATGGGCCTGTAACTTGAAATGTTGGAAGCGTATTTCATGCTCAAAAATTACTTGGGGAACCACGTTAGCCCACCTTCTGTGGCGCTGGGAGAAACATCTTTTAAATTCATAGACAGATGTTAGATCAAGCCACACTTGTCATTGTTTAAGCAGATGTGTGTAGATTGGCTTCTCTTTCGTCTTTTTTTTTTCGTGTTCTCTGTTTTTATTTGCTGTCACCCTTCGTGTATATATTCGATGTGCGCTAGCAAATAATAAACACTTGACAGTTTGCGCACATGTGCGTCTGTCTCCTTCTCTCTTTTTATTTTGTCCTTCGTATAAGAGTATAGCGCAGCAAGCAGAACGAACAGTATAAGAGGACGAAGTTCGAGCACTCGCATGAGGAAGAAAAGCTTGCAGTAGCCAAAGCTAATTACACCACTGATACGTTCGGTCCACTTATGGTCACTGATATCCAATAACCTAGGCGCTGGTACTGGTTGACTTCGAAGAAAAAAAATGTAACCACCTGAATACCTAAAATCAAGAGGGTTTCACATATCGCACATTTTCCTAAAATGTATTTCTTTACAGAATTTTATAAGAATTATTTATTCGTATAGAAAATTCCGTATTATATTTTAGGAACACCGTTGCACCTAACGCTTGCTCAAGAACCTCTTTCATCGTCTCGAACGCAGTACGCATACAACGCTGTACATATAGTTTTTTTTTTGTCCTCTGAGATAAATTGTGCCCTATAGCCTATAATAATTCAAAAGGACAGCCTCTAAGCGCACCGCTTTAACGCCTTTCACCTGCTCCTTGCTTATTTCATTATGCCTTTGTTTATTTCCACTTGACAAGATTGCAACGACCCATTTCTTAGTACCGTGAAGCACCGTGGAAAAAAAAGCTTGGGCATGGCATAGCCACCATTGGCAGAATAAACGAGCAGTTATCTGCTCTAAGGATGAGCGTTATTCCATTGCACGCCAGGGTGCATAAGTGTATACTTATAACTCGCGCTCTCCGATGCCCCACACGCTGTGCGGCGTATAAAAAAGAATGTTCACGTCACTATACCCTCCCTATCGATCGACCGGGCGGGGTGCAGCACACAATGGACTCCCGCCTACCAGACGTAATTTGACGTGACAATGCCTAAGCATGCCTTCAGCTAGCCCGCTCGCCTGTGAAGAACGGCAGTCTGCGGGTGACATATATAGGCGAGCAAACGAGGGGGAGGGGCGCCCTCACTGACGCAGGCGGCGCGGAGGCCAAAAGGCCTTTCAGAAAGTAATGTTAGCGTCTGCGGATGGCGGCATATGGCGTCACCGACATGATTGTGCTGCGCATTGAAGTGATTCGCGATTGAGTAAGCTTGCTACCGATTCATTCTTGCTATTTTGTTATTTGCCTTTCTTTTTGTGGTCGTTCTTTTGTTTCGACAACGTCACGTGGAGCACCGCGCACGTATGAAACGTGCGCCTGCGGCTAAGCGTTTGCGCACTCAGAAACAACGGGCCTACTCATCGAATCTGCGAAGGCATCTGGGAGAAGTATGACGCAACGCCCGCACGCTTTAAGTCCTGACGTCATGTGCCAAGCCTGGGCGACCATAAAATAGAATGATTTGGCTCAAAGCCTGTCGCAGGAAGCGTCTCGCGCTTCCTATATTGAAATGCGTAGTTTCTTACCTTCCGGCGTCATGTCACGGCTTCGGGCGCAAAGTCTCTTTTCTGCGCGTATTCACGATGTTCTTTTAGAGCGCAGCTCTTATAGGTTCCCGTTCCTGCGTTGAGCGTAGTCGTCGTACAGAGCGAACGAGCACAGCGAAGATGAAAGAGCGAACTCAGAGTGTATTGTTATTGTATTGTATTGAGGGGGATGAAATGCGGCAATAGCGAAGAGAGAGCGAGGAGGAAAGCGGAGGAGGAGGGTAGGGCGTATGGGTGAAGGGGAAAGCGGAGTGGCGCAAGAGAATTCTTCCCCGGCGGCAACCAGGCATGCGGTGAGCGGGTTTACCGACACCATGATATGGAAACAAAAAGCTGGCGTGTGCTTCGGACAAACTGCGCAGGTGGTACTTCGCCTGTGCCGCTTGCCGCTAGAGAAGGCGTTCCGCGCGAGCGATGCGTTCCCGTGTCCACGCTTTCTTCCTGAACAGTGGGCGGCGCTACCTGTGGAAATGCTTTGTTTGGCGCTGCTGCTGAACTATATCTGCCCGAGCAGAGGCCCAGTGCCGCCGTCGAGAGGACCCTGTCGTTCAGAATCAAATTCTTCGCCACAATATTTTGCGAATTCAGAACACCTAAACAGGTGCTCTCAAAATTCGCATTAGGGAGTATCGTAATCGTCAAAAATATGGAAGACAATAAACTAATTGAGCTCCTCTTGATCGCTTTTACCGCCGAGTCACATATATTAAGATGAGTCGGTGTAGTAATTAGAAAAGTAATAATGAAAAATACAGTAACCTTTAACCAGAAGAGGCGGGCGATTGATCTCAGTGGAAGAGTTGAAAGGCGCTGTCCGAGGAGCTCAAATCGCTTCCAGAAATGGGGAAAAAAATTGACACTGCTAATTTTTTACAACGTAGTGGATTCCGGCCGATTTCACACAGAAAAGCGAAACTGAAAGACCGCAGAACGCAACTGCCATGCCAATAATACAGACGCCGTTAAGTGACGTGACTGCTTGCTCCTCACCGTCCATCGAGCATGAAGCAACCGAGATCGCGGATTGAAAAAAATCCACCTCCATTCCACCTATTGTCGACGGTAGACGACGTCGCACAAGAACCACCACTACGAGCGACATGAGTCACGCGCACACGCACGCGTGCGGAAGTGCAGGATACATCCTCGTTCTTACAAAGGCCCAATGCCAAGCGCAGTGCCTCATTGCACTAGAGGAATGTTAAAAAGCAAATTTCGTCAGAAAAAAACGCCTAATTTGCAGACACTGCAGCCATAAATGCGTAGCACACAACCTGGAGACATGATAGCATCGGACTGCAATTTAAGGATGCGAGAAAACACAATTTTCTTACGCGGAAACTCAAACACAAATCTCTTTTCCAGCTGCCGCTTGAGGGCTGCGCCACTGAACGGCTGCATTCGCTAGGTTGCGGTACTGCATTTTTTTCGGTGAGCCAGACCGAAAAATGCCTATCAACTAGTGGCTAAGAGCTTCGCCGTAAAAAAGACGCTCGCTTGATGCTCGACCACCTGTGAGGCATAAGCAAGCTCATCACTTACGGGCGTCCACACACTCTAAAAACTAAGAGAGTGCCGGGCACTCCCTTTGAGGGAGTAGCGGCTTGTCCCATATTTCACTCTCTTTTCGAGAGTAGATCGACCCTCTTTGAGAGAGAGTAGGTCAACTCCTGTTGACAGAGTTTTGTTACTCTACCGCAAGGGATTGCTAGTACTCTTCTGCAGAGTGATAATACTCTTCCCACAGGGAGTGCTAGTACTCTTCTGCAGAGTGGTAATACTCTCACCGCAGGGGTAATGGCACTCCACCAGACCGAGTACTTGTACTCCCCCAAACAGAGTGCTAGTACTCTTCCCAATACCCTCTTAGCGAAGTCCTGGCCACGCATGCAGGCAGGAAATCAGATCAAATTAGGGTCGCTGATACACCGTTCCCTAGGCGGCTCCTCAGACTCAGTGGCCCAATTCCAAGCGGCCTTCAGAATAGGCGTGAGCAATGTTATGCAGGATTTTAAAGTCATTTTTCCAGGCTATTTGCTGCCTACCATGAGTTGTGACTGCTCGGAATCGGCCTATGCGTCTCCCGAACGCCACTGCGGAGAAAAAAAAAGCTAATTCACGTTCAATCCGCAAACATCTTCGCATATTTCACAATCAGGAGACACATAATCTAATTTGAACACAGTAGTCGACGGAATCACACACTTATCTGGAGAACCACATTGCTCTATACATCACGTGGAATCGAACCCGCGTACACTCGCATCTATACAATTCAAAGCACACATCCTAACCATTACACCACAGAGCCACCGCGCTCAGTCGTGTTGTTTTAGATCTTATATACAAAGCAAATGTATTTGAGAAATCGGCTGCGGTGGGTGGAGTTTCTCTGCAGTGTGCTGTGCTGTTGTGTACTGGAATATGTTTGCGTTTGCATCATTTCCATTCCTTGCTACGACTAACGGAGGAATACAACGTAGACGACGACGTGAGAACTATTCACGGCTTGTCGTCACCCCAGGAAAATAACAAATGTGCCGTTCAGCTCACGATCGAGTGCTTTTCCAGTTCATGCATTATATGTTCTCCGAAAATACGCGGATACGAAGTATCGTGCCAACCATACACGTATGTGAATTTAAGTCGCGCGTATACTGGTGAGCATTTCTGTTTATTTTTTCCGCCAGTTCCATTCGTACCAGGCATTTCGACGTGCCTCACGCTGCCGTGTAGGCGTTCTTTTCAAGTGCATAAGTTTAGAGTTGGGTTCAGTCCGCTGTGAGCTGTTCTCCTGCATTAGCAGCGGATCGTTAGCGTTTTGAAGAGCATGCATTCCAGCATTTGGAGACTGCTTATGCCGATAGCCGCGTCACATGCATTGGCACGCATGTTTAAATGACTAATGTGTCCACTTGTTACGCGTGCACAGCTCGTATCCTGTGGCAGTGCTCGTTCTAAAAGCTTCGAAGACCATCTACATTCATACGTGTGTTCAATATATATGCACAGGATAGACTTGCCGGCTAGTTGGTTGAGCATTTTAGAAGAAACAGCGCAACACAAGGACGACGCAAAAACATGGACAACACCACGAAGCGCTGGTGCGGTTGATGCTTTTTTTCGTCGTGGTGTTTGCGCTGTTTCTTCTTCCACGATACACGCACACCACAGGTAGGCGAAAGTTTAGGAGTATAGGGCGTTAACTTTGTTTTCCCCGTTTCCTCTCAGTGTCAATGGCACAATGCGCTGCCCGGAATTGCGCACGCTTACCCCGATATTCAGAAATGCATCATAACTTGAAGCCCATGCTTGACTTGATCTAAATGACGCAAGTCGTGAACGCACCAAAAGAAAGGCAGTGAGCGTCTGGGGGAAAAAATTAAATTATGGGGTTTTACGTGCCAAAACCACTTTCTGATTATGAGGCACGCCGTAGTGGAGGACTCCGGAAATTTCGACCACCTGGGGTTCTTTAACGTGCACCTAAATCTAAGTACACGGGTGTTTTCGCATTTCGCCCCCGTCGAAATGCGGCCGCCGTGGCCGGGATTCGATCCCGCGGCCTCGTGCTCAGCAGCCTAACACCATAGCCACTGAGCAACCACGGCGGGTGGTTTGGGGGACGTTCGCACCAGGCGTCGTTTATATAAAGTCAAGCATGAGCTTTGTATTAATATACATTTCTGAATACGGGGGTTAGTCATCTACTTCTCACAGAAAATGTCGAAGAAACGCCCACCAAAACCAGGCACATTCGTAAACCTAACTAGGCAATACGAAGCTCCATAGAAAAAGAGTGGTATTAAAAGCTTTCAGTATTTTTCTTTACTCCAAAATGGTTGCGCTCTCGTGGCTTCAATGTACAGAGATAGTGCAGCGTTAGCTAAAAAGCATGAATTTCCGAACTCCATGCCAAAATAAGCTTGTCAAATTATTGAGGTGCTAGAAGCCAGCGTTTGTAGCGATCCTTGAAAAACCCTTTATTTCTAAAATGCCATTTTCAAGGCATTGAAAACCCTGGAATTTTTAGAAGTACTGGAAAGTCCTTAAATTTGTACACTTGGCTAGACATAGCAGACATTGCCAAGTGGTATTTTTCCCCTTCTGTGACACTGTTCGCATGTCACAGTGAATTGTCTGTGGAGGTAATAGAAGGAAAGCGACATCCTTAAAGTTGAAATTACAAAGGAGCTGCAGATACCAGTTTTAGGCACATGGAACCGGCGACAAATGTACTTGGAGGAGCAGAAGCAGGAAGCTCAACAGTTCAGGCATTCAAAGCCGTGATGAGTAAATTGAGAGCTACAGACACAATAAAAGGAAATTACAAATGACTATTGCTTATTTGGTGGTGAAAAGCTGAGGCAACAGATGACATCCCATACACTGTCAAACCAAACAGTATTCAAAAACTGCAAATGTTGCAGGTCCAAGTAGTTAATTGTGCTATTGCAGAAAAACTGAGCGCTTTCTTGAAATGCTTCCTTGTGTGCATGAAAGGCAAATTAGCAGTCTTTCAAATTTTTGAAATCAGTGAATTGCGATTTGTTTTGTATTCTTTTGTTTGCATTAAAATTAACAATGTTGTTGAACAAGTTATCGCCCTATCCAAACTACTAAAAAAATCGCACGAGATCCTTGAAGTTACTGTGTCGGGGCCTCGAAAGTTCTTGAAAACCATTGCATCTTTTTCTTCAATATTGCTACGAACCCAGTAGAACAACTGTCATGGAGTAAAAACCTTGGCTGAACCGGGGCTTATACGAAGAGCACAGGAAGACTAGAAATGCAGTAGTAGGCATGGAGGGCCCTGAAAAAAATGTGCCACATCTGCTCGTCTGCCTTATGTTTCTGCATTGACTGTCACATTTTTAACAGAAGCTCACTTACTGTTCTACTTTAATAAAGGCAACATTACCAACTCCAGTGTGGAGCAGTCCTTCAGCCAGTGCAGAACTTTCTGTACATCCCTGTCAGCTCTGTCATTTTTTCAGCATTGTAGTACAAGATTTGTTAAACTGGTTTCGCAGAATATGAGCAGTATACTCTTAAATTAGCTGTTTATTTGTATGCACAAGTTCAGGTCCTCAGTTTGGTTGCATGACAAATTGCCATACCTCAATAGATACAAGAAAAAATTTTATTAGAGTTTAATAAAATCCAAGCAGTAATAATCACAACAATATGATGACATACATTTCTTTTGGTACGTATACAGCCCATGTCTTGGCACTGTATAAATTCAACTATACATCGCAAGTACTGTATCCTGACCACTATTATTCACAAGTGTAAAACCATCACAGCAATTCTTCAACAAATATCACAGTGATTAGTGACATACACTTTGTAACTGCTTTACATGAGCATAATGTATACAAATGGTCCCTGTGTACCTACACATGACTAGTGCCACCTGAGCACTATTACTCACAGGTGTAAAACCAACAAAGCAGTTCTTTAAAAATATCACAGCGCTTAGTTACGTACATGCTGTAACTCCCTTGTAAAAGCTTAATACGAACACGTGAGCACACAGAAAGCTAGCAGTGGGCCTACATGGAAATACCACCGCCTCAATACTAATTCACAAGTGTAAAACCAACCAAGCAGTTCTTTAAAGAATATCACAATGTTTAGTGACATACATTTAGTAACTAGCTTATATAAGCTTTATACAAACATGAGAACATACACAAAGCTATCGGTGCACCTGCATAGAAGTGCGGCCATCTGAACACTATTTGCAAGTGTAAGCTCAACAGAACAGTTCGTTATAGTGACGCCCATTTTGTACCTGCCTTATACAAGCTTAGTGCAAGCACAAGAATGCGGAAAAAAATAAATTAAGAACTTGCTCTATGAATACACAAACACATCAACACAAATGGTAAACACCACTTTGAAGATACATGACCGTGACAAAGCGCAGTGCTGTGCCGGTTGAAACTGTCATCCACAAAAGTATTGAGCAATGCTTAAACCACACGCAATAAAGTGCTGAAAGACTGCGTCTCTAACGTACCTATATTAATTCAAATTTCTTGAATATAGGGCTCCCTTGCAGATAAGGCATCTGATCCAACTGACCTGATAAATGCATACAATGCACTCAGATATAACTGGTAATAATAATTATAAAAGGCATTTAAAAACCTGATAGTATGATGAAGATGCATGACTAGAAAAGTTCTGTTCCCCTCGTACGTGTTAAAAAGGTGCAAGTACGACACACGTTCTTTTTTTCCGCAATTTTTGCATTAATGGACACCCGGGAACCTCGAACCCACAAAAAAAGAAGATACTGCTGTGTTAATAGTGTTATGAATAATTTTTTGTGAAAGCTTTTTACAGACAATTTGCAGTCTCGTTTCTGGAGGTTGAGCTGTATCATGCAAAATAACATGGAAAATTGTCACATGGGAGCATGACACTATGCCATAATGTTCGTTTCAGTTGACTCTCTTGCCCTACAAGTCACTGCTCACTGTGACCAGTGATGGAACAGCAGTGTCTATGTGATTTTCATCACACTTCTGTCCTATGCCATCCTTACCAGAGTTGGCGGCACACAGATACCCAAATTTCGATAGTGTTGCTTTTTCAGGTGCTTGTTCTTGATTTGCTCAATATCAGTTGGCACTTCAGCTGCATCAAACTTCTTTTTTACCTCTTCAACAACAACATAAACAACAATCTTATGACACCTGTGTTGTCCTTCTAGTTGCCTACAAAGACCAGTTAATCTAACAACAACACTGACAGTCTCTACTATCTTCTAATGGGGAAGAGGTGTGTCCTACCATGTGTTCCACATTGTTGTCACTATGTGGGCTGGCTGGGGAGGCAACAACTGTAATATGTTTTCATATCTTAAAGTGATGCTTGTACTGTGTTATAACACTTAACTTAGTCTTGCACTTGCTGCACAAGAACACTGGCTCACAGTCGTGGTGAAAAGCTTTCGTATGTTGAGCAAATGAGTTGTATGCACTACAAAAAAAGTCACAGTGATAGCACACATGTTGCTCTACCAGGCCTGGTGCGGTTCCTTCTGACACTGCTCCTGATGCTGACACACTGCTGCTTGCCTCGTACACTGTTGCAGCTGCAGTAGACATGGCCGTCTCTGTATCTATTGCTGCCGTGCCACCTGTCATGGTAACTTCAGGTGGTATCGGGCTCACTTCTGCAACAGAGATGTCGTTTGCCCCTTGAGGGCTCTCGTCATCAGGGCCAATAATTTCGTAGGCATTGCCTCCTGCATCGAAGAACCAATAAGAGCGTGAATTAATAAACATAGCTCTAAAAAAATGGCTGTGGCTTAGGTAAGGTTAAGCCCAGGATGCGAAGCATACTAGCCTTTATTTTAGTTGTTGAACCACTGTTTAGCCTGGTGAACTGCTGTTGCTTGGCTATATTTGGTTCGGCTAGACGAAGAAACAACTCATGCATTACTTCTTCGCCTTCAAGAGTGGAACGCGACAGCGTTCCCGTCGACCCGCCAAGGGGTGTAAGACAATGGGCTACAGGGCAGCGACTACGCGCCCCGCATTGGACGCGGTGAGCGTCGAGCAAAGCAGCGTTCGGCGCGGCAACGAAATGTGCGCCTGAGCAAGAGACGCACGCCTTAGAAACAGCGCGTTTCTAAGGCAACACCGCATTCACTAGAGGCGCTTTTGTACCGCTTTGAAGCGTTGTACTCGTGGCTCAGTGGTAGCGTCTCCGTCCCACACTCCGGAGACCCTGGTTCGATTCCCACCCAGCCCGTCTTGCAAGAGTTGAGCCAAAGCCACTTCTCCTCTGTCGTGACGTCACGGTGTCACGTGATTTCATGGTCACCGCCGCGCCTGAGGAGCTGGGTTGAGCCCTCGTAATATGCTTCGCATAAAAGTACGGACATCAAAACTTAACCACAAGCTTTGCACATCAGTGACCAGGCTTAATGAATAATACTTGCAGGAGGAGTTATACAATTGTGTGTGTACATTACAGTTAAGCGTCAGAAGAGATACTCAAGAGGCACGGGAAACATGTCTCTCAATACCAAAAATTTTAAAACACTGAGGAGCCAGACTAGATCACTTTATTATGCATCATCACTAAAGTATGTTTAGATATATCTGAAGGAATAATTGCTCAGGGTGGCTTAAAGGGCCCCTAAACCACTTCTCGACATTTTTTGAACATTTCAAGTAAACACGCGCATCAAAATCAGAATGCCGTCACAATTGACGATGCCAAACGCCACAGTGCGTAGCACTGTGGGAGCACCACAATATGAAGAAAACGACTCCGTGCGCCTCTTTGGACCTATCCTGCACCCCCCAGTTTGTCCTGACTTCACCAGGCTGTCTCTGACGATTCACCAGTTTCCGGTGCTGTCGATTGGTCGAACGAAAGTGTACGACTGCCGGCAAGGCCTGCAAGCAAATACACACTCCTTCTTCCTCGTCGCGTTGCTCGCGATGCCATTGTGGGCAGCCAATGGGGGCAAAGAACAGAAACGCCAACAGAAGGGTCTCCCTATGAGGCTCTTCAACTAGAGTCACCATACAGTTCCATTGTATTGCATTAGCGCCACCCCTCGCAGGACGACGGGCCTGCGCGGCAGCAACAGAGCTCGTTGGTGATGGCCTGTCCCGTAACATTTGGAGGTGTACTAGGCGAGGAAAAGACGATACTATCCAGATGGCGTGTACCAGATGAAAGAGTAAAATGAGCGGGGACTACTTTTTAAAAATCAAACACGTAGCTCCACTATTACTGCACCGTTTCGAAAATCTCTCATGGCTACGTGTTCGTTGCCTTAACATGTACAACTGCAACACCGCAAATAAATTTCAACCTCGGTGGCTTAGGGGCTCTTTAAAGAAGATATTCACAGCTTTTTAGTGACTGTAGATTGTGCTAGCTTCCTTCCTAACTTCTGGAAGTTAAACACTTCACTTCGCAAGCCTTGTTGCTCGCAGTGCCTTTGAGGTGCTCTTAGACGCTCGTCAGCTTCAACTGTCGACACTTTCTGCCCTGCACTGTCCTCGTTGCCTTCCTTTTCTAGTCCATGCTAAAGAGACATGCGCAATTGACTTGTGTGAGGATTGCGTGATCTTTACGCCCTTCAGCGCACACAAGGTGCATGAAGTGAATGTGTCTGGCTTGTGTCCCTTCGAAGTAGTGAATACTTAAAAAGTCGTTAGTAACAAAGGTGTCTCTTGCGTACAGTGTTGTTAACGTTGCAAACATCGAAAAACCAACCAAACCATTTTCATATGTCTCTTACAACCAAGTGTATCTTGTAATGAGATTCTACTGTACTGAATATTTTTCATCTATGGATCATCTGCATGTACATATAGTCACAAAGACATGTTGTGTGGAATGGCGAATCAGGAAAGACCTCGTACTCTTACTTTTTGTCCCTAACATAAGCAGCTGATAACAATATGATAAAAAGCAGGTAATGAGGCTAGCATGGAACATAATCCTTCAGCTCTAAACAGTTTTTTGGGCCCACATCATTCCCTCATGACATAAGGAAACAACTTGATTGCAGTAATGGCTGCATGTGATCTGAGTTGATTGAAACAAACAATACGTAAGGTTGCCCTGTATGTAATTTTATCGGAGTGCTTTTCAGATGTCCTGCTGGCGATCCTGGCTGCACGATGTTTCTCATGCTTTTTGGCACGATTCCTTTCTTTTCCACTCCACTTTTTTCTGGTTTTGTCCCCTTTCCCTTCCCCCTGGTGTAAAATAGCACACCTGAAGTATCAAATCTGTTGAATTATTGTGTGTATCAAACCTGTTAACATGTGGGCTTCTCTGTGGTCAGTGTTGTATTTTTGCGCTGTACAAGTCAATTCAATATGAAAGATGGAATGTCCCTGCCTTTAGTTTAATTGTATGTGTATATATATATATATATATATATATATATATATATATATATATATATATATATATATATATATATATATATATATATATATATGTCTCTCTCATGTTTTGAAATATATGTACATTCAGGAGTGCCTGCATGCTCTTCTCCCCTGCTCCAGTGACGAAAAGGACAGCCTTTTTATTTACCATAGCAAAACATTCACAGGTTTTCACTGTGCCCATTACATCACTTATCATATGGATCTGTCACAATACAGAGTAGCAGTAGTCCATAATACTAACCCATCCCAACATAACTATAAATTAGCACATACCGACATGCTGTGAAACAGCTGTTGCAAAGCCGCTGGTGCTGGCAATTTCCACAGCACTGCAGTGGTACAGCCGAGTGCCACCTGTATAGTGACAAATGCATATGCATGTTAGTAACTCACTAGTTGCTGATGGTTTCATAAGCTTTACACTACACAATAATGTAATCTAGACAACTTTGTTGGAACAAATACACATAATTAGGACACCATTTAAAGACTAACACGATTAATTGCCCCCAATCTCTCACTCACTAAGGGATTCACTACTGAAACATCGGTGGAGAGCTCAGATTAACACAGCCCATAAAGGACAAGCTTTCTTTGAGGAAAATAGCTATAACAGCGGTTAGTTTTTTTGATCATTTTATGTGCTAGCTTTGATTTAAATTTCATGCAGTACTATAAAATATGAAGTGCCGCATTTCTAGCAGCAGAAGGCGTCGTCAGCCTCATGGTACAACTGATTTTTGCACTGTTTGTATCAGTGAGCCAACACATACAAAGAAAACCGACTTCACACATACATATACAGTGCCAAGTGCACTCCTCCTTCTCAAAACACAGCCGCCAGTTCCAATGGTGCTGAAAGGAAAGGTTATATAGAGTGCGAGACTGCATGGAACTACCACTTATGACTGTAAGTGTATGATCTGCTGATTGGAGAGGTAGTCACATGCTATTTCTAGTCTCTTTTAGAAGCATTACTAAAGGATGAATTAAAATCTATTCATAAGTCACGAATTTCGCGCATCCAGTTTGGTTAAATACCTTGTGAGAAAAAGACATGTTTACCTGGAATAGCAACCTTTTTTCCCGCTGCAAAATTTTCCTTCGAATTAATGAAATAACTTTACAGCGTCATAATATATTGTGTTTCTCGCAACTACTTGCCGGCAGTGGCGAGTTACAGTGTTTATATCTGACTCATTGGGCGACAATACTGCCAAGCACAAATGCTTCACGAACACGAGAACACGTCCCTCGCAGAGAATAGCAACCATATATGCCTCTGTGAGACATGATCGCACCTTTGTGGTCAAAACGTACATTAGAACGACACCACCATCTCATTTAAAAAAAGCCTCAGTACAAAGCAGCAGCCAACTTCATAATGTGAAATTGCAACTCATGTCCACTCACTGGTGGCCTGTGTTCGAGTCACTTCTGGCAGTTGACTGGGTGCTGAGAAATGCACGTCCTGGGTTGTCCCTACAAAACATACAGGGTTATGTCAAATGTTGAAAATATATATACACCGGCATTTCATAAGTTGCAAAACAAATGAGTAAACTAATAAACAACTGTAATGTAAACAGAGTACACATGATAAGATAGGCTGTCTACAGGTAATGCATTACGCGAAAAACTTAATGCATAGGAATGACTTTATGTATACACACGAAGCTGACACACAATTTAAGTCGATCTAGGTTTTTCCGTGCAGTATATTAAAATCATTATCTCTTGTGGTTAGAGCAAAATTAGTGTAAATGACGCACTAAATTATGTACCCTGGAAAACTTTTCTTCAATATGCACCTGTGCGCGCTTCAAATGAGTAGCGTTGTAAAATTTACGTACATGGCATTTAACATAGTTGCTGAACACGGATTTCCTTTGCGCTGTGTCGTGTACAGTGAGCTACATATATCTGAGCCCCCCCCCCCCTTTTTTTGTACTAGCCATACTGCGTGCCATTGCACCTATACGCACGTAAATAAACCTCACGACACAGAAATAAAAAAAAAGTGCCAATCACCCATGCCTGCATGTTGTAGTGGGCCTAACCTAACCAAGCACGGGCTGTTGTTTTTTTATAGTAAACACAGGCACCGTGCTCATTGCAAGTATGTATCATGTCACTAAGCAAATATGCAATTTCATTGTACCACTATTTTTTTATCACATGGATGTATCTGTTGAGAGGCAAGACAAAAAGCAGTCACTTCTCAGAACTAATCAGCTTTTTTAAAACACATTTCTAACCTTTCAATGACACTTGCTGCTATGTGTTTGTCTCCAGAGAGCATACTTGATTTGACTTTCCAATCGGAGACATTACATAAATATACGATGTTAAGATGACTGCCTTCGAGCGATGACGAGATGACGGCTTCGAGCGACAAAACGGGCCGTCGCTTGAACAGATGGCTCGGTTCTGGAAATCTAGAAATCGTCGCTCGTCGCCCGAAAGTGCTATGAGCGACTAGCCAATAGCGCGAAGCCGGAACTGGATGTATGTACATCGCTCAAATACTACCGATTGTCGCGCGGAACGAGCGAATAATTCAATTTTTATACGTGCAAGGATAAGAACCTACGGCAAGACCTCCGCAAATATTTTATGCTACTTTTTATAGTAAAATACATCAACCTAAATTACTAAAGCACGCGTCACGCGTGATTGCAGCCCTCATGCCGGCAACACCGGGGAGGCGTTGCTCAATATCGTCGCTTGCACGGAGTACGACTTGTAGGCGACGAGCGAACGCGACAGCCATCTCCATCGCGTCGCTTGTAGCTGCCGCGCGCAAGATCGCTTATATATGGGGTTTATACTTTTTTCAGCATAAAACATGGATTCCTCATGCGTTTTCAGAAAGTTCAAGATAACGCGCCTAACTGACCTCTTGCAGCATGCAGCTGAATGCCTGCGGCAAAGTTTCTAACTAGCACTGGTGCTGCACGTAACTTCAGTGGTCGCAGATTCCCCCTGCGCGAAACACCGTCAAGCGCGCGGTTTATTTATAAAAAAAGCACGCTGCCAGCAAAACGACGCCTTCTGTTATGTGATTCCTTAGTTCAACAGCTTTCCGTACACAGTAGACTGCCAAACTGAATAAATTCAAACACACAAAACGCACGCTAATCACGCTCCGCATAGGCTCGGAATCACGGGCTGGTGAACGAACCATTTTAAACGTCCTCTCGCCTGGCGTCTTATTGAACATACCATAGTTCTGGCAGCGTTTGCGATCTTTAAAGCTCTTACGGACAACGGCAAAGTTATAAAATCACATGCAGTTATCGCCACGACTGGCTTTTTCGATTGACATCGAGAGACACAGCGCGTATGCCTAGTCCTTTGTCAATCGCGTCGGCTAAGCGCAGCGACGACTTCCTGGCGATAGCATGACATATACGGAGAATGTGCACCTAAGTTAGAATTCACTTACCGTGGAGGATTTGTTGTTATATCCAAGGCATGACGAACGACTGTCGTGTTTTCGTGGCAACGCGAGATGGCTGATACACGATCTCCCCTGGCTGCAGGCCTGCGTCGCTGCTCGCTGTCCGGTGCTGTGTTGTTCCGCGATCTTGAGCGCGCGCGCGCGCGGTGGAGAACTCCGAGTGAAAAAGTAGAGCGCTCGCTACGCATTCCTTTGAACTGCGGCGGCCTGTTCTCTTAGAAGTAAAACGATGTGTTCTTTGCTCAGCGAGCGTGCATGAATGATACATTGCCATGTTCGGGGCCAGCCACCTACAGTTGAAGCAGAAGATTACGCTAAGTTTTGTTCTCTATTGCCGCAAGAGTAGAACTACTCTCTCTCTCTGAAGGGGAGAGTGAAAAGCACATTTCACTCTCTCCTTGGTGAGAGAGTGAACAATGCATTTCACTCTCCTCGACATCTTGCGAGAGTAAAACGACGCTTTGAAGAGTGAACCGGCCGCTTCACTCCTGCGATACCCTTCCTAGTTTTTAGAGTGCACTAAAGCGCGTCATCAAGAGCGTCATTAAAGCTGCACTCTCCGGCTGCTCATTTTCGCTTTCTGTATATATTGTGAAATTGGCCGGAATTCACTATATGCTATAACAATTAGCAATTCCAATTTCTTGTACTTCAAGTCTACAGCCATTTACAAATGTGCGACTCTGTGATAAAAGCAGTCAAGAGAAAATAATTTAATCTTCTGATGTTCTCTCTTTTTTTTTTACAGGAACTTCAAACGCATTTTGCGAAATACGGCCCTGTTCTTCAGAGAAGGGACAGAAAGCGCGACAGGCGACACCATTATGTGCTAGAAACCTGCGGTTGCTACTGTAACGTTGCACGTGACGTCATCTTCAACGACACTATTCAGAATTATATCAAGTGGGCATTCCAAACCCGTTTTCTTCGTAGATGTATGGATTCCTTTCAGTCCAATTAGCCGCCACAGAAATCATATACTTTCTGACGCTGAAGCCGGCAAACGTGGAGCGCTCGGGCTTGTTTTCGTAGGCATGAATGGTGATTGCGAATGAGGGAGCATTTTTGTCATATGAAGCGATATATACGACGCGCACTATACACGTATTGCCTGCGTACATACATTAAGCGCTCCGAGAATGCTAAGACTTGTTTTGTTGCTGGAGCGAGTCAGACGCAAGATCAGGCGAGTTGCGAGCTGAAGTGCAACTGGGTTTATCCAGGCTTTACAAATTCAGGACGCGCTAAGGCTGTTTCACATGCGGCGACTGGAACTACGAAAATCGGTGCATTCGCACGCGTCGCAATGCGATTTTTAGAAGGCCCACTTCACATGATTGCGATTTCAACGACACGTCTGGTTCGAAGCCCAGGGTTTCTTCATGCCAGGTTTCGTGGCACACGCCGCGTAGTTCTTTTTATGTAATCGAGAAAACATGTACATTATTCTTATTTACATGCCTTTATTAGAAACAAATAACACGCGTCATTTGTAATTTGAAAACGCTTTACAGTTTAAATTTACTTTAGACTGCGCAACGGCGGTTTCTGAAGACCGGTGAGACATGGTGCACGGAAACAATAGCTGTTCCCAGCTGGTTGTTCAACGCTGTGTCTTGTCTCATGTGAGTTTTGTGACCCTGTCGTTCTGCCTGTGCTACAACAGATTGCAAGATGATCAATCAGGAAGCCCACATATCTACCCTCACTGCATACGCAGTATTCGGAATTCGGCTGCAGCGAAGTCGATCACGTGTCAGCGTAACGAGATCCTCCCGCTGCCCGTGCTCAGCGTCAGCTTCTAATGAAATTATGTGTTTTTATTGCTCATGATTGCGCATAAGCGGTGCCTGCTGCTAGCCAGATTTTTGCACCAAACGCAGCAAAAAGCAACAACCCGAAAGCCTACGTCTACATCTGACGGAAGCCGCCAATGACCTGTGCGTGATTGCTAAACGTGCGTCATTACAACGTGAAGCTGTGCTGTGAAATTCAGCCTTAGCGCTAACTTGCTGGTGCGTCCATCGCGGCGCGTCTGCTGTAAATATATGTAGCCCTCCTCCTTGAATATTTCTAAAGGCTCAAAAGCCGACACATCAATTTTCCGTAGCAGCTACCATCAGTTGTGTAGAAATCTCTACGTGGCATTATAGCATTCTAAAGGGCACGCCGGTCCTCCACTTTGTTGTCCTGTATACGTGCCTCGCGCAGTTAGTATACTCTGAACCTCTCACAAGAAGGCCACACCAATACGTGCTATGCATAACGCAGGAACGTAGGTCGACGACAGGCGCATTTACCTTAGGGTTTTTCATCTTTCTGTTTCTTGCTTGTCAGTCAACATTTACTCGGCATGTATATTAAACTTTAGATCATCTCGGTTTTCTTGTTCGTCCTATGTGTTCTCTGGTGCCGTTTGCAACCAGCTAATCTTAATTTTTTTTTTACTGCAACAAGTGAATTTAATTGCCCTCGTGATTATTCTGCGTGCCTTATAATTTTTTTTATTTGGGCAACGTTGCAAGAGTGTATAGTGCGAAGCAGTAAGGACAGGGTACGCTTACTTCTAACTAATTGAAAGTTTGTTGTGAGGATGCAGTGGTTTACAAAGGCCAGCAGAAAGTAGTACAGCATGAAAGCATGATAAAAGCCAGTGGTTGATGAAACCAAACCATAAAAGATAGATAAGAAGGAAAATATGAATGAATATACACGTACAAGGTAAAAGAAAACATTAGGATCTCCAACTGCGCATACCACCCAAGAACCTTCCAAGCAACTCAATAGTTTTTTTTTTTCTAATGGCATGGAACTGGACGAGTGGGTTTACATAAGCAAGGCTGCCGACTGTATTGAAAAAATAACCGTATTTCGTGAAAGGTGCTGGCATGCATAATTGGCGATTGTATTGATTATATTTTTCCTTCACTTGGATTTTTATGTGTATTTTCTTTCTGTAATGTTTTCATGTATGTTTGGTTGCATACAATAGGAATGTTTATGTGACCTTCTTGTGACATTTTCTTTATATTGCGAAAGCAATACTGCTCGCACTTTCGGCCCATCGGTGGTCGTGGAGCCTCCTCACACAGCTGTGCGTCACGTGACCGTGTGACGTCACGCCAGACCGAGAGACGGGGCCCCAGCTCGCGGCATCGATGGTTGAGGCCACGGAGGAAGGAAACTACGGAGAGGCCCTGACGTCACTCTTTGTGAAGCTAAAGTGAAGACGGAAGTTGGCGTTGCTCAAGGCGTTGCTCCGTCTATCGGGCCAGCTCTCCTCTCTTGTTTACATTTCTCACGAAACCACACCGCGCTGCGCGCAACCGTGCTGCTCGGACCCGCGCGCTAAGCAGCAATACCAAGCAATCGTTAGCACGTTAGCATGATTCCGCGAAAAAGGGCGAAATTTCCCGCGGATATTCCTTCGTCTGTAGCCATTGCCGTGGCGTGGCACATTGCGTAGAGCGTTGCTTGCGCGTTCATTTCACAAATTTTAGTTCCTCCTGTCCCACATGGCCACTGCAACATCCGGGAGAGCCCGGTCCACGCAACAGAGCACGAAACCAACGCAAACCTGCCCGCACGGCGCCTTTGCCACGGTACGAAACCTACGGAGCAACACGTGTGAGCGCAAAGAACCAAGACAAAGCCGCCATTGTGGCCCGAAAGGCGTGGCCGCTACGGCAAAGAAATAAAAAATCAGCAAAAAAGAGGAGAACGTACTACGTCACTTCCTCCACACTTTTCTCCTAGCGCGCGGAGTGCACTGTAAGCAAAAGTTAGCCAACATTGGGGTTTTTGCGGCTCATGAGCTTTGAAGACTACCTTGCACCAGAAAATTACTCTGGCATGAGGCAGTAAAATGCGTTACATTACATCGTTTTACTACCATCTCTGAGAAACGTAGTAAAAGGATGTCATGAGCCGGCTTTACGACGTACAGAGTTTTAGATCACGTGACCAAAAACCATCTATTGAGAGTTTAAAACCACGTGATCTGGAACCAACCTGAAGATCACGTGATTAAATACTACCACTTTACTCCCCAAGGTTGCAAGCTCCGCCCAATCCAGTTAAGCCTACGCTCGGCGACAGGCACGGCCGCGGCAGGAATGGCAAAGATCGATGCCGTGGCGGTGCATCCACCAGCGGAACGGCAGAACGTTGGAAACTTGGAACGTATGTACTACATACGTCGCGTAAGATGTGTCTCAAGTGGACGCGGCTTCCTGCCGGCGCGCCGCCAGTTGCACGACCGACGAGCCGATCGACTGCATTGCGTCAGTGCGAACTCATCGAAAAATAATGTTCCGATTCCGCTCTGCACGGCCAACCGGCGTGGCCATGCTCGCATTCAGCGACAAAAATCGCCTCAAGAATCGTTCCTGGACCGATCCTCTCTACGGCAGGTAAATATCTTGCCGTTCGCGAGGGATACCGCCATCGGCCGGCAGCCTACAAACGGCGAGTTGTCGCGTCTGCTGCTCCGGCCGGAAGCAAGCGTGTCGGTCAAAGTTCATTGCCAAGCACAAGCCCACTTTTTCATGCTTCTACGAGCGAGAAAACGACTGTCTCTTGTCCACTTTGAAGCTGTGAACGGAATCGTCACGACCCACTGTAGCACAAAATAAACAAAACGTTGGTTAGTTGTAGTGACAGTCAATGGAAAGCCTCACGCACTAGAAATAGATGCGATCATGTCGAGCGGGCTCACCAATTCAAGGTGAGGGCACATAATCTCGTAAACACGACAGCTAGCGCTGTAGGAAGCGTGTATACGAGCGGTGATCATGAATTTGTGCTCAGTAGGCGTCAAAGAAGCCCGTAGGCCATCCACCATTGCAAGCAGACGGAGGTGCACGGACGGCGCGCTGATGGGCTCGTGTTCGCCAACTAAAGCGGGAGACACACGGTCCGATTCGGTGTCCGATCCGGCGTCCGACGCGCCTGAACGGCAGCCGGAATCGAGGTGTTTTGCCGTGCCGAAGCGCCGGATCGGACGTCCGGCGTGCGACAAACCGGGCAAATTTTCATCGTCCGATGTGTCCGACAACCGCACACTCCGCACCGTCGTTTGGCCGCAGCTGATGTGACGTTATCTGACGTTCCCTCCACGGAGGCGGCGCTGGCAGGCCGGTTTCTCGCCGTCTTTTTTTTTTTCCTTGCCTGCTGCAGTTTGTTGCCGACACGAAATAGTTACCAGTTCAATAAAGTTATCTCGAACATGTGCTTATGGTGCAAAACAGCGCCTAGTACACTAGCACTAAGCTACCGTCGAAATCGGGAGCCGCGACGCGAGGGCCTTTCCGCGGACAAACAGCACACACCGATCTCTATGCACCGACCGTCCGAGCGAGGCTGCTCGCTTCGCTTGCACGTTTGCCCTTCGCAACGACTGCGTCGAGTAAACCAATTGTATTTGATTACGGGCTACCTAAGTGCACAGCGTTAATTGTTTTGGCAAAAATAAGCCCTCTTCATCGAGCTCGGGCTGAATCAAGCGCCGTCGGCCGCAGCGTCCGCCTAGCCATGCCTGCCGGCCGTATCGCTGTTACCGGAGCCGTCAGTGGACAACGCGCCGTCGTGAACTGTTCTGTCACTTGCAGGGGCATAATGCTATTGACAGTGTTCACGTAAAGCGAAGCAGTGTTGTGCAGAGTTTTTATATTGCGTTTCTCGACGTGAATCTAAACTCAAGCTGGGGAGGGGGGAGGGGGGGCTGGATCTGGGCGGAGCTTACGCGCCGGTCGACCGTTCGGATACACGCACTTTGGATCGGACGCCGAATCGTACCGTGTGTCCCCTGCTTAAAGCTCGCTCATGGTTCGGCGTTAGTCCCTGTATATTCTTTATAAATAAGGAAGCCTACCTAGGCACTGTAAACCCAACAATTGGGGCCTAAATGCCTGCCCTCCTCCCAGCTACAGTTTCGTTTGAGCGACAAAGTCTGATTTCGAAGGCCGTGCTTTTGCAAACTGCATGCGACTGAAGCGGTTGCGAATCTTGAAGGCGACATCCGCTTCGTTTTTTTTTATACATATAGAGTACATTTTTTTAAACTTCGTATAAAAAAGTGCATATTTATACAAAGTTAACACTTTTGGACTCAAGAAATTTGTTAAAGTGTCCCTACCGATTGTTGTTAGGAAAAAACACGTAATTTTCTCATTTACGACACGTTTTTCTAAAAACCGCAGAGTGGCGCCACTGCAGTATTCGTTTGGTCGACGTACCACGTTGGTTCCTAGTGAATGCAGTAAGGCGGTATTTGAGTTATATTTTAGAAGTGCCTAGACAAAATGTGCTCCTTGTCGTGTGCAGTAACCATCGCAAACCCTCCGGACTCGTGTAACGCCTTTAATTCGCCGTGTGTTTCGTGCGATCTACCAGTGTCGACAGTGAGTGTCTTACTACAGCGCCCGTCCGAGCTGCCTTTGTTCTGCCGAGCTGCCTGCCCGCGCTCTCGTGAAAAGTCTGGTACTGGAGCTTCGAATCGTAGTGTATGGAAGGCTGTTGAAGGTTGTGCTTTTGTGGAGCTGGAGTTCATCGGAAGTTCTACGGTGCTTGCGCCAGAAAGACGTCGGTGCCTCGGTACCTTTGAGACGAAGGAGCGTTGGCCAAGTCTTTTTGAAAGGTAAGCAAGTTTGGACCTTGCGCGCATTCTTGAACTTATGATTTACGTAATGAACGTTGTGTAATTAGCTAGAGCAAAGCGCTTTCTGATCGTAGGTTGGCCGTCTTGCTGTGCACATTTAGCAAGCAATTTCACGAAGGCTTCCTCTGATGTTACAGCGTACTTGCATTCTGCTGTAAAATATATGCTACCCGCCTTGATTGCTATGCCTGAATGGGCACACAATTATGAAAACACTGAAAGTTGCTGTTCGTTCGGTAGTTTTCTGGCAAGAAGTTATTCGTTATATATGCATTCCCGCAAGTACAGTACATGTGTAATGTATCCGTCGATGTATCATGGGCTTCGCGCGTTGCCACACGATTCCCATGTTTGACGCTTAAGCGGATAGAAGCTTGTATGAAGATTTTTGTATGTATAGAGTTTGGTTTGGAGAACCACGTCGCGAGAACCTGTCTATTGTTTATGTTCTTGAGTGTCTTCGCGTATTTGTCTTCTATGTTGCAAACCCGACATATGCCGATATTACAGTAACGAAGTTTAGTTTTAATCCAGACATTTCAGACACCGGCCTTTAAGAAAGACATAGACCAACCAATTCATACGAACGGGATGCCAGCTCTTGCAATCGTAGGTTATACGGTAGTGCGTAATAAAGTAAGGACTGCGATTTTGTAGCGATACTTACCCCACGATTCTATACCACTCTTGTCGCCCACCGCAAACGGCCGGCTGTTCCAGTACGTAGCACGGGCCGGGGCGGCGGTCAGACCACTAACGAATAACGAAAAGGAATAGCATCGCTACAAAATCGCGATCTAGCTTTCAGAATGCTTTTCATGTGCTCAATATTTTTGTTTAATCGAATGCGCCACGTTTTACTGCATATATGGGTTTCGTTTTTGATTGTCCTGGTAGCCTATTGTTGCTGATTTCGTTCCTTCCTGAAACTTCACTTGTTACAAAATATTAGTGTAACTTCCTTAGATATAACAAAAAGACATTTGTGCAACCAGGCGCAAATTCATGCAGCTGGCTGTGTGAGGCTCTCTTTGCAATTCCACATGACACTGGTAAATCACAAATTCCCAGGTTCACAGCACAATAAATTAAACATTTCTTACTTTTGAAGGCTATGCGGATTCTGGAGGCATCCCTGCATCGAGCAGGAACCTGCTGCACTGCTGGAAGCTGGACAGCACGACAATAAGGCAATAAGGCTGGCAGTGGGTTTCAGCCACATTTGACGTGGTTCGCTCGGCTCCTGCTTTTTGCCAACATTTTCGTATGTTTTTCGAGTGTGTACCCCTGAACTTTCTACATTTTCGGATCCGTGAAGTCAAGAGGAACACGCTGATGCCCGACTTTTGTGGGTGGGTGGACTTTTGTGACATTTCTTGCCGTTTTTCTTTCGACTACGCCATGACTGTGTGCTGAGCCTAACCGTGTTAGGGTTCGCGAGGCAAGGCATCGCTAGCCCACCTCTTCTCGTCGGAGGCTTTTTCCACGGACTTTGTGATGGAGTGTGAGGTGGAAGGGGAGTTTTTATCCCCCGAGGACTTCACTAAAGACTCAGGGTGGCAGCTCGTTGCCGCCAGACGTTCTTCACGGAGCACGAGAAACGCGGCCAATGCCAGTGCGGCCGACGTTCAGCATAACACCAGTTCCCACGCTCGGCGTAGCGCCGACCTCGCGGGCATTAAAAGCAAGATAATTCGAGGAGCCAGGATGCCTCCGATGCCCAAGGAAGAGGCAAAGATCGTCGTGCGGCCCAGGGGAGGCCTGTGTATCAGCAAGTGCGGACCTACCGCAGTCGCCGACGCCATATGGCAGGCTGCCGGGCTCGATTCGGCGTCGCGAGACACGGACACAATGTGTCCTAACTTTCAACAAAACATAATGGTGATCAGCACACCAAACAGGGACAACGCTGCACGCTACGTCGGCGTCGAGGGCATCTCCGTCGCCGGTCAACGTTTCGAGGTGAGCGCTTACGAGGCCGCCCCCCACTACACGTGCAAGGGCGTCATCCGAGGCATCTCCCTTAGCGACGGGCCCGCGGTGATCGACAAAAAACTTGTAAACCCGAGAAATCCCACGGCGCTGGGCGCCAAAAGAATCAAGAACACCGGCACCGTGGTGGTCCTGTTCGAGGGGTACCGAGTGCCAAATTTTGTCTCCTACGGCGGCACTATTGTCAGGTGCACTTTATTTCGCAAGCAAATGGACGTGTGTTACAGCTGCGGCAGGCTCGGGCACCGCTCCGACGTCTGCCCTTCGCCGAACGACGCCATCTGCAGAGGATGCGGAGAAGCAAACCCCGACGCCCAGCATAGGTGCGATCCCAAATGCAAGCTGTGCGGTGGCGACCACCTTACCGCCGCCAAGGAGTGCAAGCGACGATTTCAGACGCCATATCTCGTCAGACGCAGACGGGGGGAACGCTCCCGCGCCCTCAACGCCGAACATTTCCCGCCCATGGAAGGCGCGAATCAAGCCTGGCAAGCATCGCCTGAACGCCAACACGGTCGCAGCCACTCCCGGTCCAGGGGGAGATCCAGGTCTCGTGGCCGCTCCAGGGGTCACATCAGGAGCCGCTCCGCCTCCAGGGCCAGGTCGATGTCAAGATCCCGAGTCCGATCCAGATCCAGATCCGGTTCCAGGGGCGGCCCGGGTTGCAGAACCCAGCCAGCATCTGGACCTCAGCCCGCCTCCACATATTTGGGGAAGCAGCCGACCCTCCTTTGGGCCGATCTGGCACGTCCCAAGCCCGGTGCCAATGTAGAAGCTGTTCAGGCACCTCGTAACGACCAACACCCAGAGCGAGCTAGGGACGCGGAAGTCACTCGCTTACGCAAAGAGAACGACGATCTCAAGAGCACGATCAAGAGGCTAGTTAACGAAATGGCAGAGATTCGGAAACTCGTTTCGAATGTGTCGGATAACGGTGCGCCAGGCAGGGCCACAGAGACTCCAATCCCAGCCCCAGTAGACGGTACTGCGACGTCCACCAAACGCAGAGCAGTAGTAAAACAAACAGGTGAATCGGGAGCGTTGTCCGCAGAAGTCAGCGAGATTAAGCAAACTGTCATTGGGCTGGCAGATGGCCTCAGACAGGTCACTGCTAGCGTCAGTTGCCTCACCGATAACGTTCGTCAAATTCAGGTTGCACTCGGAGACCCCAACAGGAGCCTCGGAGCTCTCGCTGATCGCATAGATGCCATTGAGGCGCGAATGGCTTCATCCGCCTCCGTCGTCCAACCGCTCACCGTTCCCGCCATACTAAAGGAAGCTAGACTTCAATATCCAACCAGGGCGGCGACAGGAGGCCCCAGTCTTTGCACAGCCCTAACTGCCCCATTAGGTGGTAGTCCATCCGGTCCGCCATAATGGATAGGTCCAAAGAGAGTTTTCGCATTTGGCAATGGAACTGCAGGGGGTATTCTAACAAAAAAGCCCCTCTGCAGCAGTTCTTCAGGTCTTTCGCTGTCAAACCTCAAATCATTGCTCTCCAGGAAACATTAGTCTCCGCCGCCTCGCTCCAGGGCTACAGGGCCGTGTCGGGCCTGCCCGGGGGGCGAGGGATTTGCACCTTGATTGATAAAAGGCTGACTCATCTCACCCACGACCTCAAGCTGGCGAGTGGTAGAATTGAATACGTCATGGTTGAGATCCTGCTCAACGTACCACAGCAGAATCAGCGCAGAAACAGCGTGTTCGTCCTCAATATCTACAGCAGCCCCAGGGACTCGCGCCAGCAGTTCAAGACCATCCTCAAGAAAGCGACCGACTTGGCCGGCCCTCGACCCTTAGTCGTCGTCGGTGACTTCAACGCACCGTATGGCATCTGGGGTTACGTCTACGACACTACCAAGGGGCGCAACCTGTGGCAAGACGCCAACGAGATGGACCTCACTCTGGTCACTGACAAGAATTTTCCTACGCGCATCGGCAACTCCGTCACCCGGGACTCGACACCCGACCTCGCGTTCGTCAGGAACGTTGAGGACGTGGGCTGGGAGAACACCGCCATGGAGTTCGGCAGCGACCACTACATTCTCGAGACCAACTTCAAGGTGTCTCGGAGTAGGATCAAGGAATTCACGTTCGTCGATTGGGACCGCTTTCGCAAGATTCGCGAAGAACCCGGCAAAGACACTGCACCCGCCACCCTCGAAGAATGGTGCGAAGGCGTCCGGAACGACGCTTCCGCGGCTACCAAGAAAGTAGAAACCGATCTCGACGTCGAGCGGATGGACAGCCGACTTGCCCACCTGATCGAGGCCAAAAACGCCCTGCTCCGCCGATGGAAGGGCCAAAGGCTCAATCGCAGACTCCGAAAAAAGATCTCAGAGCTCAACAACGTCATCGATGAACACTGCAAGGCGCTATGCCAGCAGCAGTGGGACGAGCTCTGCGAATCCGTCGACGGACAGATGCGCAACGGCAAATCCTGGGGTATGCTGAAGCACCTTCTCGACGAAAGCGGTTCAAAGTCAAATCAGAGGCATACGTTGGCCCGGGCCCTTCACGAAGCCACCAGGTCTCACACGGTTGATGAGCTCGTCTCAAAACTCGTACAGAAGTACTTGCCCGTCTGTCGCGATGGAGATCCAGTGACCCAACTCCCGGACTACCGAGGCCCTCCACGCCCCGAGCTCGACGAAGACTTCTCCGTTGCCGAGGTCAGACAGGCCATCTTCGCACTCAACCGCAAGTCTGCGCCTGGTCCAGACGGAATCACCAACAGAATGTTGAGAAACCTCGAGGACACGTCGATCGTCTTCCTGACCGACAAAATCAACGAGTGCTGGAATAGCGGCGTTGTTCCTGCAGAGTGGAAGATGGCCTGTACGGTGCTCATTCCCAAGCCCGGCAAGGCCCCGAACATCGAGAACCTCAGGCCGATTTCTCTAACCTCCTGCGTCGGCAAGGTCATGGAGCGCGTCGTCCTCAACAGGGTCAACGGGTACCTCGAAGACAACGAGGTTTACACCTACAACATGATCGGCTTCCGCGCCGGACTCTCGACGCAGGATGCAATGAAACTAATAAAGCATCAGATTGTGGATGGCCGTTCCAGAGACGTCAAGGCTTTGCTCGGTCTGGACCTTGAGAAAGCTTTCGACAACGTGCTCCACAGCTTCATCGTAAAGACCATTTCAGACCTGGGTCTCGGTTACAGATTCCATAGCTACGTCAGCTCTTTCCTAACGGACAGGAAGGCCAAGCTTCGCATTGGCGACTTCCGCTCCAACGATGTGCCCCTCGGAGGGCGGGGCACTCCTCAGGGCGCCGTCATCTCACCCACCCTGTTCAACATCTGTATGATTGGTCTTTCCGAGAGGTTGGCACGCGTAGAGGGCGTCAAGCACACCATATACGCCGACGACATCACCTTATGGTGCCCCGGCGGCTGCGAGGGCAGAGTCGAAGAATCCATGCAGGAGGCGATCGATGTGATCGAGGAGTATCTCCGCCCCACCGGACTTCGATGCTCCCCCGCCAAGTCGGAGCTTCTGCTTTACAGAAAAGAGAAGGGAGGGAGACCCAAAGATTGGAAGCCAGTTTCCGAAAGCAGCATCAGTCTTCGTACTTGTGACGGGGGGGTGATACCCAGGGTCGACGTTATTCGGGTCCTCGGCATGTTTGTCGAATTCAACGGCGGGAACGGAACGGCTCTCCGCAAGATCATCGCAAAGACCGACAACGCTTTCCGCCTCGTTCGCAGAATAGCAAACCGGCACCGAGGAATGAAGGAAAACAATCTCCTCAGGCTTATCAATGCCTTCGTGCTATGTCACTTTACGTACACAATTTCTATGCACAACTGGCTCAGAGCGGAGCGAGACAAGCTCAACGCTCTCATCCGCAAAGTGGTCAAGAGGGCTCTGGGGCTACCCATCAGGACCCATACCGAGGATCTCCTCAAGCTGGGGGTGCATAACACTGCCGAGGAGATTGCCGAGGCCCAAGAACGTGCGCAACTCACTCGCCTGAGCACCACAGCGGCAGGTAAACACATCCTCGAAGAGTTGGGTTACCACCCTGCGGGATTCCCGATGGTCAGTACCCCGATCCCTAGGTGCATTCGAGACAAGTTCGAAGTGGCCCCTGTGCCCCGAAACGTCCATCCGGTCCATAACGAGGGCAGACGCAAGGCCCGAGCAGCAGCCATCCTCAAACAGATAAAGCAACGAGACATTAGAGCAAGCTTCGTCGACGCCGCGGAGTACAGCGATGGGAAGACCTTTGCCATCGTTGTGGTCGACTCCAGCGGCAAGATTTCTAATTGCGCCTCCATTCGCACTTCAGATCCCGGAGTCGCCGAGCAAGCCGCCATCGCCCTCGCCCTGCTAGACGGTCGTGGGTCCGAGATATACAGCGATTCCAAAACGGCAGTTAGGGCTTTTCAGAAGGGTTGCATCGCCAAGCAAGCTGCTCGTCTTCTTAGCAACTCGAATCGATATGCTCTCACGCATCATTCAATCCACTGGTTTCCAGCTCACGTAGGGTCGGTCGAGGGTGCTCCCCAGAACCTGAATGAGTCTGCTCACGAGGCTGCGCGTGACCTCACCGACCGCGCTTCCTCTGCAAGAAGCACCGACTCCCCTCCTCCCTACGGCCACAGGGACGCTCCCGCTACTCATAACGAGATTATTAAATTCTTCTACATGTCTAGAAGGGTCTTTCCACCCCCTCACCCCAGGTTGAATAGGGCGCAAGCCGTTTCTCTTAGGCTTCTGCAGACTAGTACGTATCCGTGTCTGTCCGTTCTCCACGAGGCTTACCCGGACGTGTATCGCGACGACGCCTGCCCCTCCTGCGGGCAGACCTCTACTCTAGCGCACATGCTGTGGGAGTGCGGGTCGACATACCCTAAGTTCATCAAGGAGGAGTGGGACTCGCTTCTGCGTAGCCCCGCTCTGGAAAAGCAAATCCTGGCTGTCCGGCGTGCCCGCGACCGGGCCGGTGGGCTAGACCTGCCGGTCCCGACGTGGGACTAGCCGGGTGCGCGACGAGTTCGCGTCCTCGCCGGACCTACAATAAATGTTTCTTCACTCACTCACTCATAAAGCACGTGATCTGTGCGCTTTCTCAAAGGTGCGTACAAAAACTGGTGCTGCCTTTCGAGTTGTAGGATACGTTTGTGTTATATGCAATCATTTTACTGTATTGCCATTTTCAGGATTTCTAGTGGCTGATCACGAATTTTATGTTTTGGTGGAGTGCCCTCAGTTTAATGAATTTACCTAAAGTAGCCTCCTCTGATTTAAATATAATTGGGTGCTTGAGTAATTATGCCTTATATGCTCCATATAGACTATATTAATCTAGCCAAAATGCCTTTTTAAGAACCATGAATTGAGGTTTCGTGCCTTGAATAATGTGCTCTAGAGCGTCTAGAAAAATGCGTTGTACCACCTAAAGACATGGTTTACGGAAAAGTGCCTTAAGCAATGCTTTCGCACAAAAGTTGTATCATCAAGAGTTTCAGAGAAGCCTGTGTGGTCGGTATGAAACATGACAAAGACAGACATAGACCAACCAAATACAACATTAAAAGCAATACATTTTGGCTTCCAGATGGAAGCCTTGTTCACAATAAGGCTAAAAAAAGTGGAAGTGCATATTTAATTAAGTAAGTTTTAGCATAAGATGGGCGTGGGCTCCTTGGTTTCAGATAAATGCGTGTCCTGTTGATTGCATCTCCAGGGAATCCGGGTACAGGCATGGCTTCCAATTTCTTTCCTGGACGATTACGCTAGACACTATCCAGTCACTATTGTGTTTAGTCATTGCTGCATGCTCTGCCAAAGCATTTGATGCCACTCTTTTCTCATCCACATCGTTCTGATGTTGGCGTAGCCATTGCTTAAAGTTGCCCATTGCTCTAATGTAGATAGTATTCATATACACATATTATGTTTCAAAGGTCAGAATTCATGTCAGTAAAATTTTTGATACGGTTTGTTACTGAGATGGCTACCTCATTGGTTTAACATGGCTTGTCACTGGGATTGCTCTCTTGTTTGTTTAGCTTCTCGTCGGGTTCTTATGGATTTGATTTTGTGCACAATGAGATGTTACACACACACCTTGCATATACATGAAAAAAAGGTTTACAACAGAGATAACATATATGCATGGGCATATATATGTGTCAATAAAATACTCGAACCTCATTTCTGCCTACAGAAAAAGAAGTTATTTCTCCTCGAGGGCATGACTGCTTGCAATAATGAACCTCCAAGAAAAGGTTTTCTCTAATCCGTATTTTTGATATCTAAATGCTTATGTGGCATGTACAAACTGCTTGCATCAATTTCTCATTGGGATGAGTGGTCTAAATTTTAAATTTGAGTAATAATTGCAATAAATAACTCATTTCACCTGTCTTCTAATGACTCTAAAATTATATGCTTCTACCTTCCCAAACCTTTTATGAAATTAGTTTGATGAGGCCCAATATACAGGGCTTTCTAAATTGAAGGTATCAGTACCTATTAAAGACTGTGCTAACTAAGAAAATGCTGCTTGTGTATGTGGTGTATTCATTTCTCAGACAGAAGCTTTACACCCAAGTGCAGTCAGTAAATCGAAAACAATTGCGTCTTGTTCAATAGTTCTCGAGCACTTGTGCGTCACTATAGTCGGATACAAATTTAGAAAAAAAGGGAGGCCCCGCCCAGATGAATGAAGCGCGACGTCCGATTGCCTCCGCGACTAAAATAATCCCGCTCAAAAAATCGTGCTTAGGAAACGCGCAATTCCCAGTATAAATAAAGACTTTGATGACTGGTTTAGTGGAGCTCTCATGTGCTACAGCACGCACATGCCAGATCGCAACAGAAAAATAACCCCGTGCCTTCCACAATGCCGCCCGTCGTCTGCTCTTTAGCTTCATTGCAAGTGGCAAAAGTAGAAAGAGCAACTCTGCATGGCATTTGTAATTGTTTACATGTACACGGCACATTTACTACTCCTGTTCCGAGCTTCAAATGAATCAGTTGCTACTGAACAAGTACTTATATAAAACAATGTATTTATCGCAACCATTACAAACCCAAGATGCTCAGTGTCAGCGAAAGCACCGTGTTAAAGCTGAGGAGGGAGGTCAAAGCTTCGCATATATTGGGGGGCAAACTATCGACGCCCTCACGAAAACGCCCACAAAATGTGGAGAAAAGAAGAAGCAGCACGAAGTAGGACACGTGTGCGCTGAGGTCGTGTGCACGATTTCTTTCACCACAACGAGATACCGACGATCGAGAAGATCACTAACGAGTTCTCGAAGCGTATATTGTGTAATGTTTGTGCCCTGGGATTTGCCTGACGGAAGGCCAGTGCTATGGTTTGTCGACCTTCGAGGCAGCATTCATCCCCGCATGGTGCCTGCCTGCTTCGGACACGACTACGTGCACGGCTCGAGTTTCCTCGCGGCTGCACGGCGTCCACGATGGAAGCAGCCACCGGATCACGGACTGCTATTCGGCCCCTCCCTGTCCCGGCAGCAATGCAACCCCCCCCCTCCTTTCTCCGGCGGCGCCCACACCACAAACGACTCCAGCTGTGTTTGGGACAGTTTCCAAAGGAGGGCTGTGTTTCGACCCGGTGCCTTGCAGTTGGTTCCCTTTGTCCCATGCGGGCCATAAAACTTGCCCGGCGCACCATTCTGACCAACTGCCAAATCGTCCTGACGCGGCAGCACAGTTCAAGGAAGCGCCGGCCACCGAGAGCGGCGTTAGGACCCCGGAGGCTGCCCAGACCCTCTCTCTCACGACCTTGTTTCGTCCTTGGGGACTGTCTCGGGGATCTTTGGACTGAGGGGTGTTATTTAAGCAGCTTGCAGCTGCTGTGTTGGTCTCTGTCCTGATAACGACGACAACATGTAAACATTGTATAAAGAATTATTCGCAGAGAAAACTCTCCTCGTCTCTGACTCTGCGTGAAGCGAGGTCCAGACCTCCTGCCAGCCACACATACCTCAGCAAACGCAACAATGGATCTCCCATCACTGAAGCGGTGTACTGTGTGTCAAGCACAGCAGCCAAGCATTCTCCCGTGACCTCTCAAATAAATAAGCGGTTCATTTGATGACATATTCCTTCTAATGGAAGCCCAATTCTGAAAGAGCAACGTCCTGCACAGATCATGCTCAGTATAAGCGTTGGCATGGAAACGTGCTGAAATGCCGGAAAATCTGAATGCAAATGCAGTTATTAACTCTGAATAACTATGTGGGGCCCGAAATGCTCATTCGGGCAGCCACTGTCCAGCTTCACACGAAAAAGCAGTAGTCAACCTGAATGAAATTGACAGCCACGCTTAGCAGCCTGCACGCCAAAGCACATTGTGCTTTGCATGCAGTTGTGCTGCCCCTACTGTTTTTTCCAGCCCGTTGAGATGAATAATGCCAATGTCAGGAGGCCCAAAATACTCTAGTGGGCAGCCACCTATGAGCATGACGGGCCCTGTGATGAAATAACAGTCATCAGGGCACGCTTCAAAGGCACCTTTAGCAGTCTGCACGTCAAAGCCCAGTCAAGCCGTCACCACTGTTGGTGAAACGGCAGCAACCAATGCGACAGTGACAGCCACTGTTGGCAGCTTGCATGCAAACACACATTCATGTGGTGGCATTGTTTATTTTGGTTACCTGGCCTAGGCAAGTAATGCGAATAAGAACAATTATCAAACATCATTAGCTTAGTTAGGCCCAATATACTCAGTCGGGTAGCTATTAATAGCAGTAGTCGAGGGCACGCTTGAAAGGCACCATTAGCAGTCTGCACGTCAAATCACAGTCATACCGCAGTCATTGTTGTATTTATTTATCTGACCGGGCAAGTAACACCAATGTAAGCACAATTATTCACCCTGAATAGATCTGCTAGCATTGTGCTAAAAAATGCTGAGTGAAGTTTAATTTGTTTTATTGTGGCAATTATTTAATTTACAAGCCATCGGCATGTCGATCAACGGCCATGTTCAGACAATGTCATTTGTGAAGTAATAAATGGTGAAAGTTGCAAAAGCTCTCAGTGCACTGCTTTGCTGGGCTCCATTCACTGAAGAATGTCTTTGCAACGGCGAAAGCGTCAGACAGAAATCACACCCCGCTGCACATTGTTATTCGTGCTGAAAATTTTCGCCATCATATGTGATAGGCAGCGAAACCGTTTGTTTACTAAGACTGAATGCATGAAAAATGCAACAGCATAGCAAGGTGTTTCACAATATGCAGCCTTTCATGTGCACTTCTGGCTAGCTGCCACATGCACTGATGCATAAACGCGAGCAGAGGTAAGAGGCAAAGTTGCTGTGCAACCCACATGACGCTTTTAAGAAAATGTATCTCTAAACCTTTCTGTTTTGATAGGCGATCAAAATATGTTTTGAGCAAGTTGGTTAATCACATTGCAGCAACAATACAAGAAACAAGGACAGAAAACGCAGCGAGTAGGCAGATTGAGAAGACGAGGTAGACCAGTGAGAAAGGTTTTAATGAGATGGAAGAGGAAGGTAACTCCTGCAGTCTACAGGAGTTAGTGCTTTGAATGAGATTGGCTAATGAAAATGTGTAAGGACTTTGCTGAACGAAAACTATCAAAAACAAATGCTAATATAAAATAAAAGGACAAATATGAGTAAGTGCAAACACGCATGGAAGCAGGAACGCTGGCAACACAACTTATGCGTGACTGTGCCACAGCACGCATTCTACAGCTTGCGTGCGCTGTGAGCACTGGTGGAAAGAAATCAATCGACGGTGCTATACACAACGCTCGAACACCGCCATTAGACGCTCGGCTATCTCACTGTTGACAACGATCACTCACGCTAAGTTGACGGCGACAAATCTTTGCATTGGAGGCTTCTTTGTCAAATATTTTCTGTTGAGACGCTCGTAGGTTTGTTTCACGCGCGCACACTTTTCTAATTTCTCCTCAGAATGGTTTTGCTCCATCACCTTACCCCGTCCGACGAAAAATGCAGCGACACGGTACACGAACTCACCCGCCGCTGACAGCAGGCACCAGACTTTGGCAAACTTTTCTTGTCTTAACTTCACTCAGGAGCGAAATAAAAAAAGACATGAAACGAACAGGCAGGATGTGTGTTTGCAGCAATCACCGAGGCATCCTATTTTCAGACAAAGCGTAGCGCAGCATCAGCGATGCTCGCTGCAATGTTTCTTCGCCGGATCACGGCTTAGAATAAACGCACGCGGCACAGATGCCGCATTGTAAGCTCGCAGTAATATTTCCGGCATGATAGACAATGACAAACAGATTGGGAATTCACTGTGACGAGGCATTGACACGCACAGCTGACGCGACTTGGCCCAGTTCGAAGCCCGGGCGGCCATCTTCGACAGCGGGCCACCGGCCGTCCGGCACATGACGTCAGTCCAGAGTGCGCACCCATTAGTGGATGCTCGTGTGCATCCGCCTCGGAGGAGTAAAGGCCCCCGTTTTTCCAAAGTTGTATCCGACTATAATCGAGCACAGCTTGACCCTTGGCCTAATACTAAATCAGGCTTGAAGCTTTCAATGAGTGCTAACCGCTAGAACAGCACCAGATTTCATTCTGTGCCAAGGGGTGGAACGCATTTGCTTAGAGCTAGGCAGATGAATGTCTTTCTTTTGCATTGAAGTTACCAATACTTTCTAGTCTTAGGTGAAAGTACACAGCTCAGCACAACGCATGTATGGTATACGTAAGGGTACTTTGTTCTTTAAACCCTATCAACAAGAAGCAGCTACTTCCGTTTTTGCAAACCTTACCTTATTCCCTAACCTTTCCTTGATCAAAAGTGTAGAAAATTAATCTGTGCTTGTTCTGTTGTTTCACAGGTAGACATCGGCAACGGTGCATATGTTGAAAAGGGCCTGCTGAAGAGGCTGCGCCTGGATGCTAACAACTCGGGCTTTCAGTTTGCGGGGGGCCTCCTTAAGGCTCCTTTTACAAAAGAAGAGGTTGAAGGGAGGCGCTACACATGGATTCGCAGCGATTGTTTGTGACAGCGTCACTGCTGGCAGGCCTGGCCTGCCTTTTCGCTTTGTTCTGGGTCTTCCACGTTATCTACTGGTAAAAGGCCCACAGGATTTTGACATTTATTGAGCACTGCTTTCTGGATTTTTGCTACACAAAGCCGCAGGTGAAAGCATTGGATTTAGTCAATTTTTACAAGAACTTTATCTAGGCAAAAAAAATTTCAGATGCATATCCTCAAGAAAGTTTCTGTCAAAATTATTTTGCCTAACAAAAGCACTCGTGGGTTCTGTGGCTGACAGGTTGCCCAAGCCATGTAGCACAGTGCTTGCTTTAAAGGGGCACGAAAAAAAAATTTATTTGAGATTTATTAAATCATTCTTCTACAACACCGAAAAAACAACTCCCACCATGAGAATTCGCTTGATAAGCCAGATAACTTGCAAAAACGAAAACTGGTGTCGCCACCACCACCTTATAGTTCCTGCACCAGCTCGCTGTGATATGGAATTTGACGGTGTCTGTTCGGGTCTAGCTAATGTTCTACTGGCCAATATTGATGAATTCTGTTGTAAAGGTGTCAAAGAATATACTTAGTTGAAGTATGACTCCACACTGATGTGCGGGCACTGCATAAAACTTGAAAAATGAAAGTTAAATGTTCATTTTCTCATCTAATAATCCGCTTATTGCCACAATGTTCATGAATACAGTTCTGAAAGATTGTTTTATCAGTCTAAAATGATTTACTGTTTCACTTTAGTATTTCTGTAATGGACCTTCAGCAAGAAAATGTGTGTTAGTATTCCACAGGTATTCTCAGCGGGGGCAAAAGCACCAGCAGCATGCTCAATGATTCTGTACCAACTCATAACTTAAAGGATATCCTGTGCCACTAGGGTTAGGCCAACGTGGCTCTGTGTTAATCACCACAAGTGTATCATGCAAAACTTAATGGCCCAGAAATTGGTAATTCAGGAGGGAGTTGAATTAGCTATTTTTTTTCTTTATCATGGACTTCTCACATTACACTTTGTCACAACACATTCACTTTAAAGTAACTGTGGAGAATAAGGTGGTTTGGTATTCAGACATGCCTTCTGTGTGTAAACAGTGTTAGATGAGCAATACAAAGATACACCATAGATGCTGACTGGCAACATGAAGGGGTTTGAGGGCAGCTACAAATATACATCCTTGTAGTCGTACCTATAGCACCATGTTCAATTTGTCACACAAGCATAAGGCATCCATCACAACTGCATATCTAGAAACGGACAAGGGCAACACACTCAATTCCCTTTTAGTCTATCTAAGAAGCACTACAATTTTTAGGCAACGAAATTGAAATCTGGCTTGTACCCATAAGTACTGCAATACAGTTGTGCAACGTGTTCCTCTTGTGTGGAAAAAGGGCTGCATATGTTTTCATTGAGCACAAGGGGGAGTGGTATCAGTTAGAGCCCCTCCATCTACGTGCCACTGCCGCTTTCTTAAGGAGCGACAACCTTTGTTGTGCGCCGCCTTTTCCCCTCACACCAAATCCGGTTCCAGCATTTCCACTTTAAAAGTTTCCGGTTCCGGCGTTACCGCTTCCTGAAGTTGTGCTGCGGGAATTTCCGCTTTGACTGCCGATGGTGAGACGCCCACGCATGCTTAGCAGAGCTGTGGGAGTCACCATGAGAAGAATGCAAAGGCGACAAGCTGTTGTATTCCCCTCAAGTAGTAATTCGTGGTCGCTGTTTTCTAAATGCACGAAAAACGGCAGTGGTCTCCAAGCGCCCAGGCTCTACATTCCACTGTACGTTGTCTCTCGTGGCACAACCCGTCGCAGGTTGACGCGAAACAGCGAACACGATCAGATCGCTGATTGCAATAGGCGGTGGTACTTGGATGGAATCGCATTCACAGTTTAAACTGCAGCTGGTGCAATTAAAGCCTCTCCATCGACGCGAAAGTAAACAACGTTAAGAAAAACATAGCGTTACTTCCACTCGGAACAGGAAGCTGCAGCTACGGAAATTCCGCTTGACACCGGAAGCTAAGGGGGTGAGTGGCAGAGGAGCATGGAGGAAGAGGGTAGGTTGGCGGTACTTAACCTGGTCGGCGGAAACGTGTATGGAGGGGCTTTAGTATCAGTTAATGGCTGTTTTCACATATATGTTTTGTCGTGTGTATTAGCAATCACCATTTTCCTTATCTGAGTGAGGTCATTTTTTAGAAAGTTTGAAAGTTTAAAGAACATGTTGCTCATGGTTGTTGCAGTTTTCTTCCTAACTATCCATTCATTGCACTGTGCACCCATGTATTGGGCAACTAGCTGTTTGAAGGTCAGTATGCTATCGATGGGTCTAATGGTAATCTCTAGTGCCCTCTCATTTGCTTGTTGCAATACTGAAGAGTTTTGTATATTGTGTCACTTGTTTATTTTCACTGTACTATAGTTTCACTACATCTTGAATGTGTTGTGATAGTTTTTCTTTTGCAATGAAAGATATGGTGGACAGCTTCCAACACTAATGTGATAGTATGAATGCTTGCTGTATTTATCATGATTGTTTCATTTCGCTGGGGCACTAATGGTCATTAGCAGCAGATGCTAGCTGCCCATAAGTGCAATGTTTTTATGTTGCATAGTATTGTTCATGATCCATTGAATGCACTGCACGCGCATGTTGTGGACAACTCCTGTTTGAAGAAATTGTCTGCATATTCAGTGGGTCTAATGTGAACATCTCTACTACTGACTTAGCTTCACTACATCTTGAATGTGTTGTGATAGTTTTTATTTTGCCGTGACAGATGTGGTGGGCAGTTGCCGGCACAAATGTGATAGTACGAATGCTTGCTGTATTTACCACATGGTTGTTTCATTTCGTCTGAGGCACTAGTGGCTGTTAGCAGCAGATGTCATGTGGCCTTATGTGCAATATTTTTATGTTGCATAGTTTTGTCCATAATCATCCATTGAATGCACTGCAGACCCATGTTCTGGACAACTGCCTGTTTGAAGGAATGATCTGCATATTCAGTGTGTCTAATGTGAACATCTCTAGTACTGCCTCTGTATTTGTGAGTTAGATTTTGTATTGTGTGTCATTTTGTTTTCACTGTGCTTTAGTTTCACTACATCGTGAATGCGTTGATAGTTTTCCTTTTGCAGTGAGAGATATGGTGGGCAGTGGCTGGCACTAATATGATAGTACGAATGCTTGCTGTATTTACCACATGGTTGTTTCATTTTGTCTAGCGCAGTAATGGCCATTAGCAGCAGATGCCATTTGGCCTTAAGTGCAATATTTTTATGTTGCATAGTTATGTTCATACTAATCTATTGAATGCACTGCACACCCATGTTCTGAACAACTGCCTGTTTGAAGGAACGACCTGCATATTCAGTGAGTTTTATGTGAACGTCTCTAGTACTGACTGTATATTTATCAGTTAGATTTTATATTGTATGTTGCTTGTTTTCACTGTACTTTAGTGGGATTGCACATTGAATGTGTTGTGATGTATTTTATTTTGCTATGAGAGATCTAATGGGCAGTTACCAGCCCCCAGTCTGTGTGTTAGTACAAATATTTATGAAGCGGTATGAGCCTTCGAATAGAAGATGAAGAAGCGCGAGAACCGGGAGACAGGAGAAGAGAAGAATGAAGTGGGAATAAAAATGTAGACAAGATGGACGCCAGTTCCACAGCAAGGCTTTACGTCTACTGTGTCCTTTAAATAGGAACGCTACATTATTTTGGCGCAGCCGACAGCGAACTCCAACATGTGGGTGAGATTTTTCCTTGAGGAGACCTCCGCGGACAAGATCATCTTTTCGAGATACCAAGCTGAAGATGAACCAGCGGTGGAACTACCTCGCGAACTCAACTCGGCAGAACTCATGAACCTGGTTTTAGAGAAGGCTTCCATGGACCCTGATGAACTACGTCGGAAGGGTGCTGTGAACGTGAACTTGCCTCTAGTGATCTTCGACGAATTAGTTCTTCAACCGATGCGTCGACAGGACTCTGGATCACAGTCGCCGACGGAAGAGGTGAGCCTCGTTTTGAAAGCACTTCGGCTACAACAAGAACAGATTTCGCAACAAAACCAGCTGGTGACATCGCTTATAAGCTCTTTAAACGCTGAGAAGTCAGTGACTAAATTTGTAGAACCCGATGCATTCGACGGCATGTCATCAAGTCCAGAAGGTTGGCTTGAATTCTATGACTATGCTGCTGGGAAGAACAACTGGCACTCTAATGAGGACAAGATTACTAACATGCGTAGTTACTTAAGCGGTGTTGCACGGAAGTGGTATGATTTGCACATTATTGAAGAGGCTGGCAACTCTTGGAATCAGTGGAAAGAAAAATTCTTGACGACATTCCGAAGCAACCCAGTGCAAAGGTGGGACGCCGCGCTTAATTTCAAATTCAAGCAAGGCTCCCTCGTCGAGTATTTCTTTGACAAATGCCGCCTTTTAAAGCTGGCCGAGCCTCTGCTTCCTCCGTCTGCCGTAGTAGCACTAATAATGCACGGTCTGCACGCGCAAGTCCTGAAGCAAGTGCAAATACGGTCACCTCAAACTATGGACGGGCTCCTGGAGTGCCTTCACGACATATCATTTACTTCAGAAGAAAATATAAACGCTAGCTCAAGCGGTCGCTTCACACGGTCCGGCGCGGATTGGTCAAGCCGTAATCAGCGAGAACCGCGCCGCCTTGCAGGCGGCACAGAGAACTTGGGTTGGCGCGCTCCCAGAGGTCGGGTGCATAACGTCGACAGCGACCCCGTTCCCCTCCTTTCGGACGCTGAAGAGGCTCCGACGACAACAAAACTGATAAACAAGGGTGATCAGTCCGACCCGATGACCACAACTGAGACTGTTTATTTAACTTGCTCTAGCCTACTTCACATCCCTGTCAAAGTGGGAAACAGACATATGATGGCTTTGGTTGACAGCGGTGCCTCTGTGTCTATAATTAATGCCAAGCTGGTAGATGCAAGTCACCTGCATAGTGGAAGAGTACTACGGGTGCAAGGCTACGACGGAAAAGTGACAATGCATAATCAATGGGCCTCAGTAAACATCGAGTTCCAAGGTCATCAAATAGAGAGTGAAGTACTGGTGATCGAGGGGGTGACGTATGACTTTCTGCTATCCAGACCAGATATAAAGAAACTAAAAATCAACGTTTACTGGGACGATGCTGTTTTAGTGGAAGGACTATCAAGGCAAGAGACACAGCCTGATAGAAAAGATAACCTGCGAGTTGTCAAGTGCGCGAGGGATATTGCAACGACCTATCCTGAACTGGTATGCATAGGAAGCTACCCACCAGCGATGACGTCACACAAGGTGCCTTTCGAACTAACCGACAAGACTGTCATCCGAAAATCGCCTTATAACATGTCAAGAGAGCGCAAGATATGGTTGAAGAAGGAATTGCAGGAGATGCTAGACGCGAATATAATCCGGCCTTCGGTGTCACCTTTCGCCTCTCCCATAACTATTGCGCCGAAAGAAGATGGAACTTTCAGACTGTGCACAGATTACAGGGTTCTCAACCGCCAGACAGAGCTTATACCATTTCCCATGCCGAAGATAGACACGATTATAGATGAGACAGGTGGTTGCCGATGTTTTTCACGTATTGACTTGTGCAAAGGTTTCTGGCAGATCCCGCTAACCGAAGAAACAAAAATGTACACTGCTTTTATCACGCCCTTCGACCTGTACAAGTATAACCGGCTTCCTTTCGGCTGGAAAAACTCACCAGCATGGTTCCAGAAGATAATGAACGAAGTCCTGAAGCCTTTCCTAGGTGTCTTTTGTAACGTGTACATCGACGATATTATCGTCTTCTCCAAAACAGAGGCAGAGCATCAGGAACACCTGTCCCAGGTATTAAATGCCTTGAGCTTGGCACACCTCAAGGTTAATTTTAAGAAAAGTGCGTTCTTTCAAAGAAAAGTTGTGTTTCTTGGAAGAGTCTTTGATGGGACTACCAAAAGCACGAAACAAGAGTCCGTTGAGAGGATATCCCAACTGGTAAAACCATATGACGTCCACTCATTGCGTGTGTTTTTGGGATTAGCAGGACATTTCAGACCTTTCATAAAAGACTTTGCCATAAAAACAAGATGCCTCACGCGCCTAACGCAGAAAGCAGTTCCATTTGTGTGGGATGAGGAATGTGAGAGAGTCTACCGTGATCTGGTGCACAGAATCTCTGCTGACCCTATTCTACGCATACCAGATTTCACTTTACCCTTTGAACTGAATACCGACGCCTCACATTATGGAACAGGTGCAGTCTTGTACCAGAAATGTCCAGAAGCATCCGGCCGAGAAAAGCGACACGTAGTAGGCTACTACAGCTACACCCTCAAGCCACCTGAAGTCAACTACACCACTACTGAAAAGGAAGCGCTTGCAGTCCTTAAAGCAATTCAGTACTTCCGTACGTACCTAGAAGGTGCGAAGTTTACTTTGTTCACCGATCACCAGGCCCTCACTCATCTCTTGAATATGACCCAACCTAAGGGACGTATCGCCAGATGGGTGAACTATTTGCAGCAATTTGATTTCACCATCTCCCACAGACCTGGACCCCTTTTGACTGATGCAGATGCATTGTCTAGACTGATGATACAGGCCGAACAATCTGAAGAAATCAATGAAGTAAAATTGTGGGAAGGCACTGAACAATTGATGTTTATGGAAGGTCGCTATCAAGTCACGCCAACGCTGATTTCAAAGGTTCTTTATTTGTACCACGATAGCCCAGAATCTGGAGGACACGACGGATTTTGGCGCACCTACAACAAGCTAGTCAAGAGATTTACGTGGCCTCACATGAAAGAAGACGTCAAGCAATACGTTCGTTCATGCCACCTTTGTCAAGTCAACAAAGTGAAATATAAGCAGCCTACGGACGCCATGATAATACCTTGCCACTCGAACGTGCCTTTTGAAGTTATACACCTTGATTTTGCCGAGCTGAATAAGAAACGAGAAGGAGTCCGAAAAACGCAAGCTTTTCTTCTGGCCATAGATGAATGCACCAGGATGGTCGCGGCACGGGCAGGAAAAGAAGATGCGAATAGTGTCATCGCCCTTCTCGAACGGGAAATGTTTAGGACAACCAGGACGATTGTATGTGACAACGGTCCAGCGTTCAAGAGTGAAAAGCTAGCAAGATGGGCTCGAGACCATAATATATCAATCAAATTCTGTGCGCCATACCATCCTGCAGCGAATGGGCTTGCAGAGCGTGCTATACGAGATGTAAAACAATACATCAGGATGTACGATAGTTTCCCTGGTGGTTGGAAATGCTCTTTAGAAGCAGCTGTACGACATCACAATCGCTCCTACACCAGTGGCTTGGGATGTAGCCCGCAGTTCGCTTCTTCAGGAGAGACCCCTATTCTTCAGGCGGACCGTGAATTGGGGCTGTTAGAAAATCTCAAGATCGTCGAGGAGAGGAAACAAAAATCGCAGGAGGAGAGGTACCGTAAACGAATGAAACAAAATTTTGACAAGAGACATTGCTTAGATATCCCAGACATTCAAGTCACCGACCTCATTCTAGTTAGGAAAGGAGTAAGAGGATCCAGTGCCAAATTTTATGGTCCTTACTCTGTGACAAAGACAGCCACTCAGAAAGGAATATTGAAGACAGTGTGGTACATTGGTGAACGGGGCGCAGTTGAATGTGCTTCGATTGGAAACGTTTTCAAGTATTACCCCAGGAGGGGTTAGCAAAAGAAACCTGGAAGGGTGAAGCGGTATGAGCCTTCGAATAGAAGATGAAGAAGCGCGAGAACCGGGAGACAGGAGAAGAGAAGAATGAAGTGGGAATAAAAATGTAGACAAGATGGACGCCAGTTCCACAGCAAGGCTTTACGTCTACTGTGTCCTTTAAATAGGAACGCTACAATTTATTATGCTTATCACAGCATCTTATAAGGCTATAGTTTTGTGATGATTAACTCATGCCTGACTTTTTTATGAGAAACATGTCAGAACTAATAAACAATCCCTCATGCTTGGGATCCATGAAATCATCTTTGTAATCTTTCAATTGTCTTCGAAATATTTCCACATCAGGCCCATGAAACTCCAGAACGGGCTTGAAAAATTACTCTCGGAAAGAACCGAGAAAACCTGATGAACGAGGTAAAAAAATACTCCGAGATCAGCTCCAACAAACCACAGAATGGGCTTGAAAAATTACTCTCAGGTAGAGCTACGAAACCTTGATAACGAGGTAAGAAAATACCCCGACATCAGTACCAACAAACTCGAGAATAGGCCTAAAAATAACTCCCAGGAATAGCCTAGAAAACTGGATGAATGAGGTAAAAAAATACTCCCACATCAGACCCAAGAAACTCGCGAATGGGCTTGAAAAATAACTCTCAGGAATAGCCTCTAGAACTTCGTGATGGCAGTAAAAATATAGTCCCACTATCGTCCCTAAAAACCTTCCCACAGATTAAAAAATTACTCTCGTTTCTACATACAAAAACCTTGGTCAGCATGGTAGTAAATTTTTACCTCGACTGGTACGTAGTAAAAAAAACCCAGAAACTGGAATGCGATACAGGACGAGCGGTTTACTCCCGTTTCGCGTTATTTTTGTTTAGTGTGTGGGTAGGGCCTCTCCTCAGTTTCCTTCCTCCATGGTGGAGGTGAAGCCTTACGCGCCGCTGCTACGGCGCTACCGAGAGAGGGCGCTCGCTGGTGTGACGTCACGTCAGACCGAGAGACGGGGCCCCAGCTCGCGGCATCGATGGTGGAGGCGAAGCCTTGTGCGCCGCTGCTGCGGCACTACCGAGAGAGCGCGCTCGCTGGTGTGACGTCACGCTAGGAGGATAAATGGGGCTACAGCTCGGCTCCTCGCAGTGATCGGCACGCTGCCTTGCGCTATGTCGGATGATACATAGACATAAGTTTAACAAAGGGCAACCATGTCAACACCATCAGCCGAACCAAGGCGCAGCCAAGGGTATTGCTTTCGCAATCTTCCAGGCTTAACCAAGCTCAGCCTTCAGCCAATTTTTCTGGTAAACAGTATGAGTTGCCTCATTTTCACAATAAATCGTAGTTGGATGTTAACCCCCATCCCTGCCTGATGTCATTCTGTTCATATACTGCATCATGCTATGCGCCCTTGCAGCATTTATGTGCGTGCACGCGCGCGCGCGTGCGTGTGTGCGTGCGTGTGTGCACGTGTGTGTGTGAGCGTGTGTGTGTGTGTGTGTGTGTGTGTGCACGTATGTGTGTGTGTGTGTGCGTGTGTGTGTGTGTCTGTGTGTGCGTGCATGTGCGTGTGTGTGCACGTGTATGTGTGTGTGCGCGCGCGTGTGCGTGTGTGTGCACTATATGTGCCCACACACACAGTGTGCTATATCAGTGCATTATATGTGCCTGATGTTAGTGTCTTCATAATTAGCAACTTCCTCTCTGTATTTGAAAGTTGCATATAATTTCCTGGCCTAATTGTTTACCCCCGTATTGCACGGTATTGGCTAGTTGTGTTTCAAGTTCAGGTGCTCCTGAGGTTGTGTTTCTGAAAAAGGGGTATAGTCGTCTTTACAGCGCATATCCTAGCTGGCACAGTATCTTCCGACTCTTTCGAATCCAAGCTCTTGAGGCAAAGAATTTGTGCCGCAGGCTGCAACTCTACTCTAGCTTCTTCTTCGTTTGCTCTTTTTCGTAATGGTCTTCAGGCATGGTAAGGTATGAAAGAACTGCTAGTAACCGACGCCTGTATCTGATGAGTTGTCTTTTTCGTGGGCACAAGTACAGCATCTTGGGCACAAGTACAGCATCTGTGATATTCCATAGTATCTGCACGTACAACCCAAACGATTTTGAAATTATTATTTTCACGAGGTGTGAATTTGTGTACAGGCATGGCATAATTGCTTCACCCAGATGCTGGAATCTTACACTAGCCGAGGATTTGGGGATGTTGACTTCCGGACATATATATGTCCAGCTATGTGAAGCACAACCTGTCATTTGGGGTACTTGTTGATTGTAGTCTGATTTCCTATATTGATTTAAGCTGACTTATAAGAAAGCGAGAGGACTGGCTAAGAAAGCCCGCGATGTTGTCGAGATTTTCTTGCATCATTCTTGATTTCTGTATAAGATAGCTTTCTAATGGACTGTAGCACTTCTTTTGTATGCCTGTATTGTTGTCATGGGTGAGCCAAATGTACCTACAACTCTCACCTGGAATTTTCTGTCTTGCAAAAATGGTATACGGTTGAACATAAGTGCTCTACCCGAAATTTTCTTGCTCATCATCCCTCCTATTAGAGTAGCATGAGGTATTGTATTACAAGCTTCTTCACTCCACATTCTTTTATAAGCGGTATTACACAATGCGCTCTAATAAAGTTTCTGCTGCTTATGGCCTGCTCATATCTGCCAGAAGGGACAACTCTTGAAAAAGTTTTACTTTGTACTGTGTGCATGATGTAATATGAGGATTCACGTCTTTTGACATTTATACATCTGTAGAACCAGCTGCCTCATAGAGTACTTACTGTGCCTAATCCTGCTTATTTGTGCAGTGCTGTTGAACAATACGTATTGATGCAGTGAATGTTTACAAACTCGGAGTATTAGCAGAGATGCTTGTTTTACAATTATGTCCTTTGCTTTCGATTGGTGTTTATATTGCTTGTGTTACGTTTCGCCTACGACGCGCACTAAAGCCGGCGCGGATGCAACGTACGCCGGGGCTTCGTTCAAAGCGGCGGACATTTTGGCCCGTTCGGAGCGGCCGCGACGCATCCCCGGCGAGCGCGTCCCGGCATGTTCAGTGCCACGTGTCTTTGTGTGTGCGTGTGTGTGTGTGTGCCCACGCTTGTCAAAGCGCGGCAGCCGGGGAGAGGAGCTCCCCCAGTGTGAAGCGAGGAGGTCTGACCGGCGCCGGCCCGTCTGATGCGTCACCTCCTTGTTCCAACGTGTCTCTCAGTCCGTCCGTCGCCGCTGTCACGTGGTGTCATCTCGTGACCTTCCTTCTTGCCCGCGACCCCAAGAGTATAAGAGCAGCTGCCCCCGGACGCCAGGAGAGAGGCTCCGATTTCTGCTGTTGAGTAACGTGCTCTCCCGTCTCTCTACTTCGGTCGACCTGACCGCCCGCTCTTTGCGATGCTAGAATAAACAAGTTGTTCTGTTAGCAGTCGCCTCATGCTTTGCTGGGACCTTCGGATGCTTCCAGTGTGCCCCAGGCCGCCAGGCCAACGCTACCCTTGGGGCTTGCGACCCAGTTGCAATAACGGGCGTCAGCACTGAGGTTCCAACAGCTGGTGGCCGCGCTGAGATTCCAACAGCCGGTGCCATCGGTGCGGTTCAAACATCTGGTTGCCAGCGGTGAGATCGCGACAACGGAGGCCAGCAGCGAAGATAGGCGGTTGCCTGTATGCTGAGCAGCACAACGACCATCCGGGAGCAGTGCAACGAGCCCTGTGTGATGACTGGTTGCCTGCAGCGGAACGACTGCGCTGAATTCTTGGCTGCGAGGTTTGGTGAGTGCGGGACTTTCTTCTTCTGAGTTTTGCCAGGCTTTTGTTAGTGTTAGAAACAGAGCTGGTAATTGTGGTTGTCGTTGCGGCCGGGTTAGTTTGCGGCAAGCCAATAGTAGGCAGTAGAGAAAGCAGCATTCAGAGCAACCATGGATTAGAAGTCGTTGCGCAAACCGAAATTGTTCGAGCTTGCAAGAGAGTTGGGTCTGGATGTCTCAGACAAACTCAGAAAACCAGAACTGCTAAGTGCTATTCTTGAGTTAGGAGCTGAGGATGACGAGCTGTCGGAATGCCTTGAGACCATTGAGGAAAGGGCAAAAAGACAGGAGCGTGAACGTAAAGAACAGATAGAACGAGAGCAACAAGAGAAAGAAAAAGAGCGAGAGCAACAAGAGAAAAAAGAAGAGCGCGACCGTCAACACGCTTTAGAAATGAAGCGTCTCGAGGTAGAGATGGAACGCGCTCGTAATGGAAATCAGGCACACGGTGCAGGAGAACGAGTATTGTTCAAAATGACTGACCTGATGCGGCCGTTTAAGCTTGGAGAGGACATTGGTTTGTTCCTGGTTAACTTTGAGCGAACGTGCGAGAAGGAGGGGTTCTCTCGGGAAACGTGGCCACAGCGCTTGCTCACTTTGTTACCCGGCGAGGCGGCCGACGTAGTCGCTCGCTTGGATAGAGAGGAGGCAGAGGATTTCGACAAAGTGAAATCGAGTCTGCTAAAAAAGTACAGGCTGTCCGCGGAGGCGTTCCGTCGGAAGTTTCGAGAAAATGAGAAAGGCAAAAGTGAGTCATATACAGAGTTTGCCTACAGGCTAATGTCAAACATGCAGGAGTGGCTCAAAGAAGAGAAAGCGTTTGGTGACCACGAGAAAGTTCTGCAGTGTTTCGGGCTAGAACAGTTTTATAGTCGGTTACCTGAGCACGTGCGGTACTGGGTCTTGGATAGGCCAGACGTTAGTACGGTGGCTAGAGCCGCTGAGCTAGCCGAAGAGTTTGTGACGCGTCGGGCTCGCGGAGCTAAGGACGGTCAAAAGGGTGAATTTGGCTCCAAGTTTGAGAGGCCGAAGTTCACGCCCATGAGAGCAAAGGGGGACACACGTAGTGCGGATGCGAGTGAAAGCAGTCCGACCGAACGTAAGGAGACGGCGGCAACCGAAGCCGAACGCAGAAAGCGGTTCGAGGCGAGGCAAGCGCGCGTGTGTTATACGTGCCAGAAGCCGGGTCACTTTTCGGCGCAGTGTCCAGAAACAAAAACAAAAGTTGTGTTTTTGTCATTATGCAGCACTGACGAGAACATGAAGCTTCTCGAGCCTTACATGCGAGACCTCCTCGTAAACGGGAAAGAGTGCCGAGTGCTTCGCGATTCCGCAGCTACGATGGATGTAGTTCACCCTTCTTACGTAGAACCCGATATATTCACGGGCGAGTGCGCATGGATCAAGCAAGCCGTGGAAGCTCATAGCGTGTGTCTGCCCGTAGCAAAAGTGCTTATTGAAGGACCTTTCGGAGCGCTTGAGACGGAGGCCGCAGTGTCATCTATGCTGCCGCCCCAGTACCCGTACCTATTTTCGAACAGGTCCGATCACCTCCTGCGCGAGAAGGGGCTTTTGTTTGGTGAGGCTAGCGTTCAGGCCTTAACCATATCGAAGGTTCGGGAGCTCGCTGCAAAGGCGGTAGTTGCGGGGCCGACGTTGTCGAACGGTGAGAAAGGGTCAGAGGCGCAGCAAGCTGATATTCAGATCACGCCCGAGCTGAGTAAAACTGAGTCTGTAGCGTTAAACGCACCAGATACTGGAGAGGAAATTCCCGATGCGGGAAAGTTAGAAGAGCTATCTGAAGATTTGCTCATCGCGCCTACGTCAGACGGACTTAATAGGTTGCTAAAAGTCAGCCGGTCGGCTTTGATTGCCGAGCAAAAGAAGGATGGCAGCCTAGAAAACATACGCTGCATTGTCAAGGAAGGTGTCGCCAAGAAAAATGCTCGCTTTGTGGAAAGAGGTGGGGTCCTGTACCGGAAGTATATAGACCGCAGGGGAGTGGAGTTCGATCAGCTGATCGTGCCTCAGTGCTATCGTCAGGATCTGTTGCGCTTGTCGCATGGGGGTTCGTGGTCCGGACACCTAGGAGTTAAGAAAACTAAGGACCGTCTCTTGCAAGAGTACTATTGGCCAGGGTGTTTTCGGGACGCAGACCACTTTGTGAAGACATGCGACACCTGTCAGCGGGTCGGCAAACCAGGGGACAAATCGAGGGCGCCGTTGAAGTTGGTACCTATCATTACGGAGCCTTTTAGACGGCTCGTTATTGATACAGTGGGACCTCTGCCGGTAACAGCCACGGGGTACAGACACATTTTGACTGTGATCTGCCCAGCTACAAAGTTCCCTGAAGCAGTGCCGCTTAAAGAACTCAGCTCAGTTGAGATAGTCAATGCACTACTGTCCATATTTGCGCGAGTTGGTTTTCCTGCGGAAATCCAATCAGATCAGGGCACAGTGTTTACTAGCGCTTTGACGACAGCCTTTCTCGAAAGGTGCGGGGTAAAGCTGCTACACAGCTCAGTGCACCACCCCCAGTCGAATTCCGTTGAGAAGCTGCACTCCGTCATGAAGCGCGTGTTGAGAGCATTGTGTTTTGAACATCAAACTGACTGGGAGCTGTGTTTGCCTGGGGCGATGTTTGCATTACGGACCGCGCCGCATGCGGCTACGGGGTTTTCGCCAGCTGAGCTGGTGTACGGTCGCTCGCTTCGGTCTCCGCTTCGCATGCTTCGAGAATCGTGGGAAGGCAGGGGCGACGACCCAGTCGTGGTGGAGTACGTGCTTAAGCTCCTCGAACGCTTAAGAAGGGCACAGGAGTTGTCAGGTGAAGCAATGGCAAAGGCCCAGCAGAAGGCCAAAGTTTATTATGATCGGACAGCCAGGGCCCGTCGTTTTGAGGTGGGCGATGAGGTCATGATATTGCGCACATCGCTAAAAAACAAACTCGATGTGCAGTGGGAGGGCCCAGCCCGGATTGTTCAAAAACTGTCGGACGTCAACTACGTGGTCAGTCTGCCAGGAAAACGGAAAGCACAGCAAGTTTACCACTGTAATCTGCTCAAACCCTATAAGCAACGGGAAGCAGTAGTGTGTATGATGGTAAACGCTCCCGAAGAACTTCCGGTCGAGCTTCCGGGACTAGGCTCAGTGACGAACAGGGAAGACACCGATCAAGTCATTAGTGACTTAATCAGTAAAGCACCGCTGTCGCCTGAGCAGAAAACCGAACTGCGCCAGCTCTTACAAGAGTTTCAAGGTCAGTTCTCTGAGAGGCCTGGTAGGACTTCTGTCCTTACCCATGATATAGAACTTACCTCCCCAGAGCCAGTACGATCCAAGGCGGGGTGTCACCCCGCCAGCACGATATTATGGAGGCTGAGGTAAAGAAGATGCTACAGCTCGGTGTTATTGAGGCGGGTGAGAGTGATTATACCTCCCCTTTGATTTTAGTTGAGGTACCGGGCAAGGAACCTCGTCCTTGTGTCGACTACCGCAGGCTAAATTCCATAACTAAAGATCAAATTTATCCGATCCCTAACATCGAGGAGCGCCTTGAGAAAGTTAGTAGCGCTCAGTTTATTTCCACCCTAGATCTTGTCAGGGGTTATTGGCAGGTTCCACTTACAGAAGAGGCTAGTAGGTATGCGGCGTTCATTTCACCAATGGGAACGTTCCGTCCTAAAGTGTTGAGTTTTGGTTTGAAGAACGCGCCATACTGTTTTTCAAGCCTCATGGATAAAGTGTTGCGGGGACAGCAAGAATTCGCTTTACCGTATTTAGACGACGTAGCGATATTCTCCGCATCCTGGTCTGAGCATATGGCACACTTGCGGGCAGTGCTAACCCGCCTGCGCGAAGCGGGCTTGACAGTCAAGGCTCCCAAGTGCCAGTTAGCACAGGCCGAGGTTGTCTACCTTGGTCACGTGATTGGTCGGGGTCGTCGCCGCCCGTCTGAAATAAAGGTGGCCGCTGTGCGAGACTTTCCGCAACCGCGCACGAAGACCGATATTCGGTCGTTCTTAGGTGTCGCCGGCTACTATCAGAGGTACATCCCCAGGTACTCTGATATCGCGGCTCCCCTGACGGATGCTCTAAGAAAGACAGAGCCGCAAACAGTCGTCTGGGACGAGACAAAGGAAAGAGCTTTTAGCGCCCTAAAGAGCGCCCTAACAAGCCAGCCTGTGCTACGATCGCCCGACTACACCAAAGGGTTCGTTGTTCAGTGCGATGCTAGTGAGCGAGGCATGGGCGTTGTACTGTGCCAACGGGAAAATGGAGAAGTAGAACACCCCGTCCTGTATGCAAGTCGTAAGCTGACCAGTCGTGAGCAGGCGTACAGCGCCACCGAGAAAGAGTGTGCGTGTCTCGTGTGGGCCGTTCAGAAATTGTCATGCTACCTAGCCGGCTCGAGGTTTATCATTGAGACGGATCACTGCCCTCTCCAATGGCTGCAGACCATCTCTCCCAAAAATGGCCGCCTCCTGCGCTGGAGCCTCGCTTTGCAACAATATTCCTTTGAGGTGCGTTACAAAAAGGGGAGTCTCAACGGTAACGCCGATGGCTTAAGTCGAAGCCCCTAACGTGGGAATCAGCCTCAAAATTGTTTGTTATTGATGTTTTTCTTCCTGAGGCAGGATTTTTAACATATTGCTTTTGTGTAGTGTTTCAAAGTGATAATGTGCTTTCTAGTGCAATTTTCCGATTTGTGGACGCGTTCTGAGTGCTGCTAGACTACTGTAAGGAACTAGGCAGTAGTATTAAAGGGGAAAGAGCCTGGCATGGCTTAGTGAGGGTTGTGCCGTGCTTGCTGACTGAGCGGCTGAGTTTCGGCGTAGTTCTAACGCTTGCTGAGAACGAGAGAAAAATGAGAACTCTCCCGAAGTCACTTTGCAGTGTCCTCTGTGAACCTGAACGTGAGAACGAGGCCTTCTCGGTGCGCTGGCTCAAGAAACGCCGAGGGACGACCGACTTCGGTAATGAGCATCATTGAGCGACATCCCTCCGGACAGCGGATGCAGTCCCCTGACCATCGGGATCTCCCTCCCCCGGCGGGGCGGTCTGTTACGTTTCGCCTACGACGCGCACTAAAGCCGGCGCGGATGCAACGTACGCCGGGGCTTCGTTCAAAGCGGCGGACATTTTGGCCCGTTCGGAGCGGCCGCGACGCATCCCCGGCGAGCGCGTCCCGGCATGTTCAGTGCCACGTGTCTTTGTGTGTGCGTGTGTGTGTGTGTGCCCACGCTTGTCAAAGCGCGGCAGCCGGGGAGAGGAGCTCCCCCAGTGTGAAGCGAGGAGGTCTGACCGGCGCCGGCCCGTCTGATGCGTCACCTCCTTGTTCCAACGTGTCTCTCAGTCCGTCCGTCGCCGCTGTCACGTGGTGTCATCTCGTGACCTTCCTTCTTGCCCGCGACCCCAAGAGTATAAGAGCAGCTGCCCCCGGACGCCAGGAGAGAGGCTCCGATTTCTGCTGTTGAGTAACGTGCTCTCCCGTCTCTCTACTTCGGTCGACCTGACCGCCCGCTCTTTGCGATGCTAGAATAAACAAGTTGTTCTGTTAGCAGTCGCCTCATGCTTTGCTGGGACCTTCGGATGCTTCCAGTGTGCCCCAGGCCGCCAGGCCAACGCTACCCTTGGGGCTTGCGACCCAGTTGCAATAACGGGCGTCAGCACTGAGGTTCCAACAGCTGGTGGCCGCGCTGAGATTCCAACAGCCGGTGCCATCGGTGCGGTTCAAACACTTGTTAGATTTGGCATATACATGCTCCCCTTATGCAATAGTCTTTGGAAGACTATGGATTCAATAAACGATGACGAACTAAATCTAAGTGCAAGAGCTTTTTTTTACATATGACTCCAATTGAAATGCAAGTGTCATGGCTGAACCCTTCACATTGTGTTAGCAGCAGAGTGCTATAGCCACAGTGGCAGGTGAATAAATTGAAGAACAATTTTGTTGTCGACACATTTCTCTTTCTTCTTGCCTGTATGTAGGTAAAACTTGGAATACGTGTGGCATTGCAAAAAAAAAAAAGCTGTTCGTGGGCCTTTAGTGAATGAACTGCATATTGGGTATAGCTGAAGCACAGAAATTTCTTTTAAAATGCCATGGTGAAGTGTTCTTGCAGGTAGCGTACTTCATTACTTGTAGAGATAGTAATCACAGAGAATATCATTATATTGGTTAACACACTAATAAATGTGATCACAATCTTATTGGAAATTGATATTAGAAACATGTAAAGCATGAATCTTCTTGCATACTTGATTAGCTGTGGACGTGCAAGAACCGTCCATGCTTAAAATATTCAAAGATTCCATGGAAGGGATCTAACTGGTTGACTTCACTGCACAGTTTGGATTTACTTTTCTTTAACGTGTCATCTTTTATTGTTTCATCTACATAAGAACAGGCTGTTCGCCTGCTTTTTCCAATGTTGCGCGAGTTTTGCATGACGGTGCGGGAGGGTGCGTTGTAACTGTGCCACTATAGCTCGCCAATAATTTACTAACGGTATCGTTAATTACCATTCAAAGCAATGGTTAATACAGGTGCAGTAACGATACAAAGTCCGGGCCATATTCAAGGTTTATCGGTTTCTGTGCAAGGAACAAACATTCTCCATCAGAGAAGGAATGCAACTTAACGTCCATGAAACTTTCGAAAACAAGTTGATGATGCTGTTTATCCAAGCTATGGAGGATATGCTATCGTAGAAAATTCACTACGATAGCCTGTACGTTTGGCATGTCAAATTTTCTAAGTGAGGTAAAATAACATAACCTTTCAAGATGTATCGGGAAATGCACGCTTGAAAACCGACGAAAATGTAGCTAAATGATCCCCCGTTCTGCACAACGTTGAACTTTCGCGTACTTTACTGCATTGTCATTTGCCCTTGCCGAGATTGCAATTATTTAAACAGCTCCGTACACGCGATTTTCGTTTGCTACTCAACAAAAGAAAATTGTGACGACCCCAGAAGCCCAGGTCCCCTCGCGGGGATCGAGCATCTCGTAGTATTGACCACTCACGAAGGTGTACGAAGCAAACGTGAAAATGCACTTCATTTGCTACGTAGCGTGTCAACAAACGCATAGAAAAGGGATTGTGAACAAGGCTTCCGTAGCGAAGCCGAAACGTCTTTTAGATTTTTTCATTTTTTAGCACTTCTATGTTGGTCGGTGTCCTTGGTTTTACTTCTTCAAAAGGGATAATTGAATCTGCCATAAAAGTACACGTACCTACCGAATACGACAATCCCCGTCTCCGCGCATTGCACCTGTAGAGCGAGACGCCATTTCCCAAAACAAGCCGCGCAGCAGCTCTCACCGCAATTTCGGCGGAAAATCGCAGCGATCGCTGCACGGTGCGACGGTGCGACGCTGCGAGCAACCGGTTGGTCGCCGCCGAAGAAAAGAGGGTAAGCAATGCGCCTTTTGTCGTATGTGACAGGACTCACGCTTCTGGCACGACGGAAGTCGCATCCTGTGAAACAGCCTTTACATAGGTGGTGCGAGTTGTCGGTTCATTGAAAAAACGGTGCATAGGTGGTATAGGAGAAGAGGAAGCGATGTCCATATATACCACGCCCTTTCTTTAGTGAGCATCGGCATTTTGGCTAATAAATGTGTCGTTTACAAAAGCCGATCCGATAGTTATTGGAACTTAGGAAAATATTAGTTGACGTTTGCTGTTTGTGAGAAGTCCTTTCTCAAGCTGGGGTTTCGCACAGGAGTCCACTCACCATAACCAAACTACACCTACTACAATAAACGTTCATTTCCTCTCTCTCTCTCTCGCAGGAGGCTTGGTCCTTCTTTCGGAACGAGTAGTTTCAGGTGAACCTGGCCGATGTTTGATCTGCTGAGCTGGAACTGGTGCATACCCTTGGCTGTACGCTGATGCACTTGACTCGTCTATATCGTATAGTCCTCAGGTGAAGCTTCGGTAACAGCCTGTTCTGCAGCTCTTGGTCATAGATGTATGCGGCTTCTAAAGAACACGCCTCCGGTATCTGTCTTTGCGGTGTATCTATAGGAGTTTCCGGGCCGACATTGACCACTGTGGCTTTATGCAAGCTTAGACTTTGGAGAAGCCAAACAGGCTGACTTGGGATTCATGGCGGGAAATATGTTGTGTGGCATCCGCCATGTTTTTGCTGTTCCTTTTGTCTTTGCTGGTTTATCGTATGTTGAGATGCTATTGGAAAGCTTGGTTTCAAAACGTTTGGTAGGGTAGGTAGGAATGTACGCAGCTTTCTACCCATAAGAAACTCAGCCGTGTAATGTCTTCCTACAGTTGGCGTCAAGCGATAGTTAAGTAGCACAACAGCAAAGTCCATTTATTTGATTGTTTGGATAGCCCTTTCCGCTTGACTTTGCTGTGGGGTTACAGCCAAGATGAGTGCTTATGCCTTACGTCCCGCCACGGAAGAAATTTCTGAGCGGTTCGCTGTCAAAGGGTGGTTCTTGGTGAGATATTGTGGCTGGAATGCGAAACCTGGCAAATGTATCATCGGGTGGTGTGGGGTTCTCACCCGTGCTCTTGGGACAAATGAACGACAGCACAGTAGTGCAAACAATCACAAGGCCATTTATTGCACCTTTCATAGACTAATGCCTGCTAGCCGAGTTGCTATCCACAAAACATGCCGATGGGCGTGCGACCAATCGCGGAATTCCGACTCACCGCGACCGTATAACCAGCGAATATGTTCGCCCCATGCTGGACACCAACGCCTGGTCGTTCGCGCGTACGGTCACGTGAACGGCGGCGCGTTCGGACGATCGTGTTCGTCCATTCCGGGGTAAGTCTCGCGAAACGGTCTCGCAGAAGCATGGATCGGCGCACACGCAGAACGTCCGCGGCGCTTGCCGATTCCGAGCCAAAGAGAAAGAGCCTTCTCCTTTTTTTGCGTCCAAGTAACCCAGCCGTTAGGTGGCGTTAGCCGAGCAACACTCGCACCATCTCTCGTGTTACCCTGCAAGCATACCGACTGCGCAGTAAAGCCACGCGGCGAAGCCGGATTACAGGACACGAGAGCTATGCGAGAAAACAACATATCAAGGGCGCGTGAGAGTCGCGCATCCCCAGAGTACCTTTACTAGTGAAGAGGCTGTAGAACTCGTCATCTGCCGTACCTCTACATACTTGGACAAGTAGTCAACTATTTAAATGTACGCCTTGCCCTTCAGATAAAAAAAGTTCTTGCCAAGTTGCATCCATCGACCATCATGCAGGTCTGTCCAAAAGCGGCTGCGGCGGATTATCATTTCGGTGTGACTGACAGATTTCACAGCTGTTTACTAGGACTTCAATGTCCTTGTTTGGAGATGGCCAGTACACAAGCAGGCCAGTACGAAGTTCTTGCGAGCAATCATTCCGCGATGAGGTGCACTGCCTGAAGTACACTTGCCTACAAAAAAAAAATTAAATTATGGGGTTTTACGTGCCAAAACCACTTTCTGATTATGAGGCACGCCGTAATGGAGGACTCCGGAAATTTCGACCACCCTAGGATCTTTAACGTGCACCTAAATCTAGGTACACGGGTGTTTTCGCATTTCGCCCCCATCGAAATGCGGCCGCCGTGGCCGGGATTCGATCCCGCGACCTCGTGCTCAGCAGCCCAACACTGCACTTGCCTACAGGCTGCTCGTATGACTGTCTGGCCATAGCAAACAAAGCCTTCTTTTATGTAGAGCTAGCTTCTGATGTGATAGAACGGCTTGGCATTCCTGTTGACGTCTGATAGTCTCTGAGGGCATCGTCCCTGTTTGTACTTTGTCACTTTTTATAGTGTCAGATCTTGCGCAGTCGAGTCAGCAATTTGGCGAAGCCTGTTTGGAGTTCCTTCGATCAGAGCTGATACGAGAAGTCATTGATCACGATCCACTGTTTGCATCTGGCTAGATGCATGTGGTGCTCGCAACAGTGGATTTGCTGCTATCATTTGCTTGCTTGGTATATAGGTGATAGTGATGTCGTACCTCAATAGCCGAAGAAGCAGCCGTTGAAGTCTTGGCGACATCTTATTCCAATCCTTATTATTGCGATAGTAACTATACGGACACTCCAGAGGCATTTCTGCCGTCGGCGTCGCCGTCGCCGTCGCGTGAGGTTCCGTATAAAGTCCAAGGATGATAAAATCATCGCCGCGTGCTGTGTGCTGTATGTGCAAGTGAAATTTTGTGAGCCGGCGAACGCGGCTCTATCTTGCGTGTGCAGGCGAGGGAGGCGCGGATGGAGGGGGGGGGGGGGGGGAGAGTTCTTTTTTGGAACAGGTTTTATTCAGGCTGTACAGATTCAGGACGCGGTGTATAGGTGGCGCGAGCAGTCGGTTAATTGGAAAGACGTCCCATAGTTACCAGAAGAGGAAGCGATGCCCATATATAAGAAAGACATAGCAGTGTGACAGACTTACCGCGCGGGTACAATGCGGTCACTGTGCCCTTCGTAGGGTGGCTGCGCGTGTTATGAAGCCACGTTAATAAAGTATTTCAGCATTTCCTTACTGCTCCATATAGGAGTATTCTAATTTAGCACCTACTAGGTTGCCACCAAGAAGGCATGTGCACTTGGAGGAAAGCGATATTCGCAATGCTAGAATGGCAAAGATAAGCTATAATACCTAATTTATTAGTTGCATTTCCCTGTCCATGCCCGCTTAAATCACGCTACACTTCCAGTTATTTCCTCTTTTTTTATCGCTGTTTTGCTCTATTTCCTACATTGCTAAGCTACCGTACTGATGTTCTAGCAAGGATAAAAAAATATAATTCTTTCATTCTGTAATGCACCCCCCCCCCCCCCGAAAAACACCGTTTCTTCTGGTTAGGGTCGCTGCATCACCACGCGCAGCCAATAAACACTGAAGGAGCGTAGCGCACATGTTAAATTGATCAAGCAGGAATAGCCGCCACACCGGATTTCGACAAAAAAACAAAAAAAAACATAGGTGCAGAAGTTGGCACCTTTCAAATTGTGGCTGCAAACACTTGAAAGCTACTTCCTCATCGGGCTCACCGTTCTTTTTTTTCTTGTTGCTGTTGTTTATTTAATAACTGTACACAAGTTCATCGCGATCTTTATGAAGCGGCCGCTACGTGCCGTCGGTGCAGTACGCGCGCACGATCTTCCGGAAATTGACCGCTTAAGGCAAACTGTGCGCAAATCGGCAGCGCCCCTCGTCGTCGTGAAAGTCAAGTGGTCAGAAACAGTCGCCGCCCTCGCCGACCGGCCAGTGAGAGTAGAGGTGGGCGGGGCTGCCTCCTGTCGCGCTCAGCGCACGCCCCACTGTGCAGGACGTGTCGGTTCTAGCATCGATCGAAACAACGCTGGCTGCACAGGGCAGGCGCGATTTATTCGAGTGTGTTCGCCGCCTTCGCTCCGTTGCTGGCGTCAACGCTAAAATAAGTAGTAAGCGCCTCACTTCATAAACAAACAAGATTCAATCATTGATGGATAATTATAAATAAATATTATTATAAGGTCTAATCTGAGCGCTAGATGTACCAGAATAATCATAATGCGCACGGCTGTTCACGACGAAAATCGTAACTTGTGTTTTTATTGCATTCCAACAGCTTTGTTCTCCGTCTCCACTGAGTAACGCAGGCAGTTAGTTATACGCACTTCACCTTTAACGCTCTGTTATAGGCCGCGTCATGTGGCCGTCTTAAACCACGAAAATAGAACTGAGCCGCGATAGCGTATAAAGATGCCTTTTCCAATGACATTCGTTCTCGCCCTTGGTCAGTGGTCAGAGCGACGCCTCGCCCGCGTCATCAGTGAGATCAGCCGGCTGGGAACGGTGGATTACATGAGTGCTATATAGAATCAAGCCGAAGGCATCGCTATGAGATTGCGAGTCTGGGCTTGCATAATAGAACCAATATATTCCAATGAATCGTCCTAACGCTTCAACAGTTGTCCGACCGGTGCTCGAGCTACCAAAGTTATGACCGGGATCGCTTGCTCGTGAACGGTGCATGATGAGAAACGAATCGAATCCAGCGAAATGAATCCTTACGTTACACCGGCGCTGTTGTACGCGCGAGCCCCATGTTACGCACGTTTTCCACGAACAACAGATGCGTGTCGTTTGTCATGTGTAAGCACACTTGTCTATATAAATTCCTGCCGGGAAGTCTTCCGGGTTTTGTAAAGCCTATTGGCGGCGAGGAGTTGCGCAGTCACCATCTGTCGGAAGCGCCTCCCTTACGTAGTATGAGGGATCACGCGGCGCGCTCCTCATAGGTTTCGCTTATACGGCGCTCAGTAAAAACACCCCGCGGCAGTACTCCTGGACATTTATGTAGGTACTCTCAAAACGAAGGAAATTTTTGACTGTCGATATACTAATCTTGAGCAAACTGAAAGCACAGAATCGTTTACAGACGCTATCTTTTTACCGAATACGTACAGTGAACGCCACAGCGCATGGTCGCCGCGATGGAGTCTCCCGAACCGGCTTCTTGCGTGAAAGGTAGGTAGGTACACGCTGGGAGTAAACTATATGAAATATGTTCTTATAGTGGGCTGTCTGTATAACCAGATGGATCATAACAGAATGAAGCCTCAATGCAGCGATCGCACGGGTTCGCAGCGACCGACTGCGCGTCTGCATGCATGTCCGTGCACAATGTTTTGCTGTCGCTGTGAGCGCGTTTTCGCACCGTGCCGTGAGCTTCAGGCCGCAGCATATGAGCATATGACAGCACACTAGCAACTATTGTTGTGTGAACGCTATCAGAACTGTTCAAAAATAATTTCGTTATAGAGACTTCGACGACTACGGCGACATACATGTGATGTGCCATCGCGACGATTCAGTCTTTTTCTGTCTTCTAAATTCTTGAACATTTCAATATCATTTCTCAAGTAGCGTCGCACTGTGTGTTTACGGTCTTCTCAGCGTGCGATTTCCTTCTGCTTCTTTTCCGTAATCCAGTGCATTAATTAATAACACAAACAGGACCATATATGTCATGCCTTCTTTTAATGCACTTCTTACCGCTCCCTTTCCATTCTAGCGAACTTGCCAGAATCTAGTATCAACAAGTTCATAGAGATAATAAAGCGTCATGGCATTAGCCGGGCAGCGGACGCGGGTGAGCACCTCAGTGCGCGTTTTCTACTCACCGAACATCGCGCAGTCCCGGCGCCGTAGCAGAAATATTCCTCGCGTCTGTGTTTACTGCATGCCCGATTTGTAGCCGATGGCTGCCTGCCGGTTCTAAGTTTCGCCAGCCAAGCTTTACGCATCTCCTTGCCTTGCGGCTACGTGTTAATAAGGCTCACACCGGGCTCCGTTGCGTACGTCCGGCACTGCGACACCGAGCAGTAGCCTACCATGCTGCACGCCTCCAAAGGCAGCCACTACCTATTATAGCACTTTAAAATGTTGTCAAGCAGACACACTTTCAAATGTTGTCAAGCAGACACCCAAGGCGGTAAAGCCTCACCATTTAATCAGAATTGCGGCGCAGGAGGGGCTTTATTTCAGCTCGCTTCAGCGCTTCCGAAGCAGCCGACGCAGCCTCTGTGTCCATGTGGTCCCTCATGTCACGTCACGCTGACGTTGGCGCCAGCTTTTCCAGTGGTGGAGCTCGTCCCCATTATTCTCATGTTTCCCCAAAATTTAATAGCACAAACATGGGTGATGCTATGTTTGACGTCAAACAAGTATAAGAATATACGCGACGTCATTGAGTAGAGTGCGTAAACTGTTGAAAGGCCAGAATATTCGTCTATGCATTTTGGGACGTGCGGGAATATCCTGTAGAATAATACGAATCAAAGTGGCCATAGATAGTCCATCTAAAGCGAAGGGGGCAAATTAGCGAGCATTTACATGATGAATGTCGGAGTTAGTGCGATTAGCACAGAAGCAATGTAGTAACCCGCCGTGTTGCCACCCCCAAAACGCGTCATGTATGAGGTGTGTCTGCAGGCGGGCCCATGGCTTCTCTTTGGGCACGCTGTGCCATATATCGGCGCCTCCGCGCACGGTGCATGTCGTAATAAATTATATAAAAGGTGTGTCGTCAAAATTTAAAAATATGCGAGTGCCACGTAGCTGGACAGAACCAAGGTAATTATGTTGTTTGCCGTCGCTCGGAGCAAGTCAGACTATGTTTCTTTTTTGTATTTCGCCTAATTCAATAACTGCGTAGTTGGCTCGCTGTTTTTTGGCTTCAGAAAAGCACTTGACACCATTAACCATCTCGTCTTGTCTAACAAATTCGAAGCTTACGTGATTTCAGGTCCAGCCCTCAAGTTCTTGAAAAGGTACCTGCTGAAGACAGTATACATTTCAGGCTCTTACTCCAGTACTAAAACAATTAACCAAAGGACACCTCAAGGCTCATTACCTAGTCCATTACTTTCCTTACTTTACACCAATGATCTTCCTGACAGCATACACAAGGCTCAGTGTATTTTATATGCTGACGATACGACTATTTGCTTTGCTAATACATGTGTATTAACGTTGTCACTATCAAATTAAATGCTCTTCTTTGTAGAGTGTCGAAGTGGTGCCACGAAATTTATTTACCGATTATTCCCAATAAATCTAAATTTCTTGTTTTAAGTCACCTCAATATAAGTTAACCTTATCGCCAGGCATTACAATTAGCTCGTATTTCGTTAGTGTCAGTGATAGCGTAGCATTCCTGGGCGTTCACCTCGATACTAACCCTTAATTTCGTTAACCATATTGCACATGTTAGAAAGGTGGCAGCATTCGGCATTCGTATCTTGCTTAAAGCACGCTCACATTTTTCTTCATCGGACTCTTCCTTGATTTTACTTTGCTTCCATTCGTACTCATATTAGTTACGACATCGCATCATGGGGAAATACTTATCAGTGTCATATTTCATTGCTTCAGCATTTAAAAAATCGACCTATCCGGATTATTTCAAGGACTCCTCGCGACGACACTGCCTCTGCTCTACTTCTCTGCGACAACATCTTAACTAAAGATAACGTGTTTCGGTTTAGTCTCATTTTACTGTCGTATAAACAAATAACAAATAAACTTCTATCAATTTCATTGAGTCTGATATTTTAGCAAATTAGAACTGTAGCAGGTTTGCTGCTAACTATAATTTTGCGCTACCTAAGGTTTCTACTAACTATGGTAAATTATATTCATCCTCCTGTGCGATCGCACTGTGGAATAACTTGCCCGTGTCTCTAAAATTCAATATCTCTTTAATTTCATTCAAGAATTCATTATCAGATAATTTTTTTTCTTTTATTATCGGGCTTGTTTCGTTGTACTAGGTTTGTTTTTATATACGGTATTTATTTTTCAATTTCTTCGTTTTCTGTTTTCATGCGTTTTCGTGTTTTCTTAGTTAAGACGCCATAAAATATTTACGACGCTATAAAATTTTTAGTGAGACCAACTATATAAACGCTACATGCACTCGTATTTTGTCTACTTTTAAGTTGTTGCTGCTTATTAGCCCCGAGAAAGAGGAATGGCGCCCTCTCGCGAGTGACGTCAGGGCCAGGACGCCGCTCGCTCCGGCTCGCTCGGCTGCCGCGCGCGCTCGTTCCCTTCGTGTATGCTTGGGGCATGGGTGGCTCGAGCCGAACGTATTGAAGAATACGTCGGCTTCTTTCAGCTGCCATACCTTAACCACAGTTTCTTCTTCAAAAGCGTGTGAGTCGAGAAACTTTGCGGCTTGGATATCGCAAGCTAAGTAGCGTTAAAGGGGTCTACTAGGTTTTGCAATGCATATATGCGCCGTGTCTATCGGTAAATTTTGACTAAAAAAAGAATATCTGCAAATTCAACGCGCGAAGTTGTGTATGATGCTTCGCTAAACACTTAACATTCCTTTAGTATTTAGCTATGAGAGGTATTGCATTTTACGTGGAAGAAAAATTAGGTAATTGGCGTCAACATGTTATCCGATGTTAGAAAGACACTGCCCAGCGAAGCTGTCATCATGATTCCTATTACCCTGGTGTGTTGTTCTATTCAAATATGGCCATTCATTAATGCGTAAAAAATAGTTAGGCCCGCATTTCTTATGAAAATGTTTGCTGCTACTTTCACCCCCCTCTGAAACAGGCCTCCAAAAAACAAATTGCTCATGGCTGCTAACACGACGGCGCGTCATGTAGAGTATTTACATAGTTAATTCACAAACACCATAGTAGCAATCGCCTGAGAGAATAGTTTCGTTGTTTAGATCGAGAGCCACTCAATTGAAAGTGATGAAATGTATCATAGTGGCCCTCAGTGGCCTTTATCGACAATATGGCACACCCCTGATCACATAACAGTAGCAATCGACTGTCCGTATGGCGAGGCACGCTATGTTCGCGAAACCCATCAGTTCACTTCAACTTCGAATTAAAACCATAAAGCATTTTTTTACAGCGCCAACTGGAATGGCTAACGTATTCTCGAGCTACTACTACGCAGCTTAGATTGCCTACAAAAGGAAAATTCAAGCACCTTTTGTCTCACCATGTCTCGATCCAGCGTTATTTAATTATACAAACGGATAACTATTCGCTTCGTCGGTACATAAAAGAGAACCTTGCAGGCTAATTTAAGTTTGCTCCAATCCAATCGCAAACATTCATAAAGAAAGCACCACAAGCCTTGCATATACTTTCACTTGATTTCTGACCCTCCACAGGGGGAATTTCGATATCTTCAACATGTCCCATACTACTAGTCATTGACGCTTCGACTGCTTTCTGGCTGCAGCTATGCGGTCCAGGAGGCATACTTCACTAAAAAAATTGGGCCAAGCAGCCTGTGTCAGTTTGCCAAACATATTCGTCATTTTATTCCTCAAGCAACAAGCACCAGTAAATTTCTCAAGTGAGTTTGATTTGATTTGATTTTTTAATTTCCATTTACACACACACATGTACAGAGGAGTGGTAAATGGAGGTGGATGAGGGAAAAAAGCCGCACAGACGCGGCTTGAGGTAACCTCACCCTCTTAGGTACAATATGGCTGCATGGGGTAACACATCAAGCGCCATATAAATTACATTTATATAGTGGCCATACAACATTGCAGTTATACAATATATGGAAGCACAGTGAAATATTTCCACGATAACAATGCAAAACACACTGCGTCATTGAAATAAATAAATGATATAGACTTGGTAACATAGACAAAAAAAGAGGAACATAACATGCATTATTAATCATTAACAAACGCGCTCTAAAGAGGTGAGTTGAACGTGTAGCACGGAAAAGGGAATATATATTGGTACATTCCTTTTTGTACTCTGTAAATAGCTGTAAGCCTTCATTAACTTTACTTCAAATTTCCGCCGCTTAAAAAAAATAAACACGTGAAGAACCGCCTAATGTTGACAAGCAGTTAAAGAAGCAAGTGAGGCGTGTAGAATCTGAGCTCCAGTATTAGTTAAGTCACCGTGCTACTGCCGAGCGTTTCTGTGAGGAAATGCAAAAATTCGATATTATACCATGAACTACTCGTCGTGAGCAAACCTGTTTTAGCGGAATAAAATCTACGTAACTGCTGTAGAAGTCATATATAGCCAGCTTTGTGACATACTTTTTGCACCGCGGCAGGTATGGTATCATAACTGGATTCCTATAGGCTATGCTTTTGCGATTGTCGATCCGCCTATGAAAAACCCGCAATGGGCTGGTCTGAGTCGCTTCGGCTGGCACTGTGGCGTTGCCTTCGAGAGCTGCATTGTTGTCTAAGAAATTAGCTCTTTGAATAAATGTTCGCAAAGGAAGACGTCATAAAAATATATTTGAGACGACCACCATAAGTATACAAGCAGAGAGAACGAGGGCGAACAAACGAAAACACCGCAGAAAGCGCCCGGAAAACGCCCGAACTATAGCAGACGACATGCGCGAGTCCGTGCCCTGACGTCACGCGAGCGGCGCTCGCAGCGCCGCTCGCGTTCGTTCTCGGGGCTAATAGAGGCCAGACAGCTATAGCCAGATTCATGAAAGTATGCAGTGGTACGTAAATAAATGCTTTCACGTGTAACAAGAGAAATCATGCACTGCGTGTGGCTATTCTTATAGTGATAGAGGTTATAGGCACTCCACTTGCTCATATTTGCCCAATGTTGTCGTGGGTGTGGTTCGTAACACGTTCAATGCACATCGGTTCGCACTATGCGAGAGCAACCTCTGTTCAGGAGCATTCGACTTTTCGTGCGTCCTGCGCACCGAAAGAAACTAAATCGTCACTAACGATGCCTTCACAGATTGTATTATTTGCTTCAAAAATGTTGCACCAGGATACCGGGCAAACACCAAGTTCCGCACGTTCTACGCAAATGTATATAACTTTTTTTAAAGTAGCATTGGCTAAAAGTGAATGTTCCCATATTCCCTGCGCTTCCCCTGATGTGATAAAATAAGCCAATGGTGAGCGAGGCGCTGCCGATTGTTAGGCCTAGAAACGTTACCACGTTTGCGCGGTGGCGATCGTTTGGCATATCCATGTATACAGTCGTCTAAAATTGAGGTATAGTGGAGCTGCGCGTGAAACCATCTACACATGGATCTTTCCTTCGGCGAAGGCGCAGAGTATGCACACATGTGGCCAGTGGCGGATAGAGACACAAAGAGGTTGGTTTCATAAAATATTCATAAAATATGCATAAAAGTTCATAAACTCGCAATTTTCATTCGGGAAGGGATAGTAATGCAAGAACACAGCGTACGCGGCCCACAGGCGGTACACATGTTCATAGCGCTCCTTCCCAACAGGACACCCAAGCACAGTGTATTTCTGCTCACTGTATATAGTAACCCGGCTCACTCGCGGCGTCGTTTCCTCTCTGTGTTTCGAGGGGCGCTCACTGTAAAATAATTTACACCCTTAAAACTGAAAAAGGGTGTAAATCTGTCTACAACTCACACCCTTAGGGTGTGGTTTATATAAATCACACCCTAAGGGTGTGAGTTATAGACACATTTACACCCTTTTTCACTTTTAAGGGTGTCAAATGTTTTACAGTGCTTGCCTTGCGGGTGCATGCCCGTTTCTGGCAGGGGAAGACTTTAACGCCACGAACGAGGGCTGGGGCTATGGCTACACTACAGCCAAAGGTTGACGCCTGTGGCAGGACCTGCATGATGCTGAATTAACTCTTATTACCGATCCCATGGCGCCGACCCGCACGGGCACATCAACGGCCCGCGACACGACGCCGGGCCTGACGGCGGTCCTAAACATCCCTCAAGCAACAGGGCGCAGTACCTTTTAAGATCTATGTAGTGACCATATGACCACAGAAACACGAATTCCTCAGGCGGGTACACCCCCGGCCTCCTCTTAAAGGGAAGCTGAAAGGTTTTCCAGAAAAAATGAGTGAACATCTGTACATAATGGTTTTCAACCCTCCGAATTCGAATATCGTATTGAAATTGAGCGAAAGAAAGCGCAAATATATTTTATTTCGACGAAAAGTGCAGCAGTGGACACACCCAGCTCGCGCGTCTCGTTTCCACCTGTGATTGGTCGGGCGCCTCGAGACGTCAACTCTAGTAACCGACCACTGCCGCTACACATGAAGCGCGGTGCCAGGTAGTTTGGTGCTGTTTTTCTGAGACCGTAATGGAAAATTTAGAGAGACTGCGTTGTTCTGAGGAGTTCGGCGTTACTCCCTACATGTACGAGCCGATTGCGAAGAGCCGGCCTCTCGAAGAAGCAAACGATGCTGGTGCGAGCAGTGCTTTCGACGCGAACGAAAGCAAAGTCTTGGGATCTCTTCGTGTTGGAAATGCTCTTTGGTGAGTATGTTTTTTGCAAAGCGATCTAGTGATCTCGCCGATCTTTCGCCGATCTAGTGAGCTCGTTTCCGGTCAAACAACTGTAGTGTTGTGTTCCTGCATTCCTCCTCGTGGAACGTAAGCGGGGATGCGATCTTCGGCATTTGTGCTCTGTCCAAAGCTGTCGGCAATCTACAAAAACGGTTTAAACGCGTGAAAAGCTTCCCGGTTCATGTAGTACATGTAGTGACCTTCATCTGTTGACTATCACTCACGTTGACTGCCACTCACGTTGATTACCACTCACGTTGATTACCACTCACGTTGACTACCACGCACGTTGACTACCACTCTACATACACGCAGACGCACCATCAAAGGAATGCAGGGTCGATCGAAGCAGATTACGATGGCACGCACGCAGAAACAAGCGCGGTCAGGCGCGGTCGCGGACGCTGCGACGGAACGAAACACTAGAGTTGACGTCACAACACCGCGGTTTCCGGTCTCCGCTCGCATCGTCAGCAGCAGCGCGCGTCATTCGACAGGGGGCGGAGCTACAGCGCAATTTCAACCGACGATTACGTCGCTCCTAATTGAAAAAAAAAGACCCAAATTTTACCTACATGGTTTGTAAGATTCCCGCATCCGTATATGAGCGTCTTATTGAATTCGACAGACTCTTCAGCTTCCCTTTAGGCTATTCAAATGGATGGACTGGGACAAGTTCCGAACGCAGCTAGTCGAAGCGAGAGGTGAGGAGACCATCGACGGCATCGAGGCATGAATGGAGACGGTCAATGATGACTTGAACAGGGCGACACAGACGGTCGCACCGGAAGTCTAGGTTGACAAGATCGACAGCCGATTATCCTTTGAGAAACCAAGACATCACTACACATAAGATGGAAGAAGCAAAGGCACAACTGAAAGCTTCGCAAGTAGATCGCAACACATCAATCGCTAGGTATATAGAAGAACATTGCTGGGCCTTAAGCCGCCAACAGTGGTACGACATCTCCAATGCAGTTGATGGGCAGCTGCACAATGGCAGAACGTGACGTCTCCTTCGCCACCTTTTCGGGAAAGCGCAGAGCAAGCTTGCTCAGCGAGCAAACCTGCAGCGCCTTTTGCACAAGGAACGGGCTACCACGAGTGAACAACAGCTCACGACACGCCTGCTAGACAGGTTCTTCCCTCAACAACCCGATGTTGAACACGGAGATTACACTGGAGAGAGAAATGCGACACTCGATAAAGAATTTCGCGAGTTAGAGATCCGCGCAGCTCTCCACCTTAATGGCAAACCAGCACCTGGTCCCGACAAGATTACGAACAAGACTCTATACGAAACCTCGATGGTGCCTCGATCACCGCTCTTACGCATACGTCAACAAATGCTGGTGAGCAGGTCACATCCCACAGGCGTGGAAACGCTCTAAGGTAGTCCTGATACCGAAGCCAGGCAAGCCGTCCAGCATCGATCACTTGCGGCCCATTGCCATCACATCCTGCTTTGGCAAGGTGATGGAGCACGCGTTCCTCTCCCGCATCAACCGCCGCCTCGAGGACACTGGAGCCTACCCACGCACTATGGTGGGCGTCGGGTCACACCTCACTCAGGACGTCATTCTCCAGTTTTACCACCAGATTATCAACGACCCAACTAGCGGCAGCAGGGCCACCCTCAGCCTAGATCTCGAAAAGACATTCGACAATGTAGCACATGCAGCATTCCTGAGCCGAAAAAAACGAGCTCAACATGGGCGAAATAAGCTACAACTACATCAGCGCATTCCTGTTACGCCGCACAGTCACCCTCGCGGTCGATAGTATGACATCCGACGAATATGCACTAGGAAGCACCGGCATCCCTCAAGGGTCGGTCATATCTCCGCTCCTCTTGACTCTCGCGATGCTGGGTCTCCCGGCCTACCTCGACTGTGATATCGTCTGCACGCCTTGCATGCAGACGATATCACACAGTGGATGATACTCCAGTGGGTTACACTGCAAACTATTTTCATGCTTCCGTAAATTTCCATTCCGTGATCAGGGCCTCCTGTGTCTCCATTGGTCTCCGGGGTCCATTGCCTCCAGAGAGAGAGAGAGAGAGAGAAGGGAAGAAGGAAAAGCAGGGAGGTTAACCAGACTGAGTCCAGTTTGCTACCCTACACGTGCGTAAGGGAAAAGGGAGTGAAAGAGAGAGAGAGAGAAAAAAAAACTTAGGTGTATGATCATCATCATCATCATTATTTTTATTTTCTCCACTGAATACAAGGTGAAAAAACGAGAGCCGGAAAAAAAGCCGAAATTTCTTCGGCTTGACAAAGATCCGGTCTCCCAGACAGGCACGGTAGCGGCTGGTGTGCAATACAATCACACATAAAGTGTGGATATAGAGACATTTCAAACAAATATATGCAGATACTTTCATGTTATGGAAACTAGTATACAATACAGTTGGGAAAAATAACTACCAGTATACAATTATAATCTATCTTCCATATTATTTAACACAGACTCAATCTCACATATCACAAGAATGCAAAAGCAACATACTTACATACATACATGCATACATACATACATACATACATACATACATACATACATACATACATACATACATACATACATACATACATACATACATACATACATACATACATACATACATACATACATACATACATACATACATACTGTGGGAGTTCCTTCGGTCTACCGGGGCGCAGTCGTTGCTGTGCCTAAGGCTCCGGACTTATTCGCCATTGCGAGGAAAACCTCTCCCAAATGCCTGCCCCTCGACCCGCGCGCCGTTTTCCCCGGGCGCCGCGGCCGCGTCCCGCGACGTCATGCTACGCGGCCCTGCGATTGGGTCGTGGGGCGTGACGTAGGGAAGAAGCACCGACTGGGGACGATCGCGGTGCGCGGGGGAGTCGTGCTGCGAGAGGGACGAGCGCCGGTCACGAGAGGCAAGCTGCAAGGTACGTGAGCGACCAGCTATTTGTGTCCCCAACGCCCCGGCCTGGGGACGTTCACGTGCTTTGTTAGCTTGCGTAAGTGTGACTTGCTGAGTGGCTTTGCGTTCCGCCCTTGCGGTAGCCGCAGGCGCTCAGTGCATCACATTTTGCGTGTCCGAACCGTCGCAGAGCATTGTCGGTGACGGGAAGCGCTAGGTAGCGTTTGCGAACGCATTTCGGCCCGCGCGCGTAAACCATTGTTCGACGCGGCGCGTAACCCGCCTTCCTCGCCATCGGGAACCGCGGGCGCCGAGTGTACTCCGTGTGTTTGGGTGCAGTCTGGTACATGTTGGCCATTGGTGATCAATAAACGCCTTAACTGTCCTGGACGCGGTGTGTTCCTGGGAGAGCGCCCATGCGTACGGCCAGAGCCGTCCAGGTCTTTCGGTTCGGTGCTCGAACCTGCGATGGGTCTATCGCCGTGCGCCGTCGTGCCGCGTCGTGAGGCTCCACTTCTCGGGGGCCACTTGGCGACGCCGTGCGCGGAGACGTACTGTGAGCCCACAATACATACATACATACATACATACATACATACATACATACATACATACATACATACATACATACATACATACATACATACATACATACATACATACATACATACATACATACATACATACATACATACATATAATGCCACGACCTCGACACAGCTGACAGCCATACGGTGCAATTCGGTGCCACATGCTAGGCATGTTGGGTGGCTCCGAGAAGAAGAGAACACTGGTTCCCGAACTCCCGAACACTGGTTCTGGTCAAGTAGCTGGCGGTTTTCTTTTATTCTGTCTCTTTAACGTAATTGTTTGTGATCTTTTGTTTCAATATCTGCTAACCTTCCAGAGTAATTGTTTCTTTGCAATGTCACTCTCATCGCCAGGCCAGGAGGCTTCCTCCTGGTCGGCTTCCGTTCCTAACTCTGATTTGCCGGTGGAGCTTTTCTTACGCAGTGGGACGAGCAGCGTTCCTGTGGCTTTGGTTCCGAGTGATGGCGGTGTGATTCGCATGAAGAATGCCAAAGCAATTCAAAGCGAACTCCGGATGGCCTCGGCCAATTTTCAACAAATCACCGAGGTTCGACAGTTCGGCCGAGGGGGCATTCTTTGCTGCTCGTCTGACCAGGCTTGTGTTCAAGATTTACTGAAGTGCGATGTTTTCGCGACACATCCGGTGAGCAGTTAGATTCCTCATCACCTTGCATGTACCAAAGGCCTAGTTCGCGGTGTCGACGTAAGTCTATGTCCGGCAGACATTTTGCAAATGTTTTCAGCGGCAGGCGTGATTTCTGTGTATCGTTGCAGCCGTGTCGTTGACAATAAGCGCATACCCACAGAAACAGTCATTGCTACTTTTGCTGGAATGAACCGCCCATCGGAAATCAAGGCATGGCCACTTATATACCGAGTTGAGCCTCTATCACCTCGTGTCCTTCAGTGTCTAAAGTGCTGGCGGTTTGTACACTCCATAAAAGGCTGCAGGTCAAACACACGATGCCGAAAGTGTGGAGAAGGCCATCATTCAAATGACTGTTCTTCCCGAAATGAGTCCTTCTGCCTTTGCAGTGGTTCCCACCCAGCAGATGAGCCTAATTGCCCTGCAAGGTCTAAAGAAGTACAAATCCTTGAAATAATTGATAGACGTCGATGCTCTCGTCGTGAGGCCATTGGAGAAATTCAGAGCAGATCTCAAGGGTATGCTGGTATAACGGCCCGTCAAACATTGTCTATGGAAAACTCAACCTCTGAGGCTGTGGCAGCTTCCGTAGAAAAGGCATTGGAGAAAGCAATGGAGCGTATCATGACAAATCTCACCGACTCCCTTGTACAGGTGCTGTCTTCACAACTAGCTACGTGGCTTCAATTAAATAACAAAGCCAATATTGAGGATCTGGTGTCGGGTGTACCGCAGACTCCACCAATTGAAATATCGACCACGCAGACATTCACAAATAACAATTCCTCAAAGCCATCAACTTCTGAGAGAGTCGACCAAACCTGTCTCTCCGACACAGATGGGATAGAAAATCAAGATGTAGATATGGACCCCCGATCTCTTAAACGAACGAGGTCACCGACAGAGAAAAAACCTAGCTCTCCCACTAACTCCAAGGCAAAAAAGTACGTTAAAGAGATTCCTACTAAGAAGGACTTCTTAAAAGAGAGCGTTTTAGACCAAGCAGTCTCTGCTGCTCGGATTTATTCACAATAGGAACTTTAACAGTAATTCAGTGGAACTGTCGTTCCATACTTTCCGCTGCAACAGATTTATTATATCTTATTTCTAAATATTCTCCAGATATTATTGTTTTACAGGAAACTTGGCTTGTTGCCGGTCAGACTTTTCATCTAAAAAATTTCCGATGTTTTCGATTGGATCGCCTATCTCGAGGCGGTGGTTTAGTTTTGTTTGTGTCATCAAAAATCTGCCATAGAGCTACTATAGCATACCAGATAATGTCCCCAGACTGTGAAATCTTAGCACTGGATATAATACTCCCTGGCTGCACACCTTTTTCTATAATAAACACGTACTTCCCCGCTGGAGTGCAAGATACCCGCTATCTGGATATCTCTATTGCTCGCAGTCAGAAGAACATCATACTGGTGGGAGATTTTAATTCTCATCATGTGTCGTAGGGTTTCCGAACGGACACTTGTGGAAAACGGTTGTGGGATTGGGTCTTAATGAATAATTTCTCTTGCCTAAATTCGAGAGCACATACTTTCGTACGGGGTCAGTCGCGATCTGCACTAGATCTTACGTTTGCTACCTCGAGCATGTTTGTCACCTCCTGGATGACTGTAGACTCCGGGACTAGCAGCGATCACCTCCCTATAATTTTTGAACTGCTTACCCCATTGACTAGTTTACATAGTAATGTGCGCACTTTTGTTAATTACGAAAAATTTAAAAATGCGTTAAAATCAGCTTTACACGCTCAAGAGGGCATGGAGAGAGATATTAAAGCAATGAGCCTATGTTCAATTCTAAAACAGTCATCAAAAAATGCTCAGTTTATCGTGCAATCTACTAAAGGTGGTTCATATTGTCCCTGGTGGAATTCGGACTGCGAGCGAGATTTTAGACGTAGAAAAGCTGCGTGGAAAAAGCTTTTATACAACCAAAGTCCTAATAATTGGGCTGATTATACATATATATCTAATACATTTAAACGAACAGTGTCAAAGGCTAAGGAGGATTATGATTCCAAGCTCTACACATACCTTTCGAAATCTTGCAATAAAAAGGCACTGTTTAAATTTCTTCGATCTCGTAAAGTTATCCGGCGCCCGTGAATGTCGATTCTGTCGTTTTAACAACAAAAGAAGTATCGGAATCACTTGAGAAAATTGCTAAAGAACTTGCGCAACGTTTCAAACATAAATTGCCATTAGGCCTACAGAAACCTCCCTTAGGAGACGACTTTGAAACAGTAACAGTGACAGAGCTTCAAGGCATTATTAGTTCGTTACCGACGTCAGCCCCCGGTCCAGATGGAATTACAACAGGAATGCTAAAAGTTTTATTTGATTATGCGCCTCAGGACCTCCTAAACATAATAAATTTCTCTCTCAAAAATGCATGGGTTCCAAAAGAGTGGAGAATAGCTAAAATTATTCCATAATTAAAGAAAAAATCAGCAGGACTTTACTTAGACAACATAAGACCCATTTCTCTTACTTCCAATGTCATCAAATTAATAGAAAGAGTACTTCACGGCCGCATAACAAATTGGATGCAGGATGATACCCTTCTCAGTCCTTGCCAGATTAGATTTCGTCCCGGTCACTCCATATGGTGCGCCCATGTAGATTTAGAGAGCCGCATTAAACTTGCTCGCCGCAAACGAGAGTACGCAGCTTTGGTAACACTAGATGTATCAAAAGCATACGACTCTGTAGAACATGGTATTTTATTCGATAAACTTCAGTCTACGAATTTTCCTAAATATATAACCGCTTGGATCTATGAATTTATAAGAGATAGAGAGTTTTATTTTTACCAACAGGGTATTTCGACTTCCCAACACAAGCAGACAAGAGGTGTACCACAGGGTTCCGTTCTTTCTCCTATATTATTTAACATTTTGCTAAGCACAATTTCTTTGTCTCCGGAAGTACGTGTTTATGTTTATGCCGACGATATCGCATTTTTACGTCCGCAAATAATATACATTCACTACAACAGTCGTTGCAGAATTACTTAGGAATGCTGGAAATATGGCTAGAGGGGTTACGTTTGTCGTTAAATATTAGCAAAAGTGCGGTATTAGTTTTCCCATTAACTGCACAGGTGCATATATCTTTACAATACGACAGGAAATCATTCCCCAAGTTGACGAAGTCAAGTACCTTGGTGTCATTTACGATGGCAAACTCTCCTGGCACAGTCACATTGAATATATTAAAACAAAGGCAGAACGAGCCATAGGCATGCTCCGCCGGCTCAGCCACCGACGCTCTGGACTACGCAGGGATACTTTACTGATGATCTATAAAATGTATATTCGGCCCATATTAGAATTCGGCTGCGTAATATTTTCCGGTGGCCCGGCCTGCAAAATTAAACCTCTGGTACTTTTAGAAAGAGAAGCTCTACGGTCATGCCTTGGGCTACCTAGATTTGTTGCCAACGTTGTTCTTTATCAGGAAGCTCATATACCCACCCTAGAGTGCAGATTCCGCATACTTACGGTTCAGACATTTTTAAAAATTTACGATTATTTCAAAAGGCGTACGCAATATATATTTATCACTGAACCGTCTGAGTTTTTCCAAGTATCGTGGTCGAGATTCCACAGTCCTCAGGTAATATTCGTTCAAGAACAGTTACAAAAATTGGATGTGTCCCTACGCCATGTTTACCATTCAAATGATGCCTTCCCAGACCTCAAAATTCAGTTCGATGACATATTTCCAAATCATGCTAAGCTATTACCAAGACGAGATTTAATTAATATCTTAAACGGCCACCTACACCAGCTAACCACTGACAATGTAATAGCTACGGACGCTTCTGTGTGCAATGAGAAGGCAGGAGTGGGGATCTTCTCTGAATCTCTTCAGTGGTCTTACTCCCTTCGCCTTCCCGACTTCACGCCTATATTTCAGGCAGAATTATTAGCGATAACACTAGCATTACGAAAACTGCCCCAAAATGACCCATTAGCTGTTATTGTGACCGACTCGCTATCTGTATGCACAGCACTAACTGCAGCTTTAAATTCAGCAATTCAAAGAACATTTCGTTCGATGGTGCCTCCGTACTTACGAAAAGTACGTTTGCTTTGGGTACCCGGACATCATGGGTTGCATTTGAATGAAATGGCTGATTCTCTCGCACGAGCTTCCCTGAACGGCCCAATCATATCTGTTTTGCCGACATTGGCTTATGTCACCGCGGCTAGGTACAGAAATTTCGCTATATCTCAAAACTCTGCAATATCCATGCTAACACCCTCTTCTGATTTCCACCATCTTGGCTTCCCATGGAATACTAATTGGTGTCCTTCAAGGCAATTGGAAGTTTCCTTTACAAAATTGAGATGTCGCATACCTCCTCTAAATTTTTACTTACACAGGTCTGGTCTCGCAGTGTCCCCTCTATGTTCTTTTTGCAGTGAGCCTGAAACTGTCGAACATTACTTTCTCTCGTGCCGCCGCTTTCTAAGACAAAGAAAACTATTAGAATACTCATTTACTAAACTTAGCCTTTCGCTATCCTCGCCAACCATTCTTTCTTTTGGGGCGACTTCACTGGGATCCAGCCACAGGGATGCTTTTCTAGCAGTTTACAATTTCATCAGAGACACAAAAAGAGTGCCTTGCTGAATTTCTAAAATTATCCATAATTTATATTATTTCATTTCTTCACGTTTACTTATTTTATTGGAATTCCTAACAATAATCAATTAAACTTCTAATTTACAGTACTATCGTCCCACGCTCCACTATACAAATCTAGATTGTCTCTACTTCTAACCATACGGAAAACCGCCTGCTTCTTGGCCAATCCCCCATAGTGGGTACGCGCCACTCTCGAGGCCACAAGACAAGACAAGACAAGATCTCTAGCGTCGAACGAAGTCTTTTGTGGCTTTGTCTGTGACAAACTGGTGGAGGTGCTGGGTACGCGTCTATGTACTCTGACCCCCAGGAACAGGGAGCGGACAACCTACGCAAAAGCCGACGGCTTCAAAAACTGCCTCCGGAATACGGCCTGCAAGATCTGCCGAGGATGTCCACCGCAACCACAAGCCAGACACAGGAGACGTACGGTACGGGACAGTCTCCTGCGTCTCTGGTTCTCCACACCCCACGCTGGCCGCGGCCGTTCCAGGGTGAGCCTTTTGAGGACGTGGAAGACTGGCTCGACGACTTCGATCATGTGGCTGACGTCAATTATTGGGACGACGTTCTCCCATATGTTACGTTTGCATATAATACTGCCGTTCAAGAAACTACCAGCTTCACCCCTTTTCGCTTGGTACACGGCCGGGAAGCTGTCACAACGTTGGACGCAATGCTTCTACCCACCTACTGTTCTAATGTTGTCACTGATGCTGCGGAATTCGCTCGATGCGCCGAAGAGTCGCGCCAGCTCGCACGAATGCGTGTCCGCCACCAACAACACAACGACGCCGACCGGTACAATCTTCGTCACCGCGACGTCACTTATCAACCGTGTGACAAAGTATGGGTGTGGACACCGATACGCCAGCGTGGTCGGTCGGAGAAACTTTTGCCCGCTACTTTGGACCTTACAGGATCGTTCAACGACTCGGCGACGTCACATACGAAGTGATTCCTGAAGGAGAAGACACCGCTCACCGTCCCCGACGCCCACGCCAGTCCGATGTCGTTCACGTCTCTAGATTGAATAATAACCAACTAGCCCACCAACACATGCTCAGTTACTTCTAGATTGAAGTTATACCACTCCCGCTGAACGCAAAGCTCCACACGTCTCTCACCATCTACGTCTGTCTTAACAGTATCACCGTGGCAATTTCCAGTGCATCAATGTTCCGCATCGAGACGATGCTTCTAGGGAGGAGGGTAATGCCACGTTCCTCGACACAGCTGACAGCCACTCGGTGCAATTCGGTGCCACATGCTAGGCATGTTGGGTGGCTCCGAGAAGAAGAGAACGACGAAGGTGCCAGGACAGCGACATATATAGAGGATCTCTAGCGTCGACCGAAGTCTTTTGTGGCTTTGTCTGTGACAATATATATATATATATAGATATATATATATAACAAATTTCATAGAAGCGTAGAATAAACACAGGTTTACACCAGGAAATTTTTTTTAGAAATTATTATACATACCTGCACATATATATGTGCATCTATGTTAAAAAATAGGAAAAGAAAACCTGCATATAGGCTGCTGCTTTTGCGATAGACACCATGCCAACGTAGCCCAGGGCGTCATCACATCCTCGAATTTTAGAAACGCGAATACGCCCTTTGCAGCATCCAGTTTACAACTCAAACACTCCCACGTGGTCCAGGCACAATCACTGCAGGAATAATGGTTCTAGGAATAATGGTTAGAAGTGTGAACGTATATAGACACAACGAGAATACATGATAAGTTCTGCGGAACTGTTAGAGCAGTTAACAATATACATCTATAAAAATAAATCCAATATTTTAGTTTTGTTTAGAGATAACACATCAACATTTTGTTGGTTGAAATAGTTAAGTAGGGAAGGTACAGTGTATGTTTAAGACGTTGACAGCCATAATTAGTACGTGAGAAAGGGATCTACCATGGTGCCTGGCGACGATATGAATATGTGCGTTTATTCCCTTGTAAAGTTGCCAGGGTAAGGAATGAATCGAGTCTTCCCAGCATAGCATTTTTATAACTTACACTGTAAAAAATTTCCGTAATTTTACGGGGGATTTCTGTCATTATACGGAGAACTGCAGATAAAAATACGGAAAGTATGTCAAATTTCAAAAATACGGCAAAATCTGCCGTTAATATACGGAAAGTGCTCTCCGTATTCAGCTTTACGGACATTTTCACTGTAATCATATAACGGCTATACGCTGTTTTGGACGAAACAGAGAGAATCCCGTATTTTTGTTATGTGAACATCCGTATATTGTGAGAAAATTTAAGCTGTCTGAATGAGCGCTCGTACTCATAAAGTTTCAGCTAACAATACTTTATTGAACACGCAAACTGTACGCATTATGAAGTTGCGTACAAAATGTGAGAGCTAGCCTTCTACCAAAAGCTGCAATAACAGATCGTATAAATATATATACGCATCTTCTATTCCGGTCGCAGTTTGCCGCGCATATGGGCTTTGTAACGCTGATCATATGCGCAAATATATGCGTGTTCTCGCAATGTTCTCAAATTAAGCGCTTTGTAGTTAATAACGCAGCATATATGTTTAAGTGAATGAAGAGCCGGGGACATACGTGTATGCGTAAACAAGCTTGCGGCACTCAGGTGCTGGTGCACTGGGAATGACATTGGTGCTCTATACGCCAAAAATTGTGCGCACTCTAAATCAGTACCGAAACGCAGGGAGTGGTATAATGACCGTAACTGCGTTTACATTTGGCAATAAATGGTCTCGAAGGGGACTGGCGGCCTATAGATCCAAGTACAACGGTCGGAGGAAATTTTCGAATGCGGCAAGCAATTAACCCAAGTGTCAAAGGGCACTGCTGAACTGCAATGTAGTTGGTTGAACTCATTCCCATGATATTTACAAAATATCTCGTCTCTGACAATAACTGCCCATTCATTGAGACAAATCGATTACGCATAATCTTCACTGTTCATGTGTTAATTCTTGCGGTAAGATGTAATCGCAAACATTTGGCGCTTCATCTTGAAACAAGACCGGTAAGCGTGCTCGTTCTTGTACGGTAGAATAAAGAACGCGAACATGCACCGACATGTGTGTAAACTACTGGAAGGTGACTGAAGATGAAGCACCTATTACCGTGCTAGTACTGTGTATACTGTCAAAAAGAAGAAAAAAATATTTCGGAAAGAAAGAATGCCCAGTGTCGAGATGTAACGATTCAAGCTTTATTTCTTTTTGACCTAGAATGCAATACCATTAGTTCCACGTGCTTTATGCATGGGTAATGTTATGACACAACTCATTATTTACCCGTTCATTACATGCACCAACCAGCCCAAATTATCCCTGTACTAGAGCTTATGGACGCATCGCAGTGCACTGCTTTGCACTTCATTATAGCACAGGGGTTTGCTATCGCCAGTAGCGAATGCTTTGGTTGACCTCCCTGCCTTTCTGCCTTTTGAATTCTCTCTCCCTTTGTATAAAACGCACTAACTTGTGGGAGAGAAAGCGTTCTCCTCTTTTAGAATTCAATTAATTGTCAAGCAATTATATTGCAGTTCCAGTAACAAGAGCAGAAATGCGAAAACGAAACCGATTCTGTTCGGTTCTCCGCGCTCAGAGTGCGACACCAGGGAGCAGCGCGCGCTGCGCGTCCGTTAGGAGTGGCAGACGGAGATGCACATGTGTAGTCAGCCGGCATTTTTCGAGTCGTGTTGTAAATGTTGTTAATTCGCCGTAAATATCTCTTGATTTGTACTCAAGGGTGGAGCAAGAGCCCAAGGAAGAGAGATTGACGCATCGGGAGCGAAGAACAGAAACGATGGATGGTTACGCTGCTTGGGTGTCGGCACGTTCGAATTGGCAAAGTTCCGAGTTTGTTGCTGTGTTGTGTACGCTTCTGCGCTCGTTATTTGCCGTCATCGCGCGGAGATATTTGCGCTGGATGTCTTTCACTTCGTGTACAAAACTCTGCTCGCTGCGGCATCGAAGAAGTTGTCCTGTGTTTGGGTGCACGTATGCGCTTGGACACGGCTAGCCTGCTTGCTCTCAACGGGTGTTCAACAGTCTACGCGCGCTCGTAACTTGCTCATGAGGTAAGCCCATTTTAATCTTATTTGGTTTGCATAACGTAGGGGTTAAAATGATGTGTGGTAAGCCGGTGTCGCGAACAGAAATATTGTTTCAAAAGACCACTATGCAACGTCTTAGTGCAAAAATGACGCATGAATGGGGAAAGGGATCAACCTATCTTTTCAGATCGATTCCAGTCGTAGCGCGATTGGCTCGATCGCAATTTCCGTGAGGTACTTCTAACCTTTTGTTCACTCGCGTTAAAAGCGTAGAATAAAACTGCGTTCAGTTGAGCTCTTGTATTGACGCTTGTATTGGCTTGAGAGCATACTGTATCCGATACAAGAACTTCTGTTAAAATACGGAAATAAACGTTCGAGGCAATAGCAGTCGCTCACTACCTGTGATCGTTACTTTCTTGCTTGGGTGCACGTTTTAATTGTGACCAGAAAAAAACGTCTTGCTGCACCGTTTGCGGTGCAGCAAGACGTATTCCTTCGAATGATGTCTGGGCAGTCAAGGCATTCGTGCCACTAAGCAAGCAGTAAACGGGGTATCAGTGCGAAAAAATTTGGACATACAAGAGATGCGAATGGTATCATCATAGACTCTTTTATTTGACGAATAATTCAGTTGTATTACTAAAGCGGAGAGTGGATATGCATGAAAGTCAGATTGTATTGATACTCAGCAAAAACAAGGTAACTTATCATTACTAATCAATCCTTTTCTTTTATTGAAAGGCAAGTTGCTGTTGTGCTGGAGCTGAGAAGAGGTCTGCTGCCTGCAATGGGTCCATCTCTCTCAAGTTATTGCAGTATTATAGCTCTCAAGGTGAGTGGATTTTTTTTTTCTCATAGCTATTTGCCACCTGAATCATGACCGTTTACTTAGCTGTGTAGGTGATCACTGTTAGTGACATTGGAGTGCTGGTGGACCAGCACTCCTTTATGATTGCAACGCATATGACAGAGTGCAGCTGTGGCAGTATGCAAAGGTGTTAATCTATAAGCCAAATTAGGTTCTTTGAGGTAATATGTTAATATATTGATGACATTGGATTGTGGTCTAGCAGGCAAAAATGCTAAACAAAAAGAAATTTTAATTTGCACTTGGTAAGATGTGCAAGCAATTCAGGCTGTTATACATGAAATGGGACATTTGTAGATGTCTTCTACAGTGCTGCAGTCCTGAATTGCTTCAGAGTTGAGTGATACCACTCTAATTTCTCTGTAGAGCATGCAATACAGTTTAGCATTGGGAGAGGCTGGCATCAACAGGCGTCTACTTACTGTGAAGTTCAAATGAGGTGTTACTCTTAGGGTGACTATGTATAATTTATGGTTTAATTCTAATCTTGTGTCAGGCAGACATAGTTTACCCACTTGGTTAAACAATAGAGATGTAATATCTATGTATACAAGTATTACCCATTCATTTATGCCATTTAGACAATGGCAGAAATGCGTGGGTAATACTTGTGTACATAGACAATACATCACTATTGTTTAACCAAGCGGTGCCCCTGCATGTTAAATTTTACAGGGCTATTATTAAGTAATGTCAGCTTTTGTTGTAACATTAAGGCACCTTTTATATTATTACAGATTACCACCATTGTGCATCATCATAGTGTCATATTTACACTAAATGTATTTGACTTTGCTATAAAACCTTGCACAGCGGTGCATCATGAAATTTTTTTTTATAGTTTCTGGCCTCAGAATGCACTTCACGTTATATTCTTGTTTGCAACAAGACTATAATGCAGGTTTCTCTCCTTATGTTTTGTGGCACTTCATACTGCGGCGAGCTAAACCACTGGGCAGCAATACTGGATACGCTACTGCGTGTGGAGCTGTCTTCAAACACACACAAGGAATACATCATTGCTTTTTTAGCACAAAACAACGGACACAAGAAAGACGACAGAACAAGGCGCTACTCTCAACTGACATCACTTTATTGCGTCCCTCCTTTGTAGACAGCAGAATCTAGAAGAACATGGGCTGTGCAGGAACCACCAACATCTGATCAAAAAAGCACACTCATGCGACAGAATCCAAAAAAAACTATATTGAGCACTTTACAAGGTTAAAGAAAGCACACTAATGCACTGTGGCCCCAATGACTGTATGAAGAAAACTTCCGATAACTCTCTGGCGGTGGTATCACGGCTCTTTTTTCAAAATCGTAGCATCACGAAACATTGCGAACCTAAACGATCCATACCAACAGGCACAGGTTCCCATTTGGCTCAACATTGTAAAATATAAAAGTGCAAAGCCATGTTTCGTGATACTACGATTTTGAAAAAGTGCTGTGATACCACCGCCTGAGAGTTATCGGAAGCTTTCTTCATACAGTCATTGGGGTCACAGTGCATTAGTGTGCTTTCTTTAACCTTGTGCAGTGCTCAATATGGTTTTTTGGATCCCGTCGCATGAGTACGCTCTTGTGCCGGTCGTCTTTCTTGTGTCCATTGTTTTGCGCTTAACAAAGTATTTATGGATTCACACCAACTAGCCCGCCAACACATTGTGTTGCGGGCACTTCTCAAGTACTGTCTGTCCAATAACCTTGGTGGCATGGAAGCGCCGTCCACTTCTATGCGTTGCTTTCTGTTTCATTGTGGCATCACATCACATTATAATCATAATGTGTATGTACTTTTTCCAAGGGACCCATATTCCTATCCTTGTGTTATATTTGCTGTCGCATTATTTATGTGCAAATGACCAGTGCTCCAAGCTCCATTTTATCGCAAAGTAAACTACTGGTACCTAAACAGTTCTGTATATCAGAAAACCAAAGCTGAACTGCCGAACAGTACCAAGCCTTAGTGCAGTGTCAAGCAGTCAGATTTTATTGGTCATGCAGAGGTGCACAGGATAGCTCTTTATTACTTGCTGAATAATTAAGCTGTGTGAAAACTGAGTAATTATGTAGCTTCAACCACATGCTATTGGTCATTGCTCCTGCCCTCATCAAATGTAGAAGATTATCACGGCATTTCCTATTCTCTTTTTCCTTATTACAGTGGGATTACTGCATGCGTAAGTAGGAAACGGATCACATAGGCAATCAAAAGCCAACATTGTGTAAACTTGGAACATTGATTGTACAGTTTGATGACCCAGAATAAGTAGAAATACACCATAAATGATTGACAATTAACTTTTACTTGACACAGGGCTAAAGCATACAGTAAGCATAGTGTATGCTCATACGGTGTCACATCAATTTAAATTTTAGTGTAGCTTTACAGTGTACGCTTCTATTGTTGCATTCTGTCAAAGGAATGGTAATGTTTGGCGTGTATAGCAACTAGACTGTCTATATACACTAGTAAAAATGTGTGAACTGTATTTTTTAATTATTTGATAGAATGTGTAGCACAATAAAGCCATACAATCAATGCACACTGATGTGACTTTCTCTGCACATGTTGCAGGTTCAAAAAAGTATGGTGGAAGCTGTTGCCAAGGTTCCGACCAGAAAAGACAGCCAGTATAAAAGGGTCCACGCCACTGATTTCTACTACAGGGGATGAACAGCACATCGAGCGCCCTCGACTGAAGCCGGCCTTGTCCCGGAAGTTGGTGCTTCACAACTTTGCGGCAGCACTTTGTTGCACGGGTGTGTAGCATTTCTTCCCCTAACATGCCTGCCTGATGTGCCATAAACTACCCAAGCAGTGTTTCGAGGTGTCCAGAATTTTTCCATTGTAGTGTCTACAGTGTTGCTAACATAAGTGGCGTGCAATGGAAACACTGGAAAATCAGAAAAAACTTGATGTAAGAGAACACTGTCGTATACGGGTTCAGATTGTCATAAAAGTGCTTACCAGACATGTAGAGACCTCCTAAAATGTGAAAAACCACAAAGTTTTTCGGCAGCAATATTATCTGATCGCACGCACTAGTTAGTCCACCATATGCCCTGCTTCCAGGACAAGCGACTGCATGACATCGCATTTCCACTAGCTTCACCTGCATCCGGTGCGGTGTGCTGCATCCAGCGAAATATGTTAGAAATCAGTGGTGCACAGTGTTTTCTGTCCCCTTTCTCGACGCCTACTGAACACATGTTAAACTGTTTCCAAAGCAGACAAACAGAGGGAAAGGGTTCTGAACACATTGCATTTTAAAGTGGCTGGTACTGGGTAACGCAAGTACTGTGGCATAGTAGATTTGCACCAGGCAACCTGGGTGCCAAAAAGGCTGCTGTTTACTTGCAAATGGTCAACATATTGTGAGCATGTTGAAGTTATTTTTTTATTCTCATCGCTTATTTAGCTAACGGAGACAGCTTTCACAACTGAAGAAGCCTTGGAAGCATGAAACACTTCACAAAACCAGCTTCAATATATCGTGTCTGCATCACAATTTCATGGCTGCATGAGTGAACCCTCTGGTTAACATGTAAGAGAGTTCATGATGTTTGCCATGCATTATCCACTTTATTTGCAGGTCAACCCTATCTTGAGATTTAAGCTGATGTTGCGTTTACAGAAATTATGGCCGAGAGCCAGCTTTTGAGAATACAGATTGAGCTTGACAGATTAAACACCAGAACAAGTCGTTGAGGATTTCAGATCAAGAATCTTCAAAGGCCAGTTCATTTAGTGGTATTAATATTCTGCTCGAAGTTGTTGATTGTTACGTTCATGTGGTGCCCAAGCATTGCGGTAACAACTTCACTTGGAGTACATAGCAAGGGTGTATTCGATGTAAGCTGCTGGCTTTTTTTCTGTGTTTTCAAACACTGGTTTCTTGTTCAGTTTAAATTTTCAAATTTTGCATTGTTTATTAGGTGTTGTGTCTTGTTTCCTTTTCCTGCAGCTTCTTAGTTAAACATCTGAATAGTGAACACAACTTGACCTTTTGCTTGATTGCCTAGATTACATGCCCTCGATGCAAAACAATTTCACTTCAAAACTGCTTGTACCATACTGAAAGAATAACTTGAAGCAGCCATAGCCACCAATAACACGCAAGAGATGATTATGAAAATTTTAATACTGTTTTTTGATCTACAGGGTGTCTTAACTATCATGCACCAAGATTTAGAAATATGTAAATGCGATGTAACTAGACAAAATGAAGGTAATGTTTGCCATCGCTTGGAGATACTCTGATTATATTGTGCATTCTGCCTAATTACATAATTCTTAATTAGTTATTAAATATCTCAAATAATTAAATGAAATGTGTCAATGAAAAGTTGTAGAGCAATATGAAAGCCTCCTGATACATTTTTTGTTACTGTTACTCATTGTGTGCTACATAAAAGTGTTTTTCCAAGGAATAAGCCTGCGAATACACATAAAGTGTCTTGAGTGGCCAGTCATGTGTCAGTTTTGTGGTGCAAAGCCACGAATACAACTTAAATGGGTTCTTTTAATAAAAAGACTTAGCTCAGCAAATTATCTTTCTTTGTGCAGCCTGTGGAGACAAGGTTTCTTAGACATGGCCGTGGCCCTCAAGGAAGATGCCGAGGCCACAGGCAGTTCCTCCAGTGACCGTGAAAAGGTCCCCTGGGGCACAAGTCTGGTTTGGCACCCCCACCTTTCTCCTGCAGCTTTTCTGTCTACTTAGCTAACCAGGTGGGTCAATGATGGCAAAGGGAAAAAAGAATCAACAGCATCAAACGCAGAACTTGCTCAAGCTCAATGCATTTTTGGTGTGAAGTTTTTCCCTTATCATTTATCAAAAAACGGGTAATAAGTATATGATATGGTCTTCATACGGACACCTCTTTCCCACAGAGAATTAGCAGTAAAAAAAGCAGCTTATGAAGGCTTGAATATTAGCTAGGATGATGTGGCATAGATAGGATAATGATTATGAATGTTTCTAATGAAGGTCGTGGTAGTAGAGTGAATAATCAGAGTTTATATATAGATTGAAAGACATTTCGTTCCAATGCCAGAATTTTAAATCATCCCAAATAATTCTTGCATTTTATAGTCTTCATTTTATAGTTCTTGATGCTTGCTTCTTGCTGACATCATTCTTATGCTGCATAATTCACCTGTTATAAATTCCCTATTTCTCCCATTCAAGCAACTTTACATTCATCATAAGAAACCTCGTAGATGAGTTCCAGAAACTTGCTGATGAGATTAGGGGGCGGCGTGTACCCCAGGCTGAGATATGCATTCAAGAGCCTCACATCTTGCAAATGTTAGAAATACTCCTGCTAAGCAAGTTCTTGGTGTCATACAAGGTTATTTGCGAATACGAATTTGCCTGAATTTAGAAAACAGTCAATATAAAACATGTCAAGCGATATCGCTGACGATACACACACATTCCAACTGAACTAAATACAAATAAATATAGCACCAAATGCAGAATCATTGGCATGATGCCATTCTTTCAGTGGAATAAAATCTGTCCTGCATTGTAAATCTGGAATCCTTCATAATCCAGACTACTAAATACTTATGAGGGTTGTAACGTGAAATATGCATGTATTTATTCCTCGTTTCTTTACTTTAGGACCCGATAATGCTTAAAAAGCAGTGAAAGAACTGAGATCACAGCACCTAATACTTTATATTGCTCCAGAAATCCGTTTCTCTGCCGATCGCAGCATTCGACACTAACAAGAAGGCACATAACACTTAGGGTGGTGCTATTCACTTTGATTGTTTGGGAACGAAACCCGTAATGTACATGTTATGGCCCTACGTGTCATTACGTTTGAACAACAAAAAGGTAGGGGGTTTGCATTTTGCAAAACTGCATGGAGGTTTTCACTGTGTGCAATTAAAATTAGGAACCTTCCCAGCTCATACTAAATGCATTCTCCAAAGCTTTAGGTTATACAGGTGCACTACTTTACACAGAACACACTCTTTTCCCTCGTCACGGCTCACACTCTTAGGCAGAGTTACACCCTTTGAAGTGCCCCTTGTTCCACACAACGATAATTGTCATCTGCCTTTATGCATTTCCTTTCTTTAACGCTGCGAGCCCTGTGCTTTCCAGTAACGAACGGCATGCGCGTTATCAGCATGATAGCATTCCCGACAACAAAGTAGCGGGCATGGCGTCTTCAAGAAAGGAAACGCATCAAGGCAAATAACGATTATTGTTGTGTGGCAGAAGGGGCACTCCAAAGGGTGCAACTTTGCCTAAGAGTGCAGGTGGTGATTCAGATTCTTCAAAGGTGTTTCATTGTATGGGATGGCACATCGCGCTTCACTTATTTGCAGAATATTGCATTCCAATTGTGTCATATGAGATAAATCCATTAGAGAGCTTTAGCTTGCCCTAAATTTATTACAGCTGTGTACTGTTAAACTGGCCGCAGCTTGCAGTGCTTGTGGAAAAACAATTGTAACTGCCATATTATATGTAACTGCTAGTGCACAGGCATCGGCAGCAGCAATGGTTAGGGTACACTTGTTTCTTCTATTCTGGGGTATGCATCCTCCACCAGAAAGTAGTTTTTTTTCGTCTTCCTCTTCTACCATATTGGAATGTGAAATGGGGTGTAATTTGTAGGATATACTCGTGCATAAACTTCATGAGCATTTATTCTTGTCTGTGCCACAGATCATTGTTGCTACCACTGTAAAAGAAGGGTGCCTGTTTACAGCACCCATAGGGAACAATCTGTGAATCTTTAACAAACAGTAAGGATAATGAATAATCGAATAATTTTTAGTAATTTTCAACAAATTTAGCACTCTTTGCTTTCCACTATGGTGTTTTTCAAACTCTAATGTTGGCACAAGGTTTGAGTGCAGGATGTCATTTTGTGTGAAAGAGTACACTTGTGTGCATAACACCTCATCGTCAACATTCTGCTCCACAGAATGTCATTAGCTTTCGTATGCATTGGTCACTATGTCACAAACCGGTTGCTCCTTTGTTAGTTGGAATGTAGCATTTATGTAAAGCACATTTGATGTTCTAACAAAAAGCATTGTTCCCTCTTATCCCCTAATTCTCCTCACTTGATGCCTAGTGTTGTAATAGCATGGTTGACACCATGAGAGTCAGTGGGGTGAATAATTGTGTCTGGTGGAGTAGGGGGTGTACGTTAACTTAAGCAACTTTTCCAGACGACTTGAATCAGTATTGTGGAATGCTGGTTTTTTTTGCAATCACTGTTACCAAGTTTCACTTTGTTTGTGGCAACAAGTATAATGTAGTTCGCTAGCACTCCTGCCAACACATATAATGTGCAGGCATCTGTGTTGAAAAAAAGACCAGCTAATGGTTTGCCAGGAGCTAAGGTCCATTTAGACCATTAAATTTTGAACTTACACCGGTGGAAATAACTGGTGAATGAAAGCACACCCAGGAGAACTGAAGCAAGACTGCGAGTCGGCCTAGTTGGAACAAATTCATCTTGAAACTTATTGTGCGCAACAAACAGGGACGAAGAATAGAAGAAACACAAGGACGAGCGCTTAACATTGTGTTTCTTCTATTCTACGTCCCTGTTTGTTGCGCACAATAAGTTTCAAGATGAGCAGGAGAACTGACCATAATATTTTCTTTCATTATAACACCGCTGAAGCTTTGAACTGCATTTGAACTGGCTTGTTTAAAAAATGACCCATTTCCTTGTTCAAGTAAGACAAAGGTTCCACAGGAAGACAGAAACTTGAAGCCGTCAACAGCAGCATGAATATAAACAGCACTCGACGTTTTGCAATCTTGCACCTGGTTATATTATCCATCCCATTTTTTTCCACAGGCTGTTCTTTACTGTTTTATGGTCATATCCAGTTTAATTTTAATGTCCCTATTTTTTAATATTTGGTTAATATATATTTTCTTCATCGGCTTTCAACCAAATATATATTCATAATGCGCCTTCATTTACCACTTGCAGTGATCCTAACCAGATGCATCTTGATACAAAATTTATTTTCCTTAATTCTTCGTTTTCCTTTTCCAAAAGCGCAAACTGTTTATCTTGATACCTATTTTGTCTTCTGGGAAGATTAGGTCTACTGGATTAATGACTGCTTACATGGGTACATCGTTTTCTGTTTTGGTCACCCCTACTCTTGGCAAGTACTGACAGCATCGCTCATACCCGCTCCATCACAATCACCACTGCTAAGCACACCCTTCCTTCCTTTATTTTAACACTTTGACTTTTCTTGACCTATTATACGCACCAGTTACTTCTCCCCCAATGAGGCTAGGGGCCAGTGAGATATGCAAAATCCAAAGCAACACAGCCAAGGAAAACATTTGCTACCCTAATGACAAGCACCTATGTCGAAATGTTGGCTACAGCAACATCCCTTGTTCCAACAATGTTGATCTACTTACATGTTTTTCTAACACAGAAGTTACTGCTTTGTCGTGTTCTGTGATTAAACTTTTTTGCCGCTTTCTTTAGGATGGATATTCACGAATACTATTTGTTTCTCCTAACAGCAGCAAGTTTATCCTTGCAAGCGTTTGGAGTCAAGAACAACTTTCACCAGGAAGAAGTGCAAGACGAGTGATTGAAGAAAATAAAGTTGCTTCTGTGATCTAAGAACTTGAGGACTGAAATGTTGCACCTTTTTGTATATATGCTATGCAGTGCATTCTTATCACAAAGTGCAAAGTGTTTTATCTCTGCAGCCATGTCAGTGTGTTGGCAAGACAATTTTCTCAATGGTGACCTGCTGCTTTGACTATGAGCTGCCTTCAAGACATTTGCATTAAAGGAGATGTACTATCGTGGACAAAAGTACCCTGGAAGTGCGAGCGTTGACCAAATTGCATTTCTGCTCAAGACCGCTGAAAACAGTGGGTCACGTATGCACATTCCCAACGCAGATGGTGGCACGGCTGATCCCAGCAAATAGCACACCAATGAAATTCGGTCGACTCTCGCACGTCCTGGGCAATTTTGTCCCCAATGGCACATCTTCGAATGGATATGCTCTGCAAGATGAAATACGGGAAGCACCTGTACTTTAACGGATATAGTACAGATTTAGCATACGGAGTCTTTCGTTTTCTGAATACGGCAAGCACCTGTTTTTTAACGGTTATAGTACAGATTCAGCATACGGTGTGTTCCGTTTTCTGAATACGAGAAGCACCGTACTTTAACGGTTATAGTACAGATTCAGAATACAGAGTCTTCCGTTTTCTAGATACAGAAGCACTCGTATCTTGTATTACGGTCTCTTTTTTTACAGTTGTCCGTTCTACGGAAATGACCGTTCTTAATTTACGGAAGAGTGTTCGGTCACAAATTACCAGCAAATTTTCTGTAAAGTAAGGCAAATTTTTTTTACAGTGTAGTAATGTCTTGAATTTATGCATGTCACGAGCTCTGATTATTCTGTTTTGTTGGAAAACCTCTTGCGTATGTTCGAAAAAAGATAGGTTCGCTATCGCCCGAATCGCTTTCTTTTGAAGTATTTCCAGTATTTGGATATTTCGCGCTTTAGTGTGACCCCATATAAGTGAACAGTAACTGAGGTGTGAATGGAATGTCTATAGTCGGGCACTCAAGTCTGTTGCCTTCACGTAGTGAAAAAGCGCTCGAACTGCTTTCTGGGCTAACGAAGTGTGAGGCCAGGCTCCCAAGATCTTCGCTTCCGTAAATGGCCTGTCATCCAGTCTAATCGAGGCACACTGGAGAGTCTCACGTTGATTATCGAAGCGGGAACAGTGGCACAGAAGATGATTGATGGTCTCTTCACATTTTCACTTAGCGCACATTGGTGAATCCGCATTCCAATACGATAGCTGTAGGAGTTGGTGAAGGCTACTCCTACCCACAGCCGACACAGCAGCGTTGCGTCACGTCGTGCATTGTCTCCAGGGTCTCCATTGACCTATGTAGATAAACATACTCCTGTACAGACTCTAGAGGCTGAATGGCGATCATGAATTCTTGTTCCCTTGACAGGCTGTAGAACGTTACCTTGGCCATCAGCATATTAATCTTAAAGTTGTTGTAATTCATCCCCAGTGTTACTGAACAGGACAATGTCGCCTGATCTCCGAAGGTTGCTGAGATATTCGCCGTTGATTCCCACTCCTAAGCCTTCGTATCATCATCATCATCATCATCATGTTTTATGCCCACTGCAGGACGAAGGCCTCAGCCTGCGATCTCCAATTACCCCTATCTTGCACGAACCGATTCCAGCGAATTTCCTAGTGTCATCGCTCCACCTTGTCTTCTGCCATCCTCGACTGCGTTTTCCTTCTCTTCGTACCCATTCTGTAACCCTAATGGTCCAACTACTATCTAACCGGTGCATTACATAACCTGGCCAGCTCCATTTTTCGTCTCTTAATGTCAATTAGAATATCAGCTATACACGTGGTAGCCGTGGAATCCTTGGATATTTCCCAAATATTCACGTATGCCTCCTGTACTCATTGATTACGCAATGCGCCTATGACTGCTGGTACCCGTACTGAATCAAGTGGCTTTTCATAATCTATGAAAGGCATAGAGAGGTGGACTGTATTCTGCAGATTTCTCAATTACCTCATTGATGACGTGGATTTGATCCATTGTAGAATATCTCCTGCTGAGACCAGCCTGTTTTCTTGGTTGATTTAGGTAAGCTGTTGCCTCGATTCTATTAGAAATTATCTAAATGAATATTTTATACAAGGCTGAAAGCAAGCTAGTGGGCCTATAATTCTTCAATTCCTTAACGTCCCCCTTCTTATTAATTAGTACAATGTTGACATCGGACGTTCTAAACGCATACGAGCTATTTCAATTGGAGAATAGTGGAAGATAGCCGCCTTTAGACCCTTGCGTTTCTTTTCTTGTCAACGCATGAACATAAGTGCACCAGCTCCAAAAAAGTATGACTCAAAATCCCTGTTTATACGCCTCGTCGACTTTTGCCAGCTTCCGTATGTGGAGCCACTTTTCCATATGTCCACTACTGCCGCGCGTAGGTGTTGATCTCTTTTGACGGCGCTTCCGGGTGGAGGTCACTCTTTGACTCGCTTTCTTTCGTACCTGGTCCATTAGCATTTTTCTCGGTTCCCCGCGCGCAAAACGCTGCGCGGTCCATTCATTGAAGGCCGTGGACGCTGCAAGGGCCGCGCTCTCCCGTAAACCTCCTCCGCTGTCGCCGGCGCCGCTCCGTTTCGCCGCGCACGGCGGGATATCGCGCTGTCCGAGCCGAGAGAGAAGCCAGCGCGAGGCATTCGGGCCTCTTCGTTCGCTTTTTGTGCCAATCCCGAGCCCTTCACAAAACCTCGTTCCCATATTTAAATTCGCGGGGCGGTTTTGTCAGCGCCGGCGGCCGCCGTTCTGCTCCTGCCGGTGGCAGGGTCGCGGAGTGCCGAAGCTATACGGGGTGGGCACAGAAGCAGTACAATTGGTCGCAGATGGCGACGGTGTCACCGGCGGATTAGCGGACGCGGTGCCAAACACGCGCTTTAGAGAGTGGGGCGGGAGGGGCTTGCAAATGAGAGAGGTGGTGGGGTGACAGTGCGCGGGAAGGGTTGGGGAGGGGTGCTTTGCAGGCGACAATGGCTTTAGGTCGGGCTGCTGCAGGCCGGTTCCCAGTCTTGCGCACGCGTATGCAACACAAACGCTTGTGTCAGTGGTTTTGAAAGTCTGGCTTGTTTCAACGCACTGCAGTCGGCGACAGCGCGGAAGTGGCCGTCCATGTTACGCCAGAATTCCTCTCCATGTTGTTACGACGCGAATTCCGGTTACTTCTACAAGAAGTTTGGAGGCATGTACTAGCCTGCTCGTTCGTTCGTTCCTTGGTCCATTTGTTTGTTTGTTTGTTTTTTGTTTGCTTACTTGCTTGCTTGTTTGTTCGTTTGTTTGTTTGTTTGTTTGTTTGTTTTTTTGTTGTTTAGCACGAACTTGTTTGGTTAGTCCATGCTCTGGACTTTGAATAATGTATTCAAAATTTGGAGGACGCTTAAGCTTCGCCTTTAAGGGATACTGAACAAAACTTTTGACGCCGAGATTTTTAGCCCGAATGAAAGCTTGGGTGCTGTAATTCGCTGACACAACCATGTTTTCAGGCAGAAATCAACGGAAGATAATGGATGTCATGCATTTTTCGCTAAATACCGCGTCGATTGGTCGTGCCGTGAACGAGACGAAGTGATGTCTCTGTGAAGTTGTCTGGGCGGGATTCCGGCGTGCCAGCTATCGCCCGCGTCTGTCCACCCGCATGTACGGAGCCGGACCGTATAGCGTACGACGTCTCAACAGCGCAGTTGCTTTCGGCAGCGTACTTGTTTTCGCAAGCGGAGCTTGTGCCCAAGTCTTCAAAATCGCCCTTTTTCTTGGGTGCTGCTATCTAATGTGATCAGTGGAGTACCTGGCCCCCCTCCCCCCCGGCGACCCGCAGCCTAGCAGGCTGAAGACGAGGCAGACGTGTCCTGGAGCGGCCATGCGAAAGACAGAGTGGTCACGTATGGTGAAATCCTCATGCATTATATACCGTATGGCAAAAATGAAGTGCCCACCTCCTGACAAGTCACTCAATAAGTACCAGCCGACAATATGGCGATTATTAGGGACACCTAAATTCCCCACACCCTCTCTGTACAGTCACATTTATCCAGATGCTTACATACCACAATGCAAAGCGTGCGGGGAAGCTCACGCCGACCTCGACCACATCGGCGTGTCCCTCAACGACACACGCCATTAAACTCAGCACCAATTCTACATTTAAAATCACCACGCCCGAGCAGTGGGAGGCTCTGCTGCTCAGCGGACGCACGGAGAATCAACTCTGGGCAGTCCGGTTGGCCGATGACGACGCCAAGACTCAAAGTCTGGCCACCGCCTGAGGCAGGGGAGCTCTGTGCGAGCTAGTCTCCCCGCCCCCGCACCTCGTACCCCAGCAAAGAGATTTAATAAAGTTTTTTTTTTCTCTCTCTCCCTCTCTCCCTCGAGTGGTGTTTGCCATGGCATCGTAGTAACATGGTCCGTCAATACTTTACATCTGTTCATGAAACTTCCACGTAACGCTATCGACCAGAACGCGATAGCCTCGCACCCAGACTAACCGAACGCATACTCTCGCACCCGGGTTACCCGGTTGACCGGCGCCATCTTGTACTGGGCTTCCAAAGTGTGTTCGCCGGCGACCGGTAGACATGGCAAGCGCCAGCTCTAGGACTCCAAAGTGCGGAAATGTGCCCGTTCACGCGGATCCAAAGTACAAGAAGGCATCTGGGCGGCATTGCGTCGTGTTTGGATGCCAAAATAATCAGCGCAAAAGGTGCAGGTTACTTAGCGCTATTTGCAAAGAGCTCAACACACATAGGAAATCGTGCCGGTGCGGTGTTTTCAGCTTGCACCAATTTCCATCCGCAACGAACGCCAAGCTGCGCCAACGGTGGATACCTGCAGTGAATAGGAAGAACTAGCAACCCAGTAAAAATGCACGAGTGAGTATCGTAGGTGCTGCTCGGCAATTGCATGCTTTCAAATCATTTTAACTCAAAGGGGACCATAAAAAAATGCATTTGAAAAGTCACGGAGAGCACAAAACGAAAATACCGGCACGAGCGAAGATACTGTTCCAGGAGAGCAGACCCTGTCTCTACAACAGCCCCTACTGCTCCCCCAGGAAAATCAGTGAGGCTATTTTGAAGCTATAGAGCGCCGGGAGGTGCGAGAATGGTATAATCTGGCATGACTGATGCAGCACGAGCGCCGCAGGCGCGAGATAATGTGTCCGATGTACTGCGCCTATGCAAGGAGAATAGGTGACGACAACGAGGAATTTACCGCATGCTTCTGAGCACTTGCGGGAGAAACACCGATTTCTGCGAAACTCGTCGCAAATCATACGCCCGGGCAAAATTTTGCAGCGTGATGCATGTTCAAAAGTAGAATTTTCATAAAGCTTTATCGCGCAACCATTAATAATGTATGGCACCAACACGGTGCTGTATATTCCTTCACAGGTTACGTGCCAGAAATACGGAGATATTACAGCTAACACGTGTTCGCAGTCTCAGATGCTCCCCTTTGAAGTCGGAACTCTTACTGTATAGTCCCAAGAAACGCAGTCCGAGGCTCAAGGGGTGGACATAGAAGGCAGAGACATTAACCTATATACAAGCAATGGTTGCCGCATAGCCAGAGCCGATTCAATCAAGGTCTTGGGCATGATCATTGAGTCAGGGGGTACAAATGGCAAGACTAAAGGCGAGCTAATTGCTAAAACTGAAAGTGACGTTCGTTTAGTTCGGAGCGTATCAAATCGGCATCATGGACTGAAGGAGGATAACCTCATTCGACTAATGCATGCCTGCGTTCTGTGCCACTTTACATACGTGGCAGCCATGCATCCGTGGAAACGGCCAGTGTTCTGTGCGCGTCGCGAATGCACGGCCAGACTTTTCCTTCAAGAGGGAAGCGAGCCTTCCTTACTTTTATGGCTTTCTCTTTCACTGGCCCCCCGCGGACTCCAAGCTGTGCGCGAGAGAAAGGACCCCGCTCCCTCCGTTTGGTTCCTGAATGTGACCCATTGACGACGCTTCGGGGTGTCGGCTGTTGTTTCCCGTGCCTGGGGGCGGCGACGGGGATGGAAACCGCAGTTGGAAAAGCGCGGGACGGGCAGACTCGCCCCACCAGCCCTAGAGACCGGACCACTTTTTTACGGGGCTAAAACTGAACGTTTTGTGTATTTTTAACTTGCTTTTTTGACCTTCTCAGTGTAATTAAAGTTTGTTTTAAATGTTCAACTGCGTTCGACCCGTTATCTAGCTGGACAGCGGACGCTTTGATCCCGTCAAGTGCGATCCGCGAGGCCAGCATAGTAAAAAAGTGAAGTCGACTGCCATCGGCCGCCAACTCAACATCCGCTGCAGTGGAATACGTCGCACGGCAAGACCTCCGGTTTGACCATGACATCCGCCTACTGCAAGGACACGGCATCGCCTACAAGTTGAGCAGCTGACGGCACACAGGGCAACGACAAGGTGGGCTCGTTTCAAATTTCATCGCGCAGCTTAGCAGGCTTCACGGCATACGTCCGCTTTGAGTGAGATACGTCGTGAAGCACGCACGCCAAAATGGATCAGGACAAGCTGACGCCTGAAACGTCTCAAATTATGACAGCAGAGCATGAAGCTTCCACGGCAAATATTCGACCACAAAGAGCAACTACGTTTTCCATGAAAGCTAAAGAAACGTATGAAACGAGCCGCGAAGAGCACTGTCGGAGAATAGACGCTGCCTGCGGAAGAACGTGGAGACAGCTATTTTCAAAGTGTCATGTGCAAAAGAGGAAGACGTTAACAACGCCGCAACGCAGCTTCGCGCAAGCTACACTGTAAACGGAAATAACTCCGAGGTGGGAGTATACTGCTTGTCCTCTAGCGACCCCCCGGTTCGGAGTTTATTATGCTCCGTATGATCGGAGTAGAATTTTTACTCCGCACGAGCGGAATTTTTGCGTGGAATTATGGGAGGTTTTTTTCTGTCTTTTTTATTTTTTGCTTTGCAATTGACGGAGTTTTTTCGAGGTGCAACGGGAGTATAAAAAGAGGCATCGCGTCAGTTTGCGCGAACATGTTTGCTGGTCAAATTTCGAAATATGCACACGAGACCGCGTCAAATTCGATGAAACAAGTCAATGAAAGCACATATATCATGACATACATAAACATTCCAGAAACGCCCAATGCAGAAATTTGAAAGACATCCCACGTACACGCGATACTCAAGATGCAACGGTGCCAGTATATATAGCCACGATACTGTGTACCTCGAAACCGCCAAGGGAGCAGCTGTGCTGTTTTCAGAATTACGACTCACATGCTCGTTCATACGAGATCTGCCTCTTTGAAACTAACAGAGTACCTTAATCAACACAAAACTGTTAATTCAAAATAGTGAGATAAAAAAAGTTAATGGCGTTATTTTTCAATACTATGCCATTCTGTGAGTGCTGAAGCGACTTCGCACACTGCCGGCGTTCGCGGCCAAAAAGGTTAGTTACAGTAAGCTAGAAAAATGTAAGTGCATGTGCTGTATAGCAAAATTACATTTTTTCGATATAGTGGTAGCGTAGCAAGAAATTATTACGTGTGAGCATGACCCGCAGCAGCCGACGTAACACCGAAAAATGCGCAGACATACATTTTATACACCGCACTACTTGCTCTGAGTACAAGCAATCTGTCTCGGTTGCGAAAAGGAGCTACATCGCTGATCTGTCGAGTGAACCCCTAAACTCGTAGCCAGCAGGCATGCGTCTAAATCAGTGTCTCGGATAGAGCGTAATGTTAATGCAATATCGTAAGCAACGACGTGACCAAAACCTATATGCGCGATAACAATTCGATTCACATCGCTCAATAAGAAGCTTTATTTTAAGCACACATATATACTTATGTCCTACCGTTTTTCTTCGGGCGAGGATATCCGTTCACAGATAAATAAAAACAGTTGCTTGCACTCCGGTCTTTCTCACAGGCAACACAGCATCGCAACGAACTTGGGTTACGCCATTCATGCGCGACTAGCACGGATGTCGTCGCTCGAACAGTGGCTGCTGTTGCCATTGCTACGCGGTCCTTACAAACATTACACCGGACGTTGTCAGCATGTACTCAAAAGGACATAGAAGTGGCATTTCACGTACTGAAGAACACAAGACAGGGTGACGCAGCACGGAAACACAGCCAGAACGTGAGCCGACATCACGAGCCAGTGAGCAGCTTCGAGGTATACCTAAGCCTTTTTCCGCACTTGAAAACGTGGTTCTTGCAATCATCGTTGTCAGCAAAGTGATCACAGCTAATGTACTTGAAGCTGAGATACAGTGAGCTTCAGGCATGCCTATAACACTTTCTGGAAGGAGATACGGGAAACAAATTGACGAAACGCTGTCAGGGAACGACACTTCACAGACGTAAACAAACCGTCAGCCATGAGCACTGCCCGCTCCGCCGAACGCGCCTGGTCGCTGGCGAGGCGCACAGCCTCATGGGAAGCGCCACGTGACTAACCTGTATCGGCGGAGGGGAGTTTTTCAAAACTCCCTGTCGGAGTTTCACGGGAGAACAAAATTTTTAAGCGGAGTAAAATCGCGTCATGTCGCCTTAATACTCCGGCAGCTAGCCAGCGGAGTGAAACGAGGGAATGGCGCTGTTTTCCTCCCATACATCGGAGTAAATATTTGAGGAGGGGAGGTTTTAGGGCACATCACCTCTTAAAAACTCTCAGCTGGGTTTATTTTCGTTTACAGTGTATGAGCGCTACGAACACGTCGCAGCCAGATACTCTACCTTCCTCGCCAAAACGAGCAGATCTGAAGCCCAGCAGGAATTAGAACTTCAAAAAGCAATCGACGCAGATCGTTATGTGACTGTAAGCGACAAATTACGTGAGGCTACAGAACGAGAACGCGACCGCTTACAAGAGGTAATGTCGCAGCACTCTCAATCGGCCCACTCAAGCGTTTCTTCGAGGTCACGACGATCGGGCTCGTCAACAATCAGCCTAGCCGCCGTACAAGCACGCGCACAAGCTGAAGCCGTCCGGGCCAGAGCAGAGTTTGGTCGCAGAGAGGCCGCGATGCGTATTGAGAAGGCCAGGATAGAGGCTGAATTGGATATTTTGCAGCATGAAAAAGAAGCGGCAGCTGCAAACGCACAGGCGAATGCGCTCGAGGCAGCCGTGGAGCAGGATGGCGGGGAGCGCATGCGCACGCTCCCTCCTGTGGACCGAACGCTGCAGACTAGGAGTTATATCGATGAACAGCAAGCCCTACGCAACTCTGCGCTCGTGTTTACTGAGGAGGCCGTTACCAACTCAAGCGACGACGTAAACAATGCTCGCACGTCACCGAGGGCCAACACAGCTGCGAATAATTCGATGTGTCTGCGAGCTAATGAACGTCCACCTGACTACGATGCTGCCCCTAACAACCCAAGTTGTAAGCATGCTGGAGCAACGAGTCGTCCTATGAACTTACGAGTTGGTCCGCAGCCGCTTGTGCACGCCCCGACACACAACAGTTCAAGCTCAGAGCTAGCCGATGTCCTCAAATTCCTGTGCCGCAAGGACCTTGTTTCAAGCGGTCTTATCAAGTTTGATGATCGACCTGAGAACTTTCGCGCTTGGAAATCATCGTTCAAAGGTGTCGTCAAAGATCTAGGTCTTTCGGCGCAGGAAGAGCTGGACCTTCTCATCAAATGGCTCGGCCCTGAATCATCAAATCAGGCTCGGAGGTTGAAATCGGTGCACGTGGATGACTTTTCAACGGGCTTGAACGTTGTGTGGAAACGGCTCGACGACGTCTTTGGGCGCCCTGAGGCGATTGAGGATGCACTACTGAAGCGGCTGGAAGACTTCCCGAAGATAGCTTACCGGGAAAACACCAGACTCCAGGAACTTGGCGACCTCCTGCTAGAACTCGAGGCTGCGAAAACTGACCCGTATCTCGCCGGTCTTGGCTATTTGGATACCGCAAGAGGGGTCAACAAAATTGTCTCAAAGTTGCCATCTGGACTTCAAGAAAATTGGATGTCGGCGGGGTCGAAATACAAGAAAGATCACGACACTGCATTTCCACCCTTTTCTTTCTTTAGCAAATTCGTTAGAGATCAGGCCAGCATGAGGAACGACCCGAGTTTCATCTTGCGTGCACAAAATGCGCCGTCTGAATTCAATCAGAGGAAGCAAGACAATGCTACCAAGACCACGCGGCAAAGATCGTCTGTGTCAGCGAGAAAAACAGAAGTGGATCCTGCTTCTGCCAAAATTAATCAAGATTCCACTGCTAACGAACAGCAACCGGAATCGAGGGACTTGAAAAGGTGGTGTCCATATCACAAGAAACCTCACCCTTTGGAAAGGTGTCGCGTCTTCCGTGAGAAAACCTTGGAAGAGCGGCAATCTTTCATAAAGAAGCAAGGGATCTGCCTACGATGCTGCTCATCCAAGAACCACATGCAGTGGCAATGTCAGGCAGTTGTGAGATGCCTCATATGCGACAGCACCGACCACGCCACAGCGCTTCACCCAGCACCGCCAACCTCAGAGCCGTCAAGGGCTAGTGGGTCTGATGACAGTACCACAGATGACTCAGAAAGAAGAGTCACATCTAGGCGTACTGAAGTGGCAAACGCTGACAACAGCACAAGGTCGTGTGCCAAAATCTGCCTCGTAGAGGTCACCCATGAGACTCAGCCTGAGAAGACAGTTAGAGCGTACGCGATTCTTGACGACCAGAGTAATCGCTCGTTGGTTAGGCCAGAACTCCTCAACGATTTCGGAGTGAAGGGGACGCCTACGCAATACACGCTCCGCACTTGCTCCGGCAGTACTGAAGTGGTTGGAAGAGTCGCTCATGGTTTTTTCGTGCAGAGCATGTCAGGCGAAGTCAAGTTTCCTCTTCCACCTCTCCTCGAGTGCAAGGCAATTCCAGAAAACAGAGAGGAAATTCCGACACCTGACGCTGCAAGGCACTACCCGCACTTGAAGTCAGTAGCAAATCACATTCCGCCTCTTGAGGAGGCTGGAATACTGCTCCTTCTTGGCCGGGACATCCTAAGAGCTCACAAGGTTCGTCAGACAATCAACGGACCTCACGACGCGCCGTATGCTCAGAAGCTCGACCTCGGATGGGTCATTGTCGGTGACGTTTGCGTTGGTCGAACGCGGAAAACGGGCAGCGTCAACGTGTTCAAGACCCATGTGCTGGACAGTGGGCGACCATCTCTTTTTGAGCCATGCCCAAGACATTTCTTTGTTAGGGAGGCGCCGATTCTCTACTCTGCGGATAAGGTCTCAAAAGATTTACGATTGGCAGCAACATTGGATGATAACCTGGCCCCGAATCTTTTCGAGACAACAGAATTTGACAACCAGCGTGCTCTCTCCATGGAAGACAAGACATTCCTCAAGATAATGAACAGTGAATTCACCCAAGACAAATTAAACAATTGGGTCGCCCCTCTCCCCTTTCGCACACCGAGAAGTCGGCTTCCGAACAACAGAGAACAAGCTCTGTCTCGTCTGCTCTCGCTACGGCGTACCCTGCGAAAAAATCCTGAAACAAGGGAACGTTTCGTGAACTTCATGAACGAGCTCTTCATCAAGGGTCATGCGGAGGAAGCTCCACCACTTCACGTGGACGAAGAATGTTGGTATCTGCCCATATTCGGCGTTCACCACCCCCAGAAGCCTGATCAAATCCGAGTCGTATTTGACTCCAGCGCTCAGTATGAAGGGGTATCTCTGAACAACGTCCTCCTGACCGGCCCTGACCTGACGAATAACCTCGTGGGGATTTTGATACGCTTCCGGCAAGAACCAGTTGCGGTTACAGCGGACGTCCAGCAAATGTTCTACAGTTTCATGGTTCGCGAGGACCATCAGAACTACCTGAGGTTCCTCTGGTTTAAGGGCAACGATATCTCCAGAGAAATCATAGAGTGCCGAATGAAGGTTCACGTTTTCGGCAACAGCCCATCGCCAGCTATTTCAACGTATGGCCTTCGACGGACTGCCCAACAAGCTGCCCCACGATTTGGCGAAGATGCCAGGAAGTTCGTTGAAAGAGATTTCTACGTCGATGATGCACTTAAGTCTCTTCCGAGCGAAGAAGATGCCATTAGTCTGCTGCAAAGAACACAGAAAATGCTTGCAACGGCTAACATGAGGCTGCACAAGATAGCTTCGAATAGGCAGAATGTGCTGAATGCATTTCCTCGAGAGGACCACGCCCAGGGACTGAAGAACCTCGACTTCGGCACAGACGCGTCGCTTACGCAGAGAAGTCTCGGTCTGCTGTGGGACATAGGTGACGACAGCTTCGTCTTCAGGGCTCCTCGTCAGGACAGGCCATATACGCGGCGAGGAGTGCTGTCGACCGTCAACAGCCTTTACGATCCACTAGGGTTTGTGGCTCCAATAACGGTTCAAGGCAAGTACCTTCTCCGTGACCTCGTGACGAAGGGTTATGACTGGGACACGCCGCTTTCGGACGAGAAAAAGCAGAGATGGGACGAGTGGAAGAACTCTCTCCAGACACTACAGCACCTTCACGTGCGAAGAACGTATGCGCCAGTCTCGACGCTTGAAGCCGAAAGCAGGGACATTCATGTATTTTCAGACGCGTCCACAAGGGCCGTCGCAGCTGTGGCATACCTACGCGTGACTGACAAGCAAGGAAACAAACACGTCGGATTTGTCATGGGAAAGGCCAAGCTTGCTCCACAACCAGAACACACCATCCCAAGGCTTGAGTTGTGTGCAGCAGTGCTTGCTGTAGAGATGACCGATTCTGTACTACGAGAATTGGACTTCCAGCCGAACTCGGTCACGTTCTACACGGATAGCAAAGTGGTCTTGGGTTACATATACAACGAAACAAGAAGGTTCTACGTGTATGTGGCCAACAGGGTGCAGCGGATACGTAACAGCACGCAACCTGAACAATGGAAATACGTTCACACATACGAAAATCCAGCAGACCACGCCACTAGAGCGATTCCAGCGGCACAGCTTAAGAGCACGAACTGGTTGTTCGGACCTGATTTTCTCTCACGACGAGAAGAGGAAGCACGGTCGTCGAGCTTCATCCTCTTAAATCCTGATGAATACAAAGAAATACGCCCTGAAGTCTGCACTCTGGCGACGGAGGTGAACAGACGACAGCGACTCGGAGCTGAACGCTTTCATAGACTCTCGAACTGGAAATCTCTCACTCGTGCTGATCCAGGTTGCCCATCGCGCAAAGAACGCATCACAAGGAGAGGTAGCTCCCGTTGAGGCGCTCTCCAAAGCCAGGCTCGTCATCATTCGCGCAGTACAGCAGGACGCATTTTATGAAGAGATATGCTGTATCCAGAGAGGAGAGCAGGTTCACAAGACAAGCTCGCTTCGAAGGCTTGACCCATTCTTAGACGCCAACGGCTTGATCCGCGTCGGCGGCCGCTTGAACAGAAGCGACCTTCCAGACGATGAGAAACATCCTCTCTTATTGCCGGGTCGGCACCATGTGGCGAAGCTTCTCGTGCGCCACCACCATGAATGCGTGCAACACCAGGGCCGACACTTCACAGAAGGAGCCGTACGAGCTGCTGGGTATTGGATCGTCGGAGGTAAAAGGTGCATCTCATCCGTGCTGCAAGCATGCATTTCATGCAAGAAGCTGCGAGGGCGCTTTCACGACCAGAAGATGGCTGACCTTCCGGCAGACCGAATCAGCACAGATCCTCCTTTCACGAATGTTGGAATCGATGTTTTCGGTCCCTGGATGATTGTCTCTCGCCGAACGAGAGGTGGTGTTGCAAACAGCAAGCGCTGGGCAGTCATGTTCACTTGCTTAAGCATTCGCGCAGTGCACATTGAGCTGATCGAATCAATGGATACGTCGAGTTTCATTAATGCCTTCCGAAGGTTCCTAGCAGTGCGAGGGCCCGTCAAGCTAATACGCTCTGACTGCGGGACCAATTTTATCGGAGCTTGCAGAGAACTTGGGATCAGCGCAGAGGGCATTCATCGCTCACAAATAGGCAAGTTCCTCAGCGGAAACGGCTGCAAATGGATATTCAATCCACCGCACGCGTCCCATATGGGCGGTGCGTGGGAGCGGATGATCGGCATTGCACGCCGCATTCTTGACTCAATGCTCATGCAGTCACGTCATCAACGACTCACGCATGACATTCTTGCAACTTTTTTGGCAGAAGTTGCAGCCATCATTAATGCCAGGCCCATAACTCCTACTTCGTCTGACCCCGAAGATCCCACAATCCTAACTCCGGCGACACTCTTAACCCAAAAACACGGAAGCGCATCTGTAACAACTGGGCAGTTAGATACAAGCAACCTCTACAAACGGCATTGGCGTCTCGTGCAAAACCTGGCTGACGAGTTCTGGAAGCGCTGGCGCACAACGTATGTCGCTACTTTGCAGCAACGCCGAAAATGGCAAGCAGCGAAACCCGACCTCAAAGAAGGCGACGTCGTTCTACTCAGGGATAAAGAAGCAACCCGCAACGACTGGCCCGTCGGAGTGATTACACGAAGCCTGCCCAGCGCAGATGGAAGGGTGCGCAAGGTCGAGCTGAAAACAGCCAAAGACGGGGTTGTGAAAACATTCTTCCGACCAACAACAGAAGTTGTGCGTTTGCTGTGACCGTGATATAGCGGTGGCGTCTTAACAACGAAAGACACCAGACGGGGAGTGTTCTGTGCGCGTCGCGAATGCACGGCCAGACTTTTCCTTCAAGAGGGAAGCGAGCCTTCCTTACTTTTATGGCTTTCTCTTTCACTGGCCCCCCGCGGACTCCAAGCTGTGCGCGAGAGAAAGGACCCCGCTCCCTCCGTTCGGTTCCTGAATGTGACCCATTGACGACGCTTCGGGGTGTCGGCTGTTGTTTCCCGTGCCTGGGGGCGGCGACGGGGATGGAAACCGCAGTTGGAAAAGCGCGGGACGGGCAGACTCGCCCCACCAGCCCTAGAGACCGGACCACTTTTTTACGGGGCTAAAACTGAACGTTTTGTGTATTTTTAACTTGCTTTTTTGACCTTCTCAGTGTAATTAAAGTTTGTTTTAAATGTTCAACTGCGTTCGACCCGTTATCTAGCTGGACAGCGGACGCTTTGATCCCGTCAAGTGCGATCCGCGAGGCCAGCATAGCCAGAGTGGGATAAATTGAATGCACAGCTTAGGAAGATTACTAAGCGGGTGCTCGGGTTACCCGTATACACTTGTACAAAGCACTTAATGCAGCTTGGCATTCATAATACTCTTGACGAGATTGCAGAGGCCCAGGAGTGCGCACAGCTAACTCGCCTCATGCACTACAACGAAAGCAGGGAGATCCATTTTGCAGGAACTCGGAAATCACCGTAGCGGAGAGGTTCTCTGACGTTCCTCCGTCGATTCGCGAGAATAATATGGTCGCGCCCATACCTAGGAACATGCACCCTGATCCTAATTGCTGTAGAAGGAGGGCAAGGGTGGCCAACCTCCTTTTGCAAATACACAGTGATCAGTGAGAGGTGAACTTTGTGGATGCCGCTTCTTGTAAGGGACGTCGGGCGTTCATCATCATCACTGTCGATGGTCGGCAAGGAATCACCAATGCTGCCTCGATTCGGACGAGGGACTCCGAAATTGCTGAACAAATCGCTACTTCACTAGCCCTGCTGGATAGCTCACAGGATGTCATCTATGGTGATTCAAGGTCTGCAATCAGATCATTTGAAAAAGGCACCGTTTCCAAACAGGCCCTCAGACTTCTTGGGGGCAAGGCAATCACGCACCCCTTCATTTATTGGTTTCCCGCACATCAGGGTCAGATAAACGGTGGTCCTCTCAACCTCAACGAGTCGGCTCACGGGACTGTGCGCGAACTTGCCCACCGTGCTACCCCTGACCAATCGGAAGTCGACTCCCCAGAGAACAGGGACACGCCCTCCACCTACAATGAGATTACAGCATTACTATCTGAGCCATAAAACCTACTTCGTTCTTCATCCGCGGCTCAATATAGCTCAAGCACTAACGCTCCGTCTACTACAAACGAACACGTATACCAATCCGTCGCGATTACATAAAATCTATCCGGATACTTGCACCGATGGTACATGCCGCGATTGTGGAGAAATATCCACGTTAGAAAACGGTGTGCCCAGTCAAGCTCTGTCATGGATAACAGTACATCCCGATGGGAGGCGGTTCTCCGCAGCCCTCGTCTGGCTGACCAACTCTGGGCTGTCCAGCAGGCCCACGATGCGGCCGAGAGGCCCAGCCTTCAGTTTCCCACGCGGGAGTAGCGCGCATCGTGAAGGCTCATGATCTGCAGGATTTCAATAAAGTTTTACCGTGCCATACAACATCCGAGTGGAACCACCTACCAACATCATTGGCGCTTACTAACACTTTCGAAGAGTTTAAGAAACGGTTATAGAATCTGTATACTGTTAATTAAATTGTGTATTGAAGCTGTTGTTTCTTTTGTTGTTTATAAACGTCGATATTACGATGTGTTATGCATTGTTTCTGCAGTACCTTTGTAACTAGTTTTTCACAATTACTTGATCGTTCGTGACGTATAGCGATTCATTTTCATGTCTTTACTTGTATATCTTTGAGTATGTGTATGCACGTGTTTCGAAATTTTATATTCCTCTTTTTTGTACTGTACCACACCCCTCAATAATTCTCCTGACCGTGAGGGTGCCTGGAATAAATAAATAAATAAATAAATAAATAAATAAATAAATAAATGTGCAACAACTTTCCAGAGACAATTATTCTCATGTGGACATATATATATTGGTTGATGAAGACAAACATTCAACAAAATTAACGGCGTCTTGACAAATAATTAAGGCAGTCTTTGTAAGCGTAATGACAGTGATCGTCCAAATAATATAAATACGGAACACATAATTTTCCAACATGTTGGCTGAGGGTCCTCCTGGCGACAAGCTAGGACAACGAACAGCTTGAATGTGCCTGTAAACCCTCATACCGCAGCAGTCAATCTATTGTTGGCATACAGCATCAAGAACACTTCCTAATACTCATAAAGTTACGATACTTGTACAAAAAAGCAATACCGAATCAATTAGCATGCTTAAGAAGCAGTCGTATTTGTCTCGTTCCACTGAACCAGAAAAATACAGTGTCAATAAAACTGACAGACAGTAAATAATCTGAAAACGGGAACTAAATTTATATATTTATTCCTACAGTTACAGAATATGCTCCATTTTGTTTATATCTACTGTCTGGTACTTAGTTAAAAGTGAAAGTAACGTGGATTTCATCGACTTGATGTGGCCATCAGTACACCTGTACGGTACGAACCACATGTCCTGGCTCTGCATACGTACGTCACCTTGCTGTCCTTCTTCCGTTAAGCCATGCATCCTAAACATTAAAGCAATGACTTGCTTCAATCCTCGTTGCGAAGGCATCCTGTCCACCTACGCACTATGCTGCTATTCTTTTCGAAAAGCTTAGCGAACTGGTTCGAACTGATTCGAGCGCCTTCGCGGCTACTGCGAGCCATAGCTACGCACTGCTGTCTCACAGCTTTGCCTGCCAAGCATGCGATGCCGCGCCTACTCACGTCCCTCCAGCTTCCTGGAAGCGAGAAAATATTGCACCGCGGCTCGTCTCTCGGTTGAGTTATTCTTCGCCTCGGCAAATGCTTCTAGCCCGACGGCGTTGAACGCTCGGACGCGTCCTCGACAGCAGTTCCCCCTTGCTCTCATTGTTACCTAGCAGAGCTCCCCAATCTGCACCTTTCACTTTCTTCCTCGCCGCGAAACACCCGAAACTTTGAACAACAGAGAATGCGGCGTCTGCCATAGGGTCGTCTGCTTTTCTCAAAGCCAGCACTTCTTTCTTTCTTTATCACCCCTGCACCGCCTCAAGCACTAAAGACGCGCGACTCTGCTCCATTAGGGAGAGTTCACGGCCAATTTTCGGCTTTTGGGTTGCCTGCGGGCGCCGCGTCAATCTTGTCTTTACAGGCCTGCCCCAAACCGCAGATCCTCGCTGTGCATGTTGACCGCCCCAAGAAGGACGGTACAAAGTTATGCACCGGGCGTTCCGCACAACAACGGGTCTTGGCCCGCCAAGCCCTTTTAGGACGAATGGAGATGCGATCAAAAGTTGCGGGGTTTGCCAGAACGTAAGCCGTAAATTGTCCGTCTCTCCGGCTACCAGTCCGCCAATTGTATATGTATGTAGCCGTAAGAGAGCGGTCAGCGAGAGATCCACAATTGCACTGAAAAAAGTATTGAGAATACTCAAAGTAATTGCACTTCGTAAATGTCCTTCCCCTTGGCAACCAGCACATTTTGAGAACTCACGAACAATACGGGCCCAGTTGTTGCGCTATATCATGACCAGTGAAATAACAATGCCTAAATATATACTCTAACCAATGCAAAATGTGTCACGGCAAGAAGAAGGTTCGAAGTGCTACAAACAGGGTGTGAACAAGGGAGACCTTGAACGTTGCTTCCTGGCAAAGGCTAGTCTCGTGCTCGAAACGTGACCGCCAGGATGCTGCTTCGCTTGTTCGCGTAATGTTGTTAAGTTAAATACCGAACAGGCGCATGGGAAGGCTAAGTGCGCAACACAAAGGAACCGCAAATAACGTTAAAAGAAAGCACGATGTGCTCAAGCGATCGTCGCCTGGCATGATTCCTTGTAAGTGTTTGCGGGATTTCGATACCAGATTGCATGTGTTAATAATATTGTACAGCCAGCCAATAGGAAGGGGACACGTGGCACTTACATCAAAAGACTACAAGAGCAAACGGCGAGCAGCGCTATCTTGGCCAAGGTTCGCCCAGTAGAAAGCACTTTAGCCCACATTTTATCTCAATAGGAATACTTGTTTCATCTGTCGCAATTTCTAAAAGTATACTGAATAACTTATTAGTGAGCCATCGAATGCACCAAAGCTCATGTTCTAAAAAAATATTGTGGCGCAACTCATCTCAAGATCACTGTCGACGATAATGCTAATAGCAGTCGAGCAATGTAGGGACAGACCATAATTCTGAAGTAACGTTTATTTAAGATGGCTGGTAATCTGACCCTTTCCCTGTAAGTACTCAGATATCATCTTCTTTTGATGTACGGCACTGGCTGACCAAGGTCGCCCGTGAGCATGGAAGCATGATGAGTACTGTATAACGATGCAGTGACGATGGAATGACGTAGGAATCACATCGATGGAACGACAAATGCTTATAACGACAACGGCATGACAACAGTGGGAGGTCGATATTTCAATTATGAAATGACGGCGTAGTGACGAAGATAACCTGAGGATAATGAGATGGCCATGGTTGCATGACGACGACGGCGTTTAGATGGTGGTATGACGATAACCGGACGAAGCGTGAATGACGAAAGACTTTGTGCGACAACTGTGTGAAAACGAGTTCACGATAGCATGCGTGTGACGAGGACTGAACGATGACGTTGACTTGAAAAAGGTGGCATAATCACGAGTGAATGACGACAGCATGATTACGGTAGAATGACAAAGAAATGACGTCGATGTATCGACGAAGATGGTATGACGACATAGGGACGACGTTATTGAAATGATAACGATGTTGAAACGACAGCTTGACAACGATGGCATGACGAGAGTCAGATGTCAAAGTTACAATGATTGCCACGGGACGACTGCGACGATGGTATGGCAACGAATGCACGATCGCGATAAAGTGACGACGATGGCATGACAATTACATGAAGACAATAGGATGACGACGAGTGTATGATGACAATGAAATGACGATGACTGCACCATGAACCCTGTATGACAATGATGGTGTGTTGACGACGGCATGACGAGAGTTGGTTAAACAAGGTTTGAGTGACGATGATGGCATCACCACAAGGGCATTACGACGGCATTCTGAAAATGGTAGTAATAGCGACTGTCTGACGATGACAGCTTGACAAGGGCGGTATCATCCCGAATGAATGACGACAGTATAATTACAATACAATGGCGAAGAAAAGTTGACATCGATAGAACGACGAAGGTGGTATGACGACAATGGGGGGGGGGGGGGGCGGAGCGTTACTGAACTGATGACAATGATAGATTGGCATTTTGAGAATGATTACATGACGACGGCTGTGTGGCGACGATGGCTTGATGACGACGGCACGACGAGAGTCGGATGACAAAGCTGGAATGACGACGATGCAATCACCACGATGGCATCAAAATCCCCAATACGCACCTATAGTGGCCCAAGCTATTAGACAATATGCACCACTGGTTGGGTGTAGAAGGCGTGACGACATGCTGAAAATGAGATCATGAAGATGGAATGACGACAACAGAACGATTATGACGGCATCTCGACCATAACTACCTACATATTGTTACACTAAAGCTACAGGAAGAACGGAGGAAGAGGAGAACGAAGTGCGCTTGTCTTTGCAGCGGCTTGGTGTCGGCGCGGCCTTTTTCCTCAATTCATCTTTAAATAAACGCACCCCATCGTGACAGTTTTGGTGGAGGTGCTGGGTAAAACAACGACGCCCCCGAAGAACGACGACGAACCGCCCGCAAAAAGCGCAATCTGTGGAGCTTCGCCGAAGTCACCGAATTGCTGGTCTGCCATCACAGATGGCTTCCGACGGCGACAACCCACCACCTTATTCCAGCTACCCATGGCAGCCCTACATCAAACCACGAACCTTCGCCGGAAAAGCCGAGAAAGACGTGGACGGGTGGCTCAGGTTTTACCAACGCGCAAGTCGGTTCAATAGCTGGAATGCCACCGCCCAGCTTAACAACGTTGCCTTCTTCCTCAAAGGAACCGCGTCTGTGTGGCTTGAAAACCACGATGAAAGCATGACGACGCGGGAAAAGTTCGTAGATGGAATCAGGAAGTGCTTTGGAGATCCGGCAGCTAAAAAGAAGCGTGTAGAGCAAACCTTAATGCAGCGAGCCCAAGTTCCCGGTGAAACCACACTGTAAACAAAAGTTAGCCGACATTGGGGTTTTTGCGGCTCATGAGCTTTGAAGACTACCTTGCACCAGAAAATTACTCTGGCATACGGCAGTAAAATGCGTTACATTACATCGTTTTACTACCACCTCTGAGAAACGTAGTAAAAGGATGTCATGAGCCGGCTTTACGACGTACGGAGTTTTAGATCACGTGACCAAAAACCATCTATTGAGAGTTTAAAACCACGTAATCTGGAACCAACCTGAAGATCACGTGATTAAATACTACCACTTTACTCCCCAAGGTTGCAAGCTCCGCCCAATCCAGTTAAGCCTACGCTCGGCGACAGGCACGGCCGCGGCAGGAATGGCAAAGGTCGATGCCGTGGCGGTGCATCCACCAGCGGAACGGCAGAACGTTGGAAACTTGGAACGTATGTACTACATACGTCGCGTAAGAGGTGTCTCAAGTGGACGCGGCTTCCTGCCTGCGCGCCGCCCGTTGCACGACCGACGAGCCGATCGACTGCATTGCGTCAGTGCGAACTCATCGAAAAATAATGTTCCGATTCCGCTCTGCACGGCGAACCGGCGTGGCCATGCTCGCATTCAGCGACAAAAATCGCCTCAAGAATCGTTCCTGGACCGATCCTCTCTACGGCAGGTAAATATCTTGCCGTTCGCGAGGGATACCGCCATCGGCCGGCAGCCTACAAACGACGAGTTGTCGCGTCTGCTGCTCCGGCCGGAAGCAAGCGTGTCGGTCAAAGTTCATTGCCAAGCACAAGCCCACTTTTTCATGCTTCTACGAGCGAGAAAACGACTGTCTCTTGTCCACTTTGAAGCTGTGAACGGAATCGTCACGACCCACTGTAGCACAAAATAAACAAAACGTTGGTTAGTTGTAGTGACAGTCAATGGAAAGCCTCACGCACTAGAAATAGATGCGATCATGTCGAGCGGTCTCGCCAATTCAAGGTGAGGGCACATAATCTCGTAAACACCACAGCTAGCGCTGTAGGAAGCATGTATATGAGCGGTGAACATGAATTTGTGCTCAGTAGGCGTCAAAGAAGCCCGTAGGCCATCCACCATTGCAAGCACACGGAGCTGCACAGACGGCGCGCTGATGGGCTCGTGTTCGCCAACTAAAGCGGGAGACACACGGTCCGATTCGGTGTTCGATCCGGCGGCCGACGCGCCTGAACGGCAGCCGGAATCGAGGTGTTTTGCCGTGCGCATGCCGAAGCGCCGGATCGGACGTCCGGCGTGCGACAAACCGGGCAAATTTTCATCGTCCGATGCGTCCGACAACCGCACTCTCCGCACCGTCGTTTGGCCGCAGCTAATGTGACGTTCTCTGACGTTCCCTCCACGGAGGCGGCGCTGGCAGGCCGGTTTCTCGCCGTCTTTTTTTTTTCCCCTTGCCTGCTGCAGTTTGTTGCCGACACGAAATAGTTACCAGTTCAATAAAGTTATCTCAAATATGTGTTTATTATGCAAAGCAGCGCTTCGTACACTAGCACTAAGCTACCGTCGAAATCGGGAGCCGCGACGCGAGGGCCTTTCCGCGGACAAACAGCACACACCGATCTCTATGCACCGACCGTCCGAGCGAGGCTGCTCGCTTCGCTTGCACGTTTGCCCTTCGCAACGACTGCGTCGAGTAAACCAATTGTATTTGATTACGGGCTACCTAAGTGCACAGCGTTAACTGTTTTGGCAAAAATAAGCCCTCTTCATCGAGCTCGGGCTGAATCAAGCGCCGTCGGCCGCAGCGTCCGCCTAGCTACACTGTAAGCAAAAATTAGCCGAGATGGGAGTTTTATCGGCTTATCAGCCCCAATAACTCCCATGCCCCAAGTATTTACTCCGTCATAGCGGAGTGAAGACGGCATATGTCTTCATTATACTCCGATAGGTTAGGAACAGAGTATAAAAACGACATGACACGATTATACTCCGCACGGAGTTTCAGGTCACGTGGTTGGAAACTCCCCACGGAGTTAATAGCGACGTGCGTGCGTGTGTCAGCGCGCGTCCGTGTGAAGCTTGTGAAGCTCCAGTGCCTTCGCTGGTTATTTCATGTGATCATTTGCCGAGAGAACTTATCATCTGTGCACCGAGTAGCTGCAACGACCGATTAGTGTTTTGTGTGAACGTGTCAAGGTTATTTGCACTCGCTGCTCAAACGCGCTGGACGTCTTCCCTGGATTGTACGCTTGAAAATCCGCGATAATATTGTCGGTGTCCGAGAAAACGCCAATGCGACAAGATGTCGTGCGCCTGTGCAAGGCACGTTTTGGCTGTGTACAGCCGCTCAATCTACGAGATCGCGCCGTTTGTACATTGAACGCAAAACAATTCGTGGTATACAACTGTCGGTAGCAGTTCACAAACTTGAGCAAATTGCAGCAGAAAGTGCGACTTCTCCGTCACAGCGACGATTACTAATCGAAACAGACGACGAAATGTATCACGCTGCCTCCTCGTTGCGTCGTCTGCAGCCGTCGCTGCCGCTTCCCTGGCAATCCTATTGCAAAATCCAGTACCGAGTGTCCAATACAACGCCGGATTATGGGCCCGTGTCGCGCGCTGCATGCTGGGGCGCTAGTCAGACACGGCGTACTGGTGCGAAAAAGAGCTATAGCGCGTTAAATACGCGGTTCCCGGAAACTTGTATAGATTTTTATATTACAAAAAGCAATAAAAAACGTACTAGTGAAAAAAAAAAAAGTTTAGGCTAGGAATCGAACTATCGACGTTCAGATCCCAAGCGCGGTGCTTTACCACTACGCCATGTCTGCAGTAGGTACCTCATGAATAATTTACTATATTTTACTTTGGCAGAGGGAGGTCTCATACAGATAGCAAATAGTAATCACGCCAAATAGTAAACTCACGCCTGTACCAGAGAAATAAAGTTGCTGTTCCTATTGAGTAGTATGCTTGGAAGTGTCACACCATCGATTTTCACTTGCGATAGGTACTTTAACTACGAAAAAAGTCCTAAATTAACCGCCGACCCGGGAAGCTGTATGGGCTGTTACCACTGATTTCGATAGCTGTTTCTTGTTCTTCAGGCATGGGATATGCAACGTTGTCTAAGTTCAGTGATGCGATTCAATTGACACGTCCGTTTAGTCATATATCTTCGTTAGAGAAGCGCAGGCTAGTGCTGGCAGCCTTCGGCGACAGCACGTATGCTTGTGTTTATGACGCGTCACATAGGCGCGTATCGCTTCTTGTACTGGCACCGGAGACACGAAAGAAAAAAAAAAAGTTTATTTAAGAACACCGATGCGAAAGTTGAAATATGGAGTGATTTATCCTTGTTTAGACTTGTTGATTCGTGAGCCCAGACGCGCCGATAGCGTGCAGACGGACTCGGCGGATACGCTATGCCTAAGCTTCGGTGGGGACCGATCTCGGCGCGGGTAGCTGGCGAAAGCTAAAATGCGTGTATTTGAGCCCCAGAACCTTCTCTTAGTACAATAGGGAAAGTGGAAGCGCGCGAATCGCCTCAACTTCGTTGTCGGTGCGATAATATCAATCAGCGGTAGGCTTCGAACTCGGGGTCCGTTCGAGCGCGTCTGAACAACTTCTGGATTTCATGTCCACTCCACAACACTGCGACAACGGCGACAAATCCCAGTCATATGTTACGCGCAAACTACTAAAAAACGCGGCGTCCTCTGCGTCTGCGTGATTTCGTTCAAGAATTTAGCTATCTGCCCAGTCAAAAGGGAAAATGCAAAAAACGAGAGTGATCTTCCGTGCGAAATGTGCATGTATAAACAGGGCAGCTTACGCACCTTTGCACCAAGCTGCGACACGAAATAGAGTGTTATGACACTAAGATATAACGTTATTTAGGACAAGAGACTAGTATTAAGCGATCAAATTGTATAAAGCATTTCATATTCAGCAGCGATCGTCCTCGCGCACTGGAACCAGCGCGGCACAAACACACCCAGCGCAGTTTCCAGTGCGAACCAGCGAACTGCAGCGAGAACCAGCGCCTGTACAGCACAAACCAGTGCGCCCGAGAGTCATGGCAGTGGAACCAGCGTCTCGTCCAGTGGGACCCAGCGTTCTCACTGGTGTCCCAGTCAGCCCCAGCGAGCGCCAGCGTCCCCATGTGCGATCCAGCGTCAAAAAACGTGCTGGCTTCACACTGGAAGGCACTGGAAGCAACAGACTTGAGCAGCGGCGCTCTCCCTCGCGTTCGGGAAACACCTGCTTTGCGCGCGATCCGCCTTGCAACGCGTCGGAGTGGTTTCCGCGGCGATTCGTGTGGTATATAGGAACAAGCCCCTGCAAACACGACCAGAATACTTCGCAGCCAAGAAGCTGCAAACAAACGTCTATGCTCAGCACTCCTTCGTTTTACACAAAACGATCTTACTAAACGCGAGTGTCGATGTTATGTCGACGCGATGTTATCAACGCGGGTGTCGCCGCAGCGGAGTGCCGTCTAGGCTCCCCTTGCAGCCGCTGATATCGCGGGGAGCCACTAGGCTTAGAACGTCTCTACAATTTTGTTGACATGGTTGGCAGCGATGAGCAAACACATACACAAGCCACGCAAACCACCGCGACTCACGATCGCTGTGCTGCCCGCCTATATACGAGTCAACTTGTATTGCGGATCTTGAGTTGTGACTAAATTAATTAATGTCGTGCCTCAGGGACGGGCTGGCCACTTTTAAAACGCCGGGCCCTTTGGAGCTGGCTACTTATATAGGTCGAGGTGGTCTTTAAGCACAGTTGCAGAACCAATGAACCAATAAAAATTGCTGTCAGCCGACATTGTCTGGCCATGACATAAATAAACTGCCAACATATTTAAGCAGAACACGCATAATCACATAACTGTAACCAGAGATGATGAATAGTGTAACCTAGTGTCTCATGTTACCAAAGTTATATGTGCTATGCTGAATGAAATCTCTATAAGCTTACGCCAAGACAAACTGCCCTAATCTAACTAAACATAGAAAATTAAGGCTAAGCTTTAATAACATCAGCTTTACACATGTGACAGGTGGGTCAGTACATATCGATTCACCCTAGCTTATGGAACATGCTAACCTACCGAAACTCCTTCAAAGTGTAAGCTGCTATACCATATCTAATACCTGTCACACTGGACATTTTAATGTCATTGGATGCAAATTACTTCAGTGCAATAAATGCCATTCGACCTGTGGTGGTGGTACACAACAAAAATTGATGTCATTCAGTCATGATATCAATAGCAATCATTGCGAAAAAAGTTGGTGAGAGAACAAGAGCAAGGTATATGCAGAATGTCTATGTAGAAAGTCAATTTATTTTAACATAAATATGGCGTGTCACTTCACCAGAATAACACGCATATAAAACTTCCAATTCCAGAATTTCTAGCCTCTACAAGCAAAAACAAGGCTTGACCAGCTTAGTAGCCATAGCCAATAAATTGAAGACAAACAATACGACTGACATGGCAGTGCTGGATGACGCTCGGTTGCAGTAGCCGAAGCAGTTAGTTGATGTGTGCTTTGCATTGTGAACAAAGCAATCAGAGGAAGAAGCGAGACTGTCAAATAGATCCATACAGGCGCCCGACTGCTTGCAGTATGACCGACTAGTAAAGCGACAGCTGCCAGATGCCACTGAGGTGGAGAGTAAAAAACATTTTGTGAAAGCCTGCCGTACAGCTTTTTTTCTAGTAAAAATAGCAGATGCCTTAAATAACACAAAATTAATTACCTCTTTACATCACTGCTTCTGAAATTATGAATGCTCAATGTCATTTTAGTCATTCACCACGAGTGCAAAGCCGACTGATTTTTTTCAGATTCATTTGATTGCAGAAGTAATTCGATTCTAATGGCAATAAATATTGCTGCGTAACAACCGAATAATGTCATTCAATGCTAATGCCATTCGATTCGAATGACAATAAAATTTCCAGTGTGACAGGAGTATAACACAACCACTTGTGAGCCACTGGCCATGTTACCACTATCCATTCATCTTTAGAATGCTGATTAATTATGTTTCAGAATGATTTCATTAAATATGCTAGTCCTATTCCCAAGCCTGTGTGAATCAGTCACTTGTGAAGAAACTTTCAATTTTTCTGTGGAGTATAGATTAGGTTGCTGCATCAGCTCAGATAGGGTACCAGAAATTGTTTCTACCCGTCAAATGACGAAACACAAGTCTACAGTTACCTTCATTGCCTTTACATTGCACTTATTGTGCAAAGTATAAATGGTATTGCAGCTTTCGAAAAACTGATTCAAAATCAGCTATTTATTTTGCATCCGTATTTTGCTCATGGTGCACATCTTTCTACAGAAATTGCTATATCAATGTCAGCAGTAGAAGCAAAACTAAGGTAGATCATTCTTGTCGCAGATTTTTAGAAAACATTTGAATATGAAGTATATTGCAAGCAATAAGTGCAGGCTGAAATTATTTATTTGCTTCGTGATTTACAAACAACAGGCGATGGAGGAATCAGATTTTGTGTATTCATATAAATACTTTGTACGTACAAAGTAACTAAGCACGACACAACATATAATACTCCTGAATTCATGTCGAAAGATTGTAACGCATACTGTTGAATAATATCTCATGGTGTCTTTTTAACTCTAGAAGTGAACAATGCACCCATAAAATTTTTGTAGTTGGAACAAATGATATGAAGAAATCATATATACTACTTCAGATGAGTAGACAATTACATTTGCCTTTAACATATAGTGCACAGCCCTCAGCACTGAGAACATGCTAGAGATATTGACACATCATAGCAAGATTCACATACTGTAACAAGTTTAGATATTTTGCTTTACAGCTCGATGTCCAGAGCTGGATTGCTATTATCTTGTAAAATTACCACTCACGCCAATTTTCAAGGCATAGAAAGCCGGATTATTTCAGCCCCATTACAGATATTTCTTTTTTTTTTATTATCAAGCAAGAACGTCTGTAAAAGGCCACTCATTGAAGAAAGCAAACAAAACACAAAATTACACAATCACAATGCAAGGTCATGCAAACGCCTCGTGGGTACTATCGCAGATGCAGGTAAATCACAAAGATAACGAGGAAACGGTACGTAATCGCGTTTATTCGCTGGAATGCACTGCAGCCACTTGGCTGCAAAAACATCGTACACCACCGCACATTTCTAGCACACACTACGTAGGACACATGTACGCTGCAGAGATGTGTGTTTTTTTCTGAGGAATGTTCGTGAGTCACACGATAAACACAGAAGGCACGGGCGACAGGCGCGCACCCCGCGCACATTTAACACACCGGCACGAAAGCAAATGCGGACGACACCGGTGTAATGCGCTTCACGAGTGATGAACCCTGGTAGATTTGATGCTTTCCGACTGAAACAGTTAGAACACACACGGAAACATCGCACGCTGCACAAGCGTACATCTGATACCGTGTCAACAATTCCTGAGGCTACAGCAGGCCCCGTACACTCTCAAGTTCAACTAATGGCCACAGAGGGCGAAAAAATCGACCGCGCGCCGCTGCTAACAAAGCCGACCTAGTAGGATCACCTCGGGATTCGTTCGTTAATTCCAACATTTCCCGGTAGAGGCGTCGTAATAAGCGCAATTTTATCTTACAAACTTTCTCTTACAATTACCGAAGCATTTTCTTTTACATAAAAACAGGGCAAAATTATCATTGCTAATTAGATATTGTACTCTTTGTTAGTAAGTTTATTGTTTCTTCGCCATTATGAACGCAAATAGCGTTCAGCATCATCGATCTTTCACGTGACCTCTGGCCTGGATTTAAAATTTTTACCGGTATTTCCGAGTGCACGGCGGCACGGATTCATTCGTTCGTACACTCAAGACTGGTTGCTTCTTTGTTTCTAAAACTAGTTTCTTGCGCTTCTATGTAACTTGGGGTGAAGTTACGTGTTTGCAAGCGGACATGTAAGCCCGGCAGTTGGGTTTCGGTCGTGAGCCATTCGGAACAGGTCTGCATCGAAACGGGAGCTGGATTTTGCTGCGGCTGACAACGGCAATAACGGTGAGTCGTTTAACACCGCTGCTTCAATCGTTATATAATATCTGTCTCATTACCTTCCAGGCGGGCACAAGTTAACGAACTAGATCTTGCATTACATATGGGCAGTGAGGATCTCAGTTGCTGTTTCCTAAATAAACCTTTACTTGCGAGGCTGTCGTTTGGTTTACACACACAACCAGGAAAGAAAGAGCGATATCGGAACGCGCGTCTCATTTTTCATGTTATTGTAGCCGTGGTTGTAGGTGACTGAGTAGCCTTATCAATATACAGATTAAACTTTTTTTCGAGTCGGCCGGCAACGTCTGTCGTCCACAAAACCGAATAATCCTTTGGTAAAATGAAGTGAAAGTACAGAATTTAATGTATTAAACAGTTGCAAGCATGATACCCATATTTCGTACTTGTTGGTTCCAAATGTTCTTGCTGTTCAGATTGGTTTACCGTAGGGCATTTATTTTTGCAGTAGTGAAGCGGTGCGTCACGTTCGTGGAGAAAAATAATGCATCAGTTCTAATAGCTTCATGACTTTCATGCATTTGCTTGAGTAACTAGCAGTGTGATCACTTCTAGAGCATAAATGAACCCACAAATGTTCTCATTTGTGATCTTAATAGTACTTGCGCTGTTGACATGCATTGTAGTTAGGCAGACATCAATTTTATGGGCAATAGCAATATTTATTTAACATGCTGCTTAAGCACCCTAGAATAGACAGTGTACATTTGCATGTGTTCTGTAGTCGCAAATCATTACAACATATATGTCACACCTTTTTGCATTTCATATTGCAAAACTTTGCTTTTTCAATTTCTGATTCAGTCAAAATTTCTGTTCCAGACATGCAGTAATGAGGACGGCACCAGTATAAAGCAACACACTCCACGCACTAAACAGAAGCTGCTGCCTGCTACGACAAGGTCATTGTGTGGACATTGGCTACTACTACAAGGTAAACAACATATGGTTCAGAAATAAATATGTTTGATCTATGCTGTATTGGCTTGCCGTTTGCAGCAGATATGAATGTTTGTTCATATATATGGTTCAGTATAATTGGTTCGAACATATAAAACCCACATAAATTTGGCTAATCTGTGCTATATCTCACGTGTCACCGTTTTGCCCCAACAGAGTCTATGCCAAGCACATCTTGGTCATCACAGGAGCTCCTATCTGCACCAACAGGAAGGGGCTGGAGCCGAATTTGCAAGGCTTTTACACCAAGAACAAAGAAGCACATGCACAAGAATATGGATGAGATATCAAGTCTGCAAAGGACTGTGTTAAGACTGCAAAGAGCTTCAGCCACCATTCCACCAGCACGGACATTTGGCTGAGTCATCCAAGTAACTCAAAAAGGACTTTCTAGAAATTCTTCATCTTCAGATGCACCTGCAACATCTGACCAAGCACGGACGACGCTGGCCAAAAGATTGAGTTTCATCAGTTCGTCCTTAATCAGCTTCCAAGCCATGTTAATTCCGTTTGTGCGAAGTGTAATTTTTCTTCTATAAATGCAAGCTTTCTCATTGCCCATTTTTGTTAGAGGTTATTCATCCTCATCCAAATATAAAGGTCAACCTTTATATTTGGATATTTCGCTGATACTTAATACCAGTCACTGTCTAGCAGCCTAACATATCTGTAGCAGTATCTTCTAGTGTATGTTGTCATGCGCAATTACTCTCCTGAAATAGCTGATGCAGCATCGGCATGCGTCTTGCATTAACCTATGCACATGTGCTATGCACCATTTTACTTTTCTTGGTGTTTTTAGCCTTCAATGCTTGCAGAGCAGAGTGGCTTCTCTCTTGAATGCAAGCTTTCTCATTTTCCATATTCCTAGTCTCGTTGATGATTGCTCCTCTTCCTTGATAGCCTGGGTCTTTGTGCAAGCTACAGTGAAGTGATTGATTGCAGAATCTGGTTTTGCTGCCACACTTGGTTGTGGTAACTGTGTTACAGATGTGGGGGCCTGGTCAGTTGCATTGGTAAGCAGTCCCTCGAGGTAAGCATTTGCTCCTGCAGTCCGCAAAGCGACATAGACTCCCAGTATACACACACCGTAACTGGTGCGCCCCGTTCGTTCTGGCCTGCTGCAGCCATGGGCAAATTGTGCTTGTGGCCTACCTCGGCCATGATTTGCTCAAAACGGAGACCAGCATATGTGCTTACATGGTTCGAAGTGTATGAAGTTGATAGCCGTATGGGTGGAAAGGCCCGCAAGAATGGCTGCCGAAGGTGATGCCCACAAAAGCGACTTGTCCACATTGCGACAAAGTGGGACACAAAGTGTGAGCCACACATAGCGGCCCCCGAAAGAAAATAAATGTGCAGGTTGGAAAGGAGTTAACGCTAAAATGCCGGGTAGTCCATGTTGCTGTGTTGGTTGCGGCAGCAGATGCCTGCGTCACCTGATTGCTTCGCAATGGAAGTTGCTCATCTTCAACGGCAACTGTTGGTTCAAACAGGTGCAAGGCTCTGTCCAATCTGTTTGTACCGCAGGTTGTCGCTCGTTACCAGACCACCACATGTGACAAAGGCAAGCATTATGCCTGTAAGATGGTACGTAGCCAATGTATAATGTATTGTCAACCTCAAGCGGTGACTGATTGCCGTTTAATTTTGCTGTTATGTCACTTGGTTACGGTCGCAGTTTTATGTTTTTCGAATATTGCTGCCTGGTCGGTTGCACTGGGAAGCAGCCTCTCGAAGTAAGAATTTGATCCTGCAGTCTGCACAGCGACATAGACTCCCAATTTACGCACACCGTGATTCGTGCTCCCCGTTCACCCTTTCCTGCTGCAGCCATGGGCAAATTGTGCCTCTGGCCTTTCTCGGCCGCGATTAGGCATGAACGGAGACCAGCATAAGTGCTTACATGGTCGGACGTGTATGAAGTTGGGTGGAAAGGCCCGCAAAAGTGGCCGATGAAGGTGATGCCCACGAAAGCGACTTGTCCATATTGAGACAATGTGGGACACCAAGTGTGAGCCACACATTAGCGGCCTCCAAAAGAAAAGAAACATGCAGGCTGGAAAGGAGTCAATGCTAAAATGATGGGTAGTCCATGTCGCTGTGTAGGCTGCGGCAGCAGATGCCTGCGTCACCCGACTGCTTTGCACTGCAAGTTGCTCATCTTTAACAGCGACTGTCGCCGCAAACAGGTGGGACACTCTGTCCAATCTGTTTCTGCTGCTGGTTGTTGCTCGTTAGTAGACCACCACGTGCGACGAAGTCGGGCACTACGCCTGTAGGTAGGCAGCTCAATGTACCCTAAGAGACCCGTGTATGTGAATGCTCACTGTTGCCATATGGTTCGTCGCCAATGTATGATGTATTGTCTGAACCTCATGCGGTGACTGATTGCTGTTTAATTTTGCTGTTATGTCACTTGATTATGGTCGCAGTGTTATGTTTTTCGAATATTGCGGCCTGGTCGGTTGAACTGGGAAGCAGCCTCTCGAAGTAAGAATTTGATCCTGCAGTCTGCACAGCGACATAGACTCCCAATTTACGCACACCGTGATTCGTGCTCCCCATTCACCCTTTCCTGCTGCAGCCATGGGCAAATTGTGCCTCTGGCCTTTCTCGGCCGCGATTAGGCATGAACAGAGACCAGCATAAGTGCTTACATGGTCGGACCTGTATGAAGTTGGGTGGAAAGGCCCGCAAAAGTGGCTGATGAAGGTGATGCCCACGAAAGCGACTTGTCCATATTGAGACAATGTGGGACACCAAGTGTGAGCCACACATTAGCGGCCTCCAAAAGAAAGAAACATGCAGGCTGGAAAGGTGTCAATGCTAAAATGATGGGTAGTCCATGTCACTGTGTAGGCTGCGGCAGCAGATGCCTGCGTCACCCGACTGCTTTGCACTGCAAATTGCTCATCTTTAACAGCGACTGTCGCCGCAAACAGGTGGGACACTCTGTCCAATCTGTTTCTGCTGCTGGTTGTTGCTCGTTAGTAGACCACCACGTGCGACGAAGTCGGGCACTACGCCTGTAGGTAGGCAGCTCAATGTACCCTAAGAGACCCGTGTATGTGAATGCTCACTGTTGCCATATAGTTCGTCGCCAATGTATAACGTATTGTCTGAACCTCATGCGGTGACTGATTGCTGTTTAATTTTGCTGTTATGTCACTTGGTTATGGTCGCAGTGTTATGTTTTTAGAATATTGCGGCCTGGTCGGTTGCACTGGGAAGCAGTCTCTCGAAGTAAGCATTCGCTCCTGCAGCCTGCACAGCGACATAGACTCCCAATTTTCATGCACCGTGATTCGTGCTCCCCGTTCGCGCTTTCCTGCTGCAGCAATGGGCATATTGTGCCTCTGGCCTTTCTCGGCCGCGATTAGGCATGAACGGAGACCAGCATACGTGCTTACATAGTCCGATGCGTATGAAGTTGATAGCTACATGGGTGGAAAGGCCCGCAAAAGTAGCTGATGGAGGCGATGCCCACGAAAGCGACTTGTCCATAGCGAGACAATGTGAGACACCAAGTGTGAGCCACACATTAGCGGCCCCCGAAAGAAAAGAAACGTGCAGGTTGGAAAGGAGTGAACGGCTAAAATCTGGGGTAGCCCATGTCGCTGTGTAGGCTGCGGCAGCAGATGCCTGCGTCTCCCGATTGCTTCGCAATGCAATTTGGGCATTTTTAACGGCGACTGTCGCTGCAAATAAGTGGCACACTCTGTCCAATATGTTTCCGCTGCTGGTTCTTGCTCGTTAACCTGACCACCACGTGCGACGACGACGGTGAGCCGTTTACGAGCTCGCGTCAATGATTCCAGCGTATCTCGACATGCAAATTTTATTTCTGCTATTGCACGAGGATGTACACTGCTTGTCTTCTGCCAATAAAGTCGCGCGTTCTGTTCACTCACTTGTGGCTTGTTTGTATGGGCGTCAGTAGAGGCTCTTGGCAATTAGAACGCACCAGCTAAGCGGCAGCGAAGGCATTGAGGCATGCCGCATAGCCTGCAGGGCAAGCACGGCACGTACCAGCGTACGCGACCGGCAAAAAACGGCCATATTGAATTTTGCGCTAAAAAAAAAAAGTTTGCACTTCCGCTTCCGGATTGAGCAACGTCATCTGGCGTCCCCGAAAGTTAGTTCCATGCGTTGCCGCTGCTTATTTTCGAACCACTGCCAAAGGTACAGTTTCCCTTCTCTAAAGTTGTTCTTTATTCTATGGCTACAGTTGATGTTGACGACAGCAGAAAGTTATTTAAAACGAAGTGACAACGCACGTAGCACGGGCAGGAACTCGTAACGTCATGAAAAAACTTCAATACAGCCGACTTGCAATGCGGATCTCGGAGGCCATACTTTTGCTGGCTGCATACGGCAGAAGTTGTTCAAAATCGAAAATACGCCATAAAATTTTTTTTCTACAGTGAATGAAGTATAGCGTGCAATATAGACGCTTCAATGTTTTTTTTGTCTCGCAACTATACGTAGTTGGGCGCAATACGGCACACAATGAGTGCGTACTGGTTAATATTAAGGCATCACGGGGGCCACACGACCGCACAGGTCACAAATGACGCTCGCCCCATGCGATCGGTTGGTGGCGCAACCCACCACCCTGTTTCAAAGGAGACGCTCATAGCATTCATTCGTCTACACTGCTCTCTATTTTGCAACTGCCGGTCGCCGGTCGTTTGCGCGAGCTGTTGTGACGTGTTTTGTCTAATCGTGTGGTTTTGTGTTTGGTGTAACGAAATGTGACTTAGTTCGCGAACACAGAAGTGCCAGAAGATAGCTTGTGTCTCTCTGAAGACTCGCCATATGCATGGCGTGCCAGGCAAATGGGGACCAACGATTTCCATGCCCTGGAGTGCGTTCTCTTTTGTGTCTCGTTGTGGGAAGTTCGCTGGACGTCGCAAAGAAATGATGTGTATTATTAGCGCGCCTCAGCTCGTCCACTACGTAACGGCGTGTAAGCTGGGTGTCGACGCAGCACCGGCAACTTGGAGAGCGCTTTTCGACCGCGTCGTACCATTCAAAAGGTAAGTAATCGTGCTTGCTAACTACACGTGTATTGTGCGTGCTTCTCGTGTGTGCACAGAGTGCACGAGCGTAAAATAGAACCAATAGAACTGCCACGGCAACAGCCGTGCTGATGCTTGCTGAGCACTGGTTGTCAGTATTTAGCTAGGCAAGTTTATTGTCTTAATGCGAAATTTAAAATAATTATAAGCGTTTTCTTCCGTTGAGAAGTATTACGTTCGGAAATAATCGTGTTCATCATGTGCGCCCGTGCGTGGGCTCCCGCTTTTCTGCTTAAGTTGCATAACAACGCTCATCTGCATCTTAACAGGTTCTAACTGCAATGACGTTTCCTCGCGTATAAATTCTTCTACGTTGTAAATAATCTCTGCTTACGCGGTTCTGAATTTACGAGCAGTTTAAAAAAAAAAACCGTAAGCAGTCAAAGCTTGCAACTGGTACAGCTTACTAAAATTTTTTAAGACAAGATGTGTTGACATAACTTATGTGTAACTAAACATGACACGAGACAGTTGCTTAAACTAAGTCATGAAAAAATTGAATTGGGATCTAAACAAAGATTTCTTTGTAATGTGTTGCTGCTGTGTGTGTGTTAAAAATTTTACGGCGATGAAGGGGCCCCTCTGTTGCCACCCTTCATTATTGCAAACATTATTTTAGTGACTATTTTTAGATGCTCCTTGCATGTGTTCACACTGTGACAGCGTTAATGTGCCACTGCTATAAATTAACTGCGAACTTTCCGAACTTATTTTGTAGTGGCGAGGCCGTAACCGACACCAGTGTCCACATAATGGAGGAGCCAGCAGAAATGCAGGGAAACCTTGGATGACTGCCATAGCGCAGTGTGTAATCTGATTGCTTGGTTCAGGTATGTATGATGTGTATGTGTTCCAAAGAGTAGGACCTCGGTATCATTCGTGAATAAGTTTATCAACATATTACTCAACACAGCTTACTAAGTAGGCTAAGTATTTTTGCAACTTGCTGTTTATTTGTTTTCATAGCTGTTATGCACATATTGTTTTCTACATGAAACTAGATCTAACATGTCCTGATGTTAAGTGTTCTTTCTTGCATCAATTGCTTGGATGCAATTCAAATTTCATTTTTGTTTGACAGAATAGTTTGTGCGGAAACCCGCAAGGTGGAGAGAAGTAATTAACAAAGGGAAAATCAGACATCCACCCATTCGTTGCGATTGCTACAAAAATAAACCTGTACGGGTTCCTCGAAAGATAAGCCTCGAAGTTCAAGAAAAATTCGTCATGGTCCGGGACTTGAACCTGGGACCACTGCCTTTCCGGGGCAGCCGCTCTACCATCTAAGCTAACCAGGCGGCTAGCAAATGGTAGGGCGAAGTCAAATTTGTCAACAGCTGACAAATTCTGTCCGATTTTCCCTTTATTATTTTTGAAAGAGCGTAGGTTTGGGCATGTTGGTATTTCATAACTTTTAGGTTTTTGGCGCACAAAAAGGGGTGAGAGACAGAGGTACGACGCGAACACAGCGCTAACTTCCAGCAATTGTTTTATTCTACGAAGCGGTACACATATATATAGGTAACAGACAACAGCGTACGTATGCGCATATGTACTGGTTTCTAATCAAATGAGACAACAACAATACATGTGTAATGGAAAGTTAAGATGATATCGAAGATGAAAAAGCGACCATGCATAGCCAAAAAATTTTTTGTAATTGCAAGATTAAAATGCCATCTCCGTCAAGCCACCCTCTGTGACGTTTGAAAAATCTAATTCTTTTTTTGAAAGATCAATTTAAGGGGCGTGCTAACACAGATTATTGAAGTGGCGAAGATCGCTAGTTTGGGGAATGCTCGTGTTAGCGCACCTTCATTCGATCTTTCAAAAAAAGAATTAGATTTTTTGAACGTGTCACAGAGGGTGGCTTGATGGAGATGGCATTTTAATCTTGCAATTACACAATTTTTTTGGCTATGCATGGTCGCTTTTTCATCTTCGATATCATCTTAACTTTCCATTACACATGTCTCGTTGCTGTCTCATTTGATTAGAAACCAGTGCATAGGCGCATGCTTATACTGTTGTCTGTTACCCATAAATTTGTGTACCACTTTGTAGAATAAAATAATTGCTGGAAGTTAGCGCTGTGTCCGTGTCGTACCTCTGTCTCTCGTCCCTTTTTGTGCGCTAAAAGCCTAAAAGTTATTATTTTTGCTTAGTACACGGTGTATTTCTCACTTTTTATTTTGGCTTTATTGTTTTGAAACTGTTTCCTATGCTGCAGCTTCTATTTCCATCTTCTTTTCTGTTTATTCTACACGCTTGTGCAGTTTCTGCGCACATAAGAATTCAAAGTGTAGTGGGCCAACTATGTTGCATGTCTAAGCACATGGCGTGCTTACCATTGTTTAACATTCATATTTGCAATTATTTATCTCTTGTTCCCAGAATAACTCCCACTGGCAAATACAAATTTGATGAGCCTGAACTTTTTGAAATGATACATGAAGGTCATTATTCACTGTGCTGCAGTTACTGCTCTAACATATGGGTAACAGCACAAACATGATCGCAAGAAGGGGGACACATACACACAGTGCTGGCAAACAACTGGTTTTATTGGCAAGGATAGCAACCTTATATATGCCAGTGAAGCAAAGGAAATGAATGGGAAAACATGTCAAGGGTGATAGCATGCTAACCACGCAAGCAGAATAGAGCCAACCAAGCGCGACAATATGCAAACAATTATTTTTCTTTGCCCTCTGAAGCCCCGATAGCCACATGCAGAAGATCAAATTCAGCATCAAAGAGAGCAAGAGAAGGGGTGCTGAAGCACCTGCTACCAAATTTACTAATGTGGTAAGCTTCTAAACTGATGCGTGCGGTCTTGTCACTGCCCTTTCCTAGAATCGTCTCTTTCAACCAGGCCACCCAATCCGTATACTTGCTGACATTCGCAACTAAATGTGCATATTTATCATCTAGTTGTTTCTTTTTTTCACTTTTTGAGCGTGTTCCCCTAAACGGTCATTGACACAGTGACCAGTTTCGCCGACGTAAACCATCCCACATGACATGGGGATGCAATACACCACTCCAGAGGAACATTTTACTAACGGCGGTTGGTGGTTCTTCTGGCATCCACGTTTTCTGGCATTACAGATATGTGGCCACAACTTTCCCAGCTTAATTGGGGCAGAGAAGCAAATTGGCACACCGTGCCTACTTGCCACCTTCTTAAGATTGTGGGAAAATTTATGGATGTAAGGGACCACCTCTGTCTTACGTGCCTTCCATTGATCCTCAGCCATTGTACTTCCTGATCCTCACTTAAATTTTGGAAGTAGGATATCAGAAACGGCAGTCAAGACCAAGACAGGGAACCTGCAGCCAAAGGCGGCTTGCCTGATTATTAAACGTGGTCTTAATCTCATGTGGGCACAATTTTTGGAGAGCTGATGCCATACAGAACACCGCTATACCTCTTTTAATTGTCTTGGAGTGTGCCGAGTCAAAGGGCAGCAACTCCTTCTTAGCTCGTTGGTAGTAGCCCCAGCAAACATGTCCATCACAGAACCTGATTTCTAGGTCTAAAAACTGTAAACTTGGAAGGTACGGGAGTTCATGGGTGAAACGCAACCAATGTCCATGTTTGATAAAAATAGGAAATATTTTGCCTAATGTAGAGGGGTAGGAGAAGGTAGGCTTTTTTAAAAGCACTAAAACATTCTCAATATACCTACAAAATTTTAAAACCGGCATCCATTAAACATCTGTTACAGTGCATTTTCCATCTTGGCCAGAAAAATGTCAGAAAGAATAGGGGCTACGCACGAGCCTATGCAGATGCCATCACGCTGCAGAAATGACTACTCGTCAAATACAATAAATGCAGTTAATTTAGGGAAAATGAGGTATCCAGCAAATCGTAGCAATTGCTACAAAGGAAACCCATGCGGGTTCCTTAAAGAAAAGCCTCGCAGTTGAAGAAAAATTCGTCCTAGTCCGGGACTCGAACCCAGGACCACTGCCTTTCCAGGGCAGCCACTCTACCAGCTGAGCTAACCCGGTGGCTAGCAGGTGGTAGGGTAGCAGATGTCAATCGTAGCAATTAATTGCTACGATTGACATCTGCTATTCTACTGATTGGGTGGATGTCTAATTTCTAATTTTCCCATTATTAATTACTTATCTCCACCTTGCGGGTTTCCGCAGAACTATTACCACAATAGAAGTAGAGTTCAAATGAAACTGCAATAATGATAGAAAGTTATGAACAGACAAACCGACAGTGTTCTGGAAGGATACGTCGCCATTTTCAATGCAGTCTTTGACACACGCTAGCAGTTGATTCTGCGGAACAGAATGAAACAAGTCCTGCACGTCTGCTGAAAAACCGAAACCAACATGATCATTTCCCTCTAAAATCTACTACTGCGACTGATTGCTTTAGAAGAAATGGGTCGTTCAAAGCTAGCGTCTTGAGCTTCTTAGCAAAAACTGGCAAACACACTTCTGCCACGATCCCACTTCACTAACAATAGTGCTAAACGGAACTTCGGGCTTATGTGTCTTGGCTGTCAAAAACCCCCTCAAACTGTTCCCTCTGCTGTTAGATATGTCCCTGGCAAACCTTTTGAGGTCTAATTGCTTACAAAACTCAACAAACTTGGTTTTTACTTGCACTTCACTTTTCTCTCCAGGGTCAAAGTTCTTATTAGCCGCTACCAAACCTTTTTCATTGCAAATTCCCTTGGGTAAAACAATGAACCCACCCTGTTTGTCAGCTTGCATAAGCATCAGGTTGTTAATCTTAAAGAAAGTACGGTACTAGTCCGGGGTTTTCGGAGCAAATTTTCGCAGGCAGTCAGTACCTTCAAGAAGGCAGCTGTCCCGATTATCATCTTTTCCTGAGTGGCCACTTTTCGATTCATTGCAGTGATATCATGCACAGGAACATCAGCTTGGACCCCAAATTTGGATCCTTTTTGCAGATGTTGCATAATCTTCTCTGGTATATGGACGTCTCCCGTGACGCTGACATTGGCTAAGACGCAACTGGCTAAGGCGATCGGTCTGTAGGAAGAGAGCTCGTTAGGATATTTCCCCGGTTTAAGCAGGCCTACAACGCGACTGCATTTCCAAGAATCTGGAACATTTCCTGTCTCCCACATTATACTATAATAAGATAGAAGAAGACGTCATGATTCGATGCCAAGATGGGTAACGTCGGCACCAGGACCAGACGGAATCACGTACGTTACCCAAGGGAATTTACAATAAACAATTTGTGGTAGTGGCTAATAAGAACTGTGTCCCTGGAGAGAAAAGTTAAGTGCAAGGAAAAATTAAGTTCGTTGAGTTTTGTAAGCAATTATACCTTGGAAAGTTTGCCAGGGACATATCTAACAGCAGAGGGAACAGTTTGAGAGGGATTTTCAGAGCCAAGACACATAAGCCCAAAGTTCCGTTTAGCACTATTGTTAGTGAACAGGGATCGTGGCAGAAGTGTGTTAGCCAGTTTTTGCTAAAGAAGCTCAATGCGCTAGCTTTAAACGACCCATTACTTTTAAAGAAATCAGTCGCAGTAGTACAGTTTTTAAAGGGAAATGATCATGTTGGCTACGGTTTTTCGGAAGACGTGCAGGAGTTGTTTTATTCTGTTCCACAGAATCAACTGCTAGCATGTGACAAAGAGTGCATAGAAGATAACGGCGACGTATCCTTCCAGAACACCGTTGGTTTGGCCGTTCATAATTTTCTATCTTTATTCAGTTTTATTTGAACTCGACTTTTATTGTATTTGACAAGCAGCTGTTTTTGCAGTGCGATGGCATCTGCATAGGGTCTTGCGTAGCCCCTATTCTTTGTGACATCTTTCAGGTCAAGGTGGACAACACACTGGAACAAGTGTTTAATGGGGGGCCAGTTTTAAAAAATTTTACTCATGTTGACACTTATTTGGTGCTTTCATAAACAGCAGCCCACCTTCACCTACCCCTCTACAGTAGGCAAAGTGTTATCTATATTTAGCAAACATGGACGTGAGTTGCCTTTCATCCTTGAGCTCCCGGACCTTTCAATTTTAGGTCTTATACCTAAAAATCACGTTCAGTGATGGACATGTTGGCTGGGCCTCCAACCCACGGGCTAAGGAATTGCTGCCCTTTCACTCGGCACACTCGAAGACAATTAAGAGACGTATACAGGCGTTGTGTAAGGAATAGGCTCTCCAAAGATCGTGCCCACATCAGATTAAGCTCAGTTTTCATAATCAGGTAAGCTGTCTTTTAGCTGCAGGGTTCCCCATCTCGGTCTTGAGTGCCATTTTAAAAGTCCTCCTTGAAAAGTTCAAGTGTGGATGTGGAAGTACAATGGTTGAGGATCAACTGAAGGCACCTAAGGCAGAGGTGGTCCCTTACATCCGCAAACTTTCCCACAATCTTAAGGTGGCAAGTAGGCATTGTGTGCCAATTTGTTTCTATGCCCGAAATAAACTGGGAAAGTTGTGTCAATGTATATGTAATGCCAGAAGAACCACCAACCGCCGTTAGTAAAATGTTCCACTGGAGTGGTGTATTGCATCCCCATGTCATGTGGGATGTTTTCTGTCCGTGAAATTGCTCGCTGTATCAATGACCGTTCAGGGGAACGCCCGCAAAAACTGAAAAAAAAACACTAGATGAGAAATATGCACATTTAGTTGCACACGTTAGCAAGTATACGGATTGGGTGGCCTGGTTGAAAGAGACGATTCTAGGAAAGGGCAGTGACAAGACTGCGCGCATCAGTTTAAAAGCCTTACACATTGGAAATTTCGGTAGCAGGTGCTTTAGCATCCCTTCTCTTGCTCTCTTTGATGCTGAATCTGATCTTCTGGGTGCAGCTATCGGGGCTTCAGATTGCAAAGGAAAAGAAAAATAATTGTTTGCGTTTTGTTGTGTTTGGTTGGCTTCATTGCGCTTGTGAACTTAGCACGCTGTCCCCCTCGACATGATTTTCCCTTTCATTTCCCTTGCTTCACTCTGGCATATACAGGGTGTCCCGCATAACGTGAGCCAAGAATTTAAAAATGAAAGGCGCGTTTGAAGGGAAATGAACGAAACCCATATTCGCAATAGCCAATAGTAACTCAGACAATTTTTTTGTTTTCCCCATAACTTGCTAATTAAATAAGTTTAATTACAGAACTTTTAGTTATTGGCTGAGGACCCCAAGTATGGTACGCAGATTTGTAGAGCACCTTCAGAAACCACCGATCGAGTTCTTTCCTTTACTAAATGTCTCATGTAGTCCTTTTTTCCGGGTTGCAAAGAAAGCCCATGAAATATTAAGAAGGCCACGTGATAGAGCATAGTGGTATTGTGCTGCTCTCAAGCGTGTGTTCGGTGAACAAGGTTGGCTGCATCATGACTGGTGACGAGAAAGTGGCAGGGCATTCTTTATCTCATTGGCACTGCTCCGCCAGCAGCATGCATTTTCGCCATCATCCGACAGGAGCTGACCTTGTTCATCGAAGGCACGCTTGAGAGGAGCACAATACCACTGCGCAAGCACTCTGTCACGTGCCTTGTTTCATATTTCGCGGGCTTTCTTTGCAACTCAGAAGAAATGACTATGTGAGACGTATCGTAAAGCAAACAACTCGATCGGTGGTTTCTGAACGGGCTCTACAAATCTGTGTGCCATACTTGGGGTCCTCAGCCAATAATTAAAGAGTTGGGTAATTAAATTTAATTAATTGGTGAGTTATGGGGAAAACAAAGGATTGTAGGAGTTACTGTAGGCTATTGCGAATAGTATGCATTCGGTTCAGTTCACTTCCAATGTGCCTTTCATTTTTTAAAAATTCTTGGCTCAAGTTATGTGAGACACCCTACAAAGTGTGCTGAGACATGCAAGGTGTGCTATCCTTGCCAATAAAATCAGTTGTTAGCACTGTGTGTACGTGTCGGCCTTCTTGTGGTCTGTTTGTGCTGTTACCCATATGTTCCGAGATGAACCAACTCTCCCAAAAGGAAGTATTGATGACGTTACTGCTGTACTGAGGTGTTTTCTAGTACGCTTGATTTTTTTCTCTCCCATTAAAAAAAAATTTGGCAAGCTATGCCCATTCATGCAAATAGGCATTGTAGCAGTTAAGAGTCTATGTCCAGTTACATTATTTTTCACCTTAAGTAAACACAGTATAGATCACATAGTTAGCTGATAGATCCGTGTATTGATGCTCAATCATTAAAGAACACTATTTCGTACATAGTGCTCAATTGTCTGGTTGCTTTTGCTGTAGCATTTGCTCGTTGTTGCTCACCAAATGAATTTAATTTCAACTCCACCACATAGAACATTCCGATTGGCACTTCTGTAATTTTAATAGTGATAATCAACCAACAAGCCCTAATTCAACAGCTGTCATGAATAATTTCTAATACTTTGGGTCCCTTTTCATGTGTTCTGTTTCGCACTTTGTATTTGGTCAGCACAGTGGGCATTCTTCTATTCAATCTGCTTGGTTCTGTTGAGGTCAGAATATCTTCAACCAGCAAGTCTAAATTATGATGCTCTCAGTAAAACTTCGATTACTGGGCAGATGAAAGCATTTTATCTCATTCTAAACGTATCTTTTTTGTAACCACCAGTGTCTAGAGCAAGCATCATATGCACAGCAACTCATAATAAGTTTTGAAGTTGGATGGGCGAGTATCTGTAGCTAAGTATACCTGTCCATATACTTTCTACATATTAGCTAGTGTTTTAGCCACACGAAACAGCCTATGTTGTGTTTGCTGAAGTCAAATTTATGGTTGATGCACCTGCTTTTTTTGTTGTGCACTTGCACTTCTGTGGTCTCTTAAGCACTGTAGTCGTGTGATAGCTGAAGTATTGCAGTAGTGTCGAAGTTAGCGTGCTACACTATGCCAACACATACCTATCACCGTATTCGTGCATTTTCTGAGAACCAGCTGTGTTCACTAGTTGAAATTTGTAGTGTCCTTATGAGTTTGCCGTTCAGTTCATGTAACTTTTCAGGACAGAATTTGCACAGGGAGGGAAGGGAGACCATACAACATGACTGCTGCTAACAACTGTCTCTTTAGTTTCATGGAAGGATTAAAAATAACAATATCACTGGATATGTGCTTATATTGTGCACAAGTTCTTTCAGAGGGAAGATGTAAGTTGTGATATAAAGGCATTAAACCACGATAAACAGTATTTGCATAAAAAGAAAGGTAAATATGTGCAGAATAATTTATGTTCCTTGTCATCTAGAAAGGACGCTTTTTTTGCATTGACAATGAGGGCCGGCTCACACGTTTTATTTATGTGGTATGCCTCACTGATTTCTCTCGTCAATTCTTCACCGTGGGTGGAAACAGATGAACAATCTTAATTTAGCCTGAGGCCCTATCGCGGCAATGCACGGCCTAGTTGGACGAGCATACTGGTGATTGTTTTGGCACACATTTGGCACATTTAGCTATGGCCAGTCTGCCCTGTGTACATTTGACCACATGTGAAAGGAATACAGTACACTGCCTCTCGCACACACTAGACAAACTTGCTTTAACCAAGCAAACCTCGTTTGCCTGCTCGCCTTTCTCAATTCACTTGTGTAGTGTTGTACATGTGTATACATATGTATGTGTGTACAAATGTGTATCCCTAGCAAGCAATCTACAAGCGAATTGAGAAAGGCACCCAGGCTAGGGAGGCTTGCTTAGTTTAAAGATACCACCAAATTTGTCTTGTGTTCGTTAGCAGTAGTGTAGTCTATTCCTTTGATCATCTGTATATTTGGTCAAATGTACATTGGGCAGACTAGCTGGTGCCTCAACATGCACCCAGGAGAGCACCATATGTCCCACATGACAATGCATTGACATGACTGATGCTATGCATCAGATTTAGATTGTTAATCTGTTTTGTTCACCTCTGGTAACTGAATGGCCAACAATAACAGTAAGGAATATCACTTAAATACTGGGACGTGTCAGTCCGCTCTCATTATGATTGCGTGAAAAAGAGGAACACTCTCTAAATGACACAGAATAGCAATCACTCTGTGCTTTCTAATTCTATTTGATATGCAACATTTGTCCTCATTCTAAAAGAATGTTTGTGCAGTACAAGTGCACATGCAGTGTAAATATTTTCTGTATTCCTTCCCATAAAATAAACATATAAACATTGAATTGGTAGCTTTTGTGCCCTGTGGTCTCTCTTCTGTTCCTTGTGTTGTACGCAAAAGTTAAACATGAACATGCACCAACTTTCTCAGTTACTCGTCAGTCAGTGTTGATAAACTCAAAATGTTTCCAGCCAGAACATTCTTACCATTTATGTCACATCCAATCAGTATAGTACTAGTCTGGCTTTTCATAAAGCATGCTAATGTACTTCTGCATTTATAGTTTATGTAATGATAGCCTAACACCACAAGCCAAGAGTTGTAGAGATACAAGCTGTATTTCGGCTATCACTAATTGCTTAGCGGGTGATCAGAGGCGGATACTAAGAGAGCTCTTCTGATTGGCTGGTACAAACCGTACAACACCACAGTAACTTTCTCTTGAGCGAGTTGGTCTTTGCTAAATGCCATGCTGTTGTAGTGCAACAAACTGCAAAAAGAAAGATACGAAAGGACAGAAAGAAGGGAAAGAAAGATGGCACTACACTCACCACTGTTTATTAGGCACAAAACTTGCTACATATATATTGCGCACACTCTTGACATCAGGGGCAGCAAAAAGAGCAAGTGACAGGTCATGTTGTTCGTGTGAAACCCAACATTTTCATTTCCACATCATATAAAAACATATGTTTGACTAACACATGCTTGACCACTGATCCGAATGTGATATGCCTCTAGTAGTTCCCGCGCGGTTTTATCTCTACTCTTACCTGGGATTCTCACCTCAGAAAAACGTGGCTTACAGGAGCACGATTTGCAATGTGCAGAGAGATGGGTGGTCATACCCTTTTCTAAATTGTTTTTGTTCCTTCATTCACACAATGGCCAATCTGCCCGACACAGGTTTTCCCATAACTTAGCGGTGTCTGGTAAACCACAGCAGTGGACCGCTTTTCCACATAGCTTTTTTGTCTAGTTTCAAGCATCATGTCCAGCAGCTTTTAAATTCCATATTTCCTCATTCGGTCATCACCTAGTGGCAGAAACCTCGCTGCAGCAACTCAGATGTAACAATAATCCGAAGGGGAGTGAGGGAAGTAAGCAAGATTCCCAAAGAAAGGCTCAGGTGGCACCTTATTACCACAGGGTGAGCCACAGCCTCAAGGCGGTGAACAGGTATGAGGTACCTGTTGTTTTCTTCCTCAAACAAGCTGTCTTGCCTATGTCCCCGAATCATAGAGTGTGCAGTGCAGACGTACATTCAAACATGCAAAGTGCTACGTGGAAAAGTGTTCCACTGCTGTGGTTTCCCAGATACCGCTAAGTTACAGGAAAACCTACATCGGGCAGACTGGCCATTGTGTGAACGACTGAATGAGGGAACATGCAAACAACTTAAAAGCGCATATGAACGCCCATTTTTTCTGCGTATTGTATACTGTGCTGCTGTACTGTAAGCCACGTTTTTCTGTGGTGAGAATCCTAGGTAAGAGTAGCGATAAAACTGCGCAGGGACTGCTAGAGGCATATCACATTCGTATAACTGGTCAAGCGTGTGTTAGTCAAACATCTGTTTTGTTATATGATGCAAAAAGAAATTGTTGGGTTTGACGCAAACAAGATGACCTGACACTTGCTCTTTTCTTCCCCTGATGTCGAGAGTGTGCGCATATATATGTAGCAAGTTTCGTGTCTAATAAACAGTTGAGTGTGGCGCCGTCTTTCCCTTTTTTCTGTCCTTTAGAACCTTTCTTTTTCCAGTTCTTTGTGCTGCAACACCATGCCGTACAACCTGTACCACTTTCTACGCTTCACAAAGCTGAAAGTCAACTTGGGCTCACTGAAACTGGTTATGTATTGCTTGTGTAGTCTCTTTAAAGATTGCTTTCAAACAGAGGTAAGCCATATAATTTTGTGTGGAGCCCCTACACTAATGCTACCAGCAGTTAGTGACATAAAACCAATGGCCGATTGCACAAACAATAAAAATTCATAAAAAAAGCTTGATGTCAGATTTCTCAGGTTCCTGTAAACAAAGCAAATTAGCTGCTTTAATGAGAAAGTTTGGCAGACTGGGTGGGAATAGAACCTGGGGTGTGAAACAAGGACACTTCTGTGATGCCACAATATCCATGTGCTTTTGGAAGTAACCGTTGCAGATGTAAACGCTACTGAGGGTGAGCTTTGTGTTGTGCCAAGAACTAGGCCCTTATATATCGCTTGTCAGTCCCTTTAAGGTGTGCCTACTGTGTGTGTCATATTGTGCACGTCACATTGCAGCCATCTGGTTCACTAAAGATGCTTTCACGTTCCCACACGTAAGCAGTCTTAACGTGCCTCTGCCCTTTTATTGCAGGTACACCTAGGAAATGTATACATTGATGAGGAGTGGCACCTGCTCTAGTGCCATGGCTAGGACTCCGTGTTCTGCAAAGAACTGGCGAAACTGGTGTGGGGAGTTCTGGCACTCAGGATAGGAGCATCACAGGGGCTCTTTGGTGGTGCCTTCTGAACGACCGCAATGTCATTGAGAAGCCGGCATTGAGCCTCCATAAATTGGAAGCTGTGGACAGTATCATCGACATTGTTTCAAATTTGTTTGTGTAATGTTTGTAACAATACACGTATAACAGTGAAATGATTAATTTTCCAGATGCACTTGATGCATATCTTTCGAGCTGTGGTGCCCCTGACAGTAGCCTAGCAGACATGCCTAGAGAAATTAAGTAAGCATGTAATTGCATACATGTGTACATGCAGTAAACCTCATTAATTTGAAGTCGTGGGGGCCATGCGAAATGTCAGGACTAAGCAAACGCAACTAAAATGGTTTAAAATATATATTTATGTTTTGGCTTCGCACGGGAGCCTTGTTCACAATGAAACCAGCAGCAGAGTAGGTAGCGTTCTTATCTGCAGCTCAAAACACGATTAAGGTACTTGGCATACATGGACATGGATGATTAGAGATTCAAGATAACGACATGTAAAATGATTTCATTCCTTAACAAACGAGCGATATTTTTCCTAGCTAATTGTGACGTAGTTGCACAGTGCTCGGCCAGGGCATTCGATGCAAAGTTTCGTTTCTAGACATCGTTCCTGTGCTGTTTGTCTTTTGTTGGAGTTACCGGTTTCTTCGGTGTAGACATACTGACAGTTCGCACACCCAAGGCCCTACACTACGCCTGGGAACTTGTTTTTTTCCGTACGGTCTTTCACATGCATGAGCTCGTGTTTAAATTTTGGAATGTGCACAGCCTCCACATCATATGACCACAACGCATGCAAGGGCCTTGCTTATGCAGGGGACATATGGTATTGAAGCCCATCTTTCGGGGGGGTCCAGGGTGGGTGGGTACTGCGCAAGCCAGCTGGCACCCTACTGTGTCAATGGAGAACTCAGGGTATCCACAAGCCATCAATTCCCAGTGCACAAATGAATTGTCTGCCATGTGGTCTTCTGCTGTTGTGCACACATTTTTCACCCAACAAAGGAGAGAGCAGACAACAGACCTTTTTTGCGAAGCAGGGTGCACCAGTGTGTAGTTGAGGTAGCGCCCCGTGTGAGTTAGCTTCCTAAACACCTCGAATAACAGGTTTGGCCCTTTACGTTGCACAAGGCTGTCCAAGAATGACAGTTGGCCTTAAGATTCCAATTCTATGGTGAACTTAATTGCTGCTTGCATTACTGTTTAAGTGAGCCGTGAAGAGGTGAACATTCTGTTGTTCCAAAACTCTGAAACAGTCGACATATCTGGAGAAGACCTTAGGTGTCGATTAAACGAATTAACCTTGAGTTAAACCTCGACCTCTGCACGGCTCACTTAAACAATATGCAAGGAAAATTAGGTTCACCATAGAAGTGGAATGTGAAGGTCAACTGCCATTTTTGGACACCCTTGTGCCACGTGAGGGGCCAAACCTGTTATTCGAGGTGTTTAGGAAGCTAACTCACACAGGGCGCTACCTCAACTACACATTGGTGCACCCTGCTTCGCAAAAGAGGTCTGTTGTCTGCTCTCTCTTTCGTTGGGTGAAAAATGTGTGCACAACAGCAGACCACATGGCAGACAATTCACTTGTGCTGTGGGAATTGATGGCTTGGGGATACCCTAAGTACTTCATTGACTCAGTAGGATGCCAACTGGCTCACGCAGTACCCACCCACCCTGGACCCCCCAAAAAAACGGGCTTCAATACCGTACATCCGTGGCATAAGCGAGACCCTTGCTCATGTGGAAGAGCACGGCAGGAAGAACAAATCCTGACAGGCTTGCCAACTGTCACGAATTTCAGTGCTCCAGGAATGGACAGAGACGCAATGAAAACATGTTGAATATTTTTCCCAAGACAACATAACCCAAAACAAATGGACAGCAAAGTAAATGCGCACAAAATAAACCCTGTACACAAAAGAGATATTCACAAAACTAGGTATATAATCAAAACAAATTAGATATTATCTGTATAATGTTTATAGTCTGACTGGCCAAGTGACATAGTCCCCAAGAATTGAATGTTCTGACTGTCAGAGTAGCAGTGAACGTCGGCATGGAGTGGTACAAGATGTCAGTCTGCGTAGTTCCAACACAGCGTAGACATAGACCTTCATTGTGAGTGACGAGGTTGTAGCCCCCTTACGAGACTTGCATTGCACAGGACGCAGTCTGGACTAGTCGGGCATTGTGTGGCTGACGTGGTCAGGTGATTGTGGCACTGGACAAGGCCGGTTACAGCAGTGTAGCGTTGGGCCGGGGTTGCAGAGCATAGTCATGGCGATGTAGTCAGGTCTTGGAAGCTGTTGTTGGCCAACTCTTGGATGTCCTCTCGTCTGTCCGTGGTCCCAAACTACTACTTCCCATCTCCAAAGCACAGCTAGAGATGCGACTGCTGTGCTTCTCATCCATGTCAGCAATGCGCGCTCCTTGATTTTCCTCCCCTTTTCCTTAAATTTTTCTTTGACACTTCACATGCTTCCTCACCTCATGTATCCATTCTCCATTTCACTGACCAATGTCGTCTGCTCCACATTATCGCACATGCTCTGCCGGTGACTCGTGACAGTGTGAAAAGGGAAAGCATGGCAGCAAACATATCCACATGTCAGTCAGCACTGTGTTTGTCTTTTGTTTTATCTCATCTGTTGGTACTGTTCCTTGCCAAGGTGGTTTGTATTGAACATATGAAAAGAGTGCAGTGCAAACCGGAAAAGAGATAGTACCCCGGCTTGAATGGAAGCATACTCCTTGACTTCAGTTGCCCAAATGGCCAGGAGTGTACACCTTAAGACACTAGTTTATGGCATTGTAGGTCTTGAAGGCCGTGGAATTGGCTAACATGGCTAACACTTTTCTGCATGCTTCACTTGATGATTCTCGTAAACCGCAAGTGTTCTCAGCATTATGTTCAAATGCCTTATGCCATTTTAATGTGATATTTAACATGCCGTCCTTCTCTGCTACTAGTGCACTTTTTATTTCGTTGCTTATATGTACCTTTTATTTACTTATTAGTTGTGTAATATCTGCAGTGTCATCGTCTTACAGCGACACTGTTACGAGGTGTTTCACAATGGTTACAGTCTATATTCTTTTTTTATTTATGTGCAATATATGCAGTGCCATTGAGGCTTCCAACATCTTATGTGATGCTGTTAAGAAAAGTTACACTGTGGATGCAGCTGCATTAAATGTAAATGCAATGCTGGTTCGGAGCCTTGAACTTGTTTTGAAACATAATTATCAACAATTATAAAATAAAAGTTACCTGCATATACCTTGTTTGAATACGTAGCTTATTTGCACGGTTTCTTAATAATTCATAATTTTTGTTGCTCGCGTTTTATTATACTGGCTTTGTGTTAAGTCAGCAAGGACCTTGTATGGCTGCTGCCGTAAAAGCAGATGCCAAGCTGCTGCTAGTCTGCATGCAGGCTATCACTAATACAACCAGCCTTGACCATGCTCGAGCGCAGCAGCACTTGCTGTGTATAAGCAAGGCTGTGAGCCAGCAATCAGGTCCCTTATTCCTCTAAAGGGTGTGAGAAATCTCTTATAACAATGTTGTCAGATTGGCACAGTAAAACTTCATTTGGGCCTAGTTGGTACATAATTCTGAACTTGATGTTACAGTGCAAACACCTAAGACGAACCACAAGAAGCGCCAGTGTGTATCGTGTCTTTTTGTGGTTTGTCTTAGGTGTTTGCGCTGTAACGTTAAGTTCAGATTGGCGCACTTCTCTGAAAGATTTTTTTTTTACTTTTTATCCTTCCCAAGATGTTGTGGAATGAAGCTTCCAAAAGTTGTCATCTCAACTAGTCCACATGTTCTTTTATGATGCGGTCTGCAGCACTGCCTGTTTTTTGCCTTTAATCGTCAGAAGTGAGCCCAGGCGGTGGTTCTGAGGCTCTGTAAGCCTTCTTGCACCAGCAGCATTGTCCAGGTGGAATATCAGTAAGGAAGCTTGGATGATGGCCATCAGAAGCCCACTTATCATAATTCTGCCACATTTGTTGGTTTTCTTCAGACTGCTTTTTTTTTTCAATGTTATTGTGTTAAGAAATTTAAGCGTGGTGTATGTTCGGAGCTAAGGACTTGATCCACCGGCTTCAAAGTTCCTAGAGTCAGTCTGTGCAAGGAATTGTGAGGCGGTGCTGCTATAAGGGCATTCACTTTCACCCGCTCTTAAAATCGGGGTGCAATACAATGAACATTTTACCATCCCTTACGACTCTCTCTTAGCCACTATGTTTGCCTTTCGGTAATATGGGGGAAAAAGCAAAGCTGAACTCTGCTTTATTTAGTCCACTCTGCCAGCTTGTCACAGTAAAAATGGCTCTGTTAGTGCCTACCAGAACTTTCATTCTCCTAATCATTTAATTTTTAAGTGCAATAAGTGTTTTGGCGTCTTCTCAACTTTTTGCTGCTTTAACTCTTGCACATGTCAATATCAATGAGAAATGATGTCCTCTTTACCTTTTGTAGTACCACAGTCTATATTTGTCAGAGAATGCACTGTTATAGCTATGTTATTTCTACAATGACTGTATTGCACCTTGTTTAGGCACTTGTGGCTGATTTCCATGTATTTTTTATGTACTTCATAAGGTCTTGGCTTAAACCTGCAGCTGGATGAGTTGCTTTCTATTCTTACTGTTTGGTTTGTGCTGATAACACATGGGCAAGAAATAATCAAAAACCAGTTGAGAGATTGTGCTTGCGTCGTCCATTTCTTCCTTGCCGCTGCTTATGCAATAAATTTATTTTCTACAAAGAACTACTTTGCTTACTTTTGTTTGGATCTTCTAGCTTGCAAACCAATATATTGTGTATTTCTCAGTGTGGAAAATCAATATTGAAAATTCTTAAATTGGCATACTAGCCGAGTCATGTGAACAGATACTCCCATATGTTGCTGTAAAACCTCCATGATCAAATTAAAAAAGTATTCCCATAGCTTCCTGCAAAAGCTCCGTGATGGATGTAAACACATGCTCCCATAATTCCCTTCATAAGCTCCTTGATGGAGGTAAACATATACTCCCATAGTTCTCTACAAAAGCTCCGCGATGGAGGTAAACACGTGCTCCCATAGTTCCCTGCAAAAGCTCTTCGATGGAGGTAAACATTTACTCCCATAGTTCCCTACAAAAGCTCCGCGATGGAGGTAAACGCGTGCTCCCATAGTTCCCTGCAAAAGCTCCGCGATGGAGGTAAACATATATTCCCATAGTTCCCCGCAGAAGCTCCGTGATGGAAGTAAACATATACTCCCATAAGTACCTCCACAACCTCCGCGATGGAGGTAAACATATACTCCCATAGTTCTCTACAAAAGCTCCGCGATGGAGGTAAACACGTGCTCCCATAGTTCCCTGCAAAAGCTCTTCGATGGAGGTAAACATTTACTCCCATAGTTCCCTACAAAAGCTCCGCGATGGAGGTAAACGCGTGCTCCCATAGTTCCCTGCAAAAGCTCCGCGATGGAGGTAAACATATATTCCCATAGTTCCCCGCAGAAGCTCCGTGATGGAAGTAAACATATACTCCCATAAGTACCTCCACAACCTCCGCGATGGAGGTAAACATATATTCCCATAGTTCCCTACAAAAGCTCCGCGATGGAGGTAAACACGTGCTCCCATAGTTCCCTGCAAAAGCTCCGCGATGGAGGTAAACATATATTCCCATAGTTCCCCGCAGAAGCTCCGTGATGGAAGTAAACATATACTCCCATAAGTACCTCCACAACCTCCGCGATGGAGGTAAACATATATTCCCATAGTTCCCCGCAGAAGCTCCGTGATGGAAGTAAACATATACTCCCATAAGTACCTCCACAACCTCCGTTCAGCAGCGGAGTAAATCTTTTACTCCGCCTACCCGGTGTAAATTTACCTCCCATCAGGGAATGCGCTAGAGGACAAGTCATTTACTCCCATCTCGGATAATTTTTGCTAACAGTGTATGCCTGCCGGCCGTATCGCTGTTACCGGAGCCGTCAGTGGACAACGCGCCGTCGTGAAGTGTTCTGTCACTTGCAGGGGCATAATTGTATTGACAGTGTTCACGTAAAGCGAAGCAGTGTTGTGCAGAGTTTTTATATTGCGTTTCTCGACGTGAATCTGAACTCAAGGTGGGGGGGGGGGGGGCTGGATCTGGGCGGAGCTTACGCGCCGCTCGACCGTTCGGATACACGCACGTTGGATCGGACGCCGAATCGTACCGTGTGTCCCCTGCTTAAAGCTCGCTCATGGTTCGGTGTTAGTCCCTGTATATTCTGTATAAATAAGGAAGCCTACCTATAGGCACTGTAAACCCAACAATTGGGGCCTAAATGCCTGCCCTCCTCCCAGCTACAGTTTCGTTTGAGCGACAAAGTCTGATTTCGAAGGCCGTGCTTTTGCAAACTGCATGCGACTGAAGCGGTTGCGAATCTTGAAGGCGACATCCGCTTCGTTTTTTTTATATATATAGTACATTTTCTTAAACTTCGTATAAAAAAGTGCATATTTATACAAAGTTAACACTTTTGGACTCGAGAAATTTGTTAAAGTGTCCCTACCGATTGTTGTTAGGAAAAAACACGTAATTTTCTCATTTACGACACATTTTTCTAAAAACCGCAGAGTGGCGCCACTGCAGTATTTGTTTGGTCGACATACCACGTTGGTTGTCGTTATAGTGCCTAGAATATACTGGCTAGTGTGCCGTCCACCAGCTCTTTTCAATGGCCGAGCGTGGCGTCGCCTGCAATGAATGCCCACGATGGCCGGTAGAGGTCGCTGCCACACGGGTGGGTGCAGACTGCGTGTGTCGTCTGCTTCGCATATCAGTTTCGCAGCTGTTGCGTCGGTTTCCGTGTTTGCGTTTTCAGTGTTATAGCAGCGTTGCGTGTTTGTCCTTGGTGTTGTCAAAGAGTGAGTGCGTGGCTGTTATGTTCGTGTGCCTGTCATTGCGAGATCTATGCGGCGGTGGTGAAAAAATGCCGAAGCTATAGAAACAGTGCGAGGAGAGGACCTGCTTTGTGCCGTTGTGTAGAAGCAGTTACCGCTCGAACAAAGGGCGTGTATCCTTGTTCACTCTACCATCTGATACGAAGCGGCAGCAGAATGGGCAAGAATGATCAGAAGAACGGGCAGAAGGCCGGCACCAACTGCTGCGGTTTGTGAAAAACATTTCGAAAACAGCATAGCCGAGCGCGCGTTCTCTATCACCGTGAATGATGTTGTCCACGAGATTCCCCGCGATAACACACGCCCACGGTGGAAGTATTCTTCCATCGTATGCTAAGCATTATGCTAAGCATTCAGCTTACTTTTCCTGAGTACCAGGGGAAAAAACAAGAAAAAATGAGCAGTAGTGCTTTGATCTACTATACTGCAGGTTATGTTGCACGAAAGATCACTGCCCAAAATTCTTGACCACATCGTGCAGGCTTCTTTTACGTAAGTAAAGCTGAAGCTAGAAACGACGCTGCTTCATTATTGTACTTCCCATTTTGACAATGGAGGCCTTGCTTGTCTATCTTAGCCAGACGTTGTCAACCGCTGTGAATGCCGTGGAAGATGCTTTTACTGTGTTCTTCAGCAGAAATTAACAAGGTACCAGTAGCGAGTCTAGCTGATTTTTCAGGTCAGCTGCAGACAGCTGGCATTTTCCCAACTAGGGTGACCAGAACGTGAAAAACCAGCTTTGAAAGCGCTTGCAAAGTTCTTTATTTTCTTGAGGTTTTGGGTTTTTTTTTGTAAAAGGCATCAACAAAGAGAGGGAAGCGCAAAGGCAACGGCAGAAGCTCCTTAAACTACGTCACTGCGCGATCTATTATCTTCATGTATGTGTACATTATTTCATCTAGGGCTGTCTTATATGCCTCCGTTTGACTGTTCTTACGCATGACTAAAATCTTTGTTACGCTTAAATGAAATATCTGTTTCCTATTTTTGTTCACGTATATCAAACATAAAAATAAATCTGCACGTATTTACCAGGTATTAAAAAATGTATAGTACACAGAACACCACGTGCAGTCCATTTTACAGGCATTTTTTTTTTTGCTTGTTATCCTATCCTCAGGGTCCAACGGGAATTATGAGGAGATGGGTACATGGTTTACAAACAATCAAAAAACATTCAAACCTATGAGGACAACAATAATAGGCAGAAATAGCAGCAAATAAAATAAAAAGAAAGAACAGACAAATTCAAGTCATTTCAAAAGATGATCGGTTACAGCGGTTTTGAATGGTTATGCATTATTATAACATCAATAGAACAGTAACGTAACCTTAGAATTCCTTTACTTTATTAGAATGAAAAATGTTACCTAAAACTTACCCTTAAAAATTACGCTGCCATCATCGCTAGAATAAAAAAACAAGTGTCCTTAGCTATCGCCGAAGAGACACGTACGAAGGCGATCGCTTTGTAAAGCCTACTCTCACCCTAATCCTCCTTCATCCACCCTAATCCTCCTTCATCCACCCTAATCCTCCTTAATTAATACAGCTTGATCCCTCTAATTCAGCCTAATCCCTCTTAATCCCATCACAATTATCAATAATTAAATTTGCGAATCATTTAGCATCTCTTATATACGGCTGGACGTGCTTTGGTTCGTTTCTGGCCTTCCTTGGATCGTGTGATATGTTCTGTACCTCGCAACATGGCCTTGGAAAATGGATATCAATGCATTTGCCTTAAAAATTACGTTTTCCAGCATAGAAACACATCAGGTTCCCACCTCGAAGCCCAGCTGAGCACACGCTTTTCATGCAAGCGACAAGCGCTAGAGAAGCCTGTTGTAATCAAAACAAACCCTGATTTATAAATCAGCTGCCCACATTTGAACTGTGCTGCTGCTACAGCTTAATAAAAACAAAAAGCGCAGCAGCCCGCTTGCCGATGCTGCGGAAACACGGCGGGCTACGAAGACCGGATTGTGCCGCGGCACCCACCTGCACTGCAGCGCCCCTAGCGGCAGCCGCCGGCATTCATTGCATTTGGTGCCACCCGGGAGGCCGCGGACGGCACACTAGCCAGTATATTCTAGGCACTATAGTTGTCGTAAAGTGCGGTATTTGAGTTATATTTTAGAAGAGCCTAGACAAAATGTGCTCCTTGTCATGTGCAGTAACCATCGCAAACCCTCCGGACTCGTGTAACGCCGTTAGTTCGCCGTGTGTTTCGTGCAATCTACCAGTGTCGACAGTGAGTGTCTTACTACAGCGCCCGTCCGAGGTGCCTTTATTCTGCCGAGCTGCTTGCCCGCGCTCCCGTGAAAAGTCTGGTATGGAGCTTCGAATCGTAGTGTATGGAAGGCTGTTGAAGGTTGTGCTTTTGTGGAGCTGGAGTTCATCGGAAGTTCTACAGTGCTTGCGCCAGGAAGACGTCGGTGCCTCGGTACCTTTGAGACGAAGGAGCGTTGGCCAAGTCTTTTTGAAAGGTAAGCAAGTTTGGCCCTTGCGCGCATTCTTGAACTTATGATTTACGTAATGAACGTTGTGTAACTAGCTAGAGCAAAGCGCTTTCTGATCGTAGGTTGGCCGTCTTGCTGTGCACATTTAGCTAGCAATTTCACGAAGGCTTCTTCTGATGTTACAGTAAGCGTACTTGCATTCTGCTGTAAAATATATGCTACCCGCCTTGATTGCTATGCCTGAATGGGCACACAATTATGAAAACACTGAAAGTTGCTGTTCGTTCGGTAGTTTTCTGGCAAGAAGTTATTCGTTATATATGCATTCCCGCAAGTACAGTACATGTGTAATGTATCCGTCGATGTATCATGGGCTTCGCGCGTTGGCACACGATTCCTATGTTTGACGCTTAACCGGATAGAAGCTTGTATGAAGATTTTTGTATGTATACAGTTTGGTTTGGAGGACCACGTCGCGAGAACCTGTGTATTGTTTATGTTCTTGAGTGTCTTCGCGTATTTGTCTTCTATGTTGCAAACCCGACATAGGCCGATATTACAGTAACGAAGTTTATTTTTAATCGAGACATTTCAGACACCGGCCTTTAAGAAAGACATAGACCAACCAATTCTTACGAACGGTATGCCAGCTCTTGCAATCGTAGGTTATACGGCAGTGCGTAATAAAGTAAGGACTGCGATTTTGTAGCGATACTTACCCCTCGATTCTATACCACTCTTGTCGCCCACCGCAAACGGCCGGCTGTTCCAGTATGTAGCACGGGCCGGGGCGGCGGTCAGACCACTTACGAATAACGAAAAGGAATAGCATCGCTACAAAATCGTGATCTAGCTTTCAGAATGCTTTTCATGTGCTCAATATTTTTGTTTAATCCAATGCGCCACGTTTTACTGCTTATATGAGTTTTGTTTTTGATTGTCCTGGTAGCCTGTTGTTGCTGATTTCGTTCCTCCCTGAAACTTCTCTTGTTACAAAATATCAGTGTAACCTCCTTAGATATAACAAAGAGACATTTGTGCAACCAGGCGCAAATTCATGCAGCTGGCTGTGTGAGGCTCTCTTTGCAATTCCACATGGCACTGGTCAATCACAAATTCCCAGGTTCACAGCACAATAAATTAAACATTTCTTACTTTTGAAGGCTATGCGGATTCTGGAGGCATCCCTACATCGAGCAGGAACCTGCTGCACTGCTGGAAGCTGGACAGCACGACAATAAAGCACGTGATCTGCGTGCTTTCTCAAAGGTGCGTACAAAACTGGCGCTGCCTTTCGAGTTGTAGGATACATTTGTGTTATATGCAATCATTTTACTGTATTGCCATTTTCAGGATTTCTAGTGGCTGATCACGAATTTTATGTTTTGGTGGAGTGCCCTCAGTTTAATGAATTTACCTAAAGTAGCCTCCTCTGAGTTAAATATAATTGGGCGCTTGAGTAATTATGCCTTATATACTCCATATAGACTATATTAATCTAGCCAAAATGCCTTTTTAAGAACCATGAATTCAGGTTTCGCGCCTTGAATAATGTGCTCTAGAGTGTAGAAAAATGCGTTGTACCACCTAAAGACATAGTTTATGCAAAAGTGCCTTAAGCAATGCTTTCGCACAAAAGTTGTATCATCAAGAGTTTCAGAGAAGCCTGTGTGGTCGGTATGAAACATGACAAAGACAGACATAGACCAACCAAATACAACATTAAAAGCAATACATTTTGGCTTCCATATGGAAGCCTTGTTCACAATAAGGCTAAAAAAAGTGGAAGTGCATATTTAATTAAGTAAGTTTTAGCATAAGATGGGCGTGGGCTCCTTGGTTTCAGATAAACGTGTGTCCTGTTGATTGCATCTCCAGGGAATCCGGGTACAGGCATGGCTTCCAATTTCTTTCCTGGCCGATTATGCTAGACACTATCCAGTCACTATTGTGTTTAGTCATTGCGGCATGCTCTGCCAAAGCATTTGATGCCACTCTTTTCTCATCCACATCGTTCTGATGTTAACGTAGCCATTGCTTAAAGTTGCCCATTGCTCTAATGTAGATAGTATTCATATACACATGTTATGTTTCAAAGGTCAGAATTCATGTCAGTAAAATTTTTGATACGGTTTGTTACTGGGATGGCTACCTCGTTGGTTTAACATGGCTTGTCACTGGGATTGCTCTCTTGTTTGTTTAGCTTCTTGTCGGGTTCATATGGATTTGATTTTGTGCACAATGAGATGTTACACACACACACCTTGCATATACATGAAAAAAAGGTTTACAACAGAGATAACATATATGCATGGGCATATATATGAGTCAATAAAATACTCGAGCCTCATTTCTGCCTACAGAAAAAGAAGTTATTTCTCCTCGAGGGCATGACTGCTTGCAATAATGAACCTCCAAGAAAAGGTTTTCTCTAATCCGTATTTTTGATATCTAAATGCTTATGTGGCATGTACAAACTGCTTGCATCAATTTCTCATTGGGATGAGTGGTCTAAATTTTAAATTTGAGTAATAATTGCAATAAATAACTCATTTCACCTGTCTTCTAATGACTCTAAAATTCTATGCTTCTACCTTGCCAAACCTTTTATGAAATTAGTTTGATGAGGCCCAATATACAGGGCTTTCTAAATTGAAGGTATCAGTACCTATTAAAGACTGTGCTAACTAAGAAAATGCTGCTTGTGTATGTGGTTTATTCATTTCTCAGACAAAAGCTTTACACCCAAGTGCAGTCAGTAAATCGAAAACAATTGCGTCTTGTTCAATAGTTCTCGAGCACTTGTGCGTTACTATAGTCGGATACAAATTGAGAAAAAAGGGGAGGCCCCGCCCAGATGAATGAAGCGCGACGTCCGATTGCCTCCGCGACTAAAATAATCCCGCTCAAAAAATCGTGCTTAGGAAACGCACAATTCTCAGTATAAATAAAGACTTTGATGACTGGTTTAGTAGAGCTCTCATGTGCTACAGCACATGCCAGATTGCGACAGAAAAATAACCCCGTGCCTTCCACAACGCTGCCCGTCGTCTGCTCTTTAGCTTCATTGCAAGCGGCAAAAGTAGAAAGAGCAACTCTGCATGGCATTTGTGCTTGTTTACATGTACACGGCACATTTACTACTCTTGTTCCGAGCTTCAAATGAATCAGTTGCTACTGAACAAGTACTTATATAAAACAATGCATTTATCGCAACCATTACAAACCCAAGATGCTCAGTGTCAGCGAAAGCACCGTGTTAAAGGTGAGGAGGGAGGTCAAAGCTTCGCATATTTCGGGTGGCAAACTATCGACGCCCTCGCGAAAACGCCCACAAAATGTGGAGAAAAGAAGCAGCAGCACGAAGTAGGACACGTGTGCGCTCAGCTCGTGTGCACGATTTCTTTCACCACAACGAGATACCGGCGATCGAGAAGATCACTAACGAGTTCTCGAAGCATATATTGTGTTATGTTTGTGCCCTGGGATTTGCTTGACGAAAGGCCAGTGCTATGGTTTGTCGACTGTGGAGGCAGCATTGATCCCCGCATGGTGCCTGCCTGCTTCGGACACGACTACGTGCACGGCTCGAGTTTCCTCGCGGCTGCACGGCGTCCACGACGGAAGCAGCCACCGGATCACGGACTGCTATTCGGCCCCTCCCCGTCCCGGCAGCAACGCACCCCCCCCCCCTCGTTTGTCCGGCGGCGCCCGCACCACAAACGACTCCCGCTGTGTTTGGGACAGTTTCCAAAGGAGGGCTGTGTTTCGACCCAGTGCCTTGCAGTTGGTTCCCTTTGTCTTATGCGGGCCATAAAACTTGCCCGGCGCACCATTCTGACCGACCGCCAAATCGTCCTGACGCCGCAGCACGGTTCAAGGAAGCGCCGGCCACCGAGAGCGGCGTTAGGACACCGGAGGCTGCCCGGACCCTCTCTCTCACGACCTTGTTTCGTCTTTGGGGATTGTCTGGAAGATCTTTGGGCTGAGGGGTGTTATTTAAGCAGCTTGCAGCTGCTCTGTTGGTCTCTGTCCTGATAACGACGACAACATGTAAACATTGTATAAAGAATTATTCGCAGAGAAAACTCTCCTCGTCTCTGACTCTGCGTGAAGCGAGGTCCAGACCTCCTGCCAGCCACACATACCTCGGCAAACGCAACAATGGATCTCCCATCACTGAAGCGGTGTACTGTGTGTCAAGCACAGCAGCCAAGCATTCTCCCGTGACCTCTCAAATAAATAAGCAGTTCACTTGATGACATATTCCTTCTAATGGAAGCCCAATTCTGAAAAAGCAACGTCCTGCACAGATGATGCTCAATATAAGCGTTGGCATGGAAACGTGCTGAAATGCCGGAAAATTTGAATGCAAATGCAGTTATTAACTCTGAATAACTATGTGGGGCCCGAAATGCTCATTCGGGCAGCCACTGTCCAGCTTCACGCGAAAAAGCAGTAGTCAACGTGAATAAAATTGACAGCCACTCTTAGCAGCTTGCACGCCAAAGCACATTGTGCTTTGCGTGCAGTTGTGCTGCCCCTACTGTTTTTTCCAGCCCGTTGAGATGAATAATGCCAATGTTAGATAGGCCCAAAATACTCTATTGGGCAGCCACCTATGAGCATGACGGGCCCTGTGATGAAATAACAGTCATCAGGGCACGCTTCAAAGGCACCTTTAGCAGCCTGCACGTCAAATCACAGTCATACCGCAGCCATTGTTGTATTTGTTTATCTGACCGGGCAAGTAACACCAATGTAAGCACAATTATTCACCCTGAATAGCTCTGCTAGCATTGTGCTAAAAAATGCTGAGTGAAGTTGAATGTGTTTTATTGAGGCAATTATTTAATTTACAAGCCATCGGCATGTCGATCAACGGCCAGGTTCAGACAATGTCATTTGTGAAGTAATAAATGGTGAAAGTTGCAAAAGCTCTCAGTGCACTGCTTTGCTGGGCTCCATTCACAGAAGAATGTCTTTGCAACGGCGAAAGTGTCAGACAGAAATCACACCCCACTGCACATTGTTATTCGTGCTGAAAATTTTCGCCATCATATGGGATAGGCAGCGAAACCGTTTTTTTACTAAGACTGAATGCATGAAAAATGCAACAACATAGCAAGGTGTTTCACAATATGCAGCCTTGCATGTGCACTTCTGGCTAGCTGCCACATGCACTGACGCATAAACATGAACAGAGGTAAGAGGCAAAGTTACTGTGCAACCCACATGACGCTTTTAAGAAAATGTATCTCTCAACCTTTCTGTATTGATAGGCGATCAAAATTTGTTTTGAGCAAGTTGGTTAATCACATTGCAGCAACAACACAACAAGGACAGAAAACGCAGCAAGTAGGCAGATTGGAAGACGAGGTAGACCAGTGAGAAAGGTTTTAATGAGATGGAAGAGGCCAGTCCTGCAGTGTACAGGAGTTAGTGCTTTGAATGAGATTGGCTAATGAAAATGTGTAAGGACTTTGCTGAAAGAAAACCATCAAAAACAAATGCTAATATAAAATAAAAGGACAAATATGAGTAAGTGCAAACACGCATGGAAGCAGGAACGCTGGCAACACAACTTATGCGTGACTGGACCACAGCACGCATTCTACAGCTTGCGTGCGCGGTGAGCACTGGTGGAAAGAAATCAATTGACAGTGCTATACACAACGCTCGAACACCGCCGTTAGACGCTCGGCTATCTCACTGTTGACAACGATCACTCACGCAAAGTTGACGGCGACAAATCTTTGCATTGGAGGCTTCTTTGTCAAATATTTTCTGTTGAGACGCTCGTAGGTTTGTTTCACGCGCGCACACTTTTCTAATTTCTCCTCAGAATGGTTTTGCTCCATCACTTTACCCCCTCCGACGAAAAATGCAGCGACACGGTACACGAACTCACCCGCCGCTGACAGCAGGCACCAGACTTTGGCAAACTTTTCTTGTCCTACCTTCACTCAGGAGCGAAATAAAAAAGACATGAAACAAACAGGCAGGATGTGTGTTTGCAGCAGTCACCGAGGCATCCTGTTTTCAGGCAAAGCGTAGCGCAGCATCAGCGATGCTCGCTGCAATGTTTCTTCGCCGGATCACGGCTTAGAATAAACGCACGCAGCACAGATGCCGCATTGTAAGCTCGCAGTAATATTTCCGGCATGATAGACAATGACAAACAGTTTGGGAATTCACTGTGACGAGGCATTGACACGCACAGCTGACGCGACTTGGCCCAGTTCGAAGCCCGGGCGGCCATCTTCTCCGACGGCGGGCCACCGGCCGTCCGGCGCATGACGTCAGTCCAGAGTGCGCACCCATTAGTGGATGCTCGTGTGCATCTGCCTCGGAGGAGTAAACACCCCTGTTTTTCTAAAGTTGTATCTGACTATAATCGAGCACAGCTTGACCCTTGGACTAATACTAAATCAGGCTTGAAGCTTTCCATGTGTGCTAATCGCTAGAACAGCACCAGATTTCATTTTGTGCCAAGGGGTGGAACGCATTTGCTTAGAGCTAGGCAGATGAATGTCTTTCTTTCGCATTGAAGTTCCCAATACTTTCTAGTCTTAGGTGAAAGTACACAGCTCAGCACAATGCATGTATGGTATACGTAATAGTACTTTGTTCTTTAAACCGTATCAACAAGAAGCAGCTACTTCCGTTTTTGCAAACCTTACCTTATTTCCTAACCTTTCCTTGATCAAAACTGTAGAAAATTAATCTGTGCTTGTTCTGTTGTTTCACAGGTAGACATCGGCGACGGTGTATATGTTGAAAAGGGCCTGCTGAAGAGGCTGCGCCTGGATGCTAACAACTCGGGCTTTCAGTTCGCGGGGGGCCTCCTTAAGGCTCCTTTTACAAAAGTAGAGGTTGAAGGGAGGCGCTACACATGGATGCGCAGCAATTGTTTGTGACAGCGTCACTGCTGGCAGGCCTGGCCTGCCTTTTCGCTTCGTTCTGGGTCTTCCACGTTATCTACTCGAAAAAGGCCCACAGGATTTTGACATTTATTGAGCACTGCTTTCTTGATTTTTACCACACAAAGCCGCTGGTGAAAGCATTGGATTTACTCAATTTTTACAAGACAAAACTATTGCTAGGCAAAAAAATTTTTAGATGCACATCCTCAAGAAAGTTTCTGTAAAAATTATTTTGCCTAACGAAAGCACTCGTGGGTTCTGTGGCTGGCAGGTTGCCCAAGCCATGTAGCACAGTGCTTGCTTTAAAGGGACACGAAAGAGAAAATTTATTTGAGCTTTATTAAATCATTCTTCTACCGCACTGAAAAAACAACTCCCACCATGAGAATTGGCTTGATAAGCCAGATAACTTGCAAAAATGAAAACTGGTGTCGCCACCACCACCTTATAGTTCCTGCACCAGCTCGCTGTGATATGGAATTTGACGGTGTCTGGTCGGGTCTAGCTAATGTTCTACTGGCCAATATTGATGAATTCTGTTGTAAAGGTGTCAAAGAATATACTTAGTTGAAGTATGACTCCACACTGATGTGCGGGCACTGCATAAAACTTGAAAAATGAAAGTTATATCTTCATTTTCTCATGTATTAATCCGCTTATTGCCACAATGTTCATGAATACAGTTCTGAAAGATTGTTTTATCAGTCTAAAATGATTTACTGTTTCTCTTTAGTATCTCTGTAATGGACCTTCAGCAACAAAATGTGTGTTAGTATGCCACAGGTATTCTCAGCAGGGGCAAAAGCACCAGCAGCATGCTGAATGATTCTGTACCAACTGATAACTTGAAGGATGCCCTGTGCCACTAGGGTTAGGCCAATGTGGCTCTATGTTAATCACCACAAGTGTATTATGCAAAACTTAATGGCCCAGAAATTGGTAATTCAGGGGGGAGTTGAATTAGCTATTTTTATTTCTTTTTTTTCTTTATCATGGACTTCTCACATTACACTTTGTCACAACGCATTCACTTTAAAGTAACTGTGGAGAATAAGGTGGTTTGGTATTCAGACATGCCTTCTGTGTGTAAACAGTGTTAGATGAGCAATACAAAGATACACTATAGATGCTGACTAGCAAAATGAAGGGGTTTGAGGGCAGCTACAAGTATACATCCTTGTAGTCGTACCTGTAGCACTATGTTCAATTTGTCACACAAGCATATGGCATCCATCACAACTGCATGCTTAGAAACAGACAAGGGCAACACACTCAATTCCCTTTTAGTCTATCTAAGAAGCACTACAATTTTTAGGCAACGAAATTGAAATCTGGCTTGTACCCATAAGTACTGCAATACAGTTGTGCAACATGTTCCTCTTGTGTGGAAAAAGGGCTGCATATGTTTTCTTTGAGCACAAGGGGGAGTGGTATCAGTTAGAGCCCCTCCATCCACGCGCCACTGCCGCTTTCTTAAGTAGCGACACCCTTTGTTGTGCGCCGCCTTTTCTCCTCACACCAAACCCTGTTCCAGCATTTCTGTTTTAAAAGTTTCCGGTTCCGGCGTTACCGCTTCCTGGAGTTGTGCTGCGGGAATTTCCGCTTTGACTGCCGATGGTCAGACGCCCACGCGTGCTTAGCAGAGCTGTGGGAGTCGCCATGAGAAGAATGCAAAGGCGACAAGCTGTTATATTCCGCTGAAGTAGTAATTCGCGGTCGCTGTTTTCTAAATGCACGAAAAATGGCAGTGGTCTCCAAGCGCCAGGCACTACATTCCACTGTACGTTGTCTCTCGTGGCACAACCCGTCACAGGTTGACGTGAAACAGCGAACACGATCAGATCGCTGATTACAATAGGCGGTGGTACTTGGATGGAATCGCATTCACAGTTTAAACCGCAGCTGGTGCAATTAAAGCCTCTCCATCGACGCGAAAGTAAACAACGTTAAGAGAAACATAGCATTACTTCCACTCGGAACAGGAAGCTGCAGCTACTGAAGTTCCGCTTGACACCGGAAGCTAAGGGGGTGAGTGGCAGAGGAGCGTGGAGGAAGAGGGTAGGTTGGCGGTACTTAACCTGGTCGGCGGAAACGTGTATGGAGGGGCTTTAGTATCAGTTAATGGCTGTTTTCCATATATGTTTTGTCGTGTGTATTAGCAATCACCACTTTCCTTATCTGAGTGAGGTCATTTTTTAGAAAGTTTGAAAGTTTATAGAACATGTTGCTCATGGTTGTTGCAGTTTTCTTCCCAACTATCCATTCATTGCACTGTGCACCCATGTCTTGGGCAACTAGCTGTTTGAAGGTCAGTATGCTATCGATGCGTCTAATGATAATCTCTAGTGCCCCCTCATTTGCTTGTTGCAATACTGAAGAGTTAGATTTTGTATATTGTGTCACTTGTTTATTTTCACTGTACTTTAGTTTCACTACATATTGAATGTGTTGTGATAGTTTTTCTTTTGCAATGAAAGATATGGTGGACAGTTGCCGACACTAATGTGATAGTATGAATGCTTGCTGTATTTATCACGATTGTTTCATTTCGCTGGGGCACTAATGGTCATTAGCAGCAGATGCTAGCTGCCCTTAAGTGCAATGTTTTTATGTTGCATAGTATTGTTCATGATCCATTTAATGCACTGCACGCGCATGTTGTGGACAACTGCCTGTTTGAAGAAAATGTCTGCATATTCAGTGGGTCTAATGTGAACATCTCTACTACTGACTTATACCCCTGTCACACTGGGAGATTTAATGTCATTCGAACCGAATGGCATTAGCATCGAATGACATTATTCAGTTGCTACACAGCGATATTTAATGTCATTAGCACCGAATGACTTCCGCAATCGAATGAGTTCGAGAAACTCATTTGGCTTCTCACTTCGAAGCGAATGTGTACTCTCAACCCCAGAATCACAGCAAAACACGACAGAGCGTTTGCAAATTGAAAGCCATACTCGTAAAGAAATAATAAGCTTAAAATGTTTTAATGAACTTGTTACTTTAAAGAGACAAAATATGTACGGCAGGCTGTCGCAAAATGTTATACTCTCCAGCTCAGCAGCGTCCGGCCGCCGACACTGTGCTCGACGGCCATATTGGAAACAGTCGGTAGCCTCGCCATGTGTGTTTCGGTCAAGCAGGCATCAGGAGCAGCTGGACAAGCAATGGCAGCGGGACGGGCACATTGGAGCCACGCGGACACGTTTACATTAATTAGAATTTGGGAGGACAACCTAAGCGATCTGCGTCGTGCCAAAAGGAATCAGAAAGTGTATGCGCACATTGTGGAAGAGCTTCTTAAAGCCGGCGTTGAAAAGAGTCTCAAGGAAACGAAAACGAAGATTGAAAACCTTGGAAACAAATACAGGCAAGTACGATTTTTATTTTTGACGCTGTGCATGTTCGTTAAATAAGAAAGAAATAACTGGAATATATCGGGCGAAATAGCGTCCCAGGTTGTTTTCTAGAGCGGACGCCAGTATCATCACTTGGCGTTGTCGAAAGAGCTAATAGACGCGACGCACTTTTCTTTCACGCAGCGCATACCTTCATCGGACGCATTGTGTATCTTTTAGCATACTGGACGACGCCCCGAAATGTGATACACCAGTCCTTCGGGACGCATAGAGAAATGCGGGGCGCGTTTTGGATCGTGACCGCTCGGGATTAAAAGTGCCCCGTGTCACTGGTATTTTTCGTGCTGCGACGACTTTCATTTTCAAATAGCAAAATGTAAGCGAGTATCTCGGTGCGCGTCAGGGAACAGCTAATTTCAAGCAACAACATCTTTTCGCTACGTTGACCTTCCGAGTGTGTGCTGTACCTGTATTGTACTGCTACTGCTATTCGGGTGTGTTGTACGAACCTATGGCACAAAATATGAACTTGATAACCGACAATGCAGTTGAAACGTGGCTTTGCTTTATTTCTGTTGCAGAGACATCAATAAAAAAAAGGGCACGGGCTGTGGCCAAATAACGTGGCCCTTTTATTGGGATATACACAAATTCCTCCAGGCACTGCCTATTAATGATGACAGCCTGCTGCATGACAGTGTCTGCAACAGCAGCAGCACAGTGGAACAGGTAAGTGCAATGCATATTGTACAATACTTTCTAATAAATTTTTGCAACAGTCATGTCTTCAAGCATGCGAAATTTTTTATATCATAATTGGCGCTAAGCAAAACTATTTCTGTTTCAAGGTGCTTCCATTGCTATTGTCTGCACAACAAACTTTGGAGGGACATACCAGAAATGAATACTTGAAACATTTGCAGCACCCTTAATATTAAAGTTTATTAATCTGTGAAATGTTTCACGTGTGCAGGTTTATGTATATGAAATCATCGGAAGTGTCTCAGGAACATTTGGGTAACAATGAATTGCATTTTCATTGTATTCTTTCTTTTCAGCTCATCACGAGCATGGAATGTGGAAATGAGTTTGGCAGCGACGAGGAGGACGCCTCGGTGGGTGATGCGGCCCTTGTAGACGCCGGAGCTCTATCGTCAACACAGGGTTCGGCCACCGCCAGTGAAAACCTGTCGCCTCTGGTGTCCATGTCCGACAGCGAGGGCTCGCAAGCGCTAACACCACCAGCAGCTCGCAAGAGAGCCGAAAGACAGGCCCTGAAGAAACGGCAGCCCTCCCAGCAGTTGCTGTTGACACAAGTTGTCGAGGAGCAGCGGCAGCTTCGTCTCAGTTTGGAGAAATCGAAAGAGAAGGAGCTTCACATGCGCGAGCTGCAATTGAAGCTCGATGAAGCTGCTGCCGAGCGGGAAGATCGCTTGATAGCGGCGTTAGAAAAAATTGTTGGAAAATAGTGATACTTTGAAATAAACTGTTTTCCATTTTCTCCATTTGCTTCGAGTGATCGCTCTTCAATTGACGCCAAACACTCCTTCAGGCATGCTAGAAAACAAACTCTGAAGTATGGTTCCTACTGCGAGGTTTCAGTTCATTGTGTTTTGTTGTGCCCGTTTCCAGAAATATTGAGCAAGGGCAGCTCTCACTTCATTACCTGTCGCAGTGGATGCAGTGGTGGTATGTGATGGTTGTTCATACAGAGCATCAAATGCAGTGGCTTCATTTTCCCACTGCTGCTCCACAGTGTCTCTCAGACCTTCACAAATATTGTGTAAAATACACGATGCCCTAATTGCATGCTTTGCATTGGGCAAGGTGCATTCCATCCTCTTCATGATAAACCTAAAGCGAGCTTTCAGCCTTCCAAATGCATTCTCAACAATGCGTCTTGTCCTTGACAGGTTGTAGTTGAAAGCAGCTTCGTGTGTGTCGGGCAAGGCATTTGAGAATGGCTTCAGGAGGTTAGTAGTGAGTGGGAATGCCTGGTCACACAGAATAATTGGTTTCACCTCAACATGTTCAATCAGAGCTACGGGCAATGAGAAGTATGCGCCCTCAACCAACGTAGACAATCTCGACCTTGCATACACGTTGGCGTCGTGGCATCTGCCTGGAGCTCCAATATTTATGTACCGAAATCGGTACATATGGTCCACCATCGCCAGAAGTATGATGCTGTACCTGCACAGAAAGCAATACATAAATATGATTACGCACTTCAGTGTATTCTGCATTGCAATTTTCTGACCAAATGGTACAAGTCATTTGTGTCCATAGTGCTGCTGAAGAGACCACCGCTACTAAGCAGCAATAGTGTTGTGCCATGCTAACAAAAAATATGCTCTACAAGAAATGTAATGAAGCAACCTCTCGCAAGTCAAATTTATAAAACTTTGATAACAAACAAGAACGAAAGACTGAAAATTATAATCTTTAAATTTCATACGTAGTTTTCTCTGGACAGTAAAACGCCCATAAGAAGTTTAATATTTCCCAAACTATAGACACAAGATCCAAGCTGTGTTCGTGAAATGGTGTTATAAAAGTAAAAAAAAAACCTTTGCGTAGTGCTTACCATCCTTTATAGTTGTGGTAATCCACGGCGTTCTCCTTCGGTGGCGACACACAAAAGTGGCAGCCGTCAAGAGCGCCAATACCCTGAGGAAAGCCACTCAGAGCAAAAAATTCCCTGATGTGTTGTTTCAATTCTTGGCGGCGGATCATGTGAAGCCATTCCCCTTCAAGTTGCTCAATTACCGCCTTGCAGAATTCTCTGCACAGCACGTTCACTGTTGACCTGCCGATGCCAAAAAGGTGCGCGATGGTTCTGTCCTCTGCACTAGAAGACAATCTGTACAGTCCCACCGCCACTCGCTTTTCCACGGAGATCGGCTTCCTCAATCGTGTCGTTTGGCGCTCCAAGACGGATCTGCACGATTCCACCAAATACCTGAACGTAGGCGGCGATACACGAAAAGCTTGCTTGAAGTGATTTTCACCAAGGTTCGGCAAAGTATCTTCAAACCAGCGCTCATTTCTTTGAAATGTCCAACGCTCTCGGTGAACAATGGAACAACTTGCCATCACAGCCGCAACAGTGAACGAGTTCGCTTGAATACGCTGCTCAATTTCGTCACTCCGTCTTGACTGTGCGTCTATTAGAGCGTCTAATCGCTTCCTCTTATTATTACGCCTTGCTCGCAATGCAAAGTGCGCAGCAACTAATCGCTTCACCAGCTGCAACTTAGCGTCTTGCTCCAGTGTCGCCATGTCAGCCATTTTGTTTTCAATTTGTCGGCTACTCAGGCGGCTAAGTCTTGTTTTGGCTTATACTGGCCGCACAGTCTGAAATAGAACAACTTTTTCTACACGCAGTACTAAAATATTTTTTTTCGGTGAAGCGACGTTCCAAAATGTATTTTAAAATAAATGCATTGCTTATGAGCAGTTTACTCCTTCCTTGTTCTACTTTAGTCGCCCCGTTTTTTTCGGAATGATCGCCATTGACATCGCCACCGAATGACATTAATTTTTCGAGTGTAGCACCATGGTAGCACCTCCGCGGGCGAATGACATTCGTTGCACCGAATGCCATTCGGTTCGAATGACATTAAATCTCCTAGTGTGACAGGGGTATTAGCTTCACTACATCTTGAATGTGTTGTGATAGTTTTTATTTTGCCGTGACATATGTGGTGGGCAGTTGCCGGCACTAATGTGATAGTACGAATGCTTGCTGTATTTACCACATGGTTGTATCGTTTCGTCTGAGGCACTAGTGGCCGTTAGCAGCAGATGTCATTTGGCCTTATGTGCAATATTTTTATGTTGCATAGTTTCGTCCATAATCATCCATTGAATGCACTGCAGACCCATGTTCTGGACAACTGCCTGTTTGAAGGAATGATCTGCATATTCAGTGTGTCTAATGTGAACATCTCTAGTACTGCCTGTGTATTTGTGAATTAGATTTTGTATTGTGTGTCATTTTGTTTTCACAGTGCTTTAGTTTCACTACATCGTGAATGCGTTGATAGTTTTCCTTTTGCAGTGAGAGATATGGTGGTCAGTGGCCGGCACTAATGTGATAGTACGAATGCTTGCTGTATTTACCACATGGTTGTTTCATTTTGTCTGGTGCAGTAATGGCCATTAGCAGCAGATGCCATTTGGCCTTAAGTGCAATATTTTTATGTTGCATAGTTATGTTCATACTAATCCATTGAATGCACTGCACACCCATGTTCTGGACAATTGCCTGTTCGAAGGAATGACCTGCATATTCAGTGGGTTTAATGTGAACGTCTCTAGTACTGACTGTATATTTATCAGTTAGATTTTATATTGTATGTTGCTTGTTTTCACTGTACTTTAGTGGGATTGCACATTGAATGTGTTGTGATGTATTTTATTTTGCTATGAGAGATCTAATGGGCAGTTACCAGCCCCCAGTCTGTGTGTTAGTACAAATATTTATTATGCTTATCACAGCATTTTATAAGGCTATAGTTTTGTGATGATTAACTCATGCCTGACTTTTTTATGAGAAACATGTCAGAACTAATAAACAATCACTCATGCTTGGGATCCATGAAATCATCTTTGTAATCTTTCAATTGTCTTCGAAATATTTCCACATCAGGCCCAAGAAACTCCAGAACGGGCTTGAAAAATTACTCTCGGAAAGAACCGAGAAAACCTGATGAACGAGGTAAAAAAATACTCCGAGATCAGCTCCAACAAACCACAGAATGGGCTTGAAAAATTACTCTCAGGTAGAGCTACGAAACCTTGATAACGAGGTAAGAAAATACCCCGACATCAGTACCAACAAACTCAAGAATAGGCCTAAAAATAACTCCCAGGAATAGCCTAGAAAAATGGATGAATGAGGTAAAAAAATACTCCCACATCGGACCCAAGAAACTCGCGAATGGGCTTGAAAAATAACTCTCAGGAATAGCCGCTAGAACTTCGTGATGGCAGTAAAAGTATAGTACCACTATCGTCCCTAAAAACCTTCCCACAGATTAAAAAATTACTCTCGTTTCTACATACAAAAACCTTGGTCAGCATGGTAGTAAATTTTTACCTCGACTGGTACGTAGTAAAAAAAACCCAGAAACGGGAATGCGATACAGGACGAGCGGTTTACTCCCGTTTCGCGTTATTTTTGTTTAGTGTGCAAGTTCCTGCACGACGTACATCAAGGAAGTGCTGAAGTTGTGCAAGGCCCTGGACCCTGAGGTGACCGAAGAGGAGAAAGTTGGTCACCCTTTAAAAGGGATCGCCGAGGACGTGTACCAGTTCTTCATCGGAAAGGACAGTCTGGACTCCATAAGTGACGTCATTCGGCGCTGTCGTACATTTGAAGCCTTGAAAGCTCGGCGTATCACACCAAATTTCGGCCCCCAAGCCAACGTAACTAACGATGGCAGTGTGGACGGGGTTCCAGCTCCATCCGACTTTGCGTCAGTTATTCGGCAAGTGATGCGCGAAGAGCTTGACCGTAGTGAGGTGGCTTCCCGCTCGACTACGCGGGCTCGAGAGCCCTTTTCTCGAGAGACGTCCATCTACGCCGCCTCCGTAGACGCCCACAACTTCGCTCCTCGCCCAAGAGCGCCAAACCCTGCTATGAACGTGCATCCCAGTTATCAGTTCCACGACGGTTACTCAGCTAGACCACCTGCAGTTATACCTGCAGTTTCTCAAGAGGGGGAAGGCCGTGCCAGTAATCCTGCTACTGATAATTCCGGCGCGTCCCGTGAGCGCCCCATCTGCTTCCAATGCGGTATTCGCGGTCATCTCGCCAGATTTTGTCCTCATCACCGTCGCACGTCACCACCGTCCCATGAGCGACCGCGCACACTTTTTATCGGCGTAGCAATTGGCACGGTGACGGGACACGCTGGCCTTCTGACTCCTCAAGCAGGACAAACCACCAGGCGAATTACCGTAGCAACTCACCAGCTTCTGTGCGGAAGTTGACGCCACCGCCTTCACGCCAGCGCATGTCTCCATTTCCACGACGACGTCGCCCGCCACCGCCATCGGGAAACCAGGCGGCGCGACCAGTGGAGGTGAGGTCACCAGTCATCATCAACTATACCGCCCCTATTCCTCTGCCAGTCACCATGTGTCATAACAAGATTCGTGTTTTAGTGGACAATGTGGCTACGTTAGCCTCATTGGAGACAGAAGCGAGTGTATCCGTTACCAGCCTGGATTTCAAAACCCGACATGGCCGTAAAGTGATGTTTCGCTGGAAGAACGCTAGTGCATTTCGTGCTGTGAGTGGAGAGTTGCTCCGGCCTATTGGAGTGTGCACCGCGAACGTTTATTTCTCCGATAACGTGTATCAAGCCGAATTTGCAGTGCTTACTGAATCCACTCACAACGTAATTCTTGGCCTCGATATCCTACAACATTGCGGTGCCACTGTTAACTTTGACTGCGGTATTGGCGAGCTTTTCCTGTCTGCTCTTAACGGCAAATCTGCCACTTGTTCACGCACTCTCGCCGTCATTAAAGATGCTGTGTTACCGGCACGTTCCTTATCGAGAGTTCGAGTTGCTGGTTGCGGTGTCGATGCCGATACATTTGATGCAATTGTTGAGCCGGTGCCTTCGATGGTTGTGAAGAAAAGTGTGCTATATACCTCGACGCTTCCTCTCTGTGGCCTGCGGAACAACTACACTGTGGGTGTCAAATTTAGCTTCCCACTCTGTTGTACTACCCAGCGGTATGCGACTTGCCTCTTTTGAAGTGGATACCAGTCTCAGAATAGGCGCTTTGACTGATGACACGTCACACGAATCCCGAAAGCACGGGGCTGACGACGGTGCCCCTGAAGACTCGTCACCTTTTTTAAAAATTGTCAGCAAGTCACTGTCTTCAGAGAAGCGTCAAGTCCTGGTCTGCGTCCTTAGCTAGCATGCGTCATTATTTAATTTCACGCAGAACGCTAACAAAGTTCGAGTTCCAACTACGCGCGCTCGCCACAGGATCGGCGCGGGGTCCGCGCATCCCATCAGGCTGAAGCCTTACCGCATGTCCGCGTCAGAGCGCAAGATCACCGCTCAACAAGTCGACGAGATCCTAGCCAAGGGCGCCATCCAAGATTCCTCTAGCCCTTGGGTTGCGCCGGTTATCCTCGTGAAGAAGAAAGATGGGTCCTAGATGTTTTGTGGCGACTACCGGCGTCTCAATTCTGTGATAAAAAGGATTTGTATCCACTTCCCCGGATCGACGACGTTATCGGCTGCCTTCATTCCGCATCTTACTTCTCATCTGTAGACCTCCGATCGGGCTAGATACGCATGCATTCGGCAAAGAGAAAACCGCTTTTGTGACCCCAGACGGCTTGTTTGAATTCAACGTCATGCCATTTGGTTTGCAATGTTTGTGAACACGGTACTGCGCGGCCTGAAAGGGGATGCTTGTTTCTGTTATGTAGACGACGTCGTCATTTTAGGCCGCACTTTTGCAGAGCACAACCATCGACTGGACGTTGTTCTGACGTGCCTTGAACAAGCTGCCCTTACCCTCAACTCCAAGAAATGCCACTTTGGCCAACGAGAGGCGCTAGTACTTGGATATGTGGACAAGCAGGGTGTGCACCCAGACCCACGAAAGGTAGCTGCAGTTAGCGACTTTAAACAACCGCAGTCACAATGCGAGCTGAGGAGCTTCTTGGGTCTTTGCTCGTACTTCCGACTTATTGCGTCCAACTTTGTCGATATTTGACTTCATTGGTGCGCAATCATAACCCTTTCACCTGGAAAGAAGATTGCGATTGCTCGTTTCGTCAACTGATGTTCCTGCTCTCTTCCGGATGCATATACTTCGCCGTTATGACCCCTCTCCCAAAACAGAATTGCACTCCGACGCGAGTGGAATCGGCCTCGGCGCCGTCTTCGTCCAGAGTTTTGGTAACGCCGAGCATGCCATTGCCTATGCCAGCCGTTCGTTGGGCAAGGCCGATCAGAATTACACCGTCACTGAGCCAGAGCGTCTCGCTGTCTTTTTTGCAGTCCAGAAGTTCCACCAATATCTCACAGGCGCCGCTTCATGACCGTTACTGATCACCATTTACTTTGTTGGTTAGTTCGTCTCCGCGACCAGTCTGGCCGCTTTGCTCGATGGGCGCTACGTTTGCAAGAATTTGACTTCGCAGTCCGTTACAAGGGTGGCCGACATCATGCAGACGCCGAATGCCTTTCGAGGCTCCCTCTACCAACAGTGCACGTGACACCAACAATTTCAATGAGTTTCTGGCCCCCATCGACGACATTCTTTTTCCCGAACCTGGCCACTTTCCGGAAAGAGCAGCGTGACGACTGCAGCCTGGATGTCCTCTTCACCTCAGCTGCTCAAGCAACAGGTAAAAATAGCTTTGTCATCCAAGATGGCCTGCTCTGCAAGAATAATAATGCGGCTGATGGCACCCGCCTCCTCTTAGTTGTCCCTAAGAATTTGAGAACCCACGTGCTCCGTGCTATACAGGACGACTCAACCGCTGGGCACCTAGGTTTCACCAGAATATACCACCGAAATCAGGGCCGATTCTACTGGACTAGTATGCGACGGGATATAAAAAAGTATGTGGCGAGTTGTAACAAGTGCCAGCAATTAAAGCGCCTTAATAGTGCTCCGGTCGGACTACTTCACCCTGTGGCGCCACCATCATCTCCTTTCGAAATGGTTGGAGTGGACCTTCTCGGCCCATTCCCGCGCTCAACAAAGGACTACCATTGGATTATAGTCTGCATAGAGCATCTGACGCGTTATGCTGAAACAGCAGCGATGCCAATGGTCACGGCTCTTGATGTTTCGAGCTTCCTCCTGTCCTCCGTTATACTGCGTGACGGACCCCCTCGTGTTATTGTGAGCGATCATGGTCGCCAGTTCGTGGCCGACGTAGTCAAATATCTGTTGCGTCTTTGTGCTTGCCAGTTTCGACGCGCGACCCCGTATCACCCACAGACAAATGGTCTTGTCAAGCGCACTCACAGGACTTTGAACAACATGCTTTAAATGTACGTCGATTCCAGGCACAAAAATTGGGAGGATATCTTGCCTTCTATCACGTACGCCTGCAAAACTGCAAAGCGTGAAACTACCGGCTAGTCCTTTCTTCTTTATGTCAGACTACCCCGCAGCTTCCTCGACACCATTCTACTTTTTACTCCTCATGCGGACTCTTCTGTTGCCCAGACTCTCTGCCGCACTGAGGAAGCACACCGCATAGCTCCCTATATATGTATACGTTGATTTTCGCCTCAGCTCCGTACGTTGGCGTACCTGGACCGCTCCAAGACCAGTTGTGATTCACGACATAAGAATGCGTCGTACGACAAAGGAGACATAGTATGGCTTTGGACACCACTTGGCAAGTGGGGCCAGTGCCAGAAGTTTCTGGTTCGTTACACCGGGTCTTTTCTCATCGCCAATCGCCTAAGTGATGTGACCTATTCAATTGATCGTCTCGTTTATAATGGCTACCGGTCTGAAAAGCGGCAGCTTGTTCACGTCACCCGCCTGAAACGCTGTCATCCCCATGATTCCGAGTGGACGTATCAGTTACTCGCCCAGCGGGCTTCGTCTGTCAAGGGAGGAGTGTTGCACTAAGGCTACAGGGAGAACGGAAGAAGTGGAGAACGAAGTGCGCTTGTCTTTGCAGCGTTTCGGTGTCGGCGCAGCCCCTTTTCATCATTCATCTTTGAATAAACGCACCCCGTCGTAACAATAATGCTATAGTGTTCCAATTAGGTATACAACTTCGACCACTGGGTTGGCGTGTTGGATGGATGGATGGATGGATGGATGGATGGATGGATGGATGGATGGATGGATGGATGGATGGATGGATGGATGGATGGATGGATGGATGGATGGATGGATGGACGGACGGACGGACGGACGGACGGACGGACGGACGGACGGACGGACGGACGGACGGACGGACGGACGGACGGATGGACGGATGGATGGATGGATGGATGGATCGTTGCACTTAAAAACATATGGCGTGGTTTTGCTAATTTGTGGCAGCACAGTAAAGTTTGCTGTTCATCCATCACGGGGCAGCAGAGGCGATTGTGGCATTTTAGAGTTCTGGATAGCCACATGAAGACGATGCCCGAACCTCCGCACACTCGGCCGAGTCGCAAATACGCCAGAAATTACATTCTGAAATATTAAGTGCCAAAACCGCAATTTACTTATGAGGCATGCATCTACGCCGTAGAAAACATAACGAACGCATGCAAGGTTGCCAGATCAAATTTGAATGCCCCTCTCTGGCCGAAAATTACCGTACGGTTCTGTTTGTTTGTTTTTTTTTAGCCTTCAACTTTGTTGCTGGATACCCCCGTGCAGAGGTGCGGTCGTCACCACATTAGAGTGATTAACTCTCCTTCCCCCATTCTCCTTTCAACAAAAGCGATAAAAATAAAAAGCAAGGGACCTGGCATCGAAAGGGCGTACGCACACGTGTAAGCATCGAACAGGAAAAGTAAGCCTCAGAAAAGAGCGGCGGCAAGCGGGACAAATGACTCGACAAATGTGCGGCTCCGCCAATGGCATGGCGAACAACGCCCGGGGAGTGTGGACATCGCCGCTGTGCCCCAGTGGAGACGAACGACAAAAGGGTGTCGGTCAGTCTCGACTCGTTGCCCACGGGGGTCGCGCGGATCCTCCAAACCAGACAAAGAAAGAGAGAGAGAGAGAAGAATTCAAAAGAACGGGTCCCCTCGCGTCAGTTTTGTGGACCGTTTCCCCTCTCTCTCTCTCACTCTCTCTCTTCTGCATGAAAAGAAAGGAATGACAGTCCTCCCACAGGGCACGGATCTGCAACGAGCCGCGCTAAATCGGGGCGGGATAAAATGAAGTTGCACGAGGCGATGAAAAGGCAAATGGAGCTTGGAACGCCGGTCGAACGAAGCTGCGTGACCGAGGAGAAGAAGGAAAAAAATCGGGGCTCAGCAGCAGCTCCTCATGGCGAGGACTTCGTCTGTGTTAAGTCCCAAAGGCAAGCCCCGGAGTCTATTGACGGTGTCCCCTTTCACAACTCCCAAGCCGCCGCCCGCCGTCTGGCACCGGGTGCCGCATATATACGCTCGGCTTGGCTCGACAGTTGCCTTAGCTTTATGCTGCTACTGGCTGGCTTTGAGAGGCGCGAGCAGGGTGAAGCTATATCGTCGTGTGCGTTGAGGAGAGCGATGGCGTTGCCTCGCGAAGCGCGGGAAAGCGGCGACAACAGAAGCCACTCGACGACAATAGTGTGCCGCATATCGAGCGAGGCAGAGGGAAGCAAACGATAACCAGTAGGAAAAAGAGGGTGAAACGCACGAAACGAGACGAGACATAAAAAAAAGAAAAAAAGAAAACGTAGGAAATAAGGCTGTTGCCGTTTAAGGAGACGTGTGGTACTTGGTGAAGCAACTTACGGTCTCTGTTGAAGATTTCTTGTCTTATTATTTTTTTGCAGCAAATGCCTATAAACCACGAGTGGGGCATTCGACGACTGCCCTAACTTATAGCTTCCATTGCCACACTTTCTTCGGCATTTTTTTTCTCGCATGCCACAGAAACATCAGCTATGGGCGGACAGCCATTCGTTTCTGTGGGTGTCGTGCAAGACTGTGACGACGGCTCTCTTCGGTATCTGTGGGCTCTGGAATGGACTGCGCGCCCCTACAAATTACGAAGCGTTTCAAGGTCGCACGCTGCCAAAATAGTTGTCACCGGCGCGTTATAAATGTTAACCTACTTCCTAACTCAAGCTTTTCGCCTATGAAATTGTTTGTTCGTGATAGTACAAAACGTCAAAGAATTTGTTGTGAAAGAAAGAAAGAAAGAAAGGAAGAAAGAAAGAAGGAAAGAAAGAAAGAAAAGAAAGTATTGCGACCCTATTATGTGGTAGAGTGCCATTCACGCTATTTGACGCTGGTGCTTTCACTTGGTATTCCACTGAAGAAGTGAAATCATTTGCGCGAGCTAGTTGATATTTCGTGAAGAGCCAGAGGAATTCACAGAGTGCGCATAACGACAGTTTATTGGAATTCAAGCTATTGACTAACGAAACCTAATGTAGAAAAGCTAAAATTACACGCGCTTCCCGACAGTGCTGTTGCATTCGTTCTCCTGCTGACTACGGCCTTGCCAACAAAGCCGAAAGAGCCGTCACTCCTAGCAACTACCTCAGTATCCCTTGAAAATCCCAAATCTACCGTGTATTCTGGGAACAAACAGTAGTTTAATGTACACTCCCAAAAAGAAAAGGTCGTATTAATTACTACTTAGTTATTGCACTATTTTCTGCCTTGGTACAACTGCACTTGGTAACGGCAGACTGAATAACATTACTGACGAAAAAAGGTAGTCGGTGTTTCTAATGGCCTCAGCCACCATTTTCAAACGCAGTTAGCGCCACCAGATATGAAGTTTCAAGCACATATAATACATACACCGGACCCCCTCTGGCGTACTGCGGAGTGGGTCCGGTACACGAAGCTGTCGGAATTTTCCGGCCGTGTTGACCATCTGCAGAGCGTTTGTTGACCTTCATTCCATACCATTTTTTACTCACACTCATCCGTATATAACGATGACTGATGAAGACTGAAACTACCTCGCTGCTTTCATCAATATCATTTTTGACGTCCGTGAAGAAATTCACAGTTGACGCCAAAGCATATAACTTCTTTCGATATTCACCCGGGTTGCTACGCGGCATAATGTGCAACTGAAGTTATATCTAAGCTCGGAGGGCCCGTTTAATTCAACAGATATACTGCAACAGGGAGTTGCGAAATGCATTTTCCATGAGCTCGCGAGGATTCAGGCTGGTAACTTCTTAATATGCCCGGGTATATTTTCCCGGATTGTATTTGACACAGGGCATGTCTAAAGTGGATGATAGGCGTCGGCTGCAGGCTCGAGAGCGGAGAATTTCGGACACTGGACGTTTTTTTGGGGTGATAAATCCAGGTCCAAATGATGGCTGCGGAAGTACCACCCCTCCGTGAAATTTCCGCGAGGTGTCTGCACCCGCAGAAGAGCTATATCTGCTCTTGCAGTTCTTCTATACGTAAAGCTCTCGGGTAAGCTATGGCATAAAATTAGGGAAACTTGAGGCAAATTGTGATCGCGTACACTAATGATGTCGTTCTCTATGCATCCATTGCGAACTATACGGCTTTTGCAGCAGCCACCCATAAGACCTTTTTTATCCGCAGATGTGGAAGCAGCGTGTTCCTGAGCCCAGAAAACTTCCGGTCACGAACTTTTGGCAGCCAAGTTAGCGAAGGAAAAAGAAGCATTTTGTTCCATAGTGTACTAAAAGCCCATGTCCTGGATCCGTTCATACATCAGAAACGTCGATATCATCTATGCAGCTCTTGTGTTGTACTTCACTGTAAAATTCACTCGTAAATAATTCTGATTGTAAGGTAACACCGAGCGCTAGCTGGAAAGTTCTATATATTTATAAGCTATTGTAGCTTCAGTTAATTCGGAGGGCTTAATCGCAAGTTTTTCGGGAACTCTGTAAACATGAAAAGGGTCCCTGTATTATATTCCGCACGCACGTCCTCAGGTGCGGCCTGAGTGTCACCACTTCCAAGCATGCTAGTCAATAAAGCGGGTCTGGTTAATTTTTTTCATTAGTTTTTTTTTGCTAATGTATAAAAACAAATGAATTAACATTGCTGATAATTCCGCATACGCTGAGGCCCTCTGCTTCCGCTGTGTGTATGTGTTGGCAGCACGTTCAAGCAGAGCATCGATAATTTTTTATACGTTCACGTAAGATGACAAATAGAACATGTACAGGTGCGGTCACGGACTTACAATTTCAATTCAACGCTTATATCATACAAGCACACACAACCCGGTAAGCTATATATCTGTATATAGCAGCAAGGATCGTAGCTTGAACCCTGGGAATGTGCAATAGATTTTGATTCGCGAAGGTTCTTCATTGGACTTCTCAGACGCACGTCTTAGCCGTGAATCAGTTTATATCGCTAGCTTCGCGTTGTTATCAGACTCATTATTATCGCAACACTGAGCATGTTCTTTTTTTTTTGCCTGCTTCCAAGCTCCTAACCCTCTCTGTTTTGTCTCGTGTAAAGAGCGTATTGGTTCGCGGTTCACTCACAATTCGAACCAAAGCCCCTGTAGCGGAAAAAAAGAAGGAAGGAAGGAAGAAAAAGGAAAAGAAAGAGCGCGGAGAAAACCAACATGCGGAGGTGAGCAAGATGGCCAGATACGACAGTGAGTACTCGGTATGAATAGAGATTCGCGGGACGATATAAACAGCTGTCGCACGCTCTCGGTGCATAAGCCAGTGTGCACGGCTAAAGAGAGCGATCAGGTTTCCCGACCCTGCGCGCCCACCACGCGACCGAATCGCTCGTTTCAGGCTCTGTGATGTTGCCGACAGAAACGCGAACGTCGACGTGCGACAAAGTTGCGGAGTCGTCGTGTTATCCCTCCATATGTGAACGCGAAAAGTGTGGCGAGGTTAGTTGCCGTTGGGAAGTGATAACATCAGTTTTCTTACTGCCTCTCCCACTGCCTTTTGTTGCACTGCACTCGCTTATTTTATTATTTTTTTTTTCAGATGCTGTACATCCCATTGTGTATCCCGCGGTTGCTCCTTCTACTGCTTGCGCTTATCAGTGCTTTCTTTTTTTTTCGTATTTTAATTTCTACATTGACTATAGCTGGTGGCTTGGACACCCCGTCTTCTGAAAACGACCTCCGCAGGAAGCCCCTCTGTAAGCGTGAAGCGCAGTTCTGGCCCTGGACTTGAGAAGGCGCTGGGCCTGAATCAATCAGCCAATCAGCGGGTCAATAAATTTTTACCGTAAATACTACAGTAGTGGTACATTGATGAACATACCAGGAGGAGATGCCTAGTAAACAAACACCCCAGAACAAACCTCTTGTATGAAAACAAAAAATGGTTGTGGCTTAGCTAAGGTTAAGCCCAGGATGCGAAGCATACTAGCCTTTATTTTAGTTGTTGAACCACTGTTTAGCCTGGTGAACTGCTGTTGCTTGGCTATATTTGGTTCGGCTAGACGAAGAAACAACTCATGCGTTACTCTGCTTCGCCTTTAAGAGTGGAACGCGACAGCGTTCCCGTCGACCCGCCAGCGGCTACGCGCCCCGCATTGGACGCGGTGAGCGTCGAGCAACGCAGCGTTCAGCGCGGCAACGAAATGTGCGCCTGAGCAAGCGACGCACGCCTGAGCCTTAGAAACAGCTCGTTTCTAAGGCAACACCGCATTCACTAGAGGCGCTTTTGTACCGCTTTGAAGCATCGTACTCGTGGCTCAGTGGTAGCGTCTCCGTCTCACACTCCGGAGACCCTGGTTCGATTCCCACCCAGCCCATCTTGCGAGAGTTCAGCGACGCCGCGAGCGACGGCGCGAGTTGGAGCCCCGTTTCTCCTCTGTCGTGACGTCACGGTGTCACGTGGTATGGCGTGGTATGGGGTCAAAGGTCATTGAAGGCGACACCGCCGCGCCTGAGGAGCTGGGTTGAGCTCTCGTAATATGCTTCGCATAATAAAGAAAAGTAATATAGCAAACAAGTCAGTTATTTTAGCAAGCTGTTAGCAGTTAGCACTCAAAATTTGAGTGCCTATACCACGGAAATCTTCATGAAACGCACAGCTACACAAAAAGTAATGTTTATGGGGTTTTACGGTTCGAAACGAAAATCTGATTATGAGGCACGCCGTAGTGGGCGATTTCGGACTAATTTCGACCACCTGTCATTCTTCAACGTGCCGGTAAAGAATTCGGTGGGACGCAGTAGCTAACTAATGAATAAAATTGATTTTACGTAAAGATTGAATACTTGAACATGGATTATTTCTTTATTTTCTTACTAATCGCGAACAGTTCACTGTTGTTGCTAACTTTTCCTCTGCCCTGTCTGACGTCACCTCCGGTATACCTCAAGGCAGTGTACTCGGACCTCTTCTGTTTTTAATTTACGTTAACGACTTGCCGAACAATATATCATCTTTTTTACGAATATTTGCTGACGGCTGCATGTATACCGTTCGATTAACTGTTCCGCTGACCACGCGGCACTCCAAAATGATCTTGCGCTTATCAGTGATTGGTGTGCTACGTGGCTCATGTCCCTAAACGTGTGGAAATGCAAAGTAGTTTACTCTTCTCGAAAAACTGCGAACTCTCACTTTTCTTATCATTTGGGTTCTAACATAGTTGACCGCACCACAGTATATAAGCACTATGGAGCGCTCCTTACGCACAATCTTTCATGGACTAAACACATCACCTCCGTTTCAGCTAACACTTCCAGGTCATTAGGATTTCTGCGCCGCAACTTAGGAACTACACCTTCACCACTAAGAAAATTAGCATACATAACTATTTTATGGCCACAAATTGAGTACGCATTTTGTATACGGTCTCCTCATCCAAAATAACTCATCAAAGTCCTGGAGAGCATCCAGAATAGAGCGAGCCGTTTCATTAAAAAAAAAATTATGGTGACCAGTCAAGTGTAACCCAAATAGAAGTCGATCTTTCGTTGCAACCACTAACTACTCGCCGTTATATTGCCCTTCTATTACTATTTCATAGATTCGTCCACACAGTTGGCCTAACCTTATCAAACCTGAAAGAAGCATCCCCGACGTCACAAAGACTAAACAATCAGTTCAGCTACACCCGAATCTATGGCAACACACACGCTTTTAATTTTTCAGCTTTGCCCCGTGCGGTCCGATTATGGAACGTTCTACCAGATAACATCGCTTGCCAATCTAAACACAGTGCATTTCGCAATCTGCTAATCGATCAATATGCCGTTTCAACCGTCTAAACACGTCTTGCCTTTTTAAATGTCTTGCCTGCATTTTTCTACAAGTTAATAAAAGAACTTCAGTGGTGCTAACTTTTTACTATACTTACTACTGTATAACATGCAAAAACGTTTATAACGTTATTATGGTATTATGTTATTGTTTACCGTTTATTGTTATTGCCATACATAATGTATATGCTAATGTATTAATTTTCCATGTTGCGTGCATATTCCTTTCATTATAGATGTTTCTTTTTTCCCGATTCCATACTAATATGTCACCGTATTTCCCCCCTTACACAATTCCTTCTCGAAGGCCTGTAAGGTACGTGTAGATAAATAAATAAATAAACTTCTAGCGTAAGAAAACTTTGTAGCAAAATTTCTAAAAATATTGCACTTCCTTTAATTTCTTTTCATGTTTTGGATGTTTACAGGAGTACCGGAAGAAAAGTTCTTCACGCCACATACGCCAGAGCGGCGGAGCAGAGCAACAGCAACGCGGTAGCAACGGTGATTGATTCGAACCTACGCGAGATCACCTGCGCGTCACTACAAGGCTGTACGATAGTCGAGGCTGAAGAAGCGGCCGTCGCTCTAGCGGCAGCGGAGGGATATCGGTCTAAACGGTCTCTAACAATCCTTACAGACTCGCAAACAGAGTGCCGCAACTACCTACGCGGCAGAATAGGGCACGGAGCGCTCCGCATACTCCGCTCCGGAGACCACATAACACAACGACAAACAAAAGACGAACCAATTAGGCATACGATAGCATGGACGCCAGGACACACGGGAGTGGCAGGGAACCAAGAGGTGGAAAGGATAGCTCGAGGGCACACTTATTACCGAGAATCCAACGTAGGCGACCCCGAGGGGACCGAACCTGTACTCCAAGACTATTCGGCGATACTAAATTACTGCAAGGGCTGCAGATAGTGGTATCCACCACCGCACAACTCCCTTAGCAGAGAGGACTCTGTTCCGTGGAGGCAGTTACAAACGGGCTCGTACCCGAACCTAGACGTACTCAGCAAAATGTAGCCCACACAATACAATGACAAATGCCCCTGCATGGTGCCCCTGGACACCCACGCTTTATCACATAAAGTGGGCATGCCAGAAGATAGACGTGGTACCCGTCATATCAAACCCGAGTTCGGAGCAATGGGAGGGAGTGCTCTCCAGCGATCGCCGGGTCGACCAAGAAGGTCTGATTCATCGAGCACAACTGGCAGCAGCATCCAGCGGAGCCCTGGACTAAGGGCAACCGACGTCGTGCAAGAAGATGGACGAAGCCATCTGAAGACCGCAGAAGACGAGCGAATCTAGAGCTAATAAAATTTTTCACTCACTCACTCACTCACTCACTCACTCACTCACTCACTCACTCACTCACTCACTCACTCACTCACTCACTCACTCACTCACTCACGTGCATGGAAACAATCGCTAGTAGGCGAGGACACAAGAAATAGAAAGGACTACGAAAAGTGAAATATAGTACAATAATCCGCTGCGGCAGGCACAGTGGGTGTCCATGTGGGCACCGGCATGGGCAACATTGCTTCCGCAGAGAAGGCTTCAAATCAAATGCCAAAACGAGGGCGTTGCAGTTCAGACGTGTTAAGTGGAAGCCATGCGACGCAATATAGGCTTACCATTCGCGATAGGCAAGCGCACGGACATAATTTCTCCTCCCTAAACCAAAGTGCTCGTTTCAATTCGCACGTCCTCGCATTTGTACACGTTTCCGCCACATTTCCCTTTTAGTAGCTGGGACTAAGACCTTCAACAAACTTTACCAAAAACACTGAAATCGACCGAAGAGTTTATGCGCAGCTCTTAATCTAAAACAGCTTTCTCATGCCGAGGTCATCTGTTTCCGACCGAGTTGAGACAAAACACGCAAAAGATAACTTGAAAGTAGGTTATTTCTCGCGCCACCTTGTAACAAGCCGAACAGTTAAGCCACGCCAATGACTAGAGCTGCATGACTAGGCTATTCATGCATGTGCACTTCCAGAAGAGCAATAAAAGTTGTTGTAAAGGTGTGACAGTAACAAGAATTAAATAAGCGTGCTAAACAGATTATAAAAAAAAGTCACAGGCTTGCGCAGCACACGCAGCACAGTCGCAGCCTATAGGCTGGAGGAACGCCTGCATAGGAGCTCCGTTTTCGGCAGCACGCACTATAGAGGGCTCGCACCTTGCGGGGAGGCACCGTAACGTGTAGCGAAGAGAACACACAGGCATCGAGACAAGGCGGCGCACATGTCACATGCCTTAGCCCCTACTATGCGATACGATGCTGCTGCTGCTGTTGGCTCTGATGATTTACCTTTATTTGCGTCCCCTTTCAAACGAGGAGGTGACAAACAGTCGCCTAGCTTGCTTGCGTTGACCAAGTCCTGCTACATGCAACATGCAACTGCTATACATGTGGGGATACTTGGTAGAATAAAACGCAACTGAAATGCAAAATTTGCACGCAACCATGCTACGCGGTGCGCAGGTCAAGTTGTGACAAGTGATGCTGCTACTGCTGCTGCTGCTGATGATGATGATTTATTGGCATGCCCTTTGACACGGGCGGTGACAAGCTGCCACCCAGCCTGGATGATTTATTCAGCTATGCTATTCAGGGGTGGAACTGCCCAAAGTTATTTTGGGGCAATTTTCGGAACAAGTAAAGTTGCATGTTGGAGCAGTTTGGAGCAGGCAAAATTGCATTTTGGAGCAATTTAGAGCGGATAAAATTTTCCTTTGAAGCAATTCGGAGGAGGCCAATCTGAATTTTGGTGGAATAATGAAACATGGCAACGTACTTCGAAACCATGACGGAACACGGAATAAACCAACACGAGCGCTGTTTGCAACTGCCTAAAGCAACGCGTTGAGCTGAATTTTGTAGAAGGTTACCCTGATGCTCAAACCATCTACTGCATGCAAATTTGGTAATAGTGCCTGTAGACTTTTAATTAGTAGTAGCAATCACAAAAACATGCATTCTGCGACAGTGAGTTCAAAATTTCCAAAAGTAACCCAAGTCATGTTTATAAATACATCTTTCCTTAATATATCGACAGTGTGGCTGGAGGGCCTGGGAATGAGCTTCACCAACAGACCGTACGGAAAAGCCAGAGTTATGAACTGCTGTGGTTTACTGAAATCTATTTCTGCATAAAAGAAATAGTTTCGCTTTGCCGCGAGCCAATCAGAACGCGGGGCGGTAGAAGTTCACTTTTGTAGCTATAATGTACTATTGTACTAGAAGATGGAAGAGTGATCAAGGCAGAAAGCTGGGCTAGTTGGTGTGTCATCATTATTCAAAAGACTAGCGCAAAATGGCAGGGACGAAGACAGGCAAGACGACAGGACGAGCGCTAAACATCAACTGGTTTTTTACTGCGTGCGAAGGTACATATATACATTTCGTTGGTGCATGCGCACACAGTGTTAAAACAGTACAATCTCATTCTAATAAAAATGTGGCAAACTGTTCTGTAAGTACATTTTTTTTCTTTTTTGGACAAGGCAAGTGAAGCCATGCTGACACAGTTATCACATTCCCTGTCAATGTGGTATGCCTCACAAATCTCGCGCCCCCACCTTGTGCCTCCCCTACCTGCGTTGCCGGCGTTTGACACCACGTGTGTGCTTGCTAGAGGAGGTACAAGGTGGGGGCGCGAGATTTGTGAGGCCTATCACATTGACAGGGAAGGTGCTAACTGTGTCAGCACGGCTTCACTTGCCTTGGCCAAAAAAGAAAAAAATGTACTTACAGACCAGTCTGCCACATTTTGATTAGAATGAGATTGTACTGTTTTAACACTGTGTGCGCATGCACCAACGAATTGTATATATGTACCTTCGCTCGCATTAATAATAATAATATATGGGGTTTTACATGCCAAAACCAACTTCGCTCGCAGTAAAAAAACCCAGTTGATGTTTAGCGCTCGTCCTGTCGTCTTCCCTGTCTTTGTCCTTGCTATTTTGCGCTAGTTTTTTGAATAATGGAAGAGTGGGTCGAGCGGTGGCGCGGCGCATGCTTTCCTGTAAAGCCGAAGGCAGCGGTGGCACTACGATCTAAATATATATTCCCGCACCGGTACTCATGATGATAGCGAAAAATGTTCTCAGAGTATGCAGTCCAGTCCATGCGGTAACAATTTCTAGGTCACCATATGTATCACCGCAGACCCAGAGGGCTGCAATCGACTCTGGGCCGGCATAACGTAGAATTCCAATCTGTTTTAATTGCAAGTCCACCATTAGCCCTTCGTGATAGGTCAAAATGACTCAGGTCTCATCCCTATGGGCCCAAAAAACAGGCTGGAATAGTTTTGCGTTACACCGGCCCTGGGGAGAGAGACGCCCACCCGCTGAACCCGATGCAGCACGCGCCTACATAATTCAGAATACTTTTGCATTGCACGAAATTAAAGCTTTTGTCGGCGCTTCATTCCCATAAACCACCACGAACGAACGAAATGTGAATAAAAAATAAGAAAGTGTAGCACGTTTCATAAGTATTAACTCGTTGGCGTGATCTCACGCCGCTACTTATCCGGTCGACAAAGGTGGCATAGGGCTCGCAATAAGCTTGAAGCAAAAATTATGCCGACATTACTTCATTTCCATAATGTAGTTAGTGCTACACCTTTGTATGTAAGCAGATGTACCACCACGAACGAACGAAATGTGAATAAAAAATCACAAAGTGGAACACGTTTCATAAGTATTAACTTGTTGGCGTGATCTCACGCCGCTACTTATCCGGTCGACAAAGGTGGCATGGCGCTCACAATAAGCTTGAAGCAAAAATTATGCCGACATTACATATTGGCTAATACAGATACGAAAGAATACGTTCTAGCTAGCCCCAACTTGTTTCACTACCATAATGCCCCATACTTTATCATTCTCTTTCTAGGTATGGGTTTATGAGGTGGTTTCACTCTACGCAGGAAATAATCGCATGAAGGCACTATCAGCATAAATTCAAACGCAAACACATCCGAGAGTACACTCCGAGGCGTTATTTCGTTTACAGTTTAGGTGAAACTGGGAACATTTGTAACAGTGGCTTAATTCAGACTTCGAAACGTACACATGTCACTGCTCCATGTTTGGAAACTAGCTATCCGTCAACGTGAATTCTTTTTCGAACTCACTATAGGGCAGCAAAAACGTCCGAAGAAAATGTTTTTCTGATGTTTTAGCTGCTCTATAGTGAGTCCGAAAAAAAATAAATGCACGTGCGTCACTGCCCCAAAAGCTGAAATCATTGCAGGCACGCCCAAAATAGCTCTGAAGACCTACCAGTACACTTATTAGGCGTATTGTAACTCGTACTTCGACAGGAGATGGCGGGCGCCTGCGTGTGCAATGAAGGCATACATACCGTGTCGTTTGACAGTTGCCCCTTTACACTCCTGGTATGCTTCACTGCGATGCATTCTGCATGCTTGACCGCATTACATTTTTGTAATGCGGCGAAGGTCACTTTGGGAAATGGGGATTATTCAACATGGCAGGCTTTCTGCGCTTCGAAGGTATCGGTCGGGATAACAAAGGTGGAGTCGGCGCCATTGCTGACAGCGGCACATTCTTTCAATGAAAACAAATGCAGTGAACAACGAGAAGCTTAGTAGCGAACGGCTGAAGCAGCTATTCCTACTAGCGTTCCCGCGATGGTGGCTGCCAGCGAATCGGCGTGCGAGCAACTGCCGCACAGTCCAAATGTCAGTGGCTTCGAGTATAACTGTTTCGGACTTGCAGTCACGGCGAGAAAGTTGGGAAAATCAGACGGCGAAAAGTTTTCCGTCCGAAATTCCAGACGTTCGCACACATTGACTCTATGGGGCAGGTCGCGGTTCCGCGAAGGCATCCGAATTATCGGGTATGTTTTCTAAAAAAAAAAAATTGGTCGTTCACTGTACTTATACATAAAATGCGGTCGTTACGACATGCGTTTCTATTCACGCTAACGGCACAAGAGCAAAACCAGAAGTCACAGTGCCAACAAGATAATGACGCACTGCCAACAAGATAACGAAACACTGGACGTGAGGGGAAAACAGTTTTAAAATGTACTAGCTCGATCGCAGCGCCCTCAGTACATACCTTTCGTTGTTTTGTGCCTTAGCTGGGGAGCGCCTCATCGCTAGCTCCGGCCCGACAGCAGTTCCGACAGCAGCGACGACAGACTATAGCGTGGCCGCGTGCGCGCCGGCCAACTTGACGGCAGCGCCGAAAGGTCCAGAGTCATGAGCGCGAAAATTAAGAGAAATTGTGCCGGAGGCGCCGTCGCACGGTGGGTAAAAAGGCTACACTCATGCTCTGGCTGTTCCGCGGCAACTGTCGGAGCACATATGGCGAAGCCGTTCTGGCGCAGCCGTGGCGCAATTATTTCTGTCAAATTCCTCTGTTTGCATGCGGAGTTTGCCGCAGAAATTGGCGTTTGTATCAAAAATGGCGCAGTTGGCGCAGGAGTCCCGCCCCTATATTGCATCGATATTGTGTCAAGAGACATTTTCGGTCCGTGGCACTTCCCTCAGTTAAGCAGTGCTCATAAATGTTTGGTTGCTATTTAGAGTAATTATTCATCGCACTAGAGTCTCCCCGCTTAGCCTGTTTCCAATAGCTTAAAGAGTTATACGGATAGTGTTCGCATGAACGTTCTTCTTCCCTTTCTTTCTTCTTCAGCACTGCAGTAGGAAGCGTTGCACAACTCGCTGGAATACACGTGAAGTGCCCTTCGCCAATGGTCACGTGCCCCCAAACGACGCCGCGCCAGATCGCGGCTGCTAGCCGTCGGCGCATGAAGATTTCCCATGCACAGAAGTTTCATGACCACAAAAAAAAAAATATTTAAAAAGTCTTGTAGAAATCTCCGCTGGCTCCGCTACAGAGCCGATTGAGGGTCTCTCCGCTTGGCTTCTTTTTCTTTCGTTTTGCAGCCAAGCTGACAGCGCGTCGCTCATTTGGGAGAGATGCACTTAGCGAAAACGACAAATGAACTCAGTTTTCTGCAGTGCCTAGCTCAGCCTGTGAAATATAAGCGGAGCGTATAGTATGTGACACTTGTTGGCTCAAACTACCTAACGTGCACATCTGTTCAAATCATGCCTTTCCTTCTCGCCCAACGCCCGGGAAAACGCGACGTTCTAGCGCAGAGCTTTGCTGCTAGGCCTTCCGGCCTTGCGGTAAAGTTCTCTTCAGGTTTCAGTTCTCTCTGGGCTCTCTTCGACAGGTATACAAGAACCACTTGGAACTGCTCCAAAATTCCTCTCGTGAGAACTCACACCAGACAACGCAATTCGGTCGAGTTCTATGCTGCTACGTCGACGCCATGCGTCCAAGCAAAAATCTATGCCGGAGCCATAGCAGGGCGACGATCTTCAAGCGGGATAAACACAGAACCCATCGCCATTGCAGACGGTGCCGCCGCAGACTTACAAGTCGTCGGCAGAGGCACTGAAGAGACACTGCAGTGAACATGGTGTTGATCTGTAACGATAAATTACGTTCCTACAATACCCAACATACTCTTGCCGAAACAGGAGACTTGGAAAGGCAAGAAAAGAATGAAAGAGTGATGACGCCGCCGCCTTCAAGTTCCCGCGCCAGCTTGCAGCGACGTCACATAAGTACAAGTAATTTCCCCTACGTTGTTCTTGGTGTCTTTGTTTACTTCTCATGATACGATTAATAAAAAATCGTTCTTACATAACGAGGGTCTCGAGTTGCCTTCAGGTAGCATGTGCGGGTTTATTGACCAGTTGCATTCACCCAGAAAGATTACGTATACGTTACGCCTGCGGCAGAAAGGATTTTCCACATCCGCCGCCAAAGTTTGTGAGTGGTGGCGCTGGCTAACACTCCCAAGGTTAGTTCATGTAGTAACACATAAATACCCAAGAAAGTGGATGAGGAAACGGTGCCGCGGTAGCTCAATTGGTTAGAGCATCGCACGCGTAATGCGAAAACGTGGGATCATTCCCCACCTGCGGCAAGTTGTTTTTCCATCCAGCTTCATTGCCATTAGTTTATCATCTCTTTAATTCAGTTAGTAAGTACAAGTAATTTCCGCTATGTTGCTCTCGGTGTCCTTGTTTGTTGGCGTTTCATGACCGGAAAGGAAAGGGCAACTCTTGAACTAAAAACCACCTTTTGTCATGCCTTACTTGCTTTGTCTATCCCATACCATTATGAAGGTTGCCGAAATATGTGGGACTCGCGTCGTTTTTTCAGCGCCTTTTAAGCTTAAGAAAGTGTGCCCACTACTGACTAATGCAAATAAAGCAGTGTACCTCATACAAGAAGAACCATCAAAACAAGTTCACAAAATGCATATATAATGTTATCTACGAGCTGCCTCTGTCGTGCGGCCGGTCCTACATAGGTCAAACTGCCCGCTGTTTCATTGAGCGTGCACAGGAACGTGAGCGATCCATGCGCACCGGCACGGGCAGTAATCTCCCCTTGCAATGCAAGAGATTCGACAGCAAAAGCTGTTTGCTGTGCGTATCTGGAACACACTAAATTCCTTTCAAAGGCAAAATTAAAAACAGAAAGAGAAGTCATTGAGGCATTCCACATCGCTAGGGCAACTGCATTAGCTCACCTTCTATGTCACTGTCAAGGAAGGAAAATGAATTTTCAAATCGGCACATTAAGGCTATCCCATGCTCTTAAAGCACACGTGGCTTTGCTATTTTTCGTCACTGCCTCGTGCACAATTTCATCACGACTGTTCCTTGTTTTTCTATTTTGTAGGACCTTGTAGATCCCCTTCCTTCACGAAATAAAGCCAGTTGGAAGTCTGCGCTTTGTGTGTCCGTCTATGTTTTTCTTCACGTCCTGGCTTCTTCGAACAGTTTCAAATTTTGCTGAATCTGTGAACCGACTAGCCCGTCAACATACCTTACCTTAATTAGCACTAGGGGCAACGACAACGCAATAACTTGAGGATAAAGATCGTCGAGCGTCCTCCATAGTCTTTAAACTAACACTTTGAACACAAAGTCCGACACGCATATGCCTGAAATTGCGCTTCTGAAATGTTTGCTATTAATGGATAACGAAAGAATGTATGAAAAATCAACCCCGCTTACTATTCAAGAATACGTTGAGTATGCAATGGGGTGTGGTTATTTGCGGCACTATATTGCACTCTTTTATAGAGGGTGCTTCTCCTTACCACCATGCCTTAACCGTACGCGGAAGCAAACCGGCACTTCATGCGCCACTTCCTCAAGTAACGCGTTCGGAACCCCGTGCAGAGCCTGCCGCCGCCTCTGATGGCAGACGCAGCGACCAGAGGCGCAGCGTTCCCTTTACCAACATGCCATCATGCGGTACTGAACGGTACTACCTCGTCGGTGGTACTACAATACTGTCCCACGGCGCGTTTGCGCGCGGGCCTTATCTTGAAAGCGATCTGCTTTCGGGGAACAGTATAGGTGGGAAGACGGTTCGTATAGCTTTGCATGCGCTTCCTCACCCCTCAGTTTGCGTTGAAGTGATAAACAGCACGAAGGTCACTTCGCTCACTGCTGCTGCCGCGATTCCTCACGCCAGCGTTTTGACAGAGAGTGTCCACGGTCATCGAGTGTGAAGTGTTCTTGTATGCCTGTGCGCACTGACGTTATGTTACCTAACATAGATAGTAAAGGAATTTGTTCTACAGTGGCTGCACGCTGCTGCGCATGGCGCGGCCGCGCGAGCGCTGTCTTGGACATTATCTGCAATGCGGACAGCGTAGGCGTCTAGGCGCGCCGAGGACCGATAGCAACGTGCGCGCTATATATAGCACCCATACGCTTGCGCGTCGCCCGCGTTCACCTACTGAAATGTCACTGTAATATTTTTACACGAAAACGTAACTGGCCCGCTCTTCGAATCGGTAGTGTTTGTCTGAGTTCGCGAAACATTGCATACGGCACTAAAGTTGTTCTTCTACCACTAAAGTTGCTCATAATTTGCCCGCATTCTTTACAAAGTTATTCCTCGGAATTTTGAAAATGACAGCTCATAAACTGACATCTTGAAACAAAACACTGCAGTGCATATATTTTATGTTAAATCTTCTCAAACTGAAATTTTAAAAGTACGTAACAAATGTCGTCACCCAAACAATCCGCATACAGAGGGTTAACCAGCGAAGCTGAAACGTGCGGCCCCGGTGTCTATCACTGGGTTAATCCCAACGATTCCTTAAATGACGGCTTCGTGGGCTGCCGGATCTTCGCTACGCAGTTGCCCGGGCTGCAGCATCGCCACAACGTAGGCGAACTCGTTCCCCGTTCTGCTCGCGGCGTCGCTGATCGAAAGTTGCCTGCTTCTAAGGAGCACGTATGACGCATGGCCTACCCATTTTGGAGCCGGAGAGCAACTTCTGCACGCGCGCTCAGGTTTGAGGGAGGGCCGCGACGTCACAACTAGCGCAGCTAATCCAACACCACCTAGATAGCACAAGGCCTTTTCACTCCGATCCATGACATTATGTTATCTGGCCCGAGTGTCACAGTTTATATAATGCGGATGCTCCCGAGTAGGCAAGTATGATTTTGACATCGCCGCTTTCATCACGCCAGCGTTGTCAATGGAAATTTCGGGCCAGGTGGTGTGGCGCCATGAATCGGAGTAAATAGGCCTGCGCTATCGGTGGCGCACGCCTCTCTTTCTCTCTCTCTGTTTTCGCGCACACGCATGAGGTTGCGCCGGAGTTTTCGGCGTACAGGCGGCCAACAGACGGACAGACAAATAGGCTAGCCATATAGAGCTTCGCCATGGCTTAGCTGTGATAACAAAAGAGCGGCCAACGAAAGAGGCCGCGTTTCTACCAATAAGCTCGCCTTCGTGCATAGCGTTTGCCGCCAGCGTTTCCCAGTAAATAACATGGTTACGTAGGCGAATCCTCAAGCCAGCCTTTTGATAGCGAGTGTCCGCGGTCATCGCGTGTGAAGCGTTCATGTTTGTCTGTGCGTGCTCACACCATGCTATGTAATTTAGATAGTAAGCGAATGTTTAGAACAGGGGACCCTACTCCGGTGCTTCCTGCATATGGCACGGCCGCACGAGCCATACCCTAAATACAATCTGCTATGCGAACAGTGCAGGCATCTAGGCGCACCGACGTTCGATAGTGTCGTGTGCGTTATAGCTCCCATGCGCTTGCGCGTCACCCACGTTCTCGAAGAGAAACGTCACTGTACCTTTATTTTTATTTTTTGCATGATGAGTGGGATCGGAGCCAGCTGTGGAAGAAGACGACGACGAACGCGCGAGCAGTGGCACGAGCGCTTGTCTGCTCGAGGCGAGCTCACGTGACTTTCTGTACCACACGCCAGGTTTTCCAGACCATCGGGGGCTTTCGCTTAAGGCTTTCGTCTCAATAATTACTCAAGAGAACCTTGGCGCTAGTGTCTACGGGAGCTGTTATCCGGGCGGTTCAGGCAGCATCGGAATTGTGGGAAGTACATGAATTTGCCTAAACGGCGTCCTTCTAGCTTTAAACGTCTCTTGGAATTCGTAAAGTCGTAATTTTCAACAAAGTACTGTTGAATAAATAATTAGGTGACCATTATTAAAATGATCCGCCGGCAGGATTAGCGCACAGGTCCATCACAGAGGCCCGAAATTGAAACCGTTATACGCCACGGCCGCATGCATCGACAAGCGGCGTAGAACGCCATCATGAATTGCATGCGGGCAAGCGAGCGCCTTGAGACGCTTGGCGCGTTTCGATTTGGACACACCATTCAACATGTTGAGGCGCTATTAATAACGACTGTACGTGTTCGCAGGGTATTCTTCTGGCGTGGAAAGAAAAAGCCCCAAAATAAGTAAACATTTACGCTCAGTGGTGTGCTTTGTCTTTGTAGCCCACACTCACACTTTTGCAGTGAAGCTGTGTATGGCTAGGTTCTGAGAAAATTGCCTACGTCTATCGAGCCGTGTAGAACGCGCCTTGAGAGCTTGTAGTTCGATGTTATCGGCGCGCGAGCGAGCATCGCTTGACGCCGGGCACGTCGGAATAAAGCGCAATACTGTATCCACCAATAGTTGTGCTTCTTTCTGTCCTGTCATTTCCGTAACGATGTTATCAGTTGTACTTTGGCCGCACTATGGACAGGACAGGTATTGCTCTCTCCGAAGAATAACAACGTGCCCTCAAGGAACGGCAATGAGAACATAAACGCGAATGGGCCGACGGTTCACGCCCATCGAGCCTCACGGACGAAGAACAGCGTGCCCATCTAGATTGTCGGCAACAGCAGCATCAGCAGCGGGAGTATGTGCAGTGACGGCTAGCCAAAATTATCGACGACGAGCGGGTCGCCGACGCCAAACGAATGCGGTGCGCCCGCCGGTACCCAGAATACCGCGAGGACGAGAACGCCCGCCACCGGTAGGGCGACAATCCAGCCGAACGTTTCCCGTGAGCCGCGTCATCTTCCGAGGCTCAACATCGACGACTGGTCGCACCTTGCCTTCGCATTATGTGCATACGGTGTTTAACGCACGGCAATGGACAGTTCGCCATTAAGGTACCCACATAAGCAGCTTCGCTGGTCATCCACGTTCACAGAGTGGAATGGCACTGAATTTTTTTACAGCTCCGCTGGTAGCCCATATTCACAGATTGGAATGGCTGTTTGTAAGCGCTAGAGTGAAGAAGAAAAAAAGAAACAGTCGAACATGCACACCAGCGCAGCGGGTGGAAGAAGAACACGTGAAAGCCGCAGAGTTTATATGTAAAGAAATTACACTGACAATTGCAAGCTTGATGTTCTAACCACCAGGCCAGAAATAGTAGTGGTTTATTGTGGAAAATGATGCATATTCCTGCTGCCCGATAGGGAACACGGTGAAGAGTCAGGGAAGGCAAAGTGGGAAATAAAGATGAAAGGAAGGGTAGGAAAGGGGAAGCAGCAGGAATCTCGTCCGTTCGTGGAGGTGGCCGATTATGAAGGCAGTGGCCCGGCGGGGTGTGGGAACTCATAGGTATACAGGTGTTTGATCCCGATCGCCTCCACAAACTCCAAGAGGCTGTGGTCGGCTCGCAGGTGGGGAGGCGACGAGAACAGCGACGTATGCATGTATAAAGGCGGAATAAAACGCCTTTAGGAATTTCACCCGTGCAAGCCAGCACTTTGAGGCGTTAATTTGGCGCGTAGCCATGTTTCGTAGCAAAACTTATTGAATGTTAGCTCGTGCTTTTGGCCGGCGATAACGCTAGACAGCCAGACGCGTTCGTCTCCTAAAGGTACAGTCGCGTGCAATATGACTTCCAAACACCCTTCTTCGTGGTCGAAGGGGCTCCAGGGCTGCGCGGCGGCTCTGACATGCGAAATAATAAATACCACGCGGTTAATACATGCGGTAATAATATAGACGGTTTAATAAACACCACTAATTAAAGCTGTGTTTAGGTCCAGAAATTACCCTGTGTCTGCGCAGCCGTACAGTCTTAGAGCCCTTTCTACCACGGGCACCTGTGTTGCAGGTCATATTGCACGTGACTGTACGTCTATACATGTTTTTATCTAGCATTTTCTATACATCTCCTTGATCTTTTCTTTCCCCCTTCAAAATCTACCTTGTACATCTGACTGCAAGAGAAATCTATCTTGTACCCATGACTGCCTTGTACCCAAATCTACCTTGTACCCATGACTGCAAGAGATCCGGTTGTATTAACCTCTTCCCTGTCTTTTTTTTTTTCACCAATACTCTAAACGTCTCTTCCTTATCTCGACTGTTGAACGGTTGACGCTTCCGTCAACTTTAAACCCAAGCGCTTCCGGAAGGTGCACTTTACCTACGGTACTCACTGGATGAATCTTTTCGCATTCCATTAGGATGTGCTGAGTGATCTCCGGATTTTTGCTGCAACATACATGCCTCATCTATAGTTCCGAATATCTGCTCCGATATGTTTTTGTCCTCAGGAAACTGGCTCTAGCCTCACATATCAAGACACTGCCCTGTAAACCTCCACGCCCTTTTTCCTTTCTATGTTTTGTATCCAATTAACTGTCTCCGTTCCTCTCACTTTCTTTCTGATGGCTCCTGGTTCTGTAGTTACCGTTTCAATTACCTTGTACTTGGTTGCCAATTTTCTTGACCTCTGCCCGCATTCTGTGTCCGCGCTTTACAAGTACAGATATTTGTGCACTTAAATAAGGTGCCCATTCATTTTCATCCATATCCTGAGTCTTTCTTGAAAACTAATTTTGCTCAGTGCTTCTCCGTCCACTTCAAAAGAGGCCCAACCCATGTCACTCTGCTCTGCCTCATTTCTGGTTTTACTGTGGGCTCCCAAAGAAAACCGGCCTATTGATCTTTAGGCAACTTCCCGCTCCAACAAGATATCGGATTCTAAGCGTGGAATAGCATTTGCGAACGTTAGCGCTGGCACCATGACTCCTTTCCAGATCTCACGCACAACTTCATACTTATTGCGGCCCCACAGTACTCTGCGTTTCCTGATTCCGCCTTGCCTTGTATATTCATATTCTCTGGGTGGGTGCTTGAGTAAGTCTTTCCTTCGTTTATGTATACGCCAAGGTATTTCTATTGCTTGACTATGGCTATGACTTTCTATTGAATGAGCACCAAGTAATTATCGATTTCTCTGTGCGAAACTTGGGGCATAGATTTGTCGCTACGTTGCCACATGTATCTGTTCGCAAGTTCTCAGATGTCTGTAAATCACTTTTATTGTCCGCTAGTAGCACTATGTCATTCGAACGCATCAACCCAGGGTGCTTATTTGTCCCTTACGCATGTAGCATAAATCAAACCCTAATTCGCTGCTCTCCCGTTGTCTTTCTATGCCCTCAACATAAAGCGTGAACAACAATGGAGACAGACGACATCCTTGCTTCAGTCCTTGGTGAATTCCAACCACTTCATTACTTTTTCGACCTTCCCGTACAACTTGTATACTCGTTTGTCTCTGTATCTCTCCCTCAGCAGCTCCACGAAATCGTTCTCTATGCCTTCGTGATTAAGAACATCCCATAACAATTCCCTGTCTACGTTGTCATATGCTCCTTTAATATCTAGAAATGCTATCCATAACGGTCTATTCTTAGCTACTGAAATCTCTATGCACTGAGTTAGCACAAATACATGATCATCTAAGCGTCTGCCTGGCCTGAACCTATCCTGCAGTTTCCCTGGCGTACCGATAATTTCTCTTCACCCACTTCGACAGTTCCAATTTTATGGCTTGTATTGCCATTTTATATGTCACCGACGTTACTGTAACTGGCCTGTACTAGTTTGTCTTATCCTTATCACTTTTACCTTTGTAGATGAAGTTCATCTTGCTTTCGTGTTATCCAAACGGAATGTTCTTGCTCTATGGCATTAGTCAGCAATGCCTTGGTCTGTGGACCAAAGTTTTTGATTAGCTGCACTGGGATTTCATCGAGTCCCACTGCCGTGTTATTAGGGATAACTTCTTCTGTTTTTCTTTTTTCAATAAAAACTTTCTACGTTAAATTTCGATTTCTCATTTTCTGTGTTGTTGCTAGATCTGTTTTGAGTCTGAACAACACTTTTTTTTTTCGTGCCCAAGTTATCCCAGATAACGTCTGTAATATACCACAGTGCATCGTCTTCTTCGTAGGTGTTACCGTCTTAATCCCTTATAGCCGCTTGTGAATTTTCAGTTGGAACTACGAGTGTTCTTACATTCATTCATTCACAAAACTTTATTAGAGTCCTGAAGCCCGGTCTTTTCAGACCGAGGTGGGCCGCGTCCACGTCGGCACCATGGTTCCACATGGTTCGTGGTTCATGGAACCATGGTTCACATGGTTCCAGAATCTTTTTGGGCCACCTTCGTCGTTTTTACGAATGTTATGCAGTCAAGATTCATTTGCGCCTTTAACTTTCTCTTGCACGAGCTCATTCACCACCGCGCAGTTGTGCCGCGCAGTTGTGGCGTCACCTTTCTCACAAGCAAGGAATCATAATGTATGGCCTCTGAGATCGAGCAGTGACATGCATGCCGTAAAATCTTAGAGGCCATGTCCAGCCAATAAAGCCATATTCGTTAAGCCTTCCCTTACCGCTGTTGAGACGCCGAGAAAGAAGTGGCTTCGCAACGGAACCCTTTTTGTAGACAGTCCGCGCGTCTGCCTGTTTGTATGACAAATACAATGCCGATTTCAAGGACAAGGAACTGCACGCCAAACAAGGAGTTGTGTGCCTAGCCCTCAATGTCCTTGTACCACCAGATCTGACGCACCGAAAACCTTTTTGTCCGCTGTCTGGCACGTCGGCGTCGTACAAGTATACAGAACAAATTAGTATTACACAGTCTTAACAGTATTACGCAGTTTAACAGCATTAAACATTAGTGTTAGTTATCAGTCACCAGTAGCTCTTCTTGTCCGCATCCGACATGCCTGAGCGTGACCGGCAGTGGCGCAAGGAAACACAGACAGTCCTCCGTTGAAATACGAAATCGGCTGAACGGAACGCGCGCTTTCACGCGAAATAACGAATGGAACGAGACGACTCGGGATGCCGAGCGTCGCTGCTGCGTCCCGGAAAACGCAATTGTGAACTTGGCCGCGCACACCTGCCACGCAGACGCTGTGTCGCGCAAGATTTTGTCGCTAGTGCGGACGTTCGCTGCGCGTCCCTCTCTAATCGTGCACTGCGGCGCTGTGGCGGGTTTCTACAATAGACCAAGCAGGTCGTGTCTTGTGATACAACGCTTTAGTGCTTAACGAAAGTTTCATTTTCTCTGCCCGGCGGGCCATAGAGGTTTAGGGACGCGTTCTTCAATAAAATCTGCTTTCTTGTCGTAAAGTACCATTATGATTCTTTTTGGCCACGTGAAAGCGTCTTGTACCACGATACCGACAGTACGTCGGATCTCCGTAGCTTTAATATGCTAAGCATTTCTTTGCCTAGTCATAACCTACAGGTCCTCCGTTGAAATACGAAACGCGAAGCCGTGCAAGGCCGTGGAAGCTTGATGTCGCCGATGCGCTCAGCCCCATGCGCTCTCACGCACACAGCCAGAGAGTTTTCTACAAAAATTTTTCTAGGAAACTCTATACACACAGCTACTGGCTTGGCGTCTCCTCTCATTGCTCCATTCGTCGATACGGGCGTGCGCGTCACAGATAGATGCGACTCGGTTCCGCTAGCTTCGCTATGTCACGTGTAGCCATCCACTTGCAGGTACAACAATTGGCCCACGAGAGTATCAAGCTATACAAGCTCTGCGCAGACTATAGAGGTATGCGATTCATACCAACGTGGCAAGGCAGGAGGCGAAGTGACGGGCCAGCGACGTACCCGCGGCCGTGGAGCGTGAGCAAGACTAGAAGCGATGCGCGACCTAAGAACAGCGGCACGCCAAAAGAACAGCCGTTTAACAGGCCGCCGAGACCGAGCGGATTGGAGCACCTCCACTTGCGGGACGCGGACGCCCGCTTTCAAAGGCACTTCGTCGAAGAAGAATTTTGTGCGGCACGTGAGTGACTGCGACCGCCTCTGGTTGTGATCGTACGTCGTCAGCACGTCTCACTCCGCACATGTGGCGTTCTTCGGGCGAGGATTTTCCTGGGAGGACGCGAATTCGTTCGGACTATGCGCCACGTGCAAGAAATCTTTCGCATTGACTTAGATAATGGTCAAGGATAGTTTCTGACGTATGTCTTTTTTTTTAAATGTGAGACATTCATTTGCCCCATTCTTGGCACCTATGGGCAGGTAAGTAGCTATAGACACTTAAGTTCCTGTCTCGCCTCGCTTCAATAAAACGAGAATAATGTTGGACTGACGGTGGAATCGACCCTCTGTGGTCTAATGGTGGAACCATTAGACCGCGATCGTGCCAATGCTTCTCTCTTTCCAGAGCCAGCCAGCGCTTTGAAACGCTCGGCGCGCGCCCAGCGCGTTGGTTATGTGGAAGTGGGCATGTAGCTGGAAATGAGAACATTCGTGGCCAATCTTGCAGAGGGGATATGTGCCACTGGTAGGTGCCCAGATAGATAAGCAGTACAAGAGGAGACACGTGTAGAAGTCGGAAGTGGTGGTGGTAATAAATTTATTTTCTTTTAAGAATACGATCATCCCTTCACCGAAGTCATTAGTACGAAAGGTAAAGGGGCGAAGAGGCGTAGGGTAAAGTTAAATAAGGTATCCGAGATCGCTTTCTCGGATGCAACGGCAACGAGAGCAGCGGATTCTCGAGTGTGAAGTAGGGAGCAAAACGAGACAAGAGCGTGGACTGAGCTAGGAGGGACGAGCTAGATAAAAGTGCAAATAGCATACGTTAGGATATTTCAGTAACCACCAAAGAAAGTTTGGCTTAATCGCGGATAGCCGAATATGCGTGGAATACGTCGTTATTTTTTATTTTGTTTTTTGCTCGAGAAGTTACATAAAACAACGCTTTACGAACACACATCCCTCATCGGCGAGTTCTCCACCGTGGTTATGTGCTCTGCGTGAGGACAAGATGTCGAAGAGAAAGAAGCGCCAGCGCAGCTCGTGCAGCGAGAGCGCGCGTGCTCGTCGGAAACCGCCAGGAAGAACGTCCCAGCCGAAGCCACCGTCGGCCTGGGCGATTGGCACCTGACTACTTCCCTCTCGGAAAACGGTAAGTGCTCCGACTCTCGTTGAGACAAGCCGTATATTGACGCTCTCGCGTTGTGCCTTCGGCGCCGTCAAGCTGCGCAGCAGCCAGTGTAGCTCCAATATCGACTTCACGCGATTGCCAGCCCGATCGCGTATCGTTCGGTGCAGGCCAACGGCCGCTCTACACCTAACAGCGCCCGTGTTACACACCACACCTCTACACCTAACAGCTGGAATGTTCGCGCGCGTACCATTGCATCAGTCGCGGCTCTAAGGATCCAAACCACGCGAGCGCGCGCTCGCGGTTTTCATTGCGGGGCGAACGTCAGACCTTGTGTCCGGGCCCGACTAACGCTTCCTTCTAGCGAGCCGCCAGTTGGCCCTTCTATTTACCCACTCCCCTTAACAGGCACCGAACGATAATTTAAGCAATTCTGATTTCATTGTAGCTTCTCGCTATTGGTCCAAGAATGGGGGCAGCCTAAGGATTCGCTATGAGCGCCACCTTTAAAACCGAAGTGCGGCTCCGCGTTCCAAAACAATGTTCCCGAGAGACGTCTACATACGACTGCTGAAACGTGCTCGTCTCCACCATGGCCTCGTGGGAAAAGGTGAACGTAACTGTAATGCAATGTTTATTTCCGCCACATCACATGATTGTTGGGGCCCGGAGTAAAATCTGTCGTAATTACAGGTTGACGAAGCAAGGGTATAGGCCGATTCTGACATGATTCTGACATTCTCTCTCAATAGGAGAACGGTCAAGTTGCCGCTGCATGCTTTGGTTGCCCCCGAATATATAGTGTACTTACAACTTAATCGCACCTGCGCAATCGCTTGCATGCGTGTCTGCTTGTCGCCAAGGAGAGCTAACCTCGAGCTTGTTCACTCGCAGTTTTACACGACAAATTTTTTGGTACCATCCGAAACGTAGCACAAAAGGTCTGACTAAGCCCAAACCGTTCGACAGAAAAATGAATATCGCGACTGTAGGAAAAAAGCGCGTATGTTTCTTTTTTTTTATTCATAGATCGAGCCCGATGCCATCAACTTTGTGGTGCTGTAACTCTCACACAAGGCAAATAACTATGCAAAGACACTTGCCTAGGGACCACCGATAATCGGTAAATTGAGCTGCAGGAGAGGGACTTTTTGTTGGCCTAGATTGTACTGCGTCACCTTGTGAAAATTGGCGCCGAAAAAGACGAGGCATAGTCCATTTGCTCTGGCTTTTTTGTGGATGTGTGTTCTTCAAATATGAGAGACAATATTTCGAAACTACATTAGAACGGCGTACTTAATGCAGGCCGCAGCTATAAACCGTGCTTTCTGGTTGCGCGTGACATTCTGTATGACTGCGATTTCTCTGAGAAGCCCCAACTCGCGTTTCTGGATGTACGCGCACAAACCTTGAGAGCACAGAGAATAGAATGACAGCTTACCGCATTAAAACTAAACGCCACCTCGAGGTGACCCCCGTGTCCACACTTTTCATCAAGTTCACCTTTAAAAGGTCGCGTCGCCACAGTTAGTTCTGCCTATTTAAATGAATGTGATTTCCTCTATTAACTTACGGTGAACATCAATTGAACGTCATTACCTTGCGGCTATTTTTCAGTCAGCTTCTTGCCGAGCACCATTCTTCACGGTTTTCAAATACACTATAAAAACGTTTACTCTCTGTGAGGCGTATCTTGCCTCCAAACAATATAATCATCACCCGTCTTTCTTGTGTTTCCCTTTTTTTAAAGAAACTCTGCGATCGCTACTTTCCTGTCAAGAATATGTCACGCTGACAACGCGCGTGGTGTCTGTGACCTGGAACTGCATGGCGACCAGGCTTAAAGAAGGAAAAAAAACGCAGTCAAGATAGATGACGTATTGTTTGGGGACAAGATAAGCTCGCCAAGACTTCAAACTTTTTTTTTAGCCTCTAGCACCATAACTACTCTAAGGTGACTTATTTCCAGGCTTCGGCCTGTTTGGTCTCAGTCAGTCGACGTCATGGCCTTGCCTTGGGTGGTATCCTGGACATTACCGAATTTTTGCCATACTTTCGAATTCTCCATCTCTGCTCGGGTCAGCCCATATGGCCGTAGACGGCCTCTCTGATTGGCTCACAATACCGCCGTTGCGGAATCTGACAAATGTTGGATTTTAGTGTCAGTGGAATAACACCCGTTGGTTTCCGTTTATCAAGCTTCTGGTTTGAGTATACGAGCGTCTTTCTCATTCGCAGCATAGCGCACTGACAGCTAGAGCCGACGCGAAGCACGTGCATTCGACTCTGGCAATCCATAAACCGCGCCGAAAGCCTTTGCTTCCTAATGTGCCCGTCCTTCAGTGCAGCCATGGAAATCTGCTAGATTACAAACGGTGGACGCAGTAGAAGTTAGACGTGGAATTGTGGCTATAGCGCGCAGCTCAAGACGCGTAAACGCTGCCGCTGTTTATTTCCCTCACCATGGCGCAACCTCTTTGTGAGAGTCGGCCGACGTCCTTGCGAACGCGCAGACATTCAGCCCATTCCCTAATTCTTAACTGTTTTTCACAGTAAGAAAGAATGAAAGAAAACGGTGCACACAGCACAAGCATTGTGTCCCCTAACTTATCGCAAGAAAAGTAGTTGATCACCACGCAGCTCTTATGAGTGCGTGAATGTCGTTCTCTAATACGAGCGAATGCCAAACCAGCTTTTAATCCACTGTGCTTGCGTATAAGGTGGCGCGTTATAGTCATGAAGCCCTGCTCATTAACATGATTCGCTGAATGGACTTGCGGGCTATAGCAAACTGGTGGGCTAATAAGGCACCGTACCTCTGTCTTCTGTCGTTTCGCGTGCTGTAGTTGCGAGCAAGGAATGTTTGCTATCCCTCAGTACTTTCATTACTGAGGGTCTCTCTCTCTTCTTCTTTTCTGTGCCAGCGCCCTACGTCAGCAGGTTCCGATGGACTACAAACCGGAATCTGCGCTGGTAAACAACGACCCTTCGGCAGTGCGGAGGATCTGCTCCATGCCATCGCTCAACCTTCCTTGCACGCGGAGCGAAGATACTCCCATTTGCATGTTGGTGCGTAGGCTCGGCTCGTACAACGAAGCCCTGTGGTACGCGGGACTCGAGCTGAAGGAGGAAAAGGACAAAGGTGTGGGCGAGCTGACGCTCGGCGTCGCCGAAGATAGCCAGCACGAGCTGCCGTGGAAATCGGCAGGCATCGAGAGCGAGACCATCGCGGTCAGCGTACTCGCCAACCTGCTTTCCCTCCACAGATGCATAGTGGCCGTCGATCTCAACCACGTCATAGCGAAACGACCATTTCTGCTCAACTGGTTGCAGTACGGGCGCGGTGTGAGGAGCCTGACCGTCCGAGGAACGCCGCAGTACGACGAGAATGTGATAAAGGCCGTGGTGAACGTCCTGAACCCCTTGGACCGGCACATGACGCCGCTTTTCGAGCAGTATTACACCTACTCCGTGCGGAGGCCCACGCTCGTAGTGCCGCCGCCGCAAAATGGCCGCGCCACATTGACCACCTTGGACGTTGCGGACCTGGACATGAGTGGTCCCCGCGCCAGTCAATTCATCATCATGCTCCGTGACAACAGGACGATCACCGAACTGGCAGTGGGAGCCTGTGCGTTCACCTATGGCGGCACTGACCTGTCCGACGGGTTTCGCAAGTACTTGGCGCAGGAAGACTCGGTGCTTAAGAAGCTCACTATCAGAACGACCGATATCAGCAAGCAAGCGCTGCGGTCACTGGTGAAAGCCATCGCCGCCATGACCAGCCTGGAGGAGCTGGTCGCCGACATGGACCTCTACAACGTCGAGGACAAGTCGCTCTTCGCCGATATCGTGGCTCGGAACAAGACGTTGCGCGCGTTGAGCATCATCTGGTTCAGGCCTTGCGTAGTGACAAGCATTCTGCACGACGTAGAGCTCCCCGTGGGCAACGCCGGCAAGAGGATCAGGCCCTGGCTCTTAACGCTGCCCGAAATCACGACACTGTCGTCGCTCACCATTGACCTCCTCGGCTTCACCGAGTACGAGTGTTGTGCATTCTTTCGAGCTCTCGCGCGCAACACGTCACTAAGGAGGGTTACCGTGGGGCACCTTCCTGCACGAGGTTCCCTCAAGCAGATCTGCCGCACGATCAGGGAGTCCAGAATGGCTGACAGAGTGATCATCGTAGACGTCCACGTGACCTTCGAGAACCTCGCCATGCTTCCAGAATGCCCGGAGGTCAAGTCGGTGAAAGTCAGCTCTCTCCACCTGATCGAGCGGGACCACTTCTACAGGGCCTTCAACGACGTCCTGGTAGCCTGCCGCACACTAGTGACGCTTCATGTGTGCGTGCACTCCCACTTCTTCGACCACGCTCTCCAGACAGCGATGGCCGCTTACGTCGCCGGTGCGACCGCCCTCCGAGACTTCGAGCTCCACGTCTATGCAGACACGCAGGAACGGGAGCTGGATGACCTGCACGTTTCCGAGGGCCCCGAAAGCCCGCTTGCGAAGGCCCTTTCAGCACACCCGAGCCTTGTCAGAATAGTGTTGAGAGAAATGCGCCTGAACGAGCACGACTCTCGGTCGTTCGCCGAGGCAGTCCTCGGCAGCACCAGCCTCACTAAAGTGACGTTCGCGGCGCTCGGCGACAGAGGCAATGAGGCCTTCCTAAGCTTTGTGATGCCGCGCATCGAGAGAAACTACAACCTGCTGCAGCTGAGCCTTCCCGGATGCGCAGATCGCGACAGCGAACTCATGTTCATCCGAAACATCACGAGACGCAATTCCAGTCTGGTAACGAGGGCAGCCCGTTTCGTGATGGGCGAGCAGGACGTCTACTGCGCACGCGCCATCGAGCTGGTGTCGGGCCACGCGTCGCTCGTGGATATGGTTAGCGAAAGGGCGGCCGTCGAAGCCGTCGAAGCGGCGGCGATGATTAGACGAGCCCTGGGCCTGCCGTGCCTGACGAGCCTGAGCGGCTTCATGAAGATGGCCGGGGTTGTCAGGCACCGGGTCGAGTGCTTCGGCGGACGGGGCCGCACGCTGGACCAACTGAACGAGGACTGCTGGCTGCATATCAGGAAGTATCTAAAGGTGGTGGACATCGTGCACAGGAAGCGGTGAGCAAGGAGAGGCTTGGGCAAAAAAGAGGTGACGGGCCAAGTCCTTGCTCCTTTTATATTGCCGGCACCTACAGCATGGAGCCTATTTCTAGCTATAGGGCCCGGCAGGTGTTGCAAAACATAAGGCGCAAATAAACATGTGCTGCTTTGTTGAAAAGCTTTGATTCTCGTTAAATAAATGAACCTTGCGACTAAGCGCGTTTGTGCAACGTGCAAGTGCGTGTGTAACCGTAAACAGCTACGTGCGCAGGACTACCGGCCATGTGCGGCTGAGTAAAGGAAGTGACGAGTCGTGTCCATTACGGCGCGATACATAGCTATTTTGCTGGCGTGGTGACATGGTACCAGCGGGCTGGTAACCTGCTTTTGTGCCTCCGATCATCGCCAAGCTCCGATTCAATCTTGTCGCTGGCGAGGTAGGCCTGCAACTAGCGCACTGGCATGCAAGCATCAGCGATATGCCTTTTAAATTCGCGTTGCACGCTGGCAAGTGCTTCCAGAATTTGCAAAAAGCCTGCCCGCCTACTTAGAAGGGCCGAGCCCAAAAGCAGCGCGATTAGAGGAGGATAAAACGCAAGGAATAAATTGCAAAGGAAAGTAGAAGACTGCAGTCGAGGTGCAGGACGAGACAAGGTCGTCCGCATCCGATTGTTCAAAGGATCCCACTTATTAGTTTGTTTTTCTAGGTTTTACGGCACGACCCCTCCCCCCTAGTGGGTATGCACCATTCGAGGTTATCACCATCATCATCACCAAAGTTCCTCACGATGCCCATGCGCTGTTAACGCAAGGGTGTGTGCCCTAAGTGAAAGAAATTGAACACGATGTGGAAGACCGCTTCTACATTATCCCGGGTCATGAAAATGATGACACGTGTCGAGACTAGAAAGCTTGTGACTGCAAACAGCAATCCGACTAGACCTGTAGAGAAACTGTGCATTGAAGAAAGAGTCACAGAGAAGCGGGCGTATGTGGCTTAAGTCATCATGAGGACTACAAAAGGATGGAGAGCAAGCTATTGAACATTTCAGAATTGGCTTCGCCAAGATGCACTGTCACTAAGGAATAGGGCCTTTACTTCCTACTCATTATCCAGAGTATAACGATAGTGCATTCGGTAAAAACTGTTGCCTATGCGTGGCGAATTGTGCAGTCGGGGCTCCAAGGCAAGCCTGCTAAAAGAAGGGGGGTAGGGGGGGGGGTGTAGGGTTCGTTCCATATGCCCGCGGTTCCTCTATTAGCGACATGGCAGCATCCGCAAGCCACCGCAGGGAACAGGAACTGATTCGCCTTGAACCAGTTCACGAACTGCAGGACGAACTCAACAGCCTTGTAGCATTCTTGATCCAACTGTGGTGTTGAATGCAGCTCGTCGAACATGATCGATGCATTCAACGTGGTTCACTTAGTAATAACAATATAGGGGATATTCAAAATTCATAATGATCTGGCAACACTGGTCACATCAGCCGTTTCCTCGGAGGCGTATAGTTACAAGCATGGAGAGATAGAAGGGCGACATAAGCATCGAGGTAAGAAATAAACTATAGGAGAGAGCACGTAACGCTGCCAGCCTTAGCAAGCGAAGGCTCCGCGAAAGTATGCATTCTCCTCGCTTTTTCGCTCGAAGTATGGGTCCAACACGTGACCACTGAGACACAGCGTATCGGACGAGAACGGTTGCTTCCCGGTAGTTTTTATTGGACGCGCACTTCTTCGGCTGCGCTACCGTAGCTCTCTACACGCGCGGAGCGACAGCATTACAACCTTCCGCGTGCTCTGGCGTCACGATCACGCGCAAAGCAGATGTGCTAACCCCCCTTCTCCTACCGACATTTTGTGTGAGAAACACCAGCGTAAAGCACGTGACAAACTCATCAAGCCCTTCTTCCCAGCTGTTATTGCTATTTTCCTCTGTAGAGAAAAGACAGGTTTAACGAATATTGAAGAGGTCCTGCCAGCACCTAAAAAATTCGCTGTAAAGAAAAACTGGCAAAGATGTCGGACTCGGCTATAATGCTCTACTGTTTGACGTTGACCATATTCAGCACTGACCTTGCACTATAGACCGTTTTTTCGTAGGCGCCGCCATATTGTGAACGCAGTGGCGCCGCCTATGAACAGCGCCATACTGGCTTGGGTGAAAGCGGTCTTCTGCATGGCAGGTATACGCTCGGCGGTAGGTTCTGGCGTTTGTTTTCGCGGTCGTGCGGCCTGTTTAGTATGACGTGCGTCGTCTACGTGGTAAACGTTTCTGTGGGACGTGCTGAAGTGGTTTAAGGCGTCATGGCCGGAATGTCTGTTGGCGTTGAGGTGGACGGAACATGCAGCGCGATGTGTGTGTGCATATTTGAGCCTACCATCAGTGATCTCTGTGTTGAGCCTCGGAGATCAATTGTGTATTTCTGAATGTTCCAATCACTAATGTGACCTTATTGCAGTATTATCTTCTATTTCTAAGCTGCTGTTTAGGACCCATGAAACATAAGCGACGATCGTAACAGCGTGGGTACCGTTCTACAACCGTGGGCACCATGGGTAGAAGCGTTCAAACTGTTCGCTGCAGGTTATATTGCGTGACTACTTGGTTCGATGGATGAGGTTTCCGCCCTTCAATAAAATATTTTTGGCAAGTAATAGCAGCATACCTTACAGTCTGAATTAAGCTTGTTCAGCAAAGGGACTGTTTACGAACCGCGCGAGCGTCCTAAGTAGTGGTAGGTGCTGGATTACAGATATCTTTGCTCTATATACCGCATGGTCCAAGCATAGGGCTTCAGCGGTTATATAATTATAAATGTTGTGCGGCGTGACTATGCGCGGTCGTATTGCGGCGTTAGCCCGTTTTCTCTTGCTTTCTCGAAAAAGAGGCTGATAACCGAATTTTTTTTTTCGGTTGTGTCCGATCCGTTCTCTACGACGCACTCACACGTATTACGGAAATTTTGTCCTCAAAAATAGGCATCGCATTCTTTTTATGCGATCCCTCTCATATGTTATTGCTGTATACAAGCCAAAAAGGCAACGCCGAAGCGCACAGCTCACATATGTATCGTGCTGGTTCACGAACCGCAGTGATCTCTGTGTTGAGCAACGCCATCGGCCTCATGCAGGAAGGCTAGCGTAGACATATGGTAATTTGAAGCCTACTAGACTTGAAATGCGCGAGAACGATGCCGGTGCATCACAAATATTTGACAGCGCCTGCCGCTTAGATGTTTCGTGGTTGCCTTAGGTTGGCCGTGCACGAGCATGCGCTCTTATGCTTTATGTTTTACTTCCTACGCCAAGCGATCAGATAGTGAGCAGATTTACAATTTCATGCTGCTAATACAGAGACACCGGTTTTCTTTGTTGAATTAAAACCGATATAAGCAAAATAGTTCACAACACATAAACACACCGCGACTGATAATGTGCGTACGCCGCGGCTGATAAGGCGCGTCAAATTTTTGCTCCCCCAAGAGAAGGCTTCCTCGACGACCTTATATGAACGGACATGGCGTAAATTTCACAAAGTACTATTTAAAACATCTCTAAATCGTTCCGCAGCGCGCGACAATACTTTCAAGCAGCGCCGCGCCGGATCGCCCAAGCCAGAGAGGAGGAAAGGCTCTCCGCACGCCCCGTCCTCCTCGCCCGATGAAAAGGTCTATAGGAGAGCACGCAGCGGGCCTGCATAGTGTAACTATAAAATATTTTCTTTTCCTTTTATATCTAGCTAAAATTGACACAGCTGCATTAGTCGTGTTTCTGTATGCCGCACTAAATCAGCCGTTTGGAGGAAGCACTAAAGTAAAATGGAATTCTTGAATGCCAATACTTCTTTGAAAAAGAAAGGCGTCATTAGAATTCTCGTTGGAGCGCAAATAAATTTCTTATTATTAAGGCGAAAGCCTTAGGTGACTCATACCCCGATGGTCTTTTTACATAATCTTCCCCCTTTGACTGCTGCAGTGCGTGTTCTTTTTTACCCCGTTCTTCCCCATCAGGCTTGACACGGAAGCTTCCTGTCAAGGAGTATACGTGGTATACATGGTCCCGCTGTGCGCATGCTCCTCCCAGCCGTGAACATGAACTGCAGTACACCTGCAATGGGATATTTTACAATAAAACGAATTCGCGGTAACAACGTGTCATTACTTATTGGTCTGCGACAGCTCGGCATAAACTTGACTTGATGCCTGCAGATGTCCCCACAGGCACTTTAATGAATGAATGAATGAATGAATGAATGAATGAATGAATGAATGAATGAATGAATGAATGAATGAATGAATGAATGATCGCCAATGCGCGATCACTACCAGGTATTACAAAGACACAAAACTAAGCATATGGCTGACTCGCAAAGCCGTGCACATAAAGAAAATTTATCTCCGTAAATTGTGTTCGTGCATGGCTCAGCTCAATTCTACGCCGCCTTCATCTTGCGGTTCGAAAAATAGGCTCACGATTTGTTCAGCGAACGAGCCCCGGATCTCGCAAAACCACACGAACGCTTCATTCATTAACCCGATCAGGAACCTACGTTAAAGGAACAAAGCACTATAAATCGAGAATTATTCACTTTGCCATACCGAAAGCATACGAAAATACGAAACAAAATAGCGCAAGCTCTACACCTCCGAGCGCTTAATTCTCCCTTCACGTACACGCTCCTAAATACGCGCAAGACCTGTTCGACATTGCAGAATCACTGACCAATTGCCTGCGTTAAACCGCACACTTTAATAAAAGGTTACCCTAGGATAAATTTAAACTCGGCGTCACATTTCCTTCTCTCACGACACCCGAAAAAATATAACGCTCATGTAACTTCAGAAATATTCCACGCGTACACATTAAACTTTCCACGAAGATCATGCAGGCATAACGTGCCCGGCTCGCTATTTCCATCGAAAAGTCAGTGCCCTTCCACTCTGTGAAGGAGGTTGACCACCGAAGCTGTGTATGTGGGCCTCTTAATGGCGAACTGCACCTCCGCCGCGGGTCGGCCCGGCCTTGCACTATCTTCGGGCTCGGCCCACGTATGGGAAGTTTTGTGTCTAGGGACACGATCCTGGGGAAAACTAGCCCCTAACAGCTGCGCTGTAATTCGCTGTAAAGTTGGCTATGTCTTTGTGTTAATTAAGTAATTAGTAGTTAATGACGACGACGAACGTGAAATCACTGCCACGAGCACGTTCGCGCGTTCGGGCCGAGATGCGCCAACAAGCTAGCTGCGGAAGAAGACGACAACGCTGCAGCCAATCGTGATGATGATAATTTTTGCGTTAACACACGGACACGATCCTGGGGAAAGTAGCCCTTAACATCCACGCGGTAAAAATGAGAACGGCAGCGTGACGATTGGGGCCGTCATAGCGGAAAGGATGGGCGCACGCACGCACGCAACAAACCCAGCTGCGAACTTCTGAGCGAACCCCGGCGGCGCAAAGAAAAGCTGGTAGACTCGGATGACTATTTCATTCCCTTAACTCGATTCCTCCAAAGAGTATCGATAGGACGCACTTTTCTTTTTCTCCTTCTCTTCTCTTTTTCCTTTTTATCTTTTTTTTGCGTCCCTTTAACCTGCTGGAGTTGCCTTGAGTGCTGCATCGCCCCAACACGATGCTCCGGCGCAAGGTAAGAACACCGTCTCAAGAGTCTAAGCTGAATGCTAAACCTCGCTATCACCGCGCAGTCTCAGGGCATTCGGAAAAATTAACAGGAAGTTTTAGCTCGGGCCGAACTCCGACGCGACATATTCAGATACATGTAAAACGCAGAAACGCATTTCTGAGGTAACCCCCAGACCGATTTTAATTAAATTTGTTACGTTTGAGAGAAAAAGTTAAATTATATTGACTGTTGGAAGCGGAATTTCGATTTTGGGCCCGAATTTTCTTTAAATAATCTTCAAGAACTCGAAAGATCGAAAAAATATAGAAGCACGAAGTTCACAAATTAATAGCTCTGCATCAAAAACAGATATCGCATTTCTGTAAGCGGTATCCATTAGTTCATTCAAAGCAGACAAATTGGATATGCCAATTAATACTTTACGTAGATTCGTTACGCTATGTACTAAGGTTCTGCAAAAGCTGTATTTTCATATTAAATTTTTTGAGACTCATGTCTAACATACCAATTTGGTCGGCTTAGATGTACTCTGAGATGCAATTCACAGAATTGTGATATCATTTTTCATTGCTGAGTTAGAGAGGTGTAAACCTCATAGTTTCGTTTTCTGAAAGTTTTTTTTAGTTTTGTCAATGCTTAATAAATAATTGACAACATAAATAAAAAATTCGAAACCAACAGTCACTAGACTTTAACTTTTTCATTTAAATGCAACGAACCGCGCCAAATTTGGTGAAGTAATGGCCGAGAAAAACGAATGCTCATTTTACATGTATTTAGACAGGCGCACCCGAGCTAAAGTTTTCTCTTAAAGGGCCCCTCACCAAGCCCCATACCAAATTTTGGTTATACACTGGAAGTTGTTACGTGTCATCTAGGGAGCGCTGTGCCGCAAAATTTTTTTCAAATCGGCTCATTAATAGCCGAGATTTGGATACTTCGGTGGCGCCAGCCTGTGGTTTCAGGTGGAGAGCTCCACTGCCAAGCGAGACACTCTCTCTATACTCGCCCCGTCTAGCCTCCGCAAGCGAAATTCCTTCCGTGCGGTCTGCCATACTGGACCTCGAGGATCGCGTGACGCATATGTCACGGGCCCCGCCTTCATTTTTTTTTTCTCTCGCTTTTTTGCGGCGCGGCGCACTTCCTTTGACGGCGTAGCGCGCGAGCTGTTGTGATTGTCTCATTTCGCGCAGCCCACGATGTTGAGCGCTGTGCACGAGGACACATGACTACCGGTATAATTCATTGCTACACAAATACTGAGGCAGACACAAGCAGATCACAGTACATGATCCCGCGCTGGAACACGATAGAAAATGGAATCGTTTCGGAGTCGGTGCACGCGACCGCACGGAGTGGGAACAAGCAGACGAAACGGAAGTACATCTCCCTTGCTGCGGTGCGAAGTAACACAAAAACATTCAGACATTCGGTTTGTGTGCTTTCTTATTTCTCTAAGCTTGATTACGTCTATTCAAGCAACATGTTGCACAAGTAAGAGATGTTGCCTTGAATAATACTCGAAGTCACGTGCCACCACGAGCGACGTCACAGTGCAAACACGTGTACGTAGGCGCACTAGCACGTCTACGTCATCCTCCGGCTTGGAGCGTGGCGGCCACGAGGAGAAGGAAAAACGGCATCGATTTGAAATTCCAGATCCTTCCGCGGCGCGTAGCGATGTAGCACATCGCAGACAGGAGGCGCGCAATGTATGCTCTGCGCTTGTCAGCTCAAAATGGCCAGACCTGGTCAGGGGCCCTATAAGGATAAAGGCTGCATAACGCTTTCGAGCACTTGCTTAAGGAATTTTCGCAAAGGCAGTAATTTTTCAACACAGTCACCTACGCATGGAGATCAGCGTTTTTTTTTTGTCATTGTCGCAGAATTTCCCCGCAGTGACTTTTGTACAGTACATTTGACGCATGACTGCGGGCTGGATTTTCCGATGTTTATAAAATTCTTGCGACGTTCTCGAGCGCGTTCTCGAACTGACGGGAGTCTGCTCCGCATCAGCTTTATTTGCACTTCGCTCCTCCTCGAACACTCGTGACCTCGAAGAGGCGCGACGTAATGCCCACGCATTTCTTTCACATTTAGCGCTAAATCACCGCTGGACCTTTTTTTTCTTTTGTTTATCATATGGTGAGGCTGAAGCTCAGCGAAAGGAAGTCATCACGACGGTAATGGAAGCGTGACGACAACTGCCGGCATAGCAGCAAGGAGGGACGGCTGCGACAAACCCACTTTCGAACTTTTTTTCAAAAGCAAATCTAAATGTGTGCACACGTATAGTGTGCGTGGTGTGTGGCGCAAAGAAAATCTGGCAGACTGCAGCCCGCTAAATCAATTACTGAGAACAGTATTGTTAGGAGGCGTTTCCTCGCGACCTCTTTTCCTTTCCCTGCCCCCTTCTTTCTAACTCCTGCACCATCAACTGCAGCATCTGTTGCCCCACTCTTTCGAAGAGGACGCACCCAAACCTGCTTCTCGGGTGTTGGTCTTTTCGGCCCTCGGGGTGCTATACTGTCGAATTCTGCCATACTGTCTAGTTCGTAGTCTTCTAGTATACTTATTGGCCCCTAAGGCTACTACGTCCTTTCCGATCGGCTTAAAACGCCAACGTGGCGGAATGTGGCACCTTCGGTTAGCCGATGCCGCGGTGGAAGGCGAAAAAATTCCGACAGAACTCATATCATAATGACTGCCGACGTTAATGCGATTAGAATTCAATCTATAGCGACAGGCCGTGTCCTTGAAGACACCTTTATTTACAATCTCTAGTGGTCGTTCAGACACAACCGTTGCTACGACACGCACTGACGCCACAGTCGGCCCATTATGCTACGACACTCGGTCGCCAGGTTCGGCCATAGCCATGGCGACATGCCGACGATGCCAACGTTATAGAATGACGATGCACTGACGACGATTCTGGAAAGGTGATGACGGTATAACGAAAACTGCGTGACGACGACGACGGTGGCATGAGGACAACGGGATGACTGTACGACGACGATATCACGAGCATTGGATGACGACGAAGCTGGAATGATGACGATGGAATGATGGAACGACCAGTACGGCATCACCTTGACGGTTATGACAACGGTGGAGTGAAGAACGAATGAAGTCTATGTAACGACGAAGGCGGTATGACGAACACGGCATGACAAAAATGAAACGAGGTTTGTGAAGTGGTGATGATGGCATGACGATAATGGGATGACAACGACTGTATGACGTCATACATTTGTCGAAGATATGTTGAGAATCGGATGTTGAAGCTGTAATGATGACGATGGAAGGACTACGACGGCACAATCGTCACGAGTGCATACCTAGTCACCCAAAAGCTGTAGACAACCTTGGTCACTGGGTCGGCGAAAGACCGACCGACAGACAAAGACAAATACATTTTCCAGCTCGTAAAAAAAACTAAAAGAGATGCAGACACAAAACCACGACCTCTAAACCTCTTTTGATTTTTCATATTTGCTAGAACATGTCTTTGTCTAAATTCCAACTATCCCAACTTTCTGCCTTAAAGGAACGACCGACAGACAAACTCAAAACGCCTGAAATAGGCAACGAATGCTCATTCCAATAAAAAAATTGCAGTTTCGCCTGAAAGGAAAAGCGTCGATTGCGATAGCAAATTGGTGGACAGCTAGCCATGCGACGTAAGCATTATGGTTTTACCGACCGTATAAACTTCTGAACACACGTATACTAACTGAACAAGCCCGGTGTCACGCACGCACAAGCAAATATGAACACATTTTACTCGATGATCGCGGAAACTTGCTGTCAAGACGCTGGAGTGAGGAAGCGCGGCAGTAGTAGCGAGCGAATTGACCTTCGTGCAGCGTCTCGCATCAACACGAACTAAGCCGCGAAACCACAGCGCGGCGCGCTCTGTCCCTGTCGCAGATGGTTTTCGAGAATCAATAAAGATACAGCGGCCCTGGCAGGCGCGCACGGCTGCTCGGGCAGCCCGAAGTAGAAGGCGCCCCCGATCCCTATCCTCCCCGCGGAGCTTAGCGCGCGACAGAAGACAGCGCGCTTCCTCCCCGCTTTCCTCGCTAGCGTGCGTGAGATTCAGCCGCGATCGCCGGCTCGCCCTTGCACCTGTTCAATCGTACATACAGCATACGGCACGCGGTGACGATTTTATCCCCCTTGAACTTTATGCGGAACCTCAAGGCGACGCCGACGAAGACAGCAGGAATGCGCGTGGTGTCCATTGTAATTGTAATTGCAATAAAAGAGGGAGTAAAGACTTTTCTACTTCCCCGGCTGCTGCGATGCAGGAAGTCCTGCATGCCTGCGGCGCTCCATCTCCCTATCCGATGGTAAGGTTTTTTGTTTGTGTGTGTGTGTGTGTGTGGCAGCACACCGCAGTGACAACGAGCATCAGCGCACAACCGAATTTTTCTTCTTCTTTTCTTGTCCCACAACAACATGGTCGGAATCCTTTCTTCCTTACCGCGCATCGTTCTTTCAAGTCCTGAGTATTTACTTACAAGAGGCCCACATTCTCCCTTTTAGTTGTAGATGCGGGAAGATAACTTATGACTGGTTACATTATGGTGGTAAATGTAGAGGGGGCGGGAGGGCAGCACAGAAGGAATTTCGGGGGGAAGGGCAGTACCCATTCGCCCCTAGTAGGGCCGCCTCTAAGGGACATGGTATTTAGATAACACTTGCCAACCACTTAATCGTGGCAACCACGATATAAAGCTGGGAATTAATTCGTAGGGAACAGAAGGCGTTCACTTATGGTTCACCAGAATGGTGGAAGTCTGTTTATGCTTCACCGATACAGTGTCCGTTGCAACACATGAAAGCTATACAGTGCAGCCTGAGGTAGATGGCGCGTTTTGGTGTAGTCTAGAAATACCTAATGCACAGTACCGCTGCAAGATAAAAGCATATAAGAATTAAAAAAAAGCTTGTTATTCGCTTCTTTGTTCTGTCAGAAAATTAATATCTATGGCATTTGATCCGCTTAGTATGTTCATCGAGTTCTCAAACAGCCAACAAGCACAAGGCCTGATATACAAGTACGGCTCCCATCAGCGCAGTGTCGTTACAGGTTGTACAACCGAAAAGCTTTCGGGTTCGGTTCGGGTTCATGCTCAGACTTCTACATATTTTCCGCTTCGCTTCAGGTTAAGCTCTCGAGAAAAAATATAACGGTTCGAACCTCTTTGAACAGATTCGTACGGCTTCTTAAAGGGCAACACTAGGGTATTTTTTTTTTAGATCCATATTAAGATATTGTCATTTTCAAATGACATTGGCAGTTCTGTCACCGGTAGATTGGTTCAATTCGGTTAAAAATTTATAAATCATTTTATATAACCAATAAACGAAATACGAAAACCGAAACAGGTAGCTGCTTCGTCTGACGTCACGATTAGTCAGTGACGTCATATCCTACACTACCACAATGTAACACGCAGTGTTTACATTGTGGTAGTGTACGTACATACCGCAGGTTTCAGCTTCGCTGCAGGTTAACCATATGTGTACGGAGTGCTTGAGCGGTGATTTTTCTTACATGTGATTGGTTTCCGAGGCCTTCCCGCTTAACTGACCGACCTGCGAGTGATGATAATGGCCACCACAACAACAGGTACAATAATAATAATAATAATAATAATAATAATAATAATAATAATAATAATAATAATAATAATAATAATAATAATAACATACATATACTCAGTCTATCTATATTTTGTGTGCCTAAGAAAAACCGGAGGCCTGGATACTGGCGCAAAGATAAAAACAGATGAAAAGGTAGAACCACGCCCAAGCGTTAAGGATAAAAATTGGAATAGAAAACGCACAAAAAAGATCAAGATAAGCAGGTACGTACATACGGTACAACAATCAAACAATATGTGAAAATGACGTTACATTTAATAAAAGAACAAGGACAATATTGGTAAATAATAATAATGCTTCAAAACTGGCATAAACCCACGGTGGTCACCTATTACTCGAAGCTATACATTTTTTTCGTTTCTTCCATTTTATTTCTACGAGATGGAAACAAAATTGCCGACCGGTTTCTTGCCGCGCCTGCGTGAAGGACGTCGTTCGCCGAGGGCTCGGCCAGACATACTTGCATCGGCAACGAGGTTTCACGTGACGCATATGAATAGCAATGGCTGCATTTGCAGTGCGAAATGTCCAGCAGAGTGGCGCAGTGGAAGCGTGCTGGGCCCATAACCCAGAGGTCCGTGGATCGAAACCACGCTCTGCTAGAATTTTTTTCTTCGCTATTTTTTTTCTTTTTTTTCTTTTATTGTTATCGCATCAGGAACCGATGCATTTCTGATGTCTTTAGTATTGCGAAACAAATTTAACGCACTGCGACCCTAGGCGCACGCGCGATAGCGTATGCTGCGATTTGTTTTTTTCGAAAGCCCGCAGTGTCCAATACATTGAAAACATATAATTTCATTTAGTTGCGCCGGAAGCTGCTTTACAAGTGCGTCCACCTCGTGCGTTGTGGTTGAAGGACCATAGAGGGCGTAATAAGATAACAATTAGGAACGACACAGGCCTGTGTGACAGACGTTGCCGTTCCGAAACGTTATTCTGTTGCATACAGCGTGCAACCGAGCCTTAACGATGCATCCATGCAGGTTCAGTTATTTCAACAAACTGTTACATGGGCGACCTTAACCGCGGTTATCGCGAAACGCGGTTAGCGCGGTTACACGGCAGGCGAAACTGCGGTTAGGCCGCTAACCGCGGGTCACCGCCAACCGACTTGGCAACCTCGGTTTACTCTCTAAAAACATTTGCACCCTTGGGGGTGTATATTTGCCACACAACAATAATCGCCGTCTTGTCCGCATTTCCTTTCTTTAACGCGGCGAGCCCGGCACTTTCCAGTAAGTAACGGCGTGCGCGTTATCAGCATTGCAAAGCATTCCCGACAGGAAAGTAACGAGCGCAGCGTTTTCAAGAAAGGAAATGCGGGCAAGGCAGATGACGATTATCGTTGTGTGGCAAACATACACTCCAAAGGGTGTAAACTTTTCATACACTCTTAAAACGGTTGCACCCTTCGGGGTGTATATTTGTCCCACAACAATAATCGTCATCTGCCTTGCTTGCGTTTCCTTTCTTGAAAACTCGGCGCTCGCTCCCTTCCCTTCCCTTGGAATCCAGTCCGTAACCCTTAGTGACCATCGGTTATCTTCCCTCCTCATTACATGTCCGGCCATGCCCATTTCTTTTTCTTGATTTCAACTAAGATGTTTACCCGCGTTTGTTGCCTCACCCAATCTGCTCTTTTCTTATCCCGGATCCGTGGTCCGGATCCGGATCCGTGGTCACTACCTGCCCAAAGTAGATGTATTCCCTTACCACTTCCGGTGCTTCGCTACCTATCGTAAACTGCTGTTCTCTTCCGAGACTGTTAAACATTACTTTAGTTTTCTGCAGATTAATTTTCAGACCCACCCTTCTGCTTTGCCTCTCCAGGTCAGTGAGCATGCATTGCAATTGGTCTCCTGAGTTACTAAGCAAGGCAATATCATCAGCGAATCGCAAGTTGCTAAGGTATTCTCCATCAACTTTTATCCCCAATTCTTCCCACTCCAGGCCTCTGAATACCTCCTGTAAACATGCTGTGAACAGCATTGGAGAGATAGTATCTCCCTGTCTGACGCCTTTCTTTATAGGGATTTGGTTGCTTTCTTTGTGGAGGACTACGGTGGCTGTGGAGCCGCTATAGATATCTTCCAGTATTTTTACATATGGCTCCTCTACACCCTGATTCCGTAATGCCTCCATGACTGCTGAGGTTTCGACTGAATCAAACGCTTTCTCGTAATCAATGAAAGCTATATATAAGGGTTGGTTATATTCTGCACATTTCTCTATCACTTGATTGATAGTGTGAATATGCTCTATTATTGAGTAACCTTGACATTGGTTGACTAACCAATGTTTATTAGTTCAAACATTCATTTCTTCATTAAGATTCTTTTTTTTTTTACCTTTTCGTTCACTGGACTTAATTTTATTTTGTATTTACCAATTTGTGACCCTTAATTCTGACTTTTTATATAGTTGTATGCCCACCAGGCACGCTCACAACTGAGAGCACGAGTATCGAAAATAACCTACACGTGCAAAACGCTGTTACGGATTTTAGAGCCAAGCTCTTAGCGTGGCTATAACTTCCGGAAACGTTATATAATGTTTGTTCTCACAGTTCTTTTGGAACAAAAATTTATCACGCAATGTGAGAAACGTTTGGACTGATATGCAAATATATTCTGGAGCCTCCGGGTTACTTGGGTGATAAATTAATATTTCGGCCGGCTTAAAGGCGGTACATGAAACACTTAAAAAGTTGCCGCTTTCATGGAAGGACCAAAGACGGCAGCGATTTCATACTTGTAGAAAACAAGAGCCATGCTATATGTGTGTCGTGTACCAAAAGTTTGAAGTGCGCAAATTAATTATGTGCCTTGAGAGTAATTACTGAATACTCGTTTTCTCAAAATTCTCACGTTATACGAGGCGTTCGTGTAATGATGTGTTATCGGTTCTCTGACCTGACCAAGTACTCGTGCGCACAGGCTCTGTGACTTCATTGAGGAAAAGGGATAAAAAGCGGCTGTCTAATAAACACAGGGCTTTTTGGCTTAGTGGCTACATCGGAGTGCCGTCAGTCTTTCCCTCGCATCACCGCTCCGGCAGCGGACACGACATGTAGTTCACTTTCCTGGCATTTTCAGTGAACTATGCTAGGCACGTTGTTTACATTTTGTTGAAATGGGAGTCATGTTGTGCGTTACGAGAGATAAGTGTTTAATATGAGTACCTTAATTACAACCCTTGTAGAAGAGAACTTGTTAGCGTTCCATAGTGTCACACAGCCGTTATCCCCAATATACCCCAGAGTCCCAAGAGAACTGTACAGGGCATTTCGTGTAAGGCGGGCCAAACATTAAAAAATCCACGAGTGAGTTACGAGAATGCTCGTAATAGCATTGCTTGTGGACCCCTTGTGCAACCCAACGTATTTTTTGTGCTAGGGGCTTAGGTAATTAACAATAATTAATAAAACAACTTTTGAAGTATTGATTCAAACGCAAAATCTTTAACACATAAGTTGCAGAACATATTGAGAAATATCCAAGCAATTTCCTGCTGTGCTGATAGCTGCTGTGGTTTTAATTTGTTCAGGGCTGCAAGAGAAAGCGCGCGACATTTGAAAAGAAATACTACGTGACTAGCGTGGAGACATTAGTGCCCTCAAACACGCTACCAATAAAGTATCGACTCAGCACGTAGAACGGGATACATGAATATGTCGTGAGCAAAATAAATAAATAAATAAATAAATAAATAAATAAATAAATAAACTGATAGGCGATGGCCCCACCCGTCGCTTAAGCAAAATTACACCCTTTTACCACACAACGATACTCGTTTGATGTAGTAGTTCCGCGGAAACCCGCAAGGTGGAGAGAAGTAATGAATCTGAACGGGTGGATGTCTGATGAACGGGTGGATGTCTGAGAGAAGTAATGAAGAATGAACGGGTAGATGTCTGATTTTCCCTTTATTCACAACAATAATCGTCGTCGGTCTTGTCCGCATTTTCTTTCTTTAACGCGGAGAGCCCGGTACTTCCAAGTGACGAAAGGCATGCCCGTTATCAGCAAGACAGAACATCCTCCACAGGAAAGTAGCGAGCGCAGCGTTTTCAAGGAAGGATGCGCAAGCAAGACAGATAACGATTATCGCTGTGTGGCAAATATACACCTTAAGGGTGCACATTTGTTTAAGAGTGTAGTTGCGGATAGATTGGCATCATACGTCGAAACCTCCTCGCGTCCTTTACACTGCATGTCAACAACAAAAACACTGGCAGAGCTTGAAGAATTGACAAGCGTTGGTTATCGCGCGTCTCATGGCTTCGACCGACAAGATATCTCGAAAGACGTGGAAGTCAAGACCGTTGTAATTCGATGCATCTCATTTGATCAAGGCCTGTTCATGACTTCGTTCTGCTTATACAGCCCCCCAACATTGAAGTCCCAGCAGTTACCATCACGAAAAATATTTATTTGGACATTTCTTAATAGACTTTAAAACTTGTACATAGAATATTTCGCGTTTGAATTATTACCTTAAGGTTGAATAAGCTCATAGCAAAACATACCCCGAGTTGCTCAACAGGAAAGCGAACACTACTATGTTGGTTGTATTTTCGTAACTCATACATGGATTTTTTTTAAAAGTTTTGCTCGACTTAGCTGTAATACCCTGTGTATATGATACTGAGTTCAAATTCGGTGAAATTGAAGGAGTAGGGGTATTTTAGGTGTCATGTGTGACAAAACTTTACCTTAACTGGCTTAGCTATACTTTACTCAGTTCAGTTACTGAGCTTACTAACTCGGTTACTTTACTCAATTTACTGCAAATCGTTACTGAACTTTCTTTTATTGATATTTTCGTGCATTACACGAGTTTCGTAGTTGCCTCATCCGTGTTAATCCCCAGTGAAATAAACGAGCCATCTATTAATGTGTAAGCAAAAAAAAAAAGTTCAGCATGTCTGGGTTCACCGCGGATTTTTTCCAATGCATTACGTATTCAAGTGCTTCGGAGCGTAATAAAAAGGTATGCTTTACGACAGGCACAAAATTTTGCCCACAGCCAGAATAATTGCCGGGATAAGACCTAACAGGAATGGGGCAGAGATGTGTGCATCAGACGCAGTCTTTGAAAAAATATGTCCGATATGGGGCTGACGGGCTGGAGTTTCGAACGCCCCGTGGCGCGACCTGGCGGCGGTCGACGAAGTTTGCTGGTAGTACGGAAAATACCCCCTCCTGTTGCGTAACAAGGGTCTCGCTCGTTTTGTGCTTTCTATTGACTTCTGTGCGTAGCTCTCGCACTCTAAAAGTGTTCGACACGTACGCAGGGCGTTGTGCGCTGCCGAATGCAGCACAGGTTATGGAACGCGGGCACTTTTCGTCCGACAAACCCGTGCTGAAGGCAGGCGCGCGGACCCGGCGAGTTGGTGGCAAACTCTAGGCGAGTATACGCCGCACTAGGGGGAGCAGCGTGCAGTCCCCAAGCATGGTCGACGCCGTAACGGTGCATGATGAAATGTCACGAGCCTGCCTGACACGCTGTAATTTTCAACACACTGTGCGACGAGTCGGTGGCGAGCGGCAGAATTGGCTGGGTAGCCTACAAGCCGCAGCTCTCCGCTTTAATTAAGATACGCTGTCACCGGGCTCTATACAGCCGGTTTCCCTTGCTTTGTGAGTGCGTGTGTTCAGGGTTCATTTCCTGTTTTATTTTGGTGTTCACATATCGGAAAAGGAACCTGCGTTTGCTGTGGATCATCTCGTCGAGAGTGCGCCCTATTTTAGCACAACCATGAAAAATGCACTCATCCCTTAAGATGGATGCGGATGATTTCTTTATTAGAAAACTGCCACGCAGTAATTTACAGGACCTAAAGAAATTTTTGATGGTGAAGCGTCCCACCCAATTAAGCGAAAGTTCCTATAGAGTGGTTGAAACTGTTTCAGAACACGCTGTTGAGAGAACAAGCGAAAGAAAATGGATACACTGACGTGGCACAGGGACTCAGTTGCAGCAGTAAGATAGGGAACTGTACATAAAGAGTGGTGTCTAAACAGCCGTTGTCACATTATATGTTACTGCAAACAAATCAATGACCATAAACTGTCAACAAAACTGTTGCTGCGTCATCCTTAATTCTTTCTCTGAAAAAAAAGAAAAAAGAACTACTGGGCGCCAGCGCTAATGCTACAGACACTCAATCACAGTATGTACTGATTACCATGTCTGGAAATGCGCGTTTGGGGCATGAGCATGCATGTGGCCGGCGGCCGTCTCAGCGTCAGCACACGCCAGAGCCGGTCAAGCTGAGTCACGGTGCTGACGCCAGCAGCTTATGTTGGTTTCATTAGTTCACTGATTCATTGTTATTACGCCGCGGTTCTGAGTTGGCACGCGCTTAAGCCAATGACGCACTTTGAAGCGGTCTGCCGTTGCAGCTTGGCATCGCGCTACTTGATCGGCGCACGCATTGAAAGCAGCAGCGAACCGAAACGGCGGCTGCGACTTCTCGTGCGCAGTGCTTGGATTCGGCACGTCGCTTTGCTTCTTTGGTGACCGAAGGCATGCTACAAAGCCTCCCATATGCACAAAATTCTCTGAAATTCCCAACGCAGCGCAGATTACGCGAACAGATATACCGCGGCGCCACATGTGCTCATCAGCAGGGGATCGCGTTTTGTATACTACCCAAAACGTATAAGCGCGGCATGGAGCGCTCTGTTCATGGATGCATGATGGATGTTATGAGCGTCCCCTCTGGAACGGGGCGGTGGGTTGCGCCACCAAACTCTTGCTGTTATACTGCCTAATGTCATGCCTAGGTTAAAAAAGAAAAACTGGAGTTTCACTGGAGTTTCCGCAGCGCCGCCTGGGCAACTCGTTAGGCTCATCAGCATGGCCCTCAATGTCCCGATCGAACTCTACTCTACACTAAGTTTATATTAGGCGGCGACAGGAAGCATAATTAGTGTAGTATGCAGCCTGAAATCTTAACGTCTCTGGCTTAATTAGGAGCACTGATAATAATGAAACAGGCTGATAATGATCATAATTACTTAACCCTCGTCCTCTTTTTTCATCTTATTGTACGTCACACCAAGCTCGCCAGGCCAACAAGCACTTTCGCCGAAGTTACAGTACAAACGAAATATGGTTTTTGATGTTGACATATAGCTGCTTTCATTTTACTTCTTTAATATTTTTTTTATCACATTGTACAGTATGTACATACCATAGTTTCCTTCGACCTATTCAATCTTCTCTTTTTATACTGTGGCCCTATGCTATATTCCAGCCCAAATAGGAGCATTGTAAATAATTACTGAACCTTCTTTTCCTTAATTTCATGTATTATAAGAAATTCATACTAGGCATTTTCGGTGAACTCAATGAGGCAGCTTGCTCATTTTTTTAAATGGTGTAGTTCATTCGTGACATGTAAGAAAAATTCCAAGTTTGTGGGTTAATATTGGCTTTTGTCGTAACTTAAGTATGCATGCGGTCTGAGGCGTGATAAGTGGGTCGTACATACGGCGTAGAATTTAGCCCGCTGCCCTTGGAGTACTGTATATGTCACCGAGATGAAATGTAGTAAAAATTTGGGGGAAATTACAGCCAATGTTTGCGAAGTAAAATGCGTGCTGAAAAATTACTGCCTCTGCAAAAAAAGGAATTCCTTAAATACTCAAAAGCATTATATACGGGCAAGGTTTCAAACGGGCGAGTCACATGCCGCGAATTCGGGTAACGCTTTCAAGTGGGTGGTTTGATGACATATCATTGAAATTCTTAATTTAAGTGTTCAAAAGAAAGAGCTTTGCTGGAAATTGACTTGAGATTCTGCAAGGTTGCACAGGCCTATGTACTTTTGCATAAGTGTTTGCATTAATGCGTCTATCACATTACGGGCTTCTCGCGCCATCTTGTAGTTAGCTGCATGATTTTATGGCCATGCGGCACTTGACTGAAGAACAGTGTTTGTTTCTCCCAGTTCTCTTATTTCATAATGTTACAACCTACACCAATCACCTGGTATCACTCCAAGTAAAGCTGTACCAAGTAGATCCAGCTTACCACAATAAAAATTTCATGGAGCTTTACCTATATATATTTATTTATTATTCATGTGTGCATTTAGTCCGTAGATTCAACGGAGGGCTTTCCATTCCTATTTCTCCCGCAGTCATTGCCATACGGAGCATTAACGTTACGCGCACACAATCGCAATGCACGTCACGAGTTTTAACGCCTTCTCTGTAGTGTGGCTCTTTGACCATTTCAATGAGGAGTTTGGATTGAATACGAGAACCCTGGAGTTGGTTTGGGTGATCTCTCTGCAAGGACACATGTACCTAGAGATCTCGCAAGTATAAATGGGTTACAACAGCAGCACACAGCATTACCGTGCACATCATTAAAACAGAATAAGAAGTTAAGCAAGATTGTTGCAGTACCTTTCTGCTAGGTGTAAAAAGCACCCTCGCTTCTTATCGTATAAAACGCTGCCTATCACATAAAACTTAAAAAATAACTCTGCCATCAGACCCGCCGCGGTGGCTTAGCGGCTATGGTGTTGCACTGCTAAGCACGAGGTCGTCGGATCGTGTTCCGACTGGGGCGGCCACATTTCGATGGGGGCAAAATGCAAAAAACACCCGTGTGTCGTGCATTGGGGCACATTAAAGATCCCCAGCTGGTGGTCAAAATTAATCCTTAGTCCCCCACTACTACGGCCTCATAATCGAATTGTGGTTTCGGCATGTAAAACCCGTGGATTCAATTCCGCCATCAGGTGGAATGCTGCGCAGCACAAAGGAGGAATTGTCATGCTTCGTGTAATTTTGCGATGTCGTTACACCGAGGTATAACTTGCCTCCCGAGAGGCTCTTAAAATTGTTTACATGATGAAGACAACAATAGAAACTAAATGTACTGGCGACTCATTTTGTTCTTGAGGGTCTGCGGCCTTTCTCTGCATACAATTTGTCAGACCTTACAGAAAACAACTCTTATTGCAGTAAACATTAGGTATTGAATTGACTGTACAGGAATGCAGCAAATTTTTCAGCTTTCACTATAAGGTAGGTGTTATACCCTACGAAATCAAGAGACAAACCCAAATAACGCACAGATTCTAGTCAATATATTAATTGAATATATAACTTGTCCCAATTAACATTAGCCAAGACATTAAAATATGCTATGACATAAGAGTGAACGGCGCTTGATCATGTCTTCAACTGTACGGATAATTTTTATGTATATTTTGCTAATTGGATAAACTCATTTTGACAAGTTTTTAATTTTTGTGTAATTAAGGGCACGAGTTCTGATGAGAAATCTGTTATTGTGTCCTTAAATGTCCCATTCAGCCATTTTCAGCATCCTATGTCCTGCACAATAATTTCTTCTAAGATGCCATATCGTTGTAGTGCTTTTCTAAGGAGCCTACTACATCTTCTTGCAAGAAATTGCGAGCTTCTCAACAGTGCCCAGTGAAGAGACCACATCGTCATATTTCAATGGTTGTCTCGTAACTGTGGCATGGTTGGCAATGAACTCGCTGACAGTGAAACAAGATCGGTCTTAGAATTTTATCCAATTAGGCAGGCAGCTATTACACAATAATGACTGGGGAGGCAGATGAATATTGATGACCCAACACTGTTGTCCCATAACTGTATAGTATTTGGTGTCTATAGTAGTTGGTGCATAAGTTTTTTTTTCTTTTTTGGTTCAAAGCTTGGCTAACGTTAGCCTGGACCACAGCCGTGATTGGGACACCCTCTGTATGCAGTGCCGATAGTCAGTGGTAATCACCAGTGAAGCAGGACATGATCACAACATTTTATTGAATACTTAGCAAACACTTACTGAAAAAAAAAGAAAAATTCACATGACAGAAAATGAACTTGCAGGTGAGGGAATAACAGTTCTGATGCAGAACAGTTGCACATACCAGCAGCCCTTTTATTTTTATGGCTGCAACAGGCAATGAGTGACTTTGGTAGAGCCCTAGTACAAGAACTATACAGCCCTGTATTATGCACTGTATTTACACATACACTAGAAAGCTGTAGAGCTATATTGTGGGACATTTTTTTTTTCTAAATTCAACTGCCTTGCCTTTTTGCTCCTTACCACTTGCTTATTGAAGTTAACAGAGTAAGATTAACATTACCTCGAAAATACATTAGATGGTTTAACTTCCCACATTTGCAAAGAATTTATAGCAAAATAAACAATAGTGGCCAGTCTAGTCATTCCTAAAGAGTTTGCAAGGAGTCTGTCTCGAAGTCCAGTCCCGTGTACATCTATTCAACAGTGGTCTATTTGCAGACGCTTTAGCGGACAATCCCTGTCCTCCTTCCGGAGGTGAATGGTGAATGAAGTAAGGGACTTTCTCAACCTGCATATTACTGCGTTTGTAAGTTGCCCCTGTGCTTCCTACTCAAGAAACTTCATCACAGCTATTCATCACAAATCCTAGCAGCATTTTGCGGGACAGCTCTAGCCTAATATAGTTATTCAGTTGTTGAAGGGTAGGAGTGCAATGTCACAGCGCTGTACACTGTTTTAAAGGGGTGCAAACATGCTGGGACTGTGGCCAAATAATGAAATGCTTGAACTAAATTTAGACAACAGATTTATAGGCTGTGTAAAGGCAAGGCATTCTTATTGAATGACGGAGCATTATTCAGCACAAGTTATCTTCCCTGTAAATGAGCTCAGGAACTGGATGCCCTCGTGCAACATCCACAACTCTCCTGCTGCAGAATAATTCGGAAGAGCCCAATTTTGCATAGGCAATTCTTTCTCGAAATTTTGTGAAGTCTTGCTATCCCTTAGAACCGAACATAAATGAATATTTGACAATCTCAAACAGTGAAATAATAAGTCCAATAGGAATGACTATTCGATTCATATTTGAAATTTCCAATAGTCGCACACCCTTATTGTAAACTTAATGCGCACTCTTTTTCCAATATTCAGCAACTTTTGTAACGTAATACTGGCCTAAATTAAAGATACACTCTGAATCATCAGCACAACCTTTTTTCTTCTTATAGGTAGCAAAATAAAATGGCCTTCATTAAAATTGGCTCAGCGAATGACAAACAAAATGATTACTCAGTTCCTATACATTTATATAAGAACTCATAGGCTAAAGAGTCCCAATACTCAGGCATGCTAGACGGTTGTGTGAAAGGACACAGAATGATCAGCAGTGTGTAAATGGCAAAGCTTTCTTTTTTTTCCTCTAAAACCAACAGCCAATTTTCGTTCTGGCTGGCTCATATGAGATATAGCTTTTGCTACGCCGTTTGCAGCTGACAAGACACTTCATAAGTTATACAATGCAGCCAGCCTCTTTGTTAAAGGGCAAGCGCAGAGATGACAACCCAAGTGCTCACAAATCAAAATTACAATTAGTTACCCGACAGTACTCCGAGAAGTAGTATAATGCACATCCTCCAAAGCTGTTTGCACACTTTCACCGTTACTGACTCACAACAAACTTGCAACTAAATTTTCCATTATGCACGTGACATCAAATTGCCCTGGTAGAGCAAAATCGACTTTATATTTTGTGCCTCTCGGCTTCCAGGTATTCATCTAAGTAGGCTTCTTGGCAAGAGTGTAATTGGAAGCAACAGGAACGTAGCGGCAGATAGCAATGGTAAACATGGAAAGCAATGCAGATAGTACAGGAACCCAATAATGTGTACTCTTCCCTCTTCTTGTGCCTTGGGCAACAGGGATGGCTTTCATGGAAACCAATTTCAAGAAATTCGACAAGTTCTGGGAATTACAGACACCTGCATTCAATATTGTCAAACACTTCTCTTCAAAGGATTTTACAAACAATAATATGCACGTCTGAGGCCTCAATTAGAAAGTACTCAAATCTGGCCAGCCCTGCTATGGCTGTTGCTGCTTAACAAGTTATTTAAATCTGGAGCACCAAACCCACTGTCATTTTAACATGCCGACGACGCGGTATTATGGTACCCTAGGATGGCATGTAGGGCAACATTCGCTGAGAGCCGAGTGAAGAGAACTTGAGGTGTATCCCTTCAAAGATAACTTGAACCTTCTTTTTTGAGCAAGCGAGAGGCTGCTGTCCCTTGTGTCATTTTGGGCTTGTGATGTGGTTCTCACTCAATTTCAATACAGTATATCAAAAACTGTCTTGGGCTGAAAAGAAAGGCGTGACACAGGTGCACCCTTTGTCTTGGATAAGTAGTAGTCACAAAGCCATGAGACTGCCAGGAGAAATCTCTAAACAAATTCAGCGAACCGAAGAACAAACGTGAAAGCTTAATGCATCACGGCTGTAACAACGACAGCAGTGCAGTAGCATCACGAGGTACAGACAGTACAAGAAGTTTGTGCACTGCAGAATCTAAGAAAAAGCCGAATATTTCCACAGCTCCAATGCCAGCCTGCACTAGAAGATGTGAAAAATCTTGGCTTGGTACAAATTTACACGCTACATTCACAAACAACTCATAAATTCAAAGTGTTGTCCCACAGTCTGCAAACTTTCGCTGTCGACAGTATACCTGACAGACCTCGGCGTTTTGTAGTGTCACAATGAAAACAGTGCCTAAAAAGAATGAGGATGGAAGAAGAGGAAGAGAGGACACATAAGCCTACAGACAACTGAATGTACGAGTTCGACCTTTTCTTGTCTTAGACCCTCGTTCGCTTAGTGTGCCCATGTTCATTATTAAACAGTACCAGATGTGTCAACTCACCAGAGTTCTCAAGTTTGTTTGTATAGGGTATTTTGCTGTGGTTTAACATACTACATGTTTCAGAAAGCCTGTGTGCAATAAATAATCATGACTGCTCCCTCAAGCGTGTGCAAGACGCTAGTGTTAACTACGCAAAATGATACAGCACGATGCCGGTGTTTAACTAAACCATGAGGATTGGCACTGTCGAATGCCTATGCCTCAGCTAGTCATAAAGGAATAGAATATAAACATGCAAAGGCCAGCAAAGCTGATGACCATGTACAGGACCACAAGCATCATTAGGCGACTGAAAGCGGTGTCATCAAGGTTCCCACGAAATCAAGAGAATTGTGTACAGATGGAGTTTGAGTAGTGCTGCCAATGTGTAGTACTGCCTAGTAGCCTTGTTATGGGGCACATGGTATTTATTGTGTGTATCGGCCCACCCAACAACTTGACAGTTTGGGAAGTTGAGGATCAACCGCACCAAAATGAGACCGTGATAAGTGGGATTATCTTCGGAAGTGGATGTGTTTATCCTTCTCTTTGACTCTGCCGCTTCGCTATAATGCTGTAGCAGTGAAGCAGTGTACTCACATTCCAGGAATGACTCAAAGGTCTGACCAGGTCAACAATCAGGTGACCACTTATAAAACATAATCAGACTAGAGTTCAAAGTTCGACGAAAACTCGTCAGGTGAGGTGATACATTGTCAAATAAACTGGCACTCGCCTAAGGTTCAAAAGGAAATGAAACATAAAATGATGTTTTGAGACTGCAACGGGTCCCTTGTTCACAATGAAGATGAGCGCTATAGGGGGCGATTATTTGTGTGTTAGGTGGTGCAGAGTGCACATGTATATCTCGGGGAGATTACCCCGTGTCCGTTTACCGTATTTACTCGCATAATGATCGCGCTCGCGTAATGATCGCACCCCTGAATTTCGTCGTCAAAATTCAATTAATTTTATTTCCCGTGTAATAATCTCACCCCGAACTTGCCGCAGCAATATGTTGTGTGCCAAGTCTAGCTAATAATGATCGCGCTTACCATCTGTCGAACGCCACGCGAACAACTTTTCAAGACAAACCAGGTGGTCTGCACGCACCAAACATTTTTAAGCAGATGCCCTATTTCATTCCTTTCATCACTTTCTGCACTTCCATGAAGAAAAAAAAAAGCTACGACCAAACTTGCCTTTTTTTATAATGGATGTGGTCAACAACAACAAAAAAGGCGCCTTTCAATTCTTATCTGCACTCATGGGAACGCAACAAATCGAGAGCAGCAACGATAGTAGCCACGTTTACACTGATACGTTATCAGTGTACCCTAATCATACACCGACGCTTGTAACACAGCTAAGATTTTCGCCCACCCTTAGCGGAAACGTGCTGTGTTAGGATAGGAGTGAATACAAATGCCGCAGTTTGCGCAGCATGCCCGCCATGTGTTTCTATGTCACTGGCAGCTAAGCGCACCCATCTGTTTCCGTCCCCTCAAAGTGGACATGGCTAAGTTATTGCTGCAAACTTGTCGATATTAACCATATTATGAATTACTGATACGGAAGAAACTGTTTCAATGCACGTAATGTACTCATGAGAAGAAAAAAAATCGCGTTCGGCTTGCTCCACCGACCGCCATCTTTGTTTTGGTGTCCCGCACTACATAAAACGGCAGCCACCTATTTGTTGACCTGTTGTCATCTCGCAGCAAACGCGGAATAAAAAAAAAATTCTTTTTTTTTTGCGGAAAATTTAACCTGCGTCATGATCGCACCCCTGAATTTGCGTCAATTTTTTTGACAGAAAAGTGCAATCATTACGCGAGTAAATATGGTGATCGCTTTTCTATTTGTTTGAATATGTAAAAATTATAAGAGTAATCTTGAAGATAGGTACATCTCTATCGCGATTATGCTCAATATTACAATTTACAAACCGTGGATTGCACCAGCAATATACAGTTTGCTGAAAGTTCACAAACCCGAGGTCCCCCTCAGGCCAATAGTTGACTTCACATGCTCTCCATTATATGAATTATCCAGCTATCTGCCCCATGTCCTACGCCCCTTGGTAGGACGCACACCCACTTAAGTGAAGGATTCCACACATTTCTTTGAACTTGTAAGGGATATCACTGTCCATGATGATGAGTTGATGGTCTCTTTTGATGTGAAGTCAATGTTTGCTGGTGTGCCAGTTGATTATGTAGTCCAAGGTTGCAAGGAACTTCTTGGGAAGGACACTTCACTACCTCCACGAACGCCATTTGAAACGCAAGACTTATGCCGCCTCCTGGAATTCTGGATGAACAACACATATTTTGTGTTTAATGAAGAATTTTACCAGCAGCGTTTTGGAACAGAAATGGGAGCTTCCGTTTCCGTTGCCTGTGCAAACATTGCCCTAGAGCCACTTTAAGATATTGCAATGACCTCGTACAAGACTGCTCCAAAATTTTTGCCCGATACATAGATGACTGCTTTTGTGTGATTCGTCGCCAAAACGTGCTGCCTTTCCTTGAGCATCTGAATTTTTTCAACCAAGTATCCAGTTCACCATGGAAGAAGAAAAAAATGGGCAGATTGCCTTTCTCAATGTCCTCATAACACGTTCAGCCAAGGGCATTGCAACCAGTGTGCATCGGAAGCTGACTCGCATGGGGAAATACCTGAGGTTTGATTCTACGCAGTCTATAGGACGGAAACACTCCATTACCGGTCCACTCTTCTCTAGCGCGTTGCGCATCTGCTCCGAGCCTGGACCGCACAAGAGTGAGCTAGCCGTGTTAAGGAAGGACCTCTCCAATAACTACCCAGCACAGCTTCTGAGGACTCAAGAATTGCGGTCTTCAGTTGCTAACCACGCATGGCTACAAGAAAAAGAGAAGCAGAAACAGGCGGCTGCCCCCTACGTGCAAGGCATCAGTGAGGCACTGGCAAGAGCTTTTGGCACATACGGCATAAAAATCGCACGTGTGCCAACAAACAAAGTTAGACAGAAGCTCGTACGTGGGAAAGACTTTTTGGAAAGGTCAAGATTTGTAGGGGTAGTCTACAAGATTCCGTGCAAGCATTGCGACACATCCTACATAGGTGAAACCGGGAATTTTAAAAGGATTCAGCAGCACCAGAACGATGTCAGGAAGGGCAATGCAAGTTCAATCGCTTTGGCAGACCATCACATGACCACTAACCACATCATCGATTGGGATGCTGCGAGCATAATCGCGACAGAGAAGCGCCTATCTTCAAGACTACTCTTAGAATCTTTACATATCCTAACGACTAGACAAGCGATTAACCGGACACGGGGTAATCTCCCCGAGATATACATGTGCATGCGCCATCTAACACATAAATAATTGCCCCCTCTTGCGCTCATCTTCTTTGTGAACAAGAGACCCGTAGCAGTCTCAAAACTTCATTTTATGTTTTATTTACTTTTGAACCTTAGGCGAGTGCCAGTTTATTTGGCAGAAATAATCTGGCTACACATGCATAGTTAAGCAGTAATTTGTTAAAATCTCGTTAGATTGGTGTCCCTGCAGATTGCTATTACTGGTAGGTGCCAAAGGAGCCGAGGACATGAGAACACACAAATGACTTTATTACCTCCTTGCACATTATAATTATTATAATAACAGACCATCTTTTTTTTCTGCCAAGAGTGACAAAAAAAAAAAACTGAAAAAGGCGAGCTAATTTTTTCTCGTGCTTTAAGCACACAGTGTAGCGGAAAATAAAAGTCAATGTTTGGCTTTTCACCTTTATGGAGTGCTTAGGCCTTCCTTGACAATATTAAGTGGCCCACATGTTTTTCTGTGTTTCGATTGAGCCAAAAGGTCCAGGTTTTTGAAACCAGCTGACAAGCAGCCACACCCATTCCTTTAGACTTTGCACAACCTGGCAATCACTCATATTTCTTCCGTGTGTAAATCATTTTCAAAACCAAAACTGCCAGTTTCTCTCAGCTTAACAGGCTTTTAAAATGTGCTCTGTTAACCTAAAGGCACACGGTGCGGTTTATTGAATGCGGGTGGCTGGAACACACTGAAAACTGTGTTCCTCGGAATGGAGATGCTCAAAACGGCCACCTTTGATGCTCTGCTCACATTCAACGAAGGCTGCATGACCCGAGTTAACATCCTGAAGGCATTTGGCATGATGCCAGGGCACAACACTATGATGTGGTTGAGTGAGATGGATCGTCGCCGACTGTATTTTGCCATGAGAGAGGCAGAGGACTTGACAGAACAAGCCAGGGAAACGAGAAGACAAGCAAGGAAATGCAAAGCAGACTCTGGCAATGACTATATAACTGGTGGCTATTAGGCAAATAGTTCAGCGCATTTTCTTTTTGAAAAAAAAAAATGAAGTCGACTTGTTATTTTTGGGCCACAGTATTTCGAAATGAATCATTTTTTTACATTCGCCCCATTATTATAACAACTAAAAATGACAGAAGGCTGATATTTAGCCAGCACAAAGTAGACAGCAATGCATAGCTGCTGAACTAGAGTGGTACACATATTATACTCAATAGTTCATTTTTCAGGAACTGTTTTCTCTGGAAAAAACGACAAAAGCTTGCTGTGTTTGTAAGAAATTGGGAAAAATTTAGTCTTTCACAAACAATCTTAGTTCTAGTTCTACTGCAAGAAGACATAATTGCGACTAAAATGAAACAAACACGAATGAACTATGTGCAATAGTTGCTGAGGAAATGGGTCTTAAATAAGGCTCAAAATACATGGGAAGCATACGGCCTACCCTGTGCCCCGAACTAAAAATTTTGGTAGGTATTCAAATGAAACTTAGGAGGCAGATGAAAAAGCAAATATATACAGTTGTAGTCAGTGATTACACACACTTGAGGTTACGTCACATATAGGCACCATGGTTTTACTGCTTGGTTGGCATCTGTGAGACTAAAGCATCAAACTTGGTTCTCTGTATAGTAAATACTGCGGCATCACTTGAATTGACCACAGAACAACCCCAGCTATGCATTTAGGGCATGTTGGGACTGAAGCCATAGTTGAAGCCAGAGCTGAAGTCACAGCCGGAGCCACAACTGATGCAGCAGCCGGTGCCACAGCCGAAGCCACAGTCACATCAAAGGAAAGAGCACAACACGGTAGTGTGCCCAGCGCCGACTCCCAATAAATTGCCCGAAGAAGACCGGCAAGTGGTTGTGATGTTTCGGTCCCTCAAAAATACCCTTCGTATACCCCAAAGGAATTTGCATACTCCATCAGCACGAAGTGCAGTGCTAATGCTAGATGCTCTTAATCCAGTACTTGCAAGTCTTGAGTAAGCCCCCATGACTCACCCGCAGCCTCCTATTCCCGCAACGACCACTGGCCTTTGGGTCATCCCAGATGTATTCAACGCACATCCCCGGTTATGGGATTTCGGTGTTCATTTCCTTCCTCTTTTCCTCTTTCTATTCCCCCTTTCCCTTGCCCCCAGCATAGGTAGCAAACTGGACGCTCATCTGGTTGAGCTCCCCGCCTTTCCTCTCTTTGTTATCTCTCTCTCTTAGGGCATACTTATAGACAATAATTCTTTAATAGTAAAAACAAACAACTGGCAGTAGTGAGACACGGCACTGCCCAGGTATTACAGGGAAATCAATGACAGTCATGTAATTAGTCACTGAAAGACACAGGCAACCTTTTGCATGTACGAAATCCATAAAAAAAAGAAAGGAAGGACCGAAATTAAGTCCTTTAATAAAAACCAACAAAAGTGAGTTTAACTCTTAAAACCAAAATTAAAATTCAGGCCTGTAAACCTTATTTATAGAAAGCAATAAAGATACGACGTCAGTAAATGTTACAGGAATGAAATAGACTAGTGCCAGTTGCCTAATACCCAATAATACTACTAATAACAGTTGCATAATGGCTAACCAAGAAACTGCCCAGAGCTCTCTGTAGGCAATGGCTGCTATCCTGCTTGCTGACTCTTCAAGCAAAGCAAAAAAAAGAATGCATCTATGCATATATTTCTGTTAGTGAGACATGGCACTGCCCAGGTATTACTGGGAAATCAATGACAGTCGTGTAATTAGTCACTGAAAGACATAAGGCAACCTTTTGCATGTACAAAATGCATAAAAAAAAAGAAAGCTCCAAAACTAAGTCTTAATAAAAACCAACAAAAGTGAGCTTACCTCTCAAAAAACAAACTTAAAATTCAGATCTCTGCTCTTTTAAAAAGTTTACACCCTGTGGGTTGTATCTTGTCACACAACAATAATCGTCGTCTGCCTCGCCTGCATATCATTTTTTTAACGCTGTGAGCCCAGCACTTCCAAGTCGTGAATGGAATGCGCATTATCAGCTTGACACAGCATTCTAGAGACAGGAAAGTAGTGAGCACAGAGTATTGAAGAGAGGAAATGCAAGCAAGGCAGATGACGATTATTGTTGTGGGACAAGATAAACCCCAAAGGGTGTGAACTTTTTTTATGAGTGTAAACCTTGTTTATAGACAGCAATAAAAAGATGACGTCAGTAAATGTGACAGGAATAAAATAGACTAGCACCAGTTGCCTAATACCTGATAAATGCTACTAATAATTGTTGCGTAATAGCTAACACAAAAACTGCCCAGAGCTCTCTGTAGGCAATGGCTGCTACCCTGCTTGCTGGTGTTTCAAGCAAAGCAAAAAAAAAAGGAGGAGTCAAAAACGATGGAGGAGCCACTTAAGCAACAGAGTGGGATAAGAAGTTGTAAGGAGTAGATAATATAACGAGTAGATGAATAGATAGGCAGTTGATAAGGTTAACAAGCATGGAGCTTAATTGATTACTCTAAATGTGGCAGGTTTTTCCGGTAAAGATAGGCAAATATAGTGATAAGAGAACAGGGCCTAAAAGTTCGTGCCCATTGGAGATGCAAATGAACTGAAACATCCAGTGCTCTGCTTCCGTAGTCACCCAGTTCACTTGACTATGAAAACGGCAGTAATCTCAGTGGCTGTGTAGTCAATGTAGCCAAAACTATGTGGCCAATGATGTACAACTCAGTTGCTCCTAACTTATCATACATTCCTGAGCTGCTGGAACACATGTACGAGACTAAGTTGGCAATGTTTTACATTAACATGTGCAGCAGTGCAGCTTTCGTAAACACGAAGAAATGAATGTATGCCTTCCAGACTGCTGAAGATATTGCAACTGCTCACTTTTTCTTTAATATGCCAAGGCTGGACAGCGAGGAAGGTTCAAGCAAAAAGGAAAATAAGCAATGTCCTATTCATGACGAAAGCTAGGTGAAAGCTTTTTAAGAGTGCACACTCTAATACGCTTGCTTTTACGGATAGCTACACATAAACCTTTGTCTCACTAAATCATTTCAGAAACCAGCATGCAGGTTGGTAGCAACTGCCTATAAAGTTTGCTGGGCCAAGTTCTTAAATAAGCACAGGCAACAGTCCTTACCTAATCGTCACGTCAGCAGCATTTTCATAACACTGGCTACCTGTGGGGTCACATGACTGCAAGTGCTTTCAAACTGCCATAGCATGTCTAACCATGTCTATTGCTAACTGTACCTAACCATGTCAGGTCGTTTTCTTTCTTGGTGAAAATCAGGTGCGCTGGAATGTGGCAGCAAAAACACTATCAACGTTGAAAATGCATACAGTGGGATGTGGATCTGCTCATTTCACGCACTGTCCCGGAGCAGGGAAGAGCTGCATGTTGTCTCGGCAAAGAGCATAAGGTGCCATCTGCAATCTCTTTGGAAGCCCCATGCAATTCAAGAAGCCTCCAAATGCAGAAGTCCCGAGCTGTAGAGGGCACACATTAAAAAAAAAGCACACAAATGCAGGAACTCTAAACGTACAAGCACACAACACTCGGTGCACTGTTTTAAAGACACAGTATACCATTGACAGCTCTTCTGATGACTGTACACACCTAGGTTGCTTGTAGCAAGCTTCCTTTGGCTGGTCGCAAAGCACGCAAACTTGAGAACCATTAGTGTCCACACTAGCGAAGACATGGCGGTGGCTCATCCCTTGGACAGTAGGCGCAGCCCTATGCGGCGGCGGTCTCTCTCAATGTTGAGGACACGCACAGTGACGCGGTCACCCAGAGCAACCGTGTGGCCATTCATCTGGCTGACGTGGATGAGTCCATCGGTGCCTACACCAATGTCAACGAAGGCGCCAAAGTTGGTGCAGTTCTTGACCTTTCCTGTGAGCTCGAGGCCTGCATGCACCTCGTCAAGGGAGAGGACCCCGCTCTTGAACAGCGGCTGGTGTTGTTCTGTCCACACAAGGGAAGAACAAGGTCAGAGAGAGGTCAGAGGTCCACAAGGTCAGAGAGAGACAGAGGAAGACACACATAAGGAAAAGCAGAGAAGTCAGCCTGAGGTAAAATTCCTCTAGCCTGCAGCTCTGCTCACAAGGAAGGGGAGAAAAAAAGGGGGTGTGAGGAAGCGATGATGAGGATAGACGACAGTAGGGTGCAATTATCCTATACACGCTCATCTCTGAAGGGCCCATTCAGAGCCTTGAATCTAAACCCATATTATTAAAGAATTGGGCTCAGTTACACATCACTGAACGATGTGTTGTCAATGGACGCTAACAAAGATGCCAATGATTGCCCTTCACAGTGACACTAGGGACAAGCAACAACTATTGATAAAGAGAAAATCAGACATCCACCCGTTCGTAGCAATTGCTACAAAGGAAACCCGTACGGGTTCCTCGAAAGAAAAGCCTCAGAGTTGAAGAAAAATTCATCCTGGTCCGGGACTCGGACCCGGGACCACCGCTTTTCTGGGGCAACCGCTCTACCATCTGAACTAACCAGGTGGCTAGCAGATGGCAGGGCGAAGTCGAATTTGTCAACAACACACTAAGCAAAGTGTTTGACGTAGCAGTTCTGTGGAAACCCGCAAGGTGGAGAGAAGTAATTGATAAAGGGAAAATCAGACTTCCACCCGTTCCCTTTATCCCTTTATCCATGATTTTTCCTTTATCAATTACTTCTCTCCACCTTGCGGGTTTCCGCAGAACTACTACGTCAAGCAACAACTATGTGCTTCACTGCCTTAGGGACTTTGTATAAATTACACTTTCCTAAGTCTGTGAGTTGGATGCAATGAACATACAGTCAACTTCTGTTAAATTCAATATTGATGGGGGCAACCAAATTGATCGAATTATCCGGTGTGCCAAATTAAACAAGGCGCCTAAGAAACACCAAAACACACCGCTGATACACTTGGCAGTATTTGCCCAATTCTAACCCCCGAATCAAATGCACACCCGCTTTCTATGTGTCCAAAGTAGAAAATATAGTAGAAATAACATTAAAGTAGCTAAACAAATTAGAAATCTAATGTGTACTCGATATTTTTAGCAAGAAAAATGGGGAAGAGTCTAAAATGTGTTGTACAATGGTAGACCGCTTACGTAAATATCTTGGAAAATATCTACAGAGATTTCACAGCTGCCTTAATTCTCCACAAGAAAATTAGGAAGATACCTTTAAAGAAGGTGGTCATACAAGGAGACACGATCACTCCAATGCTATTCACTGCCTGCTTGGAAGAAGTATTCAAGCTATTAAACTGGGAAGGCTTAGGATCGACCAGGAATATTTCAGCAAACTTCGGTTTGCCGATGGCATTGTTCTATTCAGCAATACTGCAGACGAGTTACAACAAATGATTGAGCACTTTAGCAGAGGGAGTGCAAGAGTGGGGTTGAAGATTAATAAGCAGAAGACAAAGATAATGATGAATAGTCGGGCAAGGGAACAAGATTTAAGGATCGCCAGTCAGCCTCTACAGCCTGTGAAGGAGTATGTTTACCTAGGTCAATTAATCACAGGGAACCCTGATCATGAGAAGGAAATTCATAGAAGAATAAAAACGGGTTGGATCGCATACAGCAGACATTGTCCGCTCCTGTCTGGAAGCTTACCAGTACCATGGAAAAGGAAGATGTAGAATCAGTGCGTTTTACCGGTGCTGACATATGGGGCAGAGACCTGGAGACCGACAAAGACACTTGAGAACAAGTTAAGGACTGCGTAAAGAGCAATCGAACGAAGAATGCTAGGCATAACATTAAGAGGCAGAAAGAGAGCGGTTTGTATCAGTAAGCAAACGGGTATTGCCAATATTCTAATTGGCATTAAGAGAAAAAAAATGAAGCTGGGCAGGTCATGTAATGTGCAGGTTATGTAACCGTTGGACCAATAGGGTTACAGAATGGGTACCAAGAGAAGGGAAGCGCAGTTGAGGGTGGCAGAAGACTAGGCGGGGTGATGAAATTTAGAAATTCGCGGGCGCTAGCTGGAATTGGTTGGCGCAGGACAGGGGTAATTGGAGGTTGAAGGGAGAGGCCTTTGTCCTGCAGTGGACATAAAATAGGCTCATGATGATGATGCTGAACCAGTTTTCTATAATTAGCTTCGCCGCAACACAGCTGTGTTATGCGGTAAAGTACACAAAGACCACATGCTGCTTAGTTTAGTTTTGTATCCGAGCAGCACCGTGCAAGCAGTTCTCAGTGAATTTTTTCTTTAAGAAGGAAAGTGTGCATTGAAATTGGGTAAATATACAGTCAAATGCCTTTATAACGAAGTGCTCAGGACTTTCAAAATCCCTTGCTATACAGGTAATTTCATTGTATGGAGAGCACATCGTACCACTCACAATAAAGCAAGCTAAGCAACGTCATCGAAAGAAAACCTTTATTTAATATGAATTCAAGAGTGACTTCGTGAAACAAGTTGCCAAGTTTTTTGTGCACACACTGTGTGACAGAATGCGCAACTGCTGCCAAACTTCTTGCATTGAGGTTCACAGCATGCTCAGCACTGAAACGCGGGAGCTAGGCAAAGTAAATCTGCCGATCCTCAAACGTTGCTGTCGCCTCCCTCACCGTCAAAATTCTCGGCTCATTTACCGAATTTTCATCCCTGTGCCTTCGTTGACATTCATGTTCTTTCCGCCACAGATGGCTTGAAGACATTGGCAGTCGTCAAGCATGATTACATCATTAGTGCGGTACCATGGAGAAATACTCAACAGGTTTCTGTCTGTAAGCGACTGCAACGCAAGGGGAGGGGATTGAAAGCGGCTAGGCTGGGAGTGCGAAAACAATCCCTGCCTGACGTCTTGCTAGCATGCGATTTAGCGGGTGCCACGGAATCAGACATTGCGGGAATATCGTGTATCTATTGTTACCAGTAACCTTAGTTAAAATTTAAATGTAAATTCTTGGGTTATACGTGTCAAAACTATGACCTGATTATGAGGCATGCCGTACTGGGGGATGCCGGATGAAACTTGGTCACCTGCTGTTCTGTAAGTGCACGTAAATCTAAGCACAGGAGTGTTGTTGCAGTTCGCCTCCATCCAAATTCTGCCAGCGGAGCCAGGATCAAACCCTCGACGTCAAGCTAAGCAGTGCGAGGCCATAGCCAACATCTAGAATATGCTGTGTCAAGATGTCGTTGCTGCAGATTTGATTGTTTCTTTGTTACCAGTCTACATAACTTGAGCTACGAGTGGAGAAATATTAGCTTCGGTGTAACTGATGTTATCTTGGATCTGGCATTTTCAGTTTCATTATAGCAGCAGAATACTCATTTAATAAAGCATCACAAATGTAATCTTATATTTACTTTGTTATATCAGCGTTCATTGTAAACACAGACTAGGCCTCTGCAATATCCCAACTAGGCATGCATGATTCAATTAGGTTTCCACAATGTTTCGAACACAATAACTAAGAATGTCCTGCTTTTTGTTCTTGCGTCTGTATTTGCTAGTTGTGCCCCCATTATGAGTGCTTACAAATTTCCCCGTACAGTAGACTCCCTTTAAGACGAACTCCAAGGGCTCATGAAAAGTGTTCGTCTTATCAGAAGTTCGTCTAATCAGGAGTGCTTCTAAAAATGATGTTTGAGCATGCAGTGGGTGCCCAAATACCTCGTATATGAGAACAAATGAATGAAATGGCCTTTCAGGGAAAAAATAAGTGCAATATATAAGCATTTATTGCACTACTAGTAAGGCATCAGGCACTATTGACTGTTACCCAGTCTGTTATTTTTTTGGTGCCTGTCAAGAAAATCGCCTGGCTGCTACAAATGCAGACATCTCACTTAATTTCCTAAGATATTCCTTAGTGCCCTCGCACTAAGGAATATCGACGTGGGGTGCTGACAGACGCTAGCCGCGTCTACACAAGTGACTCGGAGCCCCTTGACCGAACGAATGCATGAACCTTTATTCCACAACCACATATATAGAACGCATGGCGCGTAGCGCCCTCTACATCTCTCCCCCGAGATATGCTCACAAACACCAAACATTTCACAAGTCAAGTCTTCTCGGCGTCTTGACACGACGACCAAACCTGGTGACTCTCACTCCACAATCTTTGGAAACTTGCGGTGTTGCTGTTGCCGTGGCGTCTGTTGCCGTGGTCTGCTCTTCGTGCTCCTCACGGTTTTCACTCCGAGTTGGCTCGTTGAGCTGGCTCATCGTTGTGTCTGAAAATGGCACTAGATGTATCCTATTACGCACAAGCACAGCGTTGGGTGTTTCGACGACGTAGGAGCGGGGCTTGGAGGCTGGGCTGAGAACAGACGCTGTATCCTTGATATCTCGTACCCACACTGTATCACCCGGTTGCAGCGGAGGAAGTACGGTTGCAGCATGACGGCGATCGAAGTCTTTCTTCTGCCGCCCTCTCACCTCTTCGTCTTGGCACTTCACATCGTCTGGCGCAGGCCACTTCGGTTCCAGGCGGTCTACTGTCTTGGGAAGCCTGGTTCGCAATCTGCGACCCAACAGTAGCTGCGCTGGGCTGAACCCTGTGACGCCCGCCGTGTCTCTGTACGACAGAAGAGCCAAAAAGGGATCGTCGGCTTTCGCAAACAACTCTTTGATCGTACGCACCATCCTTTCCACTTCCCCATTTGACTGCGGGTAGTTTGGACTTGAGGTGATGTGTTCGAAGCCGTAGTACTTCGCAAAAGCTGCAAAGGCTCGTGAAGCGAATTGCGGTCCATTATCACTTCGTACTACGGCGGGAATGCCAAAACGAGCAAAAATGCTTTTGACTGCATTGATGACCGCCTCAGAGTTCGTGCTTCGCAGGTATGTGACTTCAGGGTATCGAGAACGATAATCAACTACTAGTAGATAGTTGTGTCCCTTGTAACTAAACAAGTCCATTCCTACTTCTTGCCATGGTTGTTCTGGAGTATTCGTAACGACCAAAGGCTCTCTCCTTTGCACTCTTGTGACTGCACACTGTCTGCAGCGAGTGACTCTATCACGTATTTGCTGCGAAAGTCCATACCACCACACGGAATCCTTCGCCCTTAGTCGGCATCGGTCAATTCCCTGGTGGCCTTCATGGATAAGTTCGAGTGTATCCTTTTGCAGCAAAGCTGGGATGACAAAGCGATTACCTTTTAGCAGGATGCCGTTGCACAAGGAGAGATCACCTCGATGGCTCCAGTACTTCTTGAGGTGCTCCGGAAGCCTGTCCCGACGAGGCCAGCCTTGAGTGCAGTATTTGACGAGCTGGTTGCATTCCCAGTCCAGTTCTTGGTGCCTGCGAACCTCATCTACAGTAACCAGCTTCGTGTCTGTGACAGTAGCAACTTGAAATTCAACAAACTCCTCTACCACATCCACCGCACTGGTCGACGGCTTCTCATCCGGAGCCCTTGAAAGAGTATCCGCAGTGGCTAGCTGTTTGCCCGGAACGTAGACCACGCTAAACTGGTAACGCATAAGTTTGATGCGAAACCGTTGAATACGGGGGGGCATCGTGTCCAAGTCAGCGTTTCCAAGTAGTGTCACCAGCGGCTGGTGATCGGTTTCTACCGTGAAGTTTAGGCCACGCACATATTGGTCAAAGCGGTACACTGCCCATGCCACCGCCAGCGCTTCTTTCTCTGTTTGGCTGTAGCGCTTTTCCGCTTCAGTAAGCGACCTGGATGCGAACGCTACCGCGCGTCGCTCACCTGATGGTTGTTCCTGCAGAAGAACCGTGCCCAATCCAAATGAGCTCGCGTCGCATGAGACAATGGTATTACGACAGGGATGATACTTAGCGACGCACAGGTCCGAGGTGAGCATCGCTTTTGCCTGATTAAAAGCGGTCTCTTGAAGCGGTCCCCATTGCCATGCATTTTTCTCACCTAGCAAAGCGCGAATAGGGGCGGTTGCTTGCGAAAGGTTGGGCAGGAAGCGACCAATATGCTTAGCCATGCCGAGGAATCGCCTAACCCCGGCGACGTCCTTAGGTGGCTCCAAGTTGCGCAGTGCCTCGAGTTTGCTGGGACTTGGCGAGATACCGTTGGCGTCGATCACCACACCCAGAAAATCTACTTTGTCTTGACCGAAGCAGCATTTTGACTTGTTGAGTTTAACTCCGGCTGTCTTTAGACGTTCAAGCACCTCCACAAGTCGCTTGTCGTGCTCTTCTCGATCTTTGCCAAAAACCAGAATGTCATCTATCATGTTGACGACGTTCGGTTGACCCTCCAGAATTCGAGCCATTTCTCTCTGAAAATATTCCGGTGCTGAAGTCAAGCCAAAAGGTAGACGACAGTAGCAGTAGCGTCCAAATGGTGTGATGAATGTGGTATACTCTTGACATTCTCGGGACAATCGCACTTGGTGAAATCCTGCTGTCGCGTCGAGCTTTGAGAACACTTTGGCGTCGCCCAGTTGCCCGAGTACCCATTCGACCGTTGGAAGCACATGCTTTTCACGGAGAACTTCTTTGTTGAGCTTTGTTAAGTCCACACATATTCGGATTCCTCCTGATGCCTTCGGTACTGCGACCAGACCGGCACACCATGGCGTCGGCTCCGTAATGCGCCTGATGACACCTTGTTTTTCCATCTGGTCCAGCTCCTCCTTTACCTGGTTGTACAGAGGAATGGGAATTCTGCGAGGTACACTGAGAGCAAATGGCCTGGCATTTGGCTTGAGTCGAATAGTGTACTCCTCCCCTACAGTACCAAGCCCTTCGAAGATGTCCTGGCCTGGGGTTGCGTCGCTTGCAGAGCTAGCTTGCTTTTCAGGTCGCTGTGCGGCGTCGATGAACTTCACGACTCCCAATGCGAGGATAGCAGGGTAGCCTAGTAGAGGTGTAGACTGTGAAGGCATGACGTACACTGACTGTACACAGGTGCGGCTCTTCCACTCCAACGTAGCTGTGAATTGGCCTGTTACTTTCAAAGGGTAATTTCCTGGACCGGTGAGAAGACCCTCCGGTTTTTCGAGTCGCGACGGTACTCCTGAAAAAGTGCTTGGAACGACGGTAACTTCTGCTCCTGAGTCGACCTTGAATTTGAGTGGGACTCCATTCACGTGGACCCAAACAAACTTAGCCTTTGCCTCATGACTGCTCTTGACAGCATGCATCTCGATGGCATGTGACTGTCGGCTTTGCGTGCGCTGTTTGGCTAAGCAAACTGCTTCGAAGTGTCCTTTCTTTTTGCAAAACTTGCAAACAGCTTTGTTGGCTGGACAAAATTTCCGCTGATGCTCATCTCGTCCGCAGAAGTGACACGATCTGTGCGCGCCGGCGAGGAGCGTTTCCCTTGCTGTCGACGCTTGAATACGCGACGGCCTTCTCGTTGGCCTGTGTTTCGCTACATCCACGGCGACTGGCCCAGATAACTGGCTTTCTCGTTCGCGTTTTTCTCGTTCCGCATCTTCATGGAGCCGTGCATGCAGAAGCGTTTTGTCGAGAGTCAAGTCAGAAGTACGGCAGAGTTGCTCCGATAACCTGCTGTCCAGCAGACCAACAATAAATCGGTCTCGAACGAGCCTGTCCTCAGTGGACGCTGAGCCGTAGTTGCATCTTTTTACCATGTTTCGCAACGCGGAATAAAAGGCATCGACGCTCTCGTCTTCTTGCTGCGTCCGCTTGTGAAAACGATAACTCTCGTGAACTTCGTTTAGCGGGTGCACGAAATACGAGGTGAACTTGCTTTTAACAACGCTGTACGACTGAACTTCTTCGGCCGACAAGTTGAAAGACGCCAGCACGCGTCGACCTTGAACACCCATGCAATAAAGAAGCGTTCGTACCCGAACCTCGTCGGTAGCTTGGTGCAATCCTGTAGCGTAGGCATAGTCCTCGAACTGCTCAATCCAGGTAGGCCATGCACTTGGGTCGGCAAAGTCGAAGTTCGATGGCTGTTGGAGTCCAGGTACCCCGACAAACACAGCAGCGTCCGGCTTGTTCGCCATTAGGGAGAGCGAACGGCGACCGCTTCTGACACCATGTACGACGTGGGGTGCTGACAGACGCTAGCCGCGTCTACACAAGTGACTCGGAGCCCCTTGACCGAACGAATGCATGAACCTTTATTCCACAACCACATATATAGAACGCATGGCGCGTAGCGCCCTCTACATGTCCTGCTTTTTGTTCTTGCGTCTGTATTTGCTAGTTGTGCCCCCATTATGAGTGCTTACAAATTTCCCCGTACAGTAGACTCCCTTTAAGACGAACTCCAAGGGCTCATGAAAAGTGTTCGTCTTATCAGAAGTTCGTCTAATCAGGAGTGCTTCTAAAAATGATGTTTGAGCATGCAGTGGGTGCCCAAATACCTCGTATATGAGAACAAATGAATGAAATGGCCTTTCAGGGAAAAAATAAGTGCAATATATAAGCATTTATTGCACTACTAGTAAGGCATCAGGCACTATTGACTGTTACCCAGTCTGTTATTTTTTTGGTGCCTGTCAAGAAAATCGCCTGGCTGCTACAAATGCAGACATCTCACTTAATTTCCTAAGATATTCCTTAGTGCCCTCGCATTGTTTGAAAAACCGCACTAAAGGGGGAGGGTCCGGCAACGGGGAGGCAAAGGAGAGAATGAACTTGAGGGCGTGGCTAATTCTTGTAGCCTTGCCGGGAGGAGACAGAGGAGTGAGTGAGGAAGGGTGGGAGAGGAGCAGCGGAACCTTCGCAGAAACACTGAGGTGGTTAGGTCTCCTCGTCTCCTCGCGTTGCACAGATGGTCGACGGTGCAGAAAAGCTTTCATTTTTTTCTTTTTTTTTCTTTCTTTCCCCTAAAGTGCTGCTCGGATGGTCGAGTAAAGCTGCACGGGTAAGGCGCGGCTGGCCGTGAAAGTTCATCTTAACCGATTAGCATGTGTGCAACGTTCATATTAAGCGGATTTTTTTTTGCATTGACTCTATGGGAAACCAAACAAATGACTTCCACTGTTCATCTCAACCGAGGGTTCATCTTAAGCAAATTCGTCTTAATGGGAGACTACTGTATTTGTATCATGTCAGCATCATCTAGCACCCCTCTTTTTTCTTCAGGTCATTAACTTTCTATTTGGCTTACTGCACGAAGATGAACTAATTGATGTTCATCTGCCAGTAACTATCTATGCAAGGACATAAGGTCTTTTCCAGCACCCTTTGAAAATATCACAGAGTCACCAGGTGTCAAAATGATTCAGAAGCTCCCCCTGTTCTGTAATAGTGAATACGACTTGAGGCTTGCAGAGGAGCTCGCCCTGTTCTGCAACACTGAATGTAACTTAAGGCTTGCAGACTCACCAGTCTAGCCACAGAGCTTCAGCATACACCACAACTCACCTGAGCGGATGTCGTACTCTACGCTGTGCTGTAATGCATCCACGATAAGCTGCATGGTGGCTATGCTGCCGCCAAGGAGGTTGACGAAGTGGTTGACGCCTGTGCAAAAAAAAAAAAAACGAAAACAGATATAATTGCACTGGTGTCTGGTAAACGGGCAGCTGTGAAGGCATGCTGTTCGACGCCTGACTGTTTGACACCAGTAAAGAAAAAAAATGTAGAGGCCCGTGCAAAGGAGAGCTTCAGCTGCTATTAAAATTATTATAGCTGGCCTGAAGGTTATGATGATGAGAACAATGATAACAATGGCAGCAACGATGACAGCACCCTCTTGAGTCAACGAAGAGCCCATAATAGTTGATTGACCAATTCAAAAAGGAAAATGTGGGGCCGTGGGATACGTCACAGCAGAGGGTTCCAGATTAATCTTTACCACATAAGTCTTTTTAACATGCATCTAAATCTAAGCACACAAGCATTTCAGTCTTTCACCATAGTCAAAATGCAGGCACCTTGGCCAGGGATTAAACCTGCGACCTCCTGACCAATAACAGTTAGTACAGAGGTTTTCGACTCAACTGTTGTGATGGATATGTAATTACAACACTCAGTCACACCGATTGACACTTGGCCTCACCAACTATTACACCCGCTTCATTACTCACTGTGCCAATATACTGCAGCCTCTCTATGGCCTTCTCTCAGGCCTCAAGTCACCCAATACTCCCGTGACCTGGAATGACACCGCTGACTACGCGTTAAGAGGCATCAAAAGCAGTGCGACGCTACTCGTCCACCCCAAATGCGACGCCCCAACATCTGTCATGGTTGACGCATCGGATACTGCTGTCGGCACAGTCTTGCAGCAGTTTGTTGCTGGTGCTTGGCAGCCCATCACTTTTTTTTCCAGGAACCTTGTGCCCCCTGAGCACCACTACAGCACCTTCGGCCGAGAGCTGCTCACCATCTATTGGGCTGTGAAGCACTTTCAATATTTTCTTGAGGGACATTATTTCCATGTCCTCACCGACCATAAACCACTGACTTCTGCTCTAGTGTCCAGCAGCACCTCCTATGTACTCCGCAAAATCAGACAGCTCGCCTACATTTCTGAATACACCAGCAACATTTGTCACGTCAGCAGAAAATACAACGCTGTTGCCAACGCACTTTCTCGAGCCACCAACCATGCAATGGACCACGTCCAATTGGTCCTCGACTTAATGGCCATGGCTGCCGCCCACAGTGTCGACGACGAGCTCCAGCTGCTTCGCACAAGCAGTACTTCTCTGGTGTTTGAAGATATCTTGCTTCCTCACTGTGACGTGCCCCTTTTGTGATACATTGACCGGATTCCTCATCCTTATGTGCCTCACCCATACCGCCAGGCCATGTGTGATTCCCTCCATTGTTTGGCTCATCCTGGCATTCGAGCAACACAGCGACTAATCATTTCTCGTTATGTGTGGCCCAATAACAACATAGACGTTCGTTGCTGGTCACATGCCCGCCTCAACTGCTAACAGTCTAACGTGTATCACCACACTGCAACTCCTCTTGGAATATTCCCATCCCTGGACTCCCACTTAGCCATCTGCACACCGATATTGTTGGACCCCTTCCTCCCTGCAGGAACCATCGCGACCTGTTAACTTGCATTGACAGGTTCACCAGATGACCTGAAGCAATGTGCCTCCTGGAAATAATGGTGAAGTCAACAGCTCAAGCACTCATTACACTCTGGATTAGCTGCTACGGTGTGCCTTCCACCATTACGACTGACCGTGGTCGTCAATTCGACTCAACATTGTTTGCCATTCTATCTCGGCTACTTGGCATCAATCATATCAAGACTACCTCTTACCATCCGACATCCAATGGGATCATCAAACGTTTTCACCGCCAACTGAAGGCTTCACTCATGGCTTTGACTTTCCCTTCATCATGAATCGATCACCTTCCTTTTGTTATTCTTGGCCTCCGCGCCGCTCTTCGCAGTGACTCATCCACCAGGGCCGTGAGCTTACGTTTGGCACCACTCCGAGTCCCTGGCAAAATCTGCAACGACTCGCCCACTGTACCTGCAAACGTTTTCAACTATGCCTACCATCTACGCAGCGCCATGCGTACTGTTGTCCCTCCCCCCCCAACAATGACATTCTTCCCAGTGTATATACTTCAACCCTGGCCTGAACAACTGCACGCATGTCTTTGTGCACCACGACGCTGTGCATCTTCCCTTATGGGCCCCGTATGACAGTCTGCTGAAAGTACTTAAGTGTGCACCTAAACACTTTCTATCGCTCACCAACAGCCGGGAAGATGCGGTCCCCGTCGACCATCTGAACACTGCCTACTTGGACTCTGATGATTTAGCCACTTCTGGTGTCACATTCCATCCCGACCAGGCCAGTCCTACTCACCACGTGCATTTTGCACCATCACCATCCACCCTTCGCCATTCCTGCAGCTCACAACTTCGTCGCTAGAAGGGGGGCCCTGCAGCGCACTACTATGTGCCACAATGATTCGGTCACAAAAGATGATGAGGACATGCCCGGCACGCTGACGGTGCACGAGCAGTGGAATCGACGGAATCAGGCTTCCATCCGATTGGGCGGGCTCAGCTAAAGATGTAATTTGTGGACAGCAGGTACCAGCGTCTGTCTGGTTTTCCTTCACCCACAACGGGCATCATGTGAGCATGCGAAACAAAGCGTACTCACCATGCTTGGCTGTCTCCTGCCGGACTTTCTCGATGAAGTGTGGCTTCCCAATGGCCTCCTTGTTGAGCCCCAAATGGGAGATGAAGCTGGGTGAGGGGAGGAAATTAAAGAGAGCGGGAAGCATAAGTGGTGTGGTTGTATCCAGTCACGATGCAACAGTGGTGCACAGGCACCTGCAGCACTTGGCAAGTGCAAAGCATGTAAAACTGCCTACTGAGGCAAGCTTGCCACGTTCCCAAAACAGCGAAAGAACTTAGCAACAACGAAAGGTAACTGATTAGTGGGATCCAACGTCCTGGAGTAAACATTAGAGCTTTGAGACATATCGCAGTGAAGGCTGCAGATCCATTCTGACCTCCTAGGGTATTAAGTGGATCTAAATCAAAGTACACAAGTATTTTTGCATTTCACCAGCACAGAAATGTGACTGCCATGGCTGGGAATTCAACTCACAACCTCACGCTTGGCGCTCAGTGCCACCGCCACTAAGCCAGTGCGGGTGGGTTGGTGACGAAGAGGAGGAGCGTGGTGACTAACACATCCAAAGCTGCCCGCTAAATCAACAATTTACCACAAAGAAAGGGAACACAGGTGACTTGTCAAATAATCCATTTATTTCTTGAGTGACTGGCACCCTGACTCTCCTGCTGCATACCTCATGTTGATGGGGCAATGGCGCTCTCTCTCTGCATTCCTCCTAACTAGGGAGAGCGTTACTCCTGTGGCCCTCAGCGTCTCTCTCACACAATGCTTTCCCTGCTCGACATGGTCAACACACACCGGGACACAAATGCAATGAGCCATCACATTACTAGCTTCAAACTACACTTTTGCTTCCACTACCAAGTCCAAGTTACTATTTTTTCTACTGAAGATTGTAGTTCAGGCATGCAACTACACCGCAAACACTGAATAACAACTAAATGCTGTTAAAATACTGTAGAAAAATCTAGCTGTAGCCATTTCATAAAAGCCAGCTGCAAAACAATAATCACTTTGACTTCTATTGTTTATAAATTACACTGCTATCTATGGTACATACTATCAAAGCAATTTTGGCAAAGCTGCAGGGTTGGCAATTGTTATTGTTTTTACCAACAGCCTTCAAATAGCAACTTAACAGATGACACTTGCTCCTGGTGGTTAATGGTGTGGTCTCCGTCTCGTGGTGCTCCACAGGGAGTCACTTAGACCACTGCACAGGCCCGAGGATCTGAGCTCCTCAGGGGTACGAACAGCTCAGCTGCGTATGTTGCATGTGCTCGAAGCAGACGCTCGTTCGGTCTCCACGAGCGAGTCAAAGCACCACAAGGAGAAGGCCCAGAGTACAAGGAAGGCATTTATTAGACGACCACCTTGGTGTTGACTAACTGATCGGCATGGTGCATGTGAGCCGCAGCTCCTAAAAATCAACGGTGGCACAACAGTATCACAGAATGCTGTAACATGCCACTAAATGGGAGGTTGGCTCCCGATGACCGTGCTACCAGGGCAATGTTCCTTGAGCTCGGTATAGCCCCTGAGGGTGCCCTACCGCAGTATGACTGCGCATGTGAAGTGAGCCATGTCTCTTTGGCATAGCCTCCAGAACAGAAGCAGTGAATAGATGCGCATCTGGATCGCGTCGAGGGCCTTCGCCAAGGCTGGCCAACAAAAGGCAGACCAATAGGGTGAGTTCCTGGTCTGTTTGGGGCCGACAGCAGCAAGTGTTTTACGGTCCCACTGCTGTATGGCAGCCTCAGAGGAAAGAGAGAGTGACAGCGGTGGCCCACGTGTGCAAAGTTCGAAAGAGACTTTGCCGCGACACCGCCCCTATGACCAAAACATGCTGGGCTATGGCACCGCAACAAAATGGACAAGTGCAATCCCCACGCTTTCTCTTCCTAAAATAGCCCCCACCGGTGTGACATAGGCAGACCAGCTGGCCATGTACAAACCTCAGCTCAGCCCAAAATAATGGTTCACAATTCCCTTCAAACAGTTTCATGCATGTTCAAAACAAACCATGCAAAAATAACCACCGATGCATAAAAACATGACAAGGAGCCATTTCATAACACTGCATCAAACATGATATTCTTACTGCAGTCCCAAATCATGTGTACACACACAAAAAAAAAACCAAAAAAAAAACCAGAAACGCCAGAGATGACAATAATGCTCATTCCCTACAATAAAACAGGGAATACTACCTATGGCTACACACACAAATGTACATATGGTAGTAGGGGTTACTCCTCACAAAAATTAAATAACACAAAATTTAGGAAGCACTCCCGGAGGTCCGGCATCGTTATAACAAAACTACATATAATGAGTACATCTCAGATGAGTGCAATTGAAAAAGAAAAAAAATGAAAGAGCATGAAAAACAATAATCACGAGAGCAAAAAATTAAATTAAATTATGGGGTTTTACGTGCCAAAACCACTTTCTGATTATGAGGAGTGCCGCAGTGGAGGACTCCGGAAATTTCGACCACCTGGGGTTCTTTAATGTGCGCCTAAATCTAAGTACACGGGTGTTTTCGCATTTCGCCCCCACTGAAATGCGGCCGCCGTAGCCGGGCCGTAGCCGTAGCCAATTCTCGACATCCCTTCATCTAGGGTCTCCCTTGCTGCACGTGTGGTATCACCTTCCACTAACTGGGACCGGCTAGGCACGTCGGAGCACACAGAGCGGGCCGGAGGAGGCGTGGACATGGCGCCTTGTATGCTTGGCGGCTCGGAGTGCTTGAAACCGCGGTCTGCCGCGGTGGTTATCCGGTGTGTGCGATCAGCAAGGGATAATGAGAAGGGCGTGCACTGAGGGGCGTGAGCGTAGCGTGAGACCACGAGGTAGGGGGTGCGGTGGTCGTCCAGCGTGCACGGAATGGGGAAAGAGAGAGAGGTGCTCCGCGCGCACCAAGTTCGAAAGCGACTTCGCCGCGATACGGCCCCTATGCCTAAAACGTGCTGTGCTATGAAGTCGCAATGAAGTAAATGGACAAACTCAAACCCCACAGTGGATATGACATTTATCCAAGAATGTCTCCTGCCTCTGGCGCTGCCCAATTTCGGAGGTTGTATCCGGATGCTGCATTAGCTTTTTTTATCATTCTGGTGCCGGCATAACTCCCGGCGATAGCTAATGGGGCGACTGCCTTTGAGTTTTTCTGGTACCCATAATATGTATTCTTGGGAGTTTTAGTGATATCCATTCCTATAGTAAATGTAAAAAAACTGCACAAAGGCCAGTCTATATGTACACTATAAGAGCGAGTGATGAAATGTTTTTGTTAAAGAAATGTAAATTAATAAAAAATGAAAGAAAATATGTACTATAAAATGACAAAGCATGTTTATAAGTGGGCCCAGGGCTTAGGCAATAAACGAATTTATAAAGCTCATTGCTCCTTTTAAAACTAAGGAAGCTCGTGCAGATAGACTTGGTGTTCAATGTGCATCTTTTTTTATAGATATTGCCGCACGACAGAGGCACGGTACCTGGAGGGCATGCCGCCACGGGCGGCCAACGCTTGGAACTGCCACCAAATGTACAAGTACTTCAACTGTGGCACAGTTTGAAAGCCACATGTGGGACACTTTGGCTGTTTTCTCGCTGCTAAAACTAGGTTTCCTGAATGGCCTGCAACTTAGTTGCTGTTGGTCTCTGGCTGCGCTATAAATGAAGCTAGGTTTTCTTTGTAACTGAGGTAGACTACAATGAGAAACTGGATCAGCCGTACTTAGTGTACAACTACGGTATCATATAAAGGCAGTGAAACTCACTGTTCAGCAAGTGTGTATGATTCTGGATGAATGACAGTCATGTCGAGCGGATTGAAAGAGCCGCCACCGCCGCTGCCTTTCGCGGGCTTGGAAGACTGTGCGGTCGTCTCTTGACTGCTGCAAGAAGGACGAAAAAGCACATTTGAAACCATGGTGATTACTGCACCCATTCATATTTTCACTTTTACTAGAACGAGAAGGCTCATTACAGGTTCTGGCGTGAGCTGCGTCAAAAGTGCAGGCAAGCCTGCATGAAATGCAGCCCCAACTGAATAATGCAAGAGTGCAATGCATATATAAAACAATTAGGAGAAATAAAAGGTGAAATAAAATAAAAGGAAAAAGAAAAGGAAAAAGAAAGCGCTGACTGGTCAAGCTTGAATTATGTAGTAAAAGTCAACTTTATAATTGAAATAAAGAAAGTGTGGGCCCATAGAGATGCATGGACACCAGCCAGGACCTTTGGCTGGGATCGAATTAACCAAAAAAACTAATTAACAGGAGTCAAATTAACAGAAGTCTACTGTATAACAATGACCAAAATTTCGGACACCATTGTTCGACAAGTCAGACTCTGCCTGCAAGAGTTGAGCAGAAATGGCGATATTTTGGATCTGATATGTCATCGGCATGGTCATCGGCCATGTTTCTGGTGCCTCCTTAAAACCGAATGCAACAAAACCTAGTTGATTTAGCACTGAAAGTGCTCAAACTGCAAGACAAGCCAAGCCTGGCAAGCTTAACTGTAAAGCTGCATTGTCATGCCAGTTCAACTGGTGCTGGTTCCACGCATCCAGCATTTATTCACCCTCATTAGAACCTCACTAATGCGTACCTGGCGGGACTGCAGCATAACTATGCACTACCTAAAAGGTACTAGGTGCCTATGATCCTTTTGCCGGGACCAGGCTTTAGCGACATTATACCTGGGAAAACGTATGTACAAGGAATATATCAGCGGAGCTCTGCTACGTACTGTTGGTATGAGTAAAGAGTTTTTTTTTCTAGACAAGAAATTGCTTGAAATAAATTTCTTCAGTAATAATGAGTTTTCAATTGTTTCCTATTAGTAGAAACTGCAATAAAAAATTCACCAACAATTACGACACTCCCTAATGCTAATTTTGAGTGCAGCTGTTTAGGCGTTTTGAATTTGCAACATCTTGTGGCAAAGAATTCGAATCTGAACGACAGCGTCCTCTCGGGGGCGGCGCTGAGCCTCTGCTTGGGCCGCTTGTTTAGCAGCAGCGATGGATGAAGCATTTCCACTGACTGTGTTGCTCATTCAGAAAGAAAGCGCAAACATGGGAACACGTAGCTCGCATGGAGCGCATTCTCTAATGGCGCTGCTGCAGGCAAAATAGTGGATGCACAGGGGGTGCAAAGCCCACACCAGCGCTTTGCTTTCACACTTGCTGCATGCCTAATCGCCGCCAGCACTCCGTTTTCGTCCTCACCTTTGCTCTCTTCCTCTGCTTCCCTCCTCATGCTTCAGCTGCACCCTCCTCCTCCGCTTTCTTCCTTGCACTCTCTTTATTATCGTGGTCTTTCATCTGCGTTCGCTCTTTTATCCTTTGCTGTGGTCGTTCACTCGGTTACGAGGAATGCCAACGCTCAACGCAGGAATGGCTGCTTAAGAGCTGCTCTCTAAAAATTGACTGCGGGGCCACGGTCCTTGCAGTAACAGTCAACGCTCGAAGGGCTAAGCTTTAACTTTCTGTGTCTAATTTTCTCATAGTTTGCCTTATTTTCTTGATTGAATTCAATATTTAAAGCAAAATTTGCAAGTACTTGATCTTCGTACATCCCTATGCTTTTGTTGTTCCTCGTCAGCTGCAATATACCTACAATATATGGTAAATTGCCGCCACTTTCAATAGATAGGGTGTTCCACATTGGAACCCCAGCAAAGCCTCTCTCAGGGTAATGAGATGCCTGAAGCAATTGTAGGCATCGGAAAAATGTAATGGCCAGCATGTTTTGGACACTGCCTGTTACTGTTGTGAGGACTGATACTGTGTTCACAGCGGCAGGACCAATTGTGTCTTATGCTTAAGCGATTTCCTTGAACACAAAGGCTCCATGCTAGGGTGGAAAAAAAGAAGCTTAGACACTTTAAAGCATTATTCGATCACTCTAGCCTGACCCAACACTGGCGTTTAGTGCCTCCTTTAAGAGAACTTGAGACATGGCTTACGTAGTGCCTCCGCCAGCCGCTTTTGCTGCCGATGCCGTCTCAGGGAAGACTTTGACAAATCCAGCACACTGCTCGAAGGCCTTGTTGCCCAGCCGTTTGACCTTGAGCAGCTGCTGCCGATTCCGGAAGGGACCATTGGTCGTCCGCCACTCGACAATGTTGCGGGCCGTGCCCGCATTCAGCCCCGACACTTTCCTGCAAGGGGCAATAACAGGGTCGGTCTGTTCTGGTGGTACTTCTACAATTTTGAAATCTCTTGCTCAGTACGAGCAGTGTTTTGTACAACTAGAACATTGCTGTGTGCGTGTTACCTGCCACTACCATCAGAATGTAGCTGCCATTGCCAGGAATAAGACCTGCAACCTAGCACTAAGCAGCAAAATCCTATCACCACAGAATCACTGCAGCAGGTGTATGTTGTTGTGGGTCTTTCAAGAAATTTGGCACATATCATACTTACACTATTCTAACACTCCAACACGCACTCAATTTTCACAGGCATAAAGGTAGAAAACTAATGTGGACCTGAATGTTATATACACCCAATTTGTATGTGTGTGTGGGTGTATATGGGTGGAACTGTGTGGGTGGCACTGGGCACGGCGGCATCACCACGATGTGGGTCGCATCTAATCCCTTCCTGTATTTGGTACAGATCTTTGGCCTGCTGATCACTGCCAACAACATGCGCGTGGAACCGGCGAACGTCGTAGCGGCGCATGAGCGGAATTTCCATCACCACGAAGCACCGGATAATCTACAAGCACCATCATGGGCAAGGCTACCTTCTCACCCAACGGAGACGTTACAGCGCTACCACGTGACCAGAGAGTGGATGACGACGTGGACGGATTCCGCTATAAAAGGCTTTCCAGCGGACTTGCCTGGCACTGGGCACGGTGGCATCACCATGATGTGGGTCGCATCTAATCCCTTCCTGTATTTGGTACAGGTAAGCAAACGATACGGAAAGTGCTTTCGTTCTGACGATCCATTTTTGGTGGTGTTGCCATGCCCATGGTTGTTCGGCTCCGGAATATGTTGCGCATTGTTCGATACTGCTTCATGTGTTCGATGGTTACTACTGCTTTGTGGCGACATCGAAACTAACCCCGGCCCTGACCTCGCACAAATAGCAAAACAACTTAGTGAGATTGCAATCGACATTAGGGAAATTAAAGGAAAACGCCTTCAGGGTGTCTACCAAGTTGACATTTCCAAATTCCCCGAGTTTTCCAGGTTTTCCCTGAGCACCTTTGCGAAATTCCCTGAATGAGTCAGATCTTTGTTTTATGTCAAGACAGGCTGACACCACGTTGCCCGATGCTGTCACTCTCTAGTAAGCATGCTGAAAAAAAAGATGACTTAATCCAGTTTGAATAGTAAGGAGTAATATATATTTTATTTAAAAAGAAAACAGAAGGAAGGTGTTAGTAAAATGCACAGCGAAAGAAATGGTAAAGCCCATTCCAAATTGAGTCGAACATTTTCAAATACGAATGAAAAGGAGATGCATACATAAGTAAATATTTTTTTAATATCAGCTATTTCTATCAACTGATAGCAAGCTCATCTGTATGAGGTCCTGAACTTTGTCACAACTAAGGTTCTCTCTCAGCAGCTGGGAAGTCAACCTCAACTGTCCTGACATACTCTCAGCCCGTACACAACATCTCAGTGTTGGGTTTCACTGCGTAAACAATTTATTTTGGTTTGAATGAGGGACACCTGTGGCTCAGCATCAGCCATCACTTAGTTTTTTTAGCTCAAGCTCCTTCAAAAAGGTGGCGGCACCCTTCCTTTCCCGTTAATTCCTCAGTGCGTCGGTCCTTTCTGTTCTCATCCTCCTTCTACCACGCTTTCACCACATGGATCATCTGAAGGATCCTCTTGGTCAGTTGTACAGTCAACATTTGATTTCTTGGACTTCCGAGGGGCCGCAAAAAAAAAATGAAAAAAAACGGGCAGTCTGAAAAAAATTAATGCATGTCTTTAACTGCCTTTAAGGGCTAAAATTACCACAGGCACGTCTCAAAAAGCTCTGAAGGCCTGCCAGTACGCTTTTTAGGCATATCAGGGCTTGTACTGTGACAGAAGACGACGTGCACGCATGTGTAATTAAGTAATGTATACTGTGTCCCGCGACAATTGTTCCCTTCCCACGCTTGTTATGCTTCACCGCCTAACACTACTGTACTGAGGCGAAGCTAACTTTCGCAGACTGGCATTACGCAACGCGCTGTGCTCTGCGAGCTTCAAAGCCAATCGCTAGGATTACAAAGGCGGAGTCGGTGCCATTGCTGACAGCGGCGAATTCTTCCAATGAAAAACACGGCACCGCACGGCAAGAAGCTTAATAGCGAACATAGAAGCAGCTAGGCCTGACGTTGCCGCGGTGGTGGTTACGGATTTGCGGATTTGCCTGCGAGAGTGCCGGTTCGAGGCGGCGAGATAATCAAAATAGCGGCGGTGGCGGCTTTGATTAATGCCATTTCAGACCTGCAGTCGGAGCAATATACATTGACTATATGGAGTACGTGGTGGTGCCGCAAAACCGTGCAAATTATCGGGCATGTCCGAAAAATCGGGCGTCTAGAAAATCGGTCGTTAACTACTCTGGCAATACATCGTGCCGATGACACGGCGTCAATAATGATTCGTTGCGATTCCTCTGTTACTGGAGCCAGCATTAACACGACTTTCGTTCCCTTTCAATAAAGTTACAGCTAATTTTCCCTGATGGAAGCACAAATTCCCTGAGTTTTCCCTGAGTTTTTCCAGACTGTTCAAATTCCCTGAGAATTCCCGGTTTTCCCGGTTTTCCCGGTTGGTAGACACCCTGGCCTTACAGATATTGACAAAAATTAGATTCCTTGGCCAGTCTAGAAATTAAGGTTACGTCGTGCCAGGAGCAAATTGCTTACCTTGAAGCAAGAATTGATGACCTGGAGAACCGAAGCAGAAGGTCTAATATCATTGTTTACGGACTACCTGAAGCTGAAGAAGAGAAAACCGAATCGCTAGAGGGTGCTGTGAACAATGAGATAATAAAAGGTATTCTTGAGCTAGAACCAGTGGCTATAGAACGTATTCACAGGTTGGGACGGCCATCGCCTGGCAAGGTTAGGCCTGTTATTCTCAAGCTCCTAGATTCAAGAGACAAAATTACAATTCTAAAGCAGGGAAGCAAACTGAAAGGCACGAATTACTCTATTGGCGAGGATTTTTTGGTAAGAGTGCGGGAAATCAGAAGAAAGCTATGGCAAAGCTGCAAAATGAATCGAGAGAACGGCGAGAAAGCCTCGCTGGTATACGATAAGCTATATATCAATAAAAAGGCATACGTTTGGGACAAAACAAAAATGATAAAGTACCTGTTCAAAAAAACGGAAGCAAAAAGCGACGCACGACGGTAAGCGAAACCCGACGGCCCAGTACTCGAAGCCAAGCGCCATTGCCGCAGACATAACTGAGCAATGCGACCAGATCCCTCGTCTGGAAAGCACATCCAAAGTAAAAATTGCTGGGTCCTCCAAAAAAGCCGGAGATGTAACCAAATGGAAAGAACTGAGGCTACTTAACATAGATGCGCACAGTGTCACTAATAAAATAGATAAGTTAGAAACCATACTTATGCAGCATGATCCTCACATCGCGGTGATAACAGAGGTGTGGCTGAGAAAGGAAATTAGTGACGATGAAATCTTTCCCTCATGTTACAACCTATATTAAAAAGATAAAAATACTAGAGGTGGGGGAGTAGCTATCCTTGTTAAACCCGTAGTAGAAGCTACAATTACAACTGATGTTGGCATTCCTGAATGCTTGTGCGTACAGTTATCCTGTTGGGGACATAGCTTCATCTTATATGCATGTTACAGGTCGCCAGATGGGTGCCTGGAGTATTTAACTGTACTCAAAGAACATATGTCACAGTATCATAATAGGAAAATTTTCGTGGTCGGTGACCTTAATTTGCCAAGTGTGGACTGGGAGGGACTGTCCTGTTCCCAGGCCAGTAAAAATGCTAACATCATTTTTGATATCATGTTCGCTCACGACCTAACTCAAATAATCAAACAACCCACACGCGTACAAGGACATGCAAGCTCGGTTCTAGATTTGGTATTTGTAAATAGGGCTTTTTCAGAGTATACCATTCTAGTGGAACAAGGGCTGTCCGATCATGAACTTGTGAGCGTGTCAATTTCTCTTCTTAAATGCAGTAGCTACCAAAAATCTCCCATTCGGTATTTTAAGGACTATTCCCGAGCTGACGATGCTCGTGTGCTTGAATACATGGAAACCGTACTTGCTGACTTTGATGACGGCGCCCCAAACACGGGCGCTCTTTGGGACAAATTTGTTGACACGTGTCATTATTGTATGAGCAACTTTATACCCAGCAAACGCAAACAAACACATAGGCGTACACCCTGGATGACTCGTGAAATCATTAAATTGAAGAGAAAAGTTAAATGGCTAAGAAAGCAGCATGGGCAGTGCAGTGTTATCGGCGATCATCAAAGAATCCTTGCACAAGCGATGCATCACGCAAAGGATTACTACTTTAAAACTGTAATGCCCAATTTTATAAAGAATGATCCTTCCAAGTTCTGGAATTACCTTAGTGAAACCAAGAAAGCAGTTTCAAAGATATCAGTTGACGGTAGCGTAGTCACAAATTATGAAAATATAGCAAATCATCTTAATGCCTATTTTCATAGCGTGTTTTCAGTATCCAGACCAAGTACGCTTACCGTGATGTCATTTCAACTATACGAAGTCAATTTTATTTCATATCCTAATTTGGTTTGCATGCTTTTAAACTTAAACACAAAAAAAATGTTGCGGTCCTGACGATCTTCCAAATGTGTTTCTTCAACAATATGCCGAATGCGTTGCCAAGTTTTTTTAATTATTTTTAATAGTTCCTTGTCAACAGCAACCTTGCCGCGTGACTGGAAGACGGCCCAAGTAATCCCTATCTTCAAAAAAGGCAACAGATTATTACTATCTAACTACAGACCGAAGGGCTTCCTCATGTTGTAAACTTATAGAACATATTATAGCCACTCAAATTACAGAATTCCTTGACAAACACTCCATATTAACAAGTTTTCAGCACGGCTTTAGAAAGAAGTATTCCACAGTGATGCAACTCGTCACTGTTACGCATGAGTTTGCCAAAGGTCTTGATAATAATATTCAGATAGACACAATTTTTTTAAATTTCTGTAAGGCCTTTGATAAAGTTCTTCATGACAAACTAATCTATAAACTAAGCAACATTGGTCTTCCAAAAGTGTTGGTCGCTTGGGTGGCTGAATATTTGAGAAATCGGGTGCAGTTTGTCACAGTCGAGGATCAAAATTCGCGCCTTCTACCAGTCACGTCGGGTGTGCCCCAAGGCAGTGTGCTAGGGCCCTTGCTATTTTTGTGCTATATAAATGATATCGTAGACATAATTGATCCAAGGGTTCAAATTTGATTGTTCGCAGATGACTGTGTATTATTCCGTGAAGTTTGCAGCATACATGATCAAAAAGAACTAAACAAAAATCTAGATTACGTATACCAATGGTGCAACCAGCGGGGCATGGTCATAAATGCACAAAAAACAGTTTCCATTTCTATAACTAAAAAAAAATTCCCTTTCAGTATGCTTACTCCCTAGGTTTATCTACAGTTAATCATGTCAATAACTACAAATATTTAGGTGTAACGTCCACTGTTAACCTCTCCTGGAATTCACACGTTGATAACATTTGTTCCTCTGCTTTCAGAAAGTTGTGTTTCCTCAGACACAAGCTTCGTAATTCATCACCAAATGTAAAACTTCTATGCTATCAATCATACATCAGACCAAAGCTAGAATATGCAAGCATAGTATGGGACCCATACACAGAACATAACATTGATAAACTCGAAAGAACTCAACGAAAGGCTGTTCGATTTATCTTTTCTAAATTTCGTCGTGTGGACTCCCCGTCGGAACTAATGACTGCCAATAACATACCCCCCCTTCAGTACAGAAGAAGGCAATTTCGCTTGGGCTTCCTGAATTCTCTCCTTAACCAGCAATTCGTTATTGATCCTTCCTTGTATTTATCCCCCCTATCCACAAGACATCAACAACCAAGATCTTTAACGCCATTTTTCGCAAAAACAGATGCTTATAAATTTTCCTTTTTCCCGCACACAGTGTCTCAATGGAATTCTCTACCAGAGCGCGATCGTCTTGCCATCGTGTAGCATTGTATACATTTAGCCATTGTGTTCATTTTTGCTATTTATTTGTATCTGGATGTAAAACATATTGTATGTGCACCCATATACTCAATGTGATTTGTTAAGAATGCCCGTCCTGCTTGGACCACGTTATGTGGTCTGCAGTATGTATTACATATATATATATATATATATATATACTGCAGACCACATATATATTCTTATCACAAAACTTTATGTTACCGCATCGGACTTGTTTAAATATATGGCCAAGAGCGTTTTTGGCATTCTGCGCAGATAGTGAGCTTGGCACAAGACCAGAAAACTGGTGACAGTGTATGCCATGACATCTCATGCCAAATATCATGATATCTCACTAAAGTCACAGTATTGCTGAAGGTGATCATAGTAGAGCATGAAATGAACTCGCTGCAACATTCAAGAAAATGTGTTCTGCTGCCATCTCGTGATAGCAATGCTGCATCTGATGCTAGGCTGTCGCCAATGTGGTTTTGGTGTTGTATTTGATTGTAATGTGCAGGCAATTTTCAGGCCCACTTTATCAGAAAAAAGAATGTGTCTTATATTTGTGTAAATAAGGTACCTACGAGGAAGCGAGTTGGCCAGGGTTTGCCATAAACACCACATAAAATGGTTTCATGCCCATGCTAACGCGATAGCAAAAGTACCGATATTGGTAGCAGAATTCACCAAATACACTACCAAAGAATATCGATATCACCATCAGCCTATTCATGCCCACTATAGAACGTAGGCCTCTCCCAGCGATCTCCAATTACCCCTGCTCTGCACCAGCTCATTCCATATTTTGCCTGCAAGTTTCCTAACTTCATCATGGCACCTAATTATCTGCCATGTCCGACTGCCTTCTTGTGGCAGCCATTCTGTCAGTGTCATATAGACCACCAATCATCTGCCCTATACATACATAACCTTCCCAGCTCTGTTTCTTTCTCTTAATGTCAACTACTATATCGGCAACCCTCGTTCACTTTCTAATCCACACTACTGTCTTCCTATCTCCATGTTATTCCTATCATCATTCATTTCATCGCTCAGTCATTAACTTCTTCTCAACCTTCTTTGTTTACCTCCAAGTCTCTGGCCCATAAGTTTGTACGGGTAGAACGCAATAATTTTACACTTTTCTTTTCCAGTATAGCGGTAAGCTGCTGGTCACGTTTTATGGTCATAGCTGAATCAGTGGCCTATAATGAATTAGCCTTTCCCACCAGCCCCTCTCCTCCTGATAGCACGCAGCCGGCTGTCATTACTGATTGGCTCACACGCACCTTAGCTTTCACTGCACCACACGGACTCGGAAAGTATTGAAAGACGAGAACATGGGTGCTTCAATTTATGTCCCTATCAATCTGGTCAGGCTGTAGCCAATTTGCTCAGCAATGATTCTTCCCAATGCCTGGAGATGCTTTGATTTCAAAGTGCCTCGAATGGTACACTAAGTAGTGCTACACCAGGGCCTGCGCAACATGACAATGCTTTTCTTTCACAGTGCCTTTGCCATAGGGGTGCACACACACGCGCACCTGAGCGTCAACTCGGGGCAAACATTGATGTCGACCCCAACAAAGCTGACACACTCCACGACGACTCCCTCCAAGGCACTCTTCAGTAGCGATTCGGTCACATCATGCTGTAAGAGAAAATAATATGTCATGCAGCACAAACACAATTTTTACAGAGTTCTTGAAATTTACCTGCATCGCTCTTTCATTCTTTTTATTGTTCCTTTTTATTTTGCATACCATCAAATTCCGACCAAGCGCCCTTACCCTTGCAAGCGCAGCCCCCACCCCCCTCCACCTTCGAGTGATTTGATATTGGCGCCAACTACCGAGCAAGCGTCCCTTCCTTTTGTCATTCTGTTCACCGCTTTATGCATTTTCACCGGACCGCTTGGCTACACTTCTATTGCGTACCTTGCTTTCTTTTAGGCCCAAGAGAGAGTTGTGGTAACCTGTGCAAGGCTGGATGTGCATATTCAGCACACACTTTGTCCAACGTCTTCAAAACAACGGTAATGTCATACTTGCCACAGCGCAGTGGCCACCAGCTGACGCACGTGGTGAAGGTTGAGGTGACGCGTTTAATTGTAGCACAGCTGTATGGGTTGGGATCATTTTGGTGTCTCCCACGATGTACTGCCTCCTCCTCCACTCCCGTAATCAAGCTGCTACATCATCAAACGCTGAGTCGGAGACATCAATTACGGAATGATGGCGTCCTGTGCGAGGCCATCTTGTCTTCGCTTCATTTCACGCGTGTTGGGAGCCGCGGCAAAAAGCAGTCACATCACCGAGGCTGCTGTCACCTCATCCACGGCACCAACACGAAACGATGTTGAAACAATGCAAGAGTGACGGTTATACCTGCGGTGAGCGCATTGTGAGCTGGTTGTACCGTTGCTCTCCGCAGTAGGTGGCAGTAGCCGAAAAAATTTGAAAGCGAAGAGAGAGAGAGTGCCTAAGAAGGCTGCGAGACCATTGAGAGTGTTGTCAGAGAGAGAAGTTGCTGTTGCGCACAGTTGAAGGTTGGTGCTAGTTGTTTTCCTTGCCGAGGAAGCGCCAAAGCAATTGAAACGCTCTTGCTCGCTCGTCAGCGCATTGGTCACGTCTGCTAGGGAATAGAGAAAAACTTCTCCGCTAGGCCTCATGGTGATGCTAGTAGTACGAGAAAACGAGGCGAATAGGCCCAGCTTGCTGACCACCGGATCTGGGGCCCACAGCCCTTGAATGTTGGTCCACAGTTAAACAAGCTCCCCCCCCCCCCAACGCAAGCTTTCTTGGATTATCTTTCACCATAGGGTGGGGGGGGGGGGGCGGTTGCTCAGAATTGTACGGTAATTAAAAATATTCAATTAGTGAGAGGAATAATAAAGAATGGGCAGCTTAATTTGTTGTTAGTTACAACCATATGAAGCACAAAGACAATGAGCCAGTGAAAAGACAGGGAAAATTAACCGATCTCTTTAATTAAGATATATAGGTAAAAAGGAAAAGAAAAATGAAAATATATCAAAAGACAACTTGCTAACTTGGCGGGATCTCATCTTTCATGTTCAGTGCTACACATCCTACACTTTACTATTCAGCTACCATGGTGCCCGTCGTCCTGTCTGCTTTCCTGGGTATTTGTGCATCAGTAGCAATAGATTAAGTCCTGGGAGCGTTAGCCAGCACCCCTCACACATACGGAGGCGTAAGTGGGACATTCTTTCAATCGCTGGTGTCACATAGCATGAGAATGTAGGAGCAGTCTTGATGAAAGTCAAGGGAGTGTACATGGTGCATGACTGCCATTGTAGCTGAATTGCAATGCATTGTATGAGTAACGCGGAAGATGTCAGTTTGGCTCACACCTGTGTCTGTTTGTCCGCTTTCATTTCTGTTTTTCTTATATATTCCAGTTAAATGTAACAGTTACTGTATTTTTTCAATAATAAGGCGGCCATGATTAATACATAGTCGGCCAGCCGAGAGACCCGAGAAAACTAACTTAAGTAAGCACAACGATGGATAGGTGGCCTAGTTGGTAATGCATATTAATAAAAACTTGGAGTGCTAAAAACACGAAAGCGCGTGTGGTGTGTGTTTCATTCTCTACGTCTTTAGTGTTTTTAGCGTTCTAAGTTTTTATTAAGTAAGCAGACTACTAGTATAAGCCAATACAGAGTAGCCGATGGATTATTCAGACTCGGTGGGGATTGCCCGATATGCCGAATAATTGTAAGCCGTCGGAATAATTGGTGCATGTTACATGCGAATTTCGCGTTAAGGTGCAACTTCACGGTAGTGTGCACTTTGCTGCCGTGAAGCCACACTTCAAAGCAAAACCTGCATGTAACCTGCATTCCACCATTGCAGTTATATTTTTTGAATTCTCAGTGTGGGTTATACGCGTAAAAATACAGTACTGTCTCACCTGCTACAGTTTATTAGTTGCTACAATCCGCGCTGCCATCTGGAATGCCAGAAATGTGGTGTTGCTGACACCATATAGAAACTGCAATTGCAATTGAATATAGCAGCCTTGCATATAAGGTGGGGGGGTGTCTTCGATGCTAAGGATTTTGGGAAACAACCTTGCTTTATATTCGAACAAATACAGTAATTTGCTCTATGTGTTCCCTGACTTCACTGTCTGCTGGCTTCATGAGGTTGTAATGAAGATTATTCAAGGAAGTGCGCAAACAACGCTGGACAATGTAAAGAGAAATGTGGCTGTGGCTGCTGGGGATCGAACCAGAGACCTTTTGCACAGCAGCAAAACGCCACATCTACAATGCCTTGGTGGAAAACGACCAAAAGAAGTGCGAAGTGCTTGCGTGTGCCTGGCCAAGCACCTCCGTGTACGCCATGGATCTAACCCTCCAGGTTTTACTGTCACCTTCATCATAATCATCATCAGCCTAATCAGGCCCACTGTGTGACGAAAGATTTTCCCAGGTACTCATCTAAATATACTCCTGGCCTGCTTTGATAACACCCGCACTGTACTCGCAAGTTTCTCAGTCTCAGTAAACAATAAAAAATAAAGTTACAGAAATGTGGCAAGGAAGAAAGACGGACATAGTGGTTTATTGTGACATTTCTGAAAGTCATTTTAAAGTGAAGCTTTCTTTGCCTCCTCCTTTGACTTTTCCACTGCTGCTGCTGCTGTCCCTGTCTTGGACGCTGCATGGGAGGTGGTTCAAAACGTGTAGGAGAGCGGCAGAGAGAAAAGGCATTGTGAAAAACTCGTTTGGAGCTTTCCATTGCATCGCCAGAATGCCTTCTGGAGTGCCCTGGGCGTCTCCACACTGCATTTTTGACTGCTGTGATTATACGTGACACCCAGGAAAAGCATTGCAGAATTGCAGCCCTTACATTTGTGCTAACGTACAACAGGCCATAGCAGAGGTAGATATAATGGTAAAGAGGAAGTAAGGAGAAGAGGTAGAGAACAGCTAGCACCAACACAGCCATTAAATGAGTGAATAACAACCTTGCCACTCTTCGATAGCAGATCACATACGTGGGGGTAGGGCAACAGAGAGAGAAATGGTGAAGTAAGAAGGCAAGGAAACACTACTTTTAGACACGGCAGCAGTTACGGACAAACTGTATAAATTTAAATTCAAAGTACACTATGGTACATTTCTACTATTTCTGAAAGATAAACTATGCAAATTGGCCAAGTGGACAACTGATGTAGGGCCTGCAGATGCAAAGCCACATTGAAGCACCACAGCATCTAGATGACACTACACCAATGGCTGCCGATTAAGTCAATGCTCCTGTACCCGCCACACTAATTTTATGGCAATGGCATTGCTTGAGGTTGTGGGATTGATCCTGACAATAGGAGCTGCATTTCGACGAGGGCGAAATGCAAAAACGCTTGTGTAATCAGATTTAGCTGAACGTTAAACCATCCCAGGCGATTAAAATTAAAACGGAGTGCCCCACTGCTGCCTGCCTCATAATCAGATTGTGGGCTTGGCATGTAAAGCTCCACAATTAATGTAAGTTTAACACTTCTGCCATGATGTGCTGTGCGGTGTGAGGCAAAGACAGTGCTAACCTTCTCGCAGGCTATAAACAATGTCGTCTAAAGCCTCAAGCAAACATGTCTCACTGTGTGTTCTGTGTACTGCATAGACAGACGCAAGTGGTACACGTAAGTAACGCTTAAGAGGAAGCTTTAGCTCGGGTGCTCCTATCTGAATACATGTAGTAAAAGGAGAATTCGTTTTTCTCGGCAACCACTGCACCATATTTGGCGAGGTTTGTTGCATTTAAAAGAAAAATTTTAACTCTAATGACTGTTGGTTTCGAATTTTTTATTTTGGTTGTAAATTTTTTCTTAAAAATTGACAAAAATTGAAAATTTTCAGAAAACAAAACTATCATGTTTACAGCTTTAACTCGGCAACGAAAACTGATATCACAATTCTGTGAATTGCACCTAATAGTACATCTAAAGTGGGCAAAATTGATATGTCACACACGAAGATAAAAAAAAAGTAGTAATGTAAAAATACAGCTTTTGCAGAACTCTTGTACACAATATAACCAATTCACGTAAGATATAAAACCACATATCAAATTTGTCCGCTTCCAATGGTCTAATGGGTGCCGTTTACAGAACCGCGATATCTGTTCTTGATGCAGAGCTATTAATTTATAAACTTTGTGCTTCTACATTTTTCAAACCTCTGAATTGTTGAAAAATCTTTAAAAAAAATTCAAGGCCTAAATCGAAATTTCGGTTCAACAGACACTAGAACTTAACTTTTCTCTCAAATACAGCGAATTTCATTAATATCGGTCCAGGGGTTATCTCAGAAAAACGTTTTTGCATTTTATATGTATTTGAATAGGCCGCGTCGGAATAGGGCCTGAGCTAAAGCTTCCTCTTAAGAGGAAGCTTTAGCTTGGGTGCTCCTATTAAATACATGTAAAAGGAGAATTCGTTTTTTTCAGCAATTACTGCACCAAATTTGACGAGGTTTGTTGCATTTAAAAAAAAAGCTTAAGATCCAGTGACTGTTTATTTTGAATTCTTTATTTTGGTCATCAATACTTTCTTAAAAATTGGCAAAAATCACAAGTTTTCGGAAAATAGAACTAGCAAGTTTACAATTTTGTAGCACAGCAATAAAAAAATGATATCACAATTGTGTGAATCGCATCTCATAGTCCATCTGAAGCGGACAAAATTAATATGGTACACCTGAATCTGAAAACATTTGTTAATGTGGAAATAAAACTTTTGCAGAACCCTTGTACACAACGTAACAAATTCATGTAAGATATAAATTGACAAATAGAATTTGTCCATTTTGAATGATCCAATGGATGCTGTTTACGGAACTGCGATATCTGTTCTTGATGCAGAGCTATTAATTTCTAAACGTCGAGCTTCTATATTTTTCTAACTTTCAAATTTGAAAAACTCTTTTAACAAAATTCAGGCCTTAAATCAATATTCCACTTCCACCAGTCACTATAATTTAACTTTCTCTCTCAAATGCAACAAATTTCATTAAAATCGGTCCAGAGGTTATTTCAGAAAAGAGCTTCTGCGTTTTAGTACATGTATTTGAATAGGCCACGTCGGAGTTTGAGCTAAAGCTTCCTCTATCACTCTATTAGCACTCTATTACTGCACTAAACGCTGATAAACTTAAACATTTGCCGTAAGCATCACCATCAATTATCATCAATGAATACAAACAGTACAGAAAGCTTTGCTTACACTGATTTCCACAGCACATGGGATCTGCATAATTTTTTCTGTTTCGTGACTACTATTTACTAAATGGCCCAACAACAAACTCATCAATCCTTCTGTTTCCTCTGCCCCCCTCAAAACTACACCTTTCCCCTTTGTAGTATCCACTCTAGCGCTCTCGTTGACCACTGGTCATTTGTTCTTCACATAGCATTAAATGCCAAACTCCACTAGACCACTGGTCACCTGTTCTGCACGTTATAGACGAAATGGCAAACTCCACTTCTCTTTGTGTATCTCAACTTCAATTTTACTATCTACTATTTATCAATATTGTATGTGTCAATCTGCTTGCACCCAATTTCTAACCCTCCCGATAACTGCAGCAACTCCATACGATACCACATGCATATATTTGCAGTGACAAGACGGGAGGCACAGCTGCAGACTTCAGAAAAATGGCCCCTTCATTGAGAAACATGTCGCAGCCCTTTGAGAGCTAAAGCATTTCCAGTGTAATGGCCGAGCTGAAACGGCCGTACGTGCTCACCTGGTACATACCAACTCCGAGGTGCTTGGGTTCAACTTTCACGTACTCCAGCAGGGGGTCCTGCAACCTTCGTGCAATGCCCACTGCAAACACAATTTGAAAAATGGCAGCATCCCGCCACTTTAAAGGCCAACTGCAATGAAATTTCGCTTTTGCTTAATTGCTTCTAAAACAATCTCTGCAAAGCTGTGGGGCCGGTAATTGTCCGATTTTGTTATTAGCAGCCTTTAAATAGCACCTAAGCAAACAACAAGCTGGTGGTTGGCGGGTATGATGCAATCCCAGCACGTTGCCTCCGAGTTATTTCAGCGCAACTCTGGATGCCGCGGGTAGCGCTAATCTGAGAGGTCATGGTGAGGAGCTGCATGCTCTTAGTCATGTGCCACTTCCTGCAAGCAGTAATGGCGGCATCTTTAAAAACTGCGGCATCGAAAACGCCTACTTATGCAAGCCTTTTGTGACATGTTTACTTGAATTGCAAAACAAAATTTTGCACGGAGGCTGCTTCGTACCTGAGCAATCTGAAACGATGCTTTTTTTTTTGTGCAGCTAAAAATTTCATTGCGGTTGGCCTTTAAGTGTCATAAAAAGACTGCTCTACACGCTACCTTAAGTATTGTTGATACACGGCGGGAGTGAGAGACACCATAGGAAAGAGAATAAAGGTTCGTTGATTGATTAATTGATAGATTTAAAAGATTTACCTCAATAAAGCAACACTTAGGCTGTGAAGAATGCCTAGTAGTACAGAGAGGAAAACGAGGGGACGGGGCAGGGGTGCTCAAGATAACTTTCGATTTACTGTGGTTCTTTACAAGCACACAAAAGCATAGGGCAGCGAGGTTATTCAGAAGGCATTCCCTTTGACTGGAGAAGCTTGTAGTAAATAAAGTATTGCATTTGCCTGGGAGCAGAATCTCAATAAAGTACCATGAACAGCTGCTTCAACTGAAGGTAATGAACAATGTATCCATCAGCATGGCATACTGAGACTTGGACATGGGAGCAGCAATTGATGAGTGAATACGATTGGTCTCGTTTCATTGGAATGAACCTTATGCCTGTGATGGGACACTGGTACGAATGGCAGCTACAGATTGTCGCAAGGAAAGTTGCCTTCTTGTTAAAGAGTCTCATGTGTTATTTCTAGAAAATGCACTTCAATGAAACTACATAGAGCCAATGATGAAGCAGTCAAGGACGTGAAGGAGACACTAGACTGATTAATGCTTGCAGAGCTTAAAAGAAAAAAAAAATTATACAGAAACCATCAACGATGATTGTCAATATAACTGAATAGCTCGAACGAATGGACAAATGATTGAGCAAGCGACAATACCCCTCCCCGCTTTTTTTCCCAGCACCTCTGTTATCCGAGAGCACGCACCATTTCCCTCAGCACCTTCCCTCCCCTTTCCGGAGTTCCTTTGAGACAGCCATGAAGAGCGAATGTGCCCACTTCCTGCTCTCCCTGGTGTGTCGGTGTCAACACTGTCAGAGTTCAACAGAACACTTGCATGGGTCTGCAGTGTATATGTACTTCATGGTCAAGAATCCATCACAGATTCTCATCTGTCGCATCGTCCACGATGGGCTGGCCACCGCCAGGTGGCCAGCAAAACATGCAACGAATGGGCGAGTGACAGCCTCCTCTCCTCCTTCCTCTGGTTCATCCTCGACACTCACTTCCCCAAGAGCATGCATCCTTTCCCTGGGAGTGTTTCTTTGCCTTGTCGCACGCAAGTCTAACCTAACATCCTCGTACCAGCGGCCACAAAAACATCCGAAAGAGCCAAAGAAAGCTATTGGGTTTAAAAGTTAACACTGTGAGTGTAACACTCAGTTAACACTGTTGCACGGCGTGGAAAAAGGAAGGCTCACATTGAACTGAAACTGTGGAATGACGTTGATTCGTCTGGGCGCTTACAGAGGGTGACTTGTACCTAGAACTATGCACGTGATCTGAACGTTCCTTAAGGAGCCTGACACTGCACCTCCGAGACAGCAAGTGGGATTAGCGACATTAAAAGATACATCAAAGCTGCCATTAATTAACACTAGATTGTGCCTCCGGTTCTGCGCTAGCACTCTGTTGCAAGCGCCATTTATCTTCGTGTCATCCCCTGTGTCCACTGTTTTGCTATGCATTTTTTTTCAACAGCATCAAACTGTGGGGCTTTTAAGGTGTTTACTGTGGCAAACAATCACAGCACAATGTACATGCTATGTGCATTACAACTGTTCATATCGATTACTTGCATTGGCCTACATGAAGCTCCATGTGTGAGACATCTCTAGTGTGCCTCTTTCTAATCTCCTTAGGTGATATGGTTCTGTGTTGCCAGTCTCATGTCAGCTTACTTACCGAGTCCTTTCCCTCCATGCAGATGATACGTGCACATCCCCTATGCACCATGACTATAGTGATTAAGATTCTGCCAAGCAGCCAGTGTTGTAACCAACAAGTATTCACCAAAAGTGTGAACTTTAAATGCACCATCACACCTTACTCATACACTGGCTCAATCTGCACCACTGTAACATGACAAAAAAAAGAACTATGAGCTCACCAGCGCTGCGAATGTTTGGGTCAAGGCCTGGAAGCTCTGCTTCCGCATCCTTGGTCACTGAGTACACGGAGACCCCGCTCTCTTCGACTGTGCTGCATCAACGTTGGTTTCAGTTGCACACTTATAGACAAGCTATCAGGTTTTCATTCTTTCTTGAGTGCATGGTGCAAAAAGCATGTAAAAAATTCAATGGTCATCACTTGCTCCCCGATGCCAGTGTTTTAATGAAAAAAAATCCCACGTCCCCCCCCCCCCTACCCCAATTCCAAGCTGTTCTCACACACTCTTTTCACCAACACATCGCCCATCGAACTCCCTGTCCCACTTATTCCTACGTATATTTTCACGTGCACAAAATAAAACTAGTTTAATCTATTTTTTTCTCGCATTGTTAAGTACTATATAAAATGCAATGTTGTTGTGCTATCCGAGTGAAAACAAAGCAGCAGTAATGCAGAAGATTCTTTTTAAGTTAAAAAAGAAGGAGAGCAAGTTCCAGTAAGCCTACGCTCGTTACAACAGACCTGTGTACAACAGACTTTCGGATATAACGGACCACATTTCAACCTTAGTTTGTTTTACCCATTTTATTATAGCAACGGAGTTCGCTTTTAGCGGACCGCACTACAATGGAATATCAGCTACAGCGGATGAAATTACCAGCATTTTTTTTTTTCAAAATCGGGCGTATAAAACTTACTTTTGTCATGTCGACACACGCTGACAACTGACTTGCAAGGGTCAACCGACGATCGCGGCTCAATATCACGCACGTAAGAGAGGAAGGAGGGGCGGAAACATGCCGAAAACAGGCAAGGGGTGGGGGGTGAGGGGGTCCTACCCCGGCGGCTGCTGCTTACGACGCTGTTGCTGTATCTTGAAAGCGATCTACGATGTGGATCAAGTGCGCCCAGCGCCAGTAGCTTCGTATGCACTGTGCTTTCGACGTTTAGTTTACGATGAAGCGAGAGACAGCACGAAGGTCAATTTGCTCGCTGCTGCTGCTGCACTTGCTTAATTTGCTACTGAAATCTATGCTTCGCCTTTCGGGCAAAACTGCAGCTTTTTTTGTTTGTTTTTTACTTTGGATGTTCATCACTCACTCTTTGCAATCAGCTTATTACACATTGTGACAAAAGTTTCGGAAACGAGGCGTTTCGGATATTACGGACTTCAGCTAAAATGGATGTTTTTTGTTGGATTATCAGGGCCCGCTGTAAGGAGAGTCGACTGTAGTACAACAGCATTGTCTGGCGATAACTGTCAATGCTGGTGAACTTGGTGAATCAAACACACATACACAGTGACAACCAAGCCTGGCTCATTATCGACCGCAGCTTTCATGTGTTGCTATACTATACAAGTACTATTGTCCGTGAGATTGGGCATTTAGGTGAAAGCAACATTGCAGCCCCGGTGTGGATGGGCGGTCAGCTGCAGGCATTGAAATTTACACGGCAGCGCTTCGCTGTGAGCAATTCGGGACAGCAATTTCGGCCAATTTTTTGGTAATAAAACGTGCCGACTGCAGTGAACTGATGGTATAATGCCCTCCAGTTCCACATTTTTGCACAACACGCACTGAACGTTCGTACTATACATGAAAGGAGTGCAAAACACAGTTCCTGTTTTTGTACATCTATACTGCTTCTTATTTGTGTTCGGCTTGTGTTCACCCTATTCTGTTGGAGCTGCTGTTGTGAAACTGAACTTTTTGCTATTATTTAACTGGTTATAAAAATGCCTGTGTATTACTGCACAATGAAGTTAAAGCAGCTGGTCATTGCGACTTTACTTAGCTGCTTCCTCAAATACATAGCTACCTTTTACTTCTTTTTCGATACTTTGGCTAATACTACGAGATAATTAAGTAAGGTACTACTATGGAGCTAGTATGGGTAACAGCACAGTGGCAGGATGGCCATGTTACTTCACACACATTTTTGTTTTTTATGTCTCTTTTTTTCCACTTAGCAGCACTAAAAAATGCCAAGAGTTTTTTGTGAAGTGCTTGAATCATAATCACAATAAAATTTGAATTATTGTGACAAATGAAGGATGCAATGATCGCGTTCAGTCACTGATATTATTGCAGCGCGATCACTACTGTGCAAAGCCAAATGGGTCTCTACATCGACTGTGCTACAACCACGCAACAACCAGACATTAAGGGATACATGCACCATGCACGCACATGTGAACAAGTAGTGGCTAGCAGACGACGCTACGTGCCATCCACACTACCGTGGTTAGCCAGTGTCTGCCAGGCGGCGACTCCGCTCGATTTCATGGCCAATAGCTAGCTCTACTAACAGTATATAGGCTGTACGCTACAGCGTTATTAACAGCGGTTATAAGGTCTTCACACAATCGTTTGAAGGGACCCTTAACAGAAATATTACGTTACTAGGTATGAGTGGCAAATTACATTTCTGTAATACCAAATATGCAACTGTTACTACGAAAGAAAGCTTGTTAAGCCAGAAACTATGCAGAAACTATGCATGGTTGACGACACCACCTTGAAACTTTTGTGTCAGCTATCCTGCCATCACACAGGTTTCAACAGCGCCTTCACCAAACTAATCACTAATTAGGAAAACAAAAAACAAAAAACAAACTACACTGTACTCCAGAATGCGCAATGACTCTAGCTGGCATCTTTTGAGCCCCTCCCTGCACAAAAAATGGTAACAGTAGAATTAGTAATGTCACAGTGAAAGCACCACCACCACTGTTCGAGCATTAATTCAAAATCTATGGCCTTTCCACTCATTTCGAATTCTTTTTCCATCACTGAAATATAAATATACCTTTTTAAAGAATTTTCTACCTGTCTAAGTTGATGTAGCACTTTCTCTTGGTGAACCCATCAATGCCTCCAGTCAAACCTATTCCGTGCAGAGGCACCATTAGCACTGTTATGCTAAAGTACACATTGATTGACAAAGCATGCAGCAAGCAGCCTTCAAAGATTGGTCTAGTCGAGTCTGCAAGATTCAAAGTATAACAGCGTGACTTCCATGGGAAAACCACAGAACAGACAAGGACAATTTCTGGTACATACAATGCCATGACATGGGCATGGCACACGGCAACAGCAATGATTATGCACATGACTTGGCATTTAGCCAGTGCTTTCCATTGCCTGTACTATGGTTTCGTCCTTGTTCAAGAAAGTGTGCTGCTAGACCGAAGCAAGCCGACATGTTGCATGCTCACCAGTACTTGAGCTTGATCGGCTCAAAGCAGCCTTGGGAGATGAGCTCCGAGAGGAAGGCCTCCGTCTCCCGACAGGCCGTGCCATTGCCCAAGGCCACCAGGTCGCAGCTGCACCGTGCACTCAAAGCATAAAATGCCTGCAGGCAGTTTCAAGCGTGCTTCACTCAAGTACTACCAGAAGACGTATTACAAAGCGCAAGGCATTATGAGGGTGGACAAACTGCCGTCAGTGACAACCTGAGAATACACCGTGGCAGACACACAGCTGTACATGTCATTTGGCATAATCAGCCCTATATACCACAGAAACCTATTCATATATGTTTTGGAAGAAAACAAGAAAAAAACGTAGTAACTGGGAAAATGTACGATCCCAAGTCTATAAAAAGTTTGCCAGACTCAGCTGCAGTTGGCATTTGCATAATATGAAATGTTCTACAAATCATTGCAGCAAGAAACACCGACATGCGCCGAGCTGGTGGGGCCCGAGATGGGCATTTTCGTTTTTGCAGCTCTGGCAAGTTTATGTTCGCGCTCCACAAGTTTTACCTGGGCCGGCACCTTCGTCGAGCAGTGCATTTCGGTGGAAACTATTTATGGTGCCGATTTAGCACCCGAAACGCACATTGTTGTCTTCCTATGGTGCAGTTTTAAAACGAGGAGGGGCAACCAAAAACAAAATTAAGCTGTTGGACGACACCGGAATATAACGCTTACAATGCGGCCACAGCAAAACATGACGCCCACTTTGCACCTCCTGCAGCAGTAAACGGTGTGATTGGCTTATCAGCTATTAAAAGCATGTAGTAAGCTTCCAACAACACACACCCCACATTGCAGTAGGATAGGACGCAATAACTAGGAATGTGGTTTTGAAATGACGCAGGAGGTGATTTGCTGGTAGCACACCAGGAAACTGAGTATGTGTCAGTGCTTTCACGCGAGACAGACAGGTGAGTATTGTGGGAAAGCAGCTGTGGCAGGCGGCTACTTTTCTAGATCATGCTTGCCCTCGGCCTTTTATTGCTTACATGGAATCTAGTTGCAGGAAAACGTATCATACAATTGCTGTTTGATGTGCTGAATGTTGGTGCTGAAAGATAGTATTTCGGCAACATATGAACCGGTAAAAAAGAAGTGCAATTGTATTGGTTCATTTTTTGTGTTCTCGGTTACAAATGCTGGCACTGGGAAATCGTATGTAACAGGATCGTATCAACGAGGTTCTACTGTAAATCTACAAGGCGCATGAAGTTTCATGAGAGGAAAATTGTCATGCAACCGAGATTACCAGAAAGCTAAGAATGAAAACCATCGGATAAGGGCCGAACTGAGGTGCAGCCCTTACACGAGTTTACACGGTATTTGGTGCAGGCACACGTGCAGTGCCAGATGTCATGTACGCCACGGAGCCCCTCGTGCTTGATGCCACCCAGTCTCGCGTTTCACTTCATTTTCGGTGCAAGGAACACCGAGCGTGCTGCGGGCAGACTGCACAGGCTGACGCGGTAGAGGACTGCCACTGTGAGCACTCCCCGATGTCGATCCGATGCGGGGATCGGTGCCGCATCTGCCGGGTCTCCCTATGTCGGTACAAGGTCCAAGTTGACAGGACCGATCGAAATGATAATGAGATGCAGACAGACGGGACGGCAACAAAAGTGGCGCATATTTCGTAAAGTGTGAAGCTCGGACCGATTAGCCACCGATAGGCACGCAGATCGTGTTGGATACGTAGCACCAAACTTCATGGCACTTCAACAGCCGTCTACCTAACTCACACGCACGATCTTGGGACAGATAACCGATAAGCCACCCATACGAGCATACTGGCAGCAAGCATTTTGTGACGGCTGGAGGCCTGTTACCACATTGGCCAGCAGCAAATTTTCGTCACGGTCACACTACCTAGGCCATTAGGCCTAATCGGCACTGCTTCACCGGCCACCGGCAACTAAAGTTATGGTTTGGTCCCAAATCGACATAGATCTAGTTGCAGCAGCCGTGTGGCACTTCGAAAGCCGACAAACCACCTCACAAACTAAAGCAAGTGCACGGGATGGCATCAAAGTTGTTCACAGCCGCCATCCTTGCAATAAACTGTACGGTGGCCTCTCATTCCCGACGCCAATTGTAGACGTACATTGGTCTCTTTTTGTAGCGTCGAGCAATCCGTCACAAAACTAACTTTGCATTTACTCAGCGGGCGCAAAAGTCTCACGGCTGGCAGCATACTTCTTGGAACACCCTCACAAGCTTTCGCTTGCGCCTGCTGCATAAGGCGCGCGGCCACAATATTATCGCATTTGGACTGCATAGAGAACATTACAACGATGACGGAAATATCACGTTGGGTGTCCATATAATTGCTATTGCAATAAAATTAGGAACCTTGAGACCTTGTACACATGCTCTATTGTTGCTCACATACAGGGGTTTATTTTTTTTTAACTATACAGAATTTTTGCAAATCACATGATGTGGATAGCATAATTGTATTCCTTGAGCTGGATTACTAAAAGCGGCAGACATCACCTGCACAAGTTGAGATGCTTAATGAACCAATGAAAAAACAAATACTAACTAACTTCTAAATGACTTACTTTACAGCACATATTGAAATTCATGAATTGTAGACGACAAGGTTGCAAGGCCTATTCACTTGAAACAAATTCTGGGGATGGCACTGGTTTGCACCACAGAACTTGTGGTAAAAATGCACTCTCATTCCACTTACCTTTTTAACTAGACACCACTTTATGCAATGAAGGGCAGAAATAACTGGAACACCCATGTAATATTTCGTCGCACACTTTGGGAATGAACCCATCAAAACTGGTGTCATCTAGAAAATTTGTCCCAAGTGACTACGCCTCGCAAACTCACCGGCTACAATTCTTAAATTGCAATACATGCTGTACAGTATTTAATGAAATATTTTATCAGTGCTCTTTTGTTGATTCGTAGAATATGCACTTTGATTTACCATGCAAGTAATGTCCGCCTCTTTTAGTAATCCGACTATCTGCTATCTACCACAGGTGATTTTTAAAAATTCTGTACACGTATTAAAAAAAAAATTGCCCGGTATTATTGAAAAGATCTCGAACAGTTCTTTTCCAAGAGATTTGTGAATAAATCGAATTATTAGGTTTAGCATCTCAAAGCAACAAACGAGGTATGAGGGGACACTGTAGTGGGCGGAGCTTCGGATTAATCTTGACCAACTGCAGCTCATTACGTGCACCTAAATGTAAGTGCTAATACCCACGGAATGAAAAGCAACAGGAAAATTTTAAAGTACAACACTGCATAAGCGCAACTATTCGAGAGTGAAATGTCATGTCGCTACGCAGGTGGTCGCTAAGGGCAGCGGGAACTCTGACCTATGCATAAGAGCCACAATTGTGTCTTTTTAACATTAATACAAGATGGAAAAAACAAGTGTATGCGTAACACCGAAGTACACACTCTCCCTTCTTGTGCTTCCGAGTGGTGAATGGACTCTGCTTTCACCAGCACGGCTGCAGTGAGTATATGTGTCAGTGATATCAGGTGCCACAAGACTGCCACTACAGGTATTGATGGTTTACAGAGTCTACTTTCTCACGTCTGAAGCTGCACTGGCCCAGTTTTTGAACTGGTCGAGTTAAGCGGCATTAAAATTAATTATTTGTCACACTCTTGGGGAATTGAGGCTCCATAGCATAGTTGCTGGATCAATGGCTGTCAAATAAAGAAATAAAATTCATACAGATATTTATTGTCAGCCACACCTTCAATCTTGTAACTGGCAGGCCAAGTGACTTACTTGTGTGTGAGGACCATCTGCCTCAAGATATTTGCAGCTGGGCCCTTGTTGCCACTGTGAGGGTAGATGACAGCGTACTGAAGAAGACTTCCTGTATGGGGCCAAGGACAGGGAGTCACAAAAGAAATTAAATTAGGCCGAGACAGGAAGACAGGGAATGAAGAAATCTATGACACAAACACACACACACACACACACACACACACACACACACACACACACAAGCACGCACGCACACACTATTTTATAGAGCATGTGTTGCTGGTGATGTGCGCTTAAGAGGAAGCTTTAACTCGGGCCCAACTCCAACGCAGCCCTATTAAAATACCTGTAAAATGCAAAAGTACTTTTCTGAGATAACCACTGGACCGATTTTAATGAAATTTGTTGCATTTGAGAGAGAAAGCTAAATTCTAGAGACTGTCGGAAGCGGAATTTCGATTTAAGGCCTGAATTTTGTGAACCAAATTTTCAGAAATTTGAAAGTTCGAAAAAAAACAGACGCACGAAGTTTATAAATTAATAGCTCTGCATTAAGAACACATATCACGGTTCTGTAAATGACATCCTTTAGATCATTCAAAGTGGGCAAATTCGATATGTCAATTTATATCTTACGTGATTTTGTTACGTTGTCTACAAGGGTTCTGCAAGAGCTCTATTTTAATATTGCTGAATTTTTTCAGATTCATGTGTAACATATCAATGTCCGGCCTGCCTAGCGAGATGCATCAGACCTTATATTTTTAAGGACAAAGAGCCTTTCAAGGGAGCTGGAGGTTTAAAAAAAAAACGACGGTGTTTGTGCATAGCAGGTGTCCGAAAGGTGCAAGCACTTGTTCGCGGAGTTGCTCCACTGGTACAGGTATGATCCTTGATGGTTTTCAACCTTCAGAGGCAATTCCGCACTGCGACTTGTGTTATAGTATAGCACACATATAGTATCTCACAATAAATACGCAATAACGTCTGTCTTGCTCTCAGAAGCTAACTACGGATGCTTTGTGGTGAAGCTGAAAACTAACGTTACTTGGTCAGTGTGTCTTAGGATAAAAACAAATGAGAGTTCCATTTTTGAGCTGCGGTGTGCCTTTCTCTTTAAAGTTAGCTAATACGTGTGATAAGGTAATTCGTGTCTGATCACTGGTGCTTGTTCGTGCTCGCAGTACGCAGTGTTCGAGGTAGGGTCCAGGCTTGGGAGCACAGCAGATGCCCACCACCCATAAGAATTCTCGCACTCCAGTGAAACGTGAGAACAAAATAAGCAATCGGACCAAGTTGCGTTTCTTCCAACGGGTTTCCGAAATTTGGTGAGGCTTTTCTTTTAAGCAATGTCACTACTTGTATTAGTGTACCTGCACGACTTGGAAATTGGTCGAACCACTTGTAATGGAATTCAGCTCTGTGCAGAGAGTCTGAAAGCAAACTAGCAGCACTGTGACCAGGCCGAATGCTCCAAATCTGGAATGAGTGCTGTTTGCAGGAGGCTCTAAATTTGTTGCGACAAAATAAAACTGCCAACTCACACAAAACAAGAAAAAGACATCTTCTTCTTAAACAGCTAAACTAAACCATGCTATCAAAACGATATGTCGCCCTGTGCGATAACACGTGTCACGACCAACTTCAGAGCTCCCGAGCTAGTTGTCACTCCTGCTACCGCTGCCTTTCCCCGTGCGGCACCGCATGCCCTATGGCTGTTCGGACGATTAGGACCAATTTGGACAATGGCTGCTCAAGCGTTGCTAGTTTATCGTTGCTTGCCCGAGTCAGCATGAACGCGGAACAACATGTCCCTGTTACGCAAAGCTGCAAAGAGTCAGCAGACGTTACTAGGAAATTATTAGGAGATCACGGTTCGTCAACGGTCATTGCCGATAAACTTTGCGATGGCGCTCTACCTTTTGAACTTCATACGTTTCTGGCTGAAGCGACGTAAAAAGAAATGTAACTTCACAGGTCTCGGTATGCATGGCTGATTCTGCAGCCATAACGGCAAGACCTTTGCAAAATGCTGGCATGCCACAGTAGTTTCGGGTTCCAGCCAATTAGAACGCTTTGCTACCGTACGCAGAATCCCCTCATGTCCCGGTGATAGTAAACTATATCACTGATAGTAAACTATATCACAAGCTCGCGAAAGAAAAGATGGCGGCAGATGCGCTCTTTGTTTTTAAATGGCAGGTGATCTAAACTGACCGGGCGCTGTCTTAAAAGAGGTACGACACCATATTTCGTTGTTCAGGTGATGTTTTCAATGAAAACTTGCAGCTAGGTGAGGGAAATTGCCGGGAACAAGAATGGTGGTACTGAAAATCAGGGTTTTGGACCAAAGAGGTGTCGAATCGCAACTGCTGGTGACTACAGCGTACTTAATATTTGCGGGTCCTGAAGGGCGAGTCCACATACTGTACAGCAAGCTACAATAAAACGACTACTTTTTGCAGAACTATCGAGTTTGTTATAAATGGTTCAACTGCAGCACGTTTTAGTATACTGCGGTGCATGCAGGTATCATGGTCATGGCAATCGCCTGCAAGACTTGTGAATGTCTTGGGTCCCACTCCAGGGCATATTTCGGTAGCAGATCGCCCATAGAGCTATGCTAAAATGTTATAGCATGGGCATGTGGTGGGGAGCTGGCATTTTTCCGCAGTGAGGTCGTATGGACAAACATTGCTGTTGTGGATCGGCCCGCTGGACCCTATCCTGCCGGAAAGAGCATTCACATTGCAGTTAGACTCCTCTGCGCAATGACCTGCATCCCCTTTCGTTGCAATCCAAGTGCGCCCTCGCCGTTCACAAGCCCATCACCCTTACCACAGATTTCCTGTACGAGATAGTTTAGCCATCCAGTGGTGGAGCATACTTCACGTGCTAAGTTCCGCCAGCAGCCACCAAATTATCACAAAATTATTCACAAATCGGGCACATATTGTTACATTATACAGAAACAAATACAAAGAACAGCATTATCTCAAGCACTGCCAGCAATATATTTGATTTGTTTCAAGTATTCCCATTCTACCAAGAAATTTTTAAAAAGCTTTCTAATATAGTCACTGTCCAATTTTCCGGACTCCTTCACAGCACTGTCAGGTGCCCCATGGAGCCAGTGTATCAAAACGTCTGAAGTTTTCAAACCTTTGGCATTTGATTTTTTAGGCTTTTTACCTCTAACCACAGGCCCAAAGTGGCATCCATCAGCGCCATTTTGATTATCTCACAGCCTCAATCCTCCACTCTCACATGCCGATCCACTAGCCGTAGCCAGCCACAGCACCGTGGCCCCCATATCATATTGAAAGCTCAAACCAGTGCTCTTGCTCGCCGATCAGTTGGCAGCCGCAGCTATGGCTATAGCCTTTTGTGTTTATCCCCATGTTTTATGGTTAGCTTTGTGACAGGTTGTGTGATCATGTTGTGCTGCACTCTCTTTGACATTAGCTTTGAAGCTTCCCGCTGCTTGGCGCTGTGCTTTTCATCAAGCGGATTCGCTGCTGAAAGCGATGGCATCGACTATGCCTTCATGATCTTCACCCACGGCTTCGAAGTGCACAAATCCCTATCGTAGGCTGAAAATGCAAAAGAAAGTCGCTGCCATCAAGCAAGTTGAAAGTGGCCGGTCACAAGCCGACCTGGGCAAGGAGTTGTGAATTTCAAAGCAAATGGTTTCGAATATCATGAACAACAAGTAGATGATCTTTTTATAACTTTTGAAGGATTTGCCTTTGCCGCCTGCGCTGGCAAAGATCTCAAACTCTGTGCGATGTTCACTGATGATGAAATCGTTTGTCAAGTGATGGTGGATTTGGACAACTCTGACCCCAAGGATGAGAAGCCAGAGCTTGCACAGCCGACGAGCTCCAAGTTGACATGAGCACTTACGATGCTGTCATCTGTGTACAGCGATGATATGGCCCTGGATGAAATTGAAGCAAACATAATCGTGTGCAAGTGGAACACCATCCAAAAGAGCATCAACAATTTTTTCGCGTCGCTAAGGAAGTAACAGGCAGCATTGAACCAGCTCAAGATAGCGTTGGCAACATTGACGGCACCTGCTGTAGGATGTTTATTTTTTTTTATTTTTATGAACGGGTCTTTTCAAGGTCACCCCACAGATGCATTGGCAGAGTTGTGAAAGGTGATACTCCGTCCTTGACCCTCTCCATCTGAGAAATACCTATAAAATGGTGTGTTTTCTGAATGCATTTGATAATGCGGATTGTAGAATGTTTTGGACGTTTTCGCGGTCCCTTCGCAGTCTCAAGACGTGGACGTTGACTGTATTCAGGTTTCAAATTGAACATGAATAGTGAAAACGTTATTTGACAGCATTAACAATTTCGGATATTAGCACTCTCCTACTTTACGCACGTGCGATGACCATCGACAAGACTTCGTAAGACATCATGATGAAGCAGTGCTTCAAGAAAAAGAAAAAGCAGAGAAATATTGTTGTGAGAGATGCCAATGTACTATGACTGCATTGCATGGCTTGCAAGATCAGGCAGTCAATGATGGGTCACAATTAAGAGTCTTGAGGTCAAGGCAATATACACAAGCTCAGCCTTATGATGGGCAGAGCACGAAGGGAATCGTCTGGGATGTTTTTTGGCAGCACAGCTTCAAATACAGAATGACGAAAACGAGGAAAAACATGGAAGTGTGTGGAATCAGCAGCATTTCATTGCTGCTACGTCTGTTCATATGACGCATATTTGAAATCTTCTTGCAAATTAAACACTTCATGACATGGGTGTGTATCACGGCTACCTAATGTGTTTCTCAAGCATGTTGTAGAACGTACGCCACGGTATCAACCCAAGAGAAACACAAAGCATGTGAGGCTTTGTGGCACAGTCTAGAGGGCATATGCAGAATTTGCAAGACCCTATGTTCCAAGTGCTGACGGCAGGTTTTGATTTTCAAGGGCGCCTTTTGTTTGTGTGGCCTGTGACGTAATCCATGGCACCCATTCTAAAGATAATTAAGAACACAAATTCAAAGAAAAACAGAATCTTCAGCAGTACGTTTTCTTTAAAGAAGAAAAATGTGTTTGGAGGTGTTTTCTTTTTCTATTAACTGTGTTTCTTATTTTTTTTCAGATTGTCACAAAAGAATAAAGCACAATCTTAGTTGTGATTCCAGCAGGATGTCCTATTTCCTGCACAAGTAACGTTTTTTCAAAAAGTAAGTTTTAAAAAGTCGCTGTTTCGCCTGAAAGGCGAAGCAGCGATTGCGATAGCAAATTAGAAGGCAGCTATACGATGTGAAGACAGTAGTTTCATCGGCTGTATAACCTTGTAAACATTTGCTTACTAACTGAACTAATAAGTGTGGTGTCACACATGCACAGGTAAACATGAACACGTTTTGCTCGATGACTGTGGAAACTCGCTGTCAAAACGCTGGAGTGAGGAATTGCGGCAGCAGCAGTGAGCAAATTGGTCTTCAGGCTGTCTCTCGCTTCAATGCAAATGAACTGTTGAAAGCACAATGCATGCGAAACTGCTCGCACTAGGTGCACTTTGCCAACATCGCAGGTCGCTTTGAAGACCAGGTGCGCGCGGGCACGCACTTTGCTCATGTCGCAGATCGCTTTCAATATACAGCGCCTGCATAGCTGCACCCTAAACCTCATCTGCCGGAGTGAAATGAAACCCCCCTTCCTCCCTCCCTCACCTTACCCCCGTGCCAGGCATGCAAGAGAAGAGGGCATGCTTTCGCCCTCCCTTTCTCCCTCGCATGAACAAGATTGAGTCGTGATTGTGGGCTGGCCCTCCCAAGCTTTCACTCACACATACAACATATGGTGCCCGGGGACAATGCTAGTGTGTTTGGACTTTACGCAGAACATCACGGCGATGGCAGAAATGCACTTGGAGTGTCCATATAATTGCTATCACAATTTAAGATATACGAAAAGATAGCCCAAGGGAGTTGATAGTAACCTCTCAGTAGGCTAAGATGTCCGTGACAAGTAGGTACATCATTGAGAAACCCTTCCCCAGAAAATAAACGCAACAGTTGCAGTCCTGTGAACACAGTGGTGTGGGCGTGTGCAGGAGACCCACCATTGGCCGAGACTGCAGCCAGCTTGCAGCCGTGCTTGAACCCGGGGTCGATGCCCAGCACAGCATGACCCCTGACCGGAGGGGTGAGCAGCAGCTGGCGGAGGTTGCAGCGAAATACACTCACAGACTCCTTCTCGGCCTCTTTGGTGAGCTGCGACCTGCGCAGAGACATACGTGTGCACTATGCTGAGCTAAGTGGATGAGCACGTTAAGCAAGGTATACAGTCGAACTTCCTTGTAATGATTCCAGATATAACAACTTATAGGTTATAACAACCACATTTCAATGCATTTATGATTTTTTGACCCTGCCTATCGAAACTGCATCCAGAGACAACAAGCATTCTCAACAGTGCTGTACTGTTACAACAAACACTTCAAACCTGGTCGCAGTACAAAGAGGGCGCACTTGAAGTTCCGAAGCAAGAAAGCCCGACCGATTGAACACACATATCACGGTTTCCATTTCAGTCCAACCACAATGAAGACACGACTGCCGAAATGAGCAATTCCAAAAGCCACAAGGAAAGTCACTCCCTCTCAACCATGCTAGGGTATGGAACCATGCTAAGGTATGGCATGCTAAGGCATGGTTTCAGCGTGCTTCAGGGCAAGGCCGTACAGCACAAGGTGGTCGTGGCCTCCGAAATAGCACCGGTGTGTTCACTGGTGCCGAGTCAGAGGCCATGAGGGCGGCACTGGCTTTTGAACAGTTCTTTGAGAAGCACTGCATGAAATCTTGAGGGCCACAATGACAGTACCGTTTTTGAGCAGTTCTCCATAATGCACCACATGCCCTATGGCTACTTGGACAATTCGGCCTAATTTGTAACAATGGCTGCTCAAGTGTTGCCATCTTATCGCTGCTGTAGATATTCACAAGGCTCTAGTTGGCGCGAATGCGGCCTGACGTGCCACTATCACACAATGTTACAAAGAGTCGGCAGTTACACCATTATCAGAAGATTGCAGTTTGTTGACGTTTCAGTTATGTCGCTGTTGATAACGGTTCGTGATGCCATTCCCCCTTTTGAACTTCACACTTTTTCAGTAGAAGCAACATAAAAAGCGTAAAATCTCGGCACGCGTGTGACCAATGCTGCAGCCGTAGTGGCACCTTTGCAAAAGTGCTGGCATGTCAGAGTAGTTTCCGCTTCCAGCCAACTGGAATGCTTTGTTACCACAAGTGAGATATTTATCACAAGCTCTTGAAGATAAAATGTCGGCAGTGTGCTCGTGGTTTCGAAACTGCAGATTAATGAAACTGGTTGGGCGCCATTTTGAAATAGCTATGATGCTGCACTTCATTTCTTATATTCCATTTTTAACGTAAACTTGCTGATGTGGGAAAGTGCTGGAAACAAAAATGATGATACTGAAAATCTGATTGTTCAGACCAGAATAGTGTCAAATCGCAGCTGCTGACACCAGCCTAAGCGTCGTTGATTTTTGTGAGTTTTCAAGGGTGAGTTGACATGATAATGAACTACTGATACGACAACCACTTTTCGCAATACTATCGAGTTCATTATATATGGGTTCTATTGTATACCAACTTTGAAACTTTCAAAGCAGGCATTTTGTGGTGTATAGGTTAAAAGGTACCAGTCCTGCTCAAAGGGTAAAGCACCAAAAGGAACATCAAGGTACAGTAAAGCCTCGTTCACACATTTTAGAAAAAAAATACGAGAAAAATGTACTAAGCGGGAAGACGTACGATCTGAATAACTAAAAAAAGTGTGACAGACTCAATTGTTGTTAACATCTACTTAATGCAAAGCATCGCGTGAATCGTTGCTGCACGAGACACCGAAGACGCACTCTGTTGTATTCCTATGCATGGTGTTTTAAGAGGGCGAGGGAAATCAAAACGAAATCAAACTGGAGGGTGATACCTGATGCCACTGAAGTGAAAAGTGATACTTTCTCAGGACACTGAATGAACTGATAATGAATTTCTTGTTCAGAGTTATTACTGTGAGCTAGTAGGATAGACTTGTTTTGGTTTCCTGTGTGCTTTGCTGTATAATGTAGATTTTTATTTTTCCTACCGAAATGGCTTTGTGTTCTGACATCGCACTCAGGCTATGCCTAAGTAGCGACATCTATAACCAAAGAACCTCATCACAATCATCAGTGATTGAACAAGAGATGCCTCAAGTTAGAGTCAACGCATCAACAAAGATATTAGTCTTCAGTGGGCAGCAAAACAAGTTTCCTTGTCAAAAGCCTGATACTACCATATTATTGCTTGTGTGATCACTATGCCGACCACCTCTGCCTTCTCTGTATGTATATACAGTCAAACCCGGCTATATAGAACTTGCAAAAAAATGCCTATCAGTTCGATATATAGCATAATTCAATATAAGCCTGCTAAAGAATCGGACATCATAAATGCACATACCATTTGTAAAATCACTTTATTGATGAAACTGGCTTAGTTTTGCATAAAATAGTCCTGTATTTTCTTCTGCTTTGGCAATTTCGTTGCCTGTGACACATGCACTTCTCCACATTGTCTAAAGAGTCGGAGCAGCTGAGGCCGCAACCTTCCACATTTGCGCAGAAGCACCGGCAAAGTGCAAGTGCACCATACACCTCGGAGGATGTGGGCAAAGGATCATCGTTGCTTTGCTCATTCCACCCGTTTTCACTTTTGCTCGGTATAATGTCGGCAGTGTAGCCTTCGTTTTCAGGCTCTCCCGTGGTCATGACACCATCATCCGCACCTACAAACTCGTCGACCGTTCATCTGTCAACGGCTTCCGGAAATTCTGGCATCTCGCTCCAAAACTTCGGCAACACCAGCAATGGCAGTTTCAGAATTTTCATAATCGTCACTGGGCAAGCAGAGGCCGGCACATATGAAGCAATTTTAGATGAACCACTTGTATACAGTTGCCTCAATGTCTTATATACACGGCCGTGCATACGTGTTGGGTGCCACGGGCACCAGGTCGCTTGTCCACTTTAGCCCCGATTCCCCTTTATTCTTCAAGATGGCGCTGAAAGTGCTCCTTAGAATCTTGTATGCTGTGGCAGCATCTGACTTGTCCCTGCACCCAATTCAATTTATGATTTCAAGCTTCATGGCAAAAGGCAAATTCAGTCAGTTCGTGCTAGCCATCACGGCAACACTGTGTGAGAAGGCCCACAAGGTGCAAACATAAGGAACGAGAAAAGTAGCGAGACAACTTGTAGTTGCATGACGAGGGCACAAGAGCCTCTGATTGGCTGTCTGAGCAAGTGCTGCAGGCAGGCCAGTGCCATTTTTTGCAAGGATGTGTTGACGGCTCGCCCGACATGGTGTGGTCATGGAAGGAAAAGCGGGTGAATGGAGCCGCGCCGCCAGGCTAAACTCCTTTTGGGATGTGCTGGCGGGTTTCCCTGCCGTTACGAGGGAAGCCAACTTCTGGAGGCACTTTTGTGCCACTTTACATTCGATATATTGGGAGTCGCTGCTATTTTTGTTCAACATAAGCGTAACTTTTGCTATATATACTAAATGTAACTACAGTTAAACCTGGATATACTGAAATTGACAAATGCTAGAAAATTTTAATTACAAAGAGGTCTTTGTTATATGCAGTTTCAGCATGAATTTACTAAGTGACAAAAAACTTATTTTGCTCTGTTGCTTATTCGTGTGGGATGGCAGCAATGAATGCCCGTAAAACATCAAGGAGCACAATGTTGCTCCATCATTGTCTAGCGAACCGAGATGCGGCGCAAAACGTCAATGGCATCCAGCACTTCTTTTGCGGAAGGCAAAGCATGTGATGAATCGACCTCCGAAGATCCGTCATTGTCACTATGATATCGGACACTTTCCACCAGTGCCTCATCCGACATCTCTTCGATAGTGACACAGAGCCAACTCGCATGCTTGCACGGCGTCAAAAACGAGGCGCTAACGGCACGATGGCAAAGATACAAATAGACACCACTACTTATAAGTTACGGAAAGTAAGCACAGAACACTCATGCTACAGTTCCTTTTCTACTAGTTGTGTCACCTGGTCTCAGCTTAACAAGGTGAAGTGTAAAGACTCCTGCAGCAACCAAGAAGTGGTGCTGCCGGCGCGCCTACGCAGCCACGAGGAACCAACAAGCAGCAGCAACCTTACTTAGGATTAGCAGCAGGATGAGGCTTGAAAGGGGGAAGAAAGAAGGACATGGCCACAGCGGTAAGAATTGCATTGCCGGCTCGAGGAACGCAGGGGGTGCCTCAATGCGCATGCAGACCAGCGTCGTCTGTGTCGTCCCTCCCTGCTCTCTGCACCAGTGGCGCAGCACTCTGCGGAAGCCTCACCGTCGCCGGGGCTACATGCGTGCCAAGCGTGATGACACTACATGCGCTCCATCATCGGCGAGGCAACCGCAGGAGATGCATGCGGCTGCTGCTCGTGCTAAAATAACAAAATTTGGGGCAAAATCACTAGATGGTCAGCTGGGGGAGTTCGTTATTTCCAGGGTGTCTCCCATCGCCACTTTGTTACATAGAGGTCACAATTACATGTGCTTCTATGGAGTAACGGCGACGAATAAAAAAACTTCAGAATATCAAGGAATTAATTCATATGGAGGTTTGTTACAGGCTGGTTTGACTGCATATAATGTTCAGAAATTGTTTGATATAGAGGGCAATTAGATGTAAATGGGTTCAACCTAGTCAGGTTCGACTGTAATGCCTAATTATCATGGCAGCCATGCAGGAAGAGTTGTAACCATAGGTACAATTCCACAAACAAGCTGAGCAGCCTTGTCAAATGGCATGCCAACGTATGCTACGTAACGTCAATATCCTGTTGCCACTGCTTGCCGCAGTTCTACGTTATGGGGGAGTGAAATGTGGAACCTAAACCTGCAAACATTTAAGTCAAAGGTAACTTGCATTTTGCTGGCATTTCAGGGTTTCTGCGACCAAAAATTTGAGTTTGCATGCATTAATTATCAGATTTCGTTTTAATCTTACTTCTCTGACATGCTCAGAATAGATACATATAGCAAAAATGGCAGCCTTAAGAAGTGTTGCAAGTTCCATTTAATAAATATGTTTAGATTGATAAAGTATTCTTTCAAAACTCTATTTTCTGCAATTTTCTGTACTAGCTAGGTCGATTAGTACAAAAGAAAATTACGCTTCATGAAACACACACTGAGACACCAGTGTGAGTACATCAGCGTGCTGTCACAAATTTCCTAGTAATATTTTTTTCTTGTATTTGGGTTGTTGTACCTGCGTAAACTAGAACCCCTTGATGCGTTCTCATTACGTTTTCTTGGCGCCAACGTTTGCAATTGAGAACACAAAACATGACCAATTGAGTTCCGTTAATTTTTTTCTTGTTCATATGTTCCCAGTACACAATTTTTTGGCATCAACGTACAGTACGCTGCCAAACTGCAATTGTATGAAGCATTCTCCAGTTACTAGAGCCATGTAAACAACAATATGCGTGAGGGGCGTGCGTTTGAGAACAGTATATAGCTGCTCGTCGCAGCAGCTTCACCGCATTGCTTGTCCACCCGTCTCACATGAAAGCGCCAGTGTGGACTCAGTTTCTCATTTCGGCATTAATAAACCCTTTCCGTCGCACGCGGTATTCACAGCTATCACTGCCAACCCTACTGAGATAAGCATCTTCGCCTATCTGTTTTACAGCGTGTGGTGCCATCTGAAGCGTAGCACACGCCTTTAATAGGCGATAACCGAAATGCACCACCGTTCCATGCTGCAGACTGCGATCGTATACGTTTTCCGGCCGCTATATTCTACGTCAACAAGAAAAGGTGCAGGGTGCATGCGATCGAGAAGAGTATATAGCCGCTCGTCTCACGTGAAAATGCAAGCGCGCACAGTTTCTTATTCCGACACCAGCAAATCTTGGCCCGGGACGTTGCACGCCGCATTCACAGCAAATGTCACCTATCTGTTTTACAGCGTGTGTTGCATAGTGCTGTTAATAGCGTACTGCATGCTTTTAGTAGGCGACAATCCGAACATGCCGCCGTTGCCTGCTACAGGCAGCTCAGTGTGGTCATCACACTTTGCTTCAGTCACCCACCAGCTCGATTTCGTTTCGGTTTCCCTTTGCCCTCTTAAAACACCACGCAATAGCAAAACAAAAAAACGAGTCTCAGGCCATCGGAGCATCACCAGCTCAACGTGCACCGGCGTCTCATGCCACAACGATCCACACGAACCTTCGCATACGCAGATGTCAACAGTAGTTGAGTCCGTCAAATCTTTTGATTACTTTGGATCATACGTTTTCCCAGTTAGTATGTTTTTTCTAGCGCCTTTTTACAAAACGTATGAACGAGGTTCTACTGTATATCTTCTCAAACTTGCGAAGTTAGTTGTTCGTTGTTTTAGAATTGTAATGCAATTTATCTTTACCAATAGGAAAAGATTAACTACAGCAAAGCAAACCTGTCAAAATCTATGATGCCACGACGAGCTGATGCGAGAACTTCAAGGCGGGAACGCCACCCACCTTTTGCTTTTGTGTCTAGTCTCGTTTACTTTATTGAATTCTGAGGCTTTACAAGCTAAAACCACAATATGACAATGAGCCACGCCATAGTGAGCCACTATGGAACAGTTTCGACCGCTTGGGGGTTCTCTAACGTGCACCGAATGCACAGGCGTTCTTGCATGTCGCCCCATCGAAATGCGGCTGCCGCGGTTGGGATTTGATCTCGCGCTCTCGGGCTTAGCAGCGCCACGTCACAGCCACTACGCCTGCACAGTAGCAGGTGTGTCTGATTTCCCAAGATCCCTCTCAAGATTTGCATTTTTGGTATTGCGGAAGGGTAGTGCACTAATACAGCTTAAACAATTTTGTTTCTTTAGTGCCTCTAATATACATTTTTTTTAGAGGCTCTTTAATTAATTAGCGATCATTTTCCCCTCTCTATGGTACTCGCTCACTTGCTGTGTGAAGTCAGAGTCGCTGTTCCCCACCTTATGCTGCGGAGGAGGTGGGGCTCCAGCAACCGACTGTAGGCATCCTCGACGGAGTCTTTGACCAGCTGCACCGTCTGGCCCTGCATTTTCACGCCCATGTTGCTGAGGCGCGACTCGCAGAAGCGCTTTAGCCCCGGTGCTAGCTGCGGCGGCAGCACCAGTTTCACCGTCAGCACTTTCTGGGACTCCCCACGGTTGATGGCCAGCACCTGGCAGCAGGAGAAGATAAATCATTAGCTGATTGACTTATCAAATAACTGAATGACTAATTCATTAATTAGCTTATTAATCGGTTGATTAAATGAACATTTACTTACCTGATTGAATGTATAATTGAATTATTAGAGAATTAAATGGTTAAAGTGATCAACTAATTAACTTATTTATTGATTAGTTCACTGGTTAACTGATTAATTATCTTACTGTCATTTATTCAGTTCTTTATTAATTAGTTCGTTAATTAACATACTGATTGAATCTATGATTAGTTTATGAATAAACTGAGTCATTGATTGCTTCTGTAACATCCAAGGTAACACACTGCCTATGAGAGATGCTGTAGTGGTCGAGGTTCCAAATTAATCTTGAGCAGATGGGGTTGCTTAACAAGCATGCAAAGTATGATAAATATATTTGCATTCTACCACTGTCAAAATGTGTCTTCCTCATTCGGTGATTGATCCCACGACCTCATGCTAGCAGCAGAATGCCGTAGCAGTAAGATGCCAGGGCATGCAAGAAGAGGCAACAAAATCTAGTGAGGCTCAAATGAAATAAACGTGAATGCCTCAAGAGTCCTACCACAAGACTATGCCACATATTTTTTTATGGACGGATAAATGGACAGATTGATGGAGGGACGAACAAACAGATAGATAATTTTGGATAATTTTATCATTTTATCAATCCCATCAAGGTCGAATTAACGGAAGTTGGCTGTATGCACTAGTCATTTACAGTTGAACCTTGTTGCAGGCACGTACCCAGGGGGGGGCCCGGGGGGGCCCGGGCCCCCCCCCGAAATCAAGTGGCATACCCCGCACCTCCCCACCCACGCCACCACTCCTCACACATTCCTAAAGCGCCGCCAGATTAATGTTGAGACTTGGCAGCTGTTCATCGGTCAGCCTTATGCTGCCTTTTTCACTCCTTTTAGATGGCGGTAGTTATCGGCATCTCTTGTAATGTGAAGGACAGTTTTCTCATAGATTCCGCACCTGCGCGATTAACTCGAGATGCGTTCAGTTGTCACCATCTATTCAACCGTCACGCGCATAGCTCTTGCTTTTGTTAGTTCAACCTTCTTTGTTTAGGCTGATCCTGGGACCAGGAGAGGGATGCGGCTGTTACTTAGCTGGTCTGTATACTCTCATGGAACGAGTTGCGGCCGTACAAAACGCCAATAGCGTTTAAGTTTTCCCTGTGCTTCATTATTTCCTTGAGTTACTTACGGCTCGCCGCGATGCTGGCAGATGCCCGGAACCATATACACGTGATATGGGTTAGATAAGGTGGGAAATAAAATAATGTGAAAGAGCGTCCATCATGAAACCCTGCAATAATCCTTAAACCCATAAGCAAGATGACTGTCGCCCGTTACCTCGTCTGTTTTTCCCTAATTGTATAGCACTTGTCGTGGAAAATTGGCAACTGGAAACAAAAATCGCAAGGAGTTGAGAAATTAAGCGATCTACTAAGGGAGAGAGCCAACGCAATAACCAAAAATGTCGACCGTTGTTTATGAGAATATTTATGGATCAACATCTTTTCATTTAAAAAGGAAGTAGAGGAAACGCCGCCGGAAGTGGAGAATAATTACTTGCTTTGAATGACGCTTCTACAGTTATCGGTCGAACCGCCTCACGTAGCCACTTCTCTGCTGTGCTTATGTGAGTATGTTTTTCTAACCTTTCTCGGTGAGCGCAGTACGTCTAGAATCGCAGAGTCCTGCGCTCTACGCGGTTGTATGGGACTGGCGGCCGCACAGCGTTACGCAATTCGTGGAACTGTCAGAACTGATCCACAAGACGAAAATAACTGATATTCGAAACTATAACATGAGAAAGACTGAAGAAGCCGTAAAAAATGAACGCAGCCTGAAATCAGTAAAAAAGAAACCTGGCATAGGACAAACCATGATGTATGCACTAAAAGATAAGAAGGATAATATCATAAGCAATCTCGAAGATACAGTAAAAGCAGCGGAAAAATTCTAAGCTGACCTGTATACAGTACCCAGAGGAGTCACGATACCTCACTTAGAAACAGTAATGAACAGGATACAGAAACTCTCCTATAACTAGCGATGAGGTTAGAAGGGCCCTGCAAGACATGAAACGATGAAGAGTGGGAGGAGAACGTGGAATAACAGTCCATTTATTCGAAGATGGAGGAGACATAATGCTTGGAAAACTGGCGACTCTTTATACGAAGTGTATATCGACTGCAAGGGTCACAGAAAACTGGAAGAATGCAGACATTATACTAATCCACAAAAAAGGAGACGCTAAAGAATTGAAAAATTATAGGACCATTAGCTTGCTCCCATTATTATATAAGATATTTGCCAAAATAATCACCAATAGAATAAGGGCAACGCTGGATTTTGTCAACCAAGGGAACAGGCTGGCTTCAGGAAGAGATACCTTACAATGGATCACATCCATGTCATCCATCAGGTTATCGCGAAATCTGCAGAGTACAATAAGCCTCTCTATGTGGCTTATAGAGATTACGAAAATGCATTTGATTCAGTAGAGATACCAGCAGTCTAGAGGCACTGCGTAATCAAGGACTACAGAACGCTTACGTAAAAAGCTTGAAAAATATTGCTACATGCGTGTGGTATTTGTTTGTTTGAACGAGGTGCGTCAGCGCCATCACTCCAGAAAAGAGGAGGAAGAACGAACTGGGCTCGCGCTGTGAATCTAAACGGTCAGCGCTGCAACCATTGTTGTAAATATAATCTGTAAATAGTTTCTCGTCTTACTGACTCGTCCTTCGCGTAAGAATATATACAGAGGTTCTACAGCTACCTTAATTCTACACAAGAAAAGCAGGGAGATACCTATAGAGAAATGGGTCAAACAGGGAGACACAATTTCTCCAAAGCTATTCACTGCGTGCTTAGAAGAATTCAAGCTATTAAACTGGGAAGGCTTAGGAGTAAATATCGACGGCAAATATCTCAGCAACCTTCGGTTTGCCGGTGACATTGTTCTATTCAACAACAATGCAGACGAGTTACAACAAATTATTGGAGACCTTAACAGAGAGAGTGTAAGAGTGGGGTTGAATATTAATATGCAGAAGATGATAATGATAAATTGCCGGGCAAAGGAACAAGAGATCAGGATCGCCAGTCGGCCACTAGAGACTGTGAAGGAGTACGTTTACCTAGGTCAATTAATCACAGGGAACCCTGATCATGAGAAGGAAATTCACAGAAGAATAAAAATAGGTTGGATCGCATACGGCAGACATTGCCAGCTCCTGACTGGAAGCTTACCATAATTATTGAAAAGTAAGGTGTGCAATCAGTGCGTTTTGCCAGTGCTGACATATGGGGCAGAGATTTGAGAATGAGTTAAGGACTGCGCAAAGAGCGATCGAACGAAGATTGCTAGGCATAACGTTAAGAGAGAGAAAGAGAGCCGTTTGGATCAGAGAGCGAACGGGCATAGACGATATCCTAGTTGACATCAAGAGGAAAAAATGTAGCTGGGCAGGTCATGTAATGCGCCGGTTAGATAACCGTTGGACCATTAGGGTTACAGAATGGGTACCAAGAGAAGGGAAACGCAATCGAGGACGACAAAACACTACGTGGAGCGATGAAATTGGGAAATTCGCGAGCGCTAGTTGGAATCGGTTGGCGCAGGTCAGGGGTAAATGGAGATCGCAGGGAGAGGCCTTCGTCCTGCAGTGGACATAAAACAGGATGATGATGATGATGATGGTGGTGGTGGTGATGATGATGATGGAGGTGGCGGGCCCCCCCCCGAAAAAAAATCCTGGGTACGTGCCTGCCTTGTTGACATGCTCCTGTTATGTTTCACTGGCTCTTATGCTCGGAAGCACTAGATCTATTTAGTATCCATACAGTCATTTAGTTTTTCACTGTCAATTAATAATGTATGTCTATTATGTTTTTATATGTTCTATATACTCTGTTAATCTTATTGTAACGCCCCCCTTACCCAATGCCTCATACGAGGCCTGTAAGGACATTGTTAAATAAATAAATAAATATGTATTAGCTTCCCGCTTGATGCATTTCTCTTTGTGGTTGCTATGTCCAAAAAGCTGTGACGGTGCACTACTGAAGTGGCATCGTCCATCGGTGGCATTTACATATGTCGACCCCTGCATGCCGCCGCTGAAAACAGTTACATTGCAGGACCTGCCATGTGGCGCAAAAAGGATTGCCATCACAGTGTTCAAATCACTGCCAGTCGCTGATTTCGACACAGCTCATGAAGCCGAAAGCCAAGAGGAAGTAGACAAAGGCACACTCATGTTCGAGGACGCTGATTTGTGATGTATCGATACCTTGTGAGGTTATTTCAATATGTAGAAGGCTGGTGCGAAAACTGATTGAAGGCTGCGAGCCCCCCAAAAAGAGGCCATTATCAAAGTTTTGGCCAATGTGCCAGATGAAAATAACACGTGTTGTTACTGTGATTCATGGCTACAACTGCTCCAGTACAGTGTTTGACATTTGATCTAACCACCAGGCAGTGATTGCTGTCATTACAGAGCGGGTTTTTAGTAGTTTGTTGACTTCCTATTCAACTGCAAATATGTGTTGTGTGAGAATATGTTTTTGTCTCATCAGTAGTGCGGCCCTAAATGTTACTGAATGTTGCATATCAGTGGATGATACATTACTTTTAGTGGACTTTTGCAGTAGTACTGTTGAACGAATTTAGCCAAGGTGAAACTTCACTGCAGGCTTGCCCAAGCCTGCCTGAAAAAAGACAAAACAGGGCTTTTCCCTCTGGAAAACTTGCCGACGGTGCATAAGAACAAAACTTGAGATTCAATGCATGCTGTAAAGTTGCCACCACGTACCTGGTGAGGCTGCACCGACCGCACATCCCTGGAGAAGTTGGCATAGTTGTCGTACTTCTTGTCACAGATTCCTGGCGTGCCATCGGCAAAGGCTTGCCGTTCCAGCTTGGCTGCCGAGGCGCTCTTGCTGGCCGTCAAGAGGATGCCAGGTGACTTAGCCCTGGTTTCGTGAAAGTCGCGTGAAGAGGGAGAGAAAAAAGAGAAAGTACTGTAGTAATCATCACTCGTCAGCGCAACCAATAGGTGCTGGCAATAGGCGATGGTGCACTTGTGAGCGCATTACGTAGGTATGATTTAGAGGTCTACACTCTGTTTGGTTCACTATGCAATGTCATTTGAGTTAGAAATGATTTATTATGGTAATGAACTAATTTGCAACACTGCGGTAGTTACACATGTAGTGCGGTCACAGAAGCCTCACTCTGTGTTTTACAGTGGAGTTGCTTCTGATCTGCGGCTTCAGTACGGAATAACTACTACGTTTATTACAACTATAATGTTTGGACCTGAAGTTACATTAAATTATGTAGCGTTTGTGTACCATTATGCTGCCAATATGCATACTGTGGACACTGGTCAAAGAAACATGCCACTCCGCTCGCTCGGTGATAAATAGGTTCATATCTGCAACGCTTTCCATGCCATTATTAATGTGATAGCACTACCCCATGTCGCAGAAAATCCTGCGGCGTCTGGCAGTCGTATCCCACATCGGTGTCCAGCACCAAAAGTCGTTTCGACAAAAACATTTTCGAACCACGCAAACCCAGGCCCTCCATGTGGCGCGAGGAAGTTACTGAGCTAATTGAATTTCTCAAGCTCAAATACGTAGAAAACTTGTAAAGTGCGACTTATACACAACCTACATACATGATAGCGTCAGACTGTAATTTGAATACACGAAAAAACATAATTCTGTTATGCAAAGACTCAAACAAACGTTCGCTGCCAGCGTTTCCCAGTAAAGATTATGGTTACATATGCTGCAGTTGCCGGGAAGTGTGAGAAGCAGTCAGGGATCTTTGAATTCTATCGCGTTCCACTCTTAAAGACGAAGCTTAAGCGTCCTCCAAATTTTGTGTCACGCTTTGCGACATGAAAGTATTACACAAGGTTAAATCAAAGTATTCTACTTTATCGAATTCTGTTCTTCTAAAGAACCACAAATTGTTATTTCTCTCTCTTAATATTAAAAGCTGGTGAGGAAACAATCAAGGGTATTGAATTCCACAGTACTGAAATTATGAAAATCAGGGTGCACATTACAATCTAGAGCACTGCATTTTCTATTTTGACCACGAAAAAGAAATGGGTGAATGTTTCAATGAAGGGCTCATTAGAATAGAGTAAATATAGTATTTTTCAGGTACAATTCTTGTATTTAAACCCCGAAGTCCGAACATCATTCCACAAGAGGGAGAATCAGGACAACTTGATCAACTATGGATAGTTATTTGAGTTGGAAATTATTTATCATGGTAATTACCTAATTTGCAGTTGGCTTGCTGAGCTATCCACAATTGAAACTTTGCTCCATCGTGTCTGTCTTAGTTTTTCACATTTAAACCAGCATTTTGAAACATCAAACTCATTGCATAAAAATTATATGTTGCACTTTACTGGGGATAAACACAGCTGATTTAAAATACAGGTCAAATGAACCTATGCCTAGTTTACAGCTGTCAAATTAGTAGATCAATACAAGTGTGAAAAAGGGATGCACTCCTTACATGTTGGCCAGGTAGTCAAGGACCATCCTGTCCTTGGAGAGGACATCAGCCAGAATGTGTTGCCAACCCAGCATGACCTCTTTTGCCGACTGTAACCCTGGAATAAATGACAGTGCCATGTAGATTAGTGCTTACCGATCACCAAAACTCTGTAACGTGTGAGGAAATCCTATCAAAGGTATCAATCTTTGTCACGATGACAGCTCATAGGTCTACTGTTTGTGAGCACACTATGATTACTGTGTTCTATGTGACCGGGTGTGGCATTCACAAAGAGCTATTCATTTCTCATTTGAACTTTGCGTGATACTTGTGGGTGTGTGGGTCTCTGCTATGACAGCTGGTGTCATGCAACGACTTTGCAACCCCTTACGTCACCTGGATTGAAGATCATTCACAATGATGAAAGTACCTGGACCGTGGCCCTGAAACACACAATGCAACACGCGCATTACTGCAGCTCCTGAAGTCAACAGACCTCAGTGAGCGACAGCATTTCGATGCGCTCCTCAAGACAAAAGCGACAGCTTCAGTACTTTCTCACCTTGCTTTCTTTTACCATCCCCAAATACCTTTTACCTTGCTTAGGGTAGCAAATCAAATGTGCATCTGGTTAGACTCCCTGCATTTCCTGTCTCTTCTTTCTCTGGCAATCATACCAGCATTGACAAGCTTCATGACAGCATGCCCAGCAGAGACGCTCATCTACTCACTGTGGTTCAACGGCTATGGCATTTCACTACTGCTATCAGCATTCAATTTATGGCAGCGGCCCTTCTATTCAGATGCCGGTGGCAAGCAAAAATGCCGATGCGCTTAGATTTCACTGGCATTGCAGAAACTTAGGTGGTCAAAACGAATATAAATAAATAAATCAATACAACTATCTGAAGCAATGACACATCGCTTTCTGCTTGGCCTCGAGCAACCAGCCTCGTCTTGGAGGCCACCTGGCATCCACGAGGAATGCGAGAAGTACAAGTTGGGAACGGTCCAGCAGCACAAAAGACATGGAAGGAAGACACAGGGCACACAGGCGCTGACTAACTACTACACTTCACGGAAAATTAATATTGTCCGTACATCAGCACAAAAATGGCAAGTAAAGGCTTTTCTCTAGCTCATTATTTCAAGAACAGTGCGAGAATAAGCTTTCCCAACCTTTCACGTCAGCTTTCACAAGGCTCTCGGGGTTGATGGAGTCGACCGTGGCCTCTCCCCGAAGAATCTGCTGGGCCGTCTCTTCGAGGCCCAGATTCTTGGCCCGCTGAGCCAGGGAGCGACCCTTGGACTCCTTGTATGGGGCAAACTGTGGGAAAGGAGCAAATAACAATGAGAATGACCCACTAGACGAGTCTGCAGAGGCCCACGCCAGTAGCATATTAGCGTATGTCAAAATGCTTGTTCCAAGTAAATCGTCCGATAGATGGAGCGGTGTGTGCAGAGTTACAAACATGTAACTCGCAGTATACGTGAGAATAAAGCAGCAGATAAGCTGACGTGCTGACTCTCTTGTTTGGAGGCCTGGTCCGTTTCCTACGACAAAGCCTGCTCTTTCCACTCAGAAGGCCCGCACCTTTACAGCGCAGTTCACGTACAACAATACAGTCTCAAGACAGTCAAACCCACTTACAATGATGCCTGTTTTAACAATATATCGGATATAACAATGAACAGTCAATGCACAGTCAACTATTGTATCAGTTCTATGGTAATATAAACCGCTTACTACAATGTTTGTATGCACATTATGAGTTATAAAAATTAAATCTGGATACTGGGTATGTGTGCCAAAAGAAAAAAATGCAAAATGCTCAAAAAAAAAAGTGTTAGCCACTTCGCTCACCCACCTTGTGCCATGCACTCCGTGCTTCATCGCATTGCCTCAAAAAGAAAGGGGGGGGGTATTGGGCTCGGACATACAGAAGAAAATTAACCTCAGCCTCTTTACCACATCTGCCCTTGTGCTGAACACCCCGAAGGTGCCGGTACACCTTCGTTGCATTTCATCGCAGGCTTCGTGCACCCCTCTGCTGTCTTCCTTTGCCTTCGCACCAATGTCGGAGAGGTAGTAGCCAAATGGACAGATTTAATTGTTACAGCCAGTAACGCAACATCGGAACAATGTAGTAAGGAATTTACTTTACCAAAGAACACACAAAAATGTTCACAGTTCAGCGGCTGCTCATTGTTACACATGAGTACTGTTAAGACCAGTTGAAACCCGCAATAACAAAATCAGCGGAGAGAGCGAAAAAATTCGCTTTCCTGAGAATTTCTTTCTTGCGAAATGAGGTAGCACCGATACGGAATGTGTTGCAAAATGAAACCTTACTGTCGAAACTTTGTTAATCTTCTTCACATGTCAGCAGAAACATGCAGCCACGACATGTTTCCAGCACACACAATTGCTTCTGCCGTTTGGTTGTTCTTGCAAAGAAATATGGCGGCGCTGATGCAAGCATAATGTGGTGGTATTTTACATAATTTAAGTGCACAGCAAAGGCGTTTGAGCAGTTTATGGGATCTGCTAGTCTTGCGCAAGTAGGTAATCTGCGGGGTAACATTGGAGCAAATTTCGTTGATGTAGGACTGCAGTTCAGTGGCATTTTCTTGTTCAGAGATACAAAATGCACTGAATCCCGTGGGCGTTCCCTGGGGATACGAAAATATTTAGTCGAAAATTTCGTTGTTGTGGGATTTCCTTATCGCTGATTTCGACCGTAATGCTGTAGTGGGATCGACTGCACTTCTTTCTAATTAAAATGCTGAAATGCTTGCCCTGGGAGACAGAGGCACTCCGCAAGGATCGGTTCTTTCGCCGCTTCTCTTCAACCTGGCACTCCTCCCTCTCCCGACTTTGCTTCAAGACATAGAGGGCATAGATCACGCTCTCTATGCAGACGATATCACTGTGTGGACGTCGAGGGCAGGGTCGGAGAGTTGGATGGAGGAGACCCTTCAGAGAGTGGCAAAGACCGTGCACGAGTTCGCTAAATCGTGCGGCCTCAGTTGCTCGCCACAGAAGTCCGAGTTACTCGTCATCAAGCCAAGAAGAAAGAAAGGAGACCAAGAGAACGTACGCATCACCATCGACGGGACGACCATAACACCAACCACGCAAGCACGTATCCTGGGTGTCATCTTCCAGAACAATGGCAAGGCGGGAGCGTCGATCGACAAAATCAAAGTTTCAACGGAACAAATTTCGAACATGATCAGAAGAGTCACAAACAGACAAAGGGGATTGAAGGAGGACGATTTACTGACGCTCGTCCAGGCCTTCTTGACGTCGCGCATCGTTTACGCGGCGCCGTACCTCAAGTTGCTGAAAAAAGACAGGGACCAGTTGAACGTCATTATACGAAAGGCAACCAAGATGGCGCTGGGCATTCCGAAGCATTCTTCGACCGACAAGCTTCTCGGCATGGCCAAGCACAACGTCGTCGAAGAGCTAATAGAAGCTCATCTATCTAATCAAAGAGTTCGGCTCAGTCAGACGTCGGCGGGACGTCGCGTTCTTGCCAAGCTGGGCTGGCAAGAGGCAGAGCGGAAGGAAACGGGGCCGTTACCCAGGTTGTGGGTGCATAAAATCCACAGTAAGCCACTGCCTAGAAACATGAGGTCGGGTCGTAACGACGGCCGCAGAGCAGCTCGTATAGCGGCCTTGACGGAGACTTTGGGTCAAATAGTAGAAGAGGAAGAGGGGGTCACTCTCTTCACAGACGCTTCGTTACCCAAGTATTCATCGAAAGCAACGCTGGCAGTTACGACGCGGGATGTGCTCGTAACCTGCGCCTCCATCAAGACGTCTTTTCCAGAGGTGGCAGAAGAGGCCGCTATAGCGCTAGCACTCGCGCAGCCCAAGGTGGGAAGAATTGTCACCGACTCGCAAAAGGCGTATAACAACTACAGGAAGGGGTGGGTGTCTCTTGCGGCACTAGATATTCTCCAAAGTAAACGCGACGTACCTGAAAGGAAAGTTGAGTTAATATGGACACCGGCTCACTCTGGGCTGGAGGGCAACGAACTTGCCCACCAGTTCGCCCGAGAGATGGAACACCGGGTTGAGGAAGATGAGCCACAGTCCATATTTACTTACAGAGACATTACGAACCATTATAAGACGGAGAGGCGCCGTTACCCCGATCCTCACAAATCGCTTAGCAGAGAACAGCAAGTGATCTACAGGCAATTACAGGCAGGATCCTTCCCGCACCCTTACCTTCAAAACAAGATGTACCCGGAAAGGTACGAGAAGGATTGTACCTTCTGCAAAACTCATTTAGGCACGCTCCAACACGTCATTGGAGTATGCAATTTCATCAAGGCGATCCCCCCACCTCTTAACTGCCCCACTACCCTACCCCATGCCTCATCCACCCTTACCGAGCGATGGGAGACCTTGCTAACCAGCACCGCCCTGGAAGACCAGCTCGTCCTGATCTCCAGGGGCCAGGCGGCTAGGGAAGCATATGGGTCCCGTGAAGAGGGAACCACTTCCATCGACGGCGTCTAAGAAGATGTCGAGCTCGGCTCAATAAAGTTGTTTCTCTCTCTCTCTCTCTGCCCACTCTGCTTTTTTCATGCAACCCAGTCACAACAATTCTTGATTATAACCATGGGATTTTCTAAGAACTTGAACATTGTTATAAGTAGGTTTGACTGTACTATAGTTGACTTCTGTTAATTCAACCTCGACGGGACTTACAAAATTGATCAAATCATCCGGGGGGTCGAATTCTGAACAAGATACAGAAAAAGACACCAATAATACACCGCTGATTGATTCAGCAATATTTTCTCGATTTTAACATGGCTTTGGATCATACATGCGACTGCATTCAATGTGCTGGACAATGGCAGCCAATTTCAAAAGTCAGCTTTGCTGCAATGTATGGTGCGATGTTATGAAACAAAGATATCTGCAGGTGTAAGATGGCATCAGCTGGCACAAGACAGGGGTAAGTGGAGATAGTTGGGAGAGGCTTTCGCCCCGCAGCAGACATAAATAGGCCGACATTGATAATGATGATGGTAATCCTGCCGCCTGTGGCATGAACTCACCAGATGGTCAAGCTCAACGCTGCTTTTTGCCGTGATGATGAGCTTGCGCACACTAGGGTCCCCCTTGTTCTCCTTGGTCAGTGTATCCAGTATAGTGCGTGCTTTCTTTTTCACCTGCCTACAGAGGAGACAGCGAGCAGGCAGCAGTACTATTCAGGTAACACAACACTGCATATTCCCTGTTCCCACTTCTTTAGCTGAGCGAAGTATACAACACACGAGGTCGGCAGCATTGTAACTTTACGTACACCCACACAGATGTAATACAGTCAAACCTAGATTTAACAAACATGAATAGAGTCAAACGTCACTATAACAAAGTTGAATTCGACACGAAATTATATTCACTATACCTGCTATTTGTTATTCCCCCATGCTGATAACACACTGTAATCAGTGAAACGTTTTAGATGTACTATGTGTTATCAGACCTACCATTATTAGGGGTGTGCGAATAACGAATAGTAGATTTCAAATCCAATCAAGAAAAAGAAAGGCTGATTATTGAATCGAGCATCGAATATGAAAAAATTTAACCCAAACTTCCATGCTTCCAAATTTTGTGCATGGAACACAGTGCTGCACCTGCTCGGGAGGCTAAAAACATTGCTGGACAAGAATCTTGCTAGCTATCAGTAATTTATGTGCCTACGAATCGAGGTGTGTAGTATGCCCTCCTCTTGTTAAACGAAACACCAAATTAGTACACCTGCACAGATAACAACTCAGTTCGTATACGAAGGTCTGGAAAATATTTTTTATCAATGGAATATATATGTCAAATAGAATTAAGTGTTTTTTCTCCCTCTCAAGCTGAAGAAATAGCAAAGTTGTCCGAATACCAATGGCGATTTCAGTTTAATAGTTGGCCATACCGTGTTTAATGGCAATCTTTTATCACTCAGAAAGTATTGCTTTCCACTTTTCTTCCAGAAAACAGGAGGGTTTTTCCATCTTTATGGCAGGTGGTTTCTGTGGGTTATCGTCAGTTCGTTAGAAGGCCAATCTAGGCGACAGACAAAAGCGGGGAACATGCATCGCATCATCTGACATCACTCCATACTGTCATCGGTACCGCACGTGTCAACAACGATCAGTGTCGACGGTAGAGAGTTCTCAAATCGGGAAGTCCACAACAAGTTTGTGCAACATCCCCTCAGCACCCCCCTCCCCCCCTTTTTTTGTCCGCATCAAGCCTGGCGTCAGCACGCTGTCCCGATATTTTCGAGCCCACAGTGTAAATCCAAAGCTGTTCTTGTGGCGGGTCACTCAAAGGTACAAAAAAAGACCATTGCACGTCTGCGAACAACCTAACAACAGCGTTCAGAACGAGAAGCCACCGAAGGGTATTGACAGTGGCACTGAACATGCAGCCGTCATCCCATGCACTCGCTTTGGTTAGCGAGGCAGTTTATCGGCTTTCTGTGGCTCGTGCCACCGCTCTCAACAGATATCCATCTATTAGGTAGTGGTAACTTTATTCGCCGACATTTGACAACGACACTCCGATTAGGCCTAACGGCTAAGACAGTGTGGCTAATGGTGTGGCCGTGATGAAAATTTGCCACCGGCCGATGTGATAATGGGGGCCGCGAACAGTCACGGAAAGGCTTGTCGCTAATATTTTCCTACGTATGGCTCATCAGTGATTGGATGCGAAATTCCGTGTACGGGTTAGACTGATGGCCATTCAAGTGGCATTCGGGTCCGTTGTCGACCGGCTGACAACTACCGCGAGCACACGTGCTAAGTTTTTCTGTGTGCTCGCATGTGGGCAGAGAGCTCCAAACTGCGCGAATCTGTGTGCATGAAGAGTGAACTCACACATTCAATGCAATCAGCGTACCTTCCAGTGGCTAATCAAACATGCTCTCATGCTTTCCATACGCACTGGTGTTGTACTTCCCTCTGTTCTCGTTGCAATAATAATCATTTCAATCATTATCTCCAACCTGGATGAACCCTGTGCCTTGTTCGATAGAGATTGTGTACTATGGGAATGCTGCACACATCAAGGCACCAACCACGGCCGGGTCATTCACTGAACGTACGGATATTCAAAAATTTAAATATTCGAGAAATAGAATATTACATATTGAATTCACAAATTGAATTATTGAAATATTCACTATTCGATTCGAAATCAAGTATTCTAGTATTCGCACAACCCTAATCATTATTGACTTTCCAGTGCATAATGAATTGGTGGATCATCATCATCAGCCTGGTTACGCCCACTGCAGGGCAAAGGCCTCTCCTATACTTCTCCAATTACCCCGGTCATGTACTAATTGTGGCCATGTTGTCCCTGCAAACTTTTTAATCTCATCCACCCACCTAACTTTCTGCCGCCCCCTGCTACGCTTCCCTTCCCTTGGAATCCAGTCCGTAACCCTTAATGACCATCGGTTATCTTCCCTCCTCATTACATGTCCTGCCCATGCCCATTTCTTTTTCTTGATTTCAACTAAGATGTCATTAACGCGCCTTTGTTCCCTCAACCAATCAGCTCTTTTCTTATCCCTTAATGTTACACCTATCATTCTTCTTTCCATAGGTCGTTGCGTCGTCCTCAATTTAAGTAAAACCTTTTTCGTAAGCCTCCAGGTTTGTGCCCCGTACGTGAGTACTGGTAAGACACAGCTGTTATATAGGTACTTTTCTCTTGAGGGATAATGGCAACCTGCTGTTCATGATCTGAGAGTGCCTGGGAAACGCACCCCAGCCCATTCTTATTCTTCTGATTAGTTCAGTCTCATGATCCGGGTCCGCGGTCACTACCTGTCCTAAGTAGATGTATTCCTTTACCACTACCACTGCTTCGCTACCTATCGTAAACTGCTGTTCACTCCCGAGACTGTTAAACATTACTTTAGTTTTCTGCAGATTAATTTTTAGACCCACCCTTCGGCTTTGCCTCTCCAGGTAAGTGAGCATGCATTGCAGCTGGTCCACTGAGTTACTAAGCAAGGCAATATCATCAGCGAATCGCATGTTACTAAGGTATTCTCCATTAACCCTTATCTCCAATTCTTCCCAATCCAGGTCTCTGAATGCCTCCTGTAGGCGCGCTGTGAATAGCATTTGAGAGATCGTATCTCCCTGCCTGATGCCTTTCTTGATTGGGATTTTGTTGCTTTCTTTATGGAGGACTACGGTGGCTGTGGAGACGCTACAGATATCTTTCAGTATTTTTACATACGGCTCGTCTACACCCTGATTCCGCAATGCCGCCATGACTGCTGAGGTTTCGACTGAATCAAACGCTTTCTCGTAATCAATGAAAGCTATATACTATAAGGGTTGGTTATATTCCGCACATTTCTCCATCACCTGATTGATACTGTGAATATGGTCTATTGTTGAGTAGCCTTTATAACAAACTATATAGACGATATAACGAACTAAATCTATAGTTTCTTGTTGAAATAGGTGTGTAACGAATGCGTGCTTATAATATTGAATCTGACAAAGATATTTTTGTGCTGCATGTGACTTCATTATATTAATGGGATTCGAGTGTACAGAGTGGTCTGCTGTTAAAGGAAACACTTGAATGCACAATCACATCACGTGATGTGCGGTCTTTTTGTTTGTCATGCAGACTGGCCTTAAGGTAACCCACCTGCCGTAAAATTGGTATAGCCCTTCTGCATGCTGGAGAAGATCAGGAAAACAGAACTTTCTATGCAATTAATAAATGAGTGCCACACAAACAAGTCCAATATTAAACTGAGAACCCCATTGGTATTCAGTACAACAGAGTGTCCCTAATTCATAGGTTTCAGAGGAGAAAAAGCTTCGGATTATATGCAACAGAACTTTTATTGATAAAAAATGAACCGAGCTGTAATCAGTGCTGGCATACTAATTTGGTGCTATCTTTAATAAAAGTATACCGTACTGTATATCTTAATTTCTATGTACCTATACTATTACAGATAGCATGTTACATTCTTTTTATGCTATGCTAGGAGACTCAAGAGCAAGTACAGCCCTGTATTTCTTTTCCCAAAATTTGTGAGCATTAAATCTGGGGAAAAATTTTCTGATGTTCGGTTTGATATTCGGCTTTTGTTTCTCGATTTGACTCGATATTCGATTCAAAATATACTATTCGGTACTCCCACAACACTACTTTTGGGAAAACGAACGATTTCATGAGATTTTGCGTAACGCGGCACCAGACGAGACGGAATTTAGGGGAAAGAGCAGTCACTAAAGAAGCGCTGTTGTGTGCGTGGAAAACTGTTGCCATCTGTCAAACTGTTGCCAAAAGATGTCAATGTGTCCGGTGCCGACTCACTCGAAATCTCGTGAGGGTGACCATATCCCCCAAAAGTTGTCAGCCACGAATACCACTCCATTGCAGTGCTCCCATCCCTGGCCGACACAGGGGGCGCATTTTATGCTAGCAGCAATGCAGTTCTATAGCCTCATGCAAGGCTTGCCAAAGTAAGCTAACCTTTGACAAGCTCTATCTTGTCAAGGATAAGGACACTTATTGCTCCTTTTATACACCAACCTAACTATTCAAATTATTACCAATAGAACATGTTGATGGACACATGACAAATCGAGGAAGTCCAACACACCGCGACCGGATGGCAAGCGAATATGTTTGCCCCCATGTTGAACACAAATGCCTAATTGTTCACGTGTACAGACACATGTACAGTGGCACATTCGAACCATCATGTTCGTCCATTCCAGTGTCGTGCTCCTAAGCTTTTGCAGGACGTTGCGCAAGACATAGACGCAGCTAGCCGTCCCCAAACCATAGAGAAACACGCTCCCTTTTTGAGCCTGAGTAACTTCGCCGTTATGTGGCAATAGCAGTGTAACACTCATGCCATCTCTCATACTAATCTGCAAATACACCGACCGCCAACGGCACCCTGCTACGTGAGCAAGCCGGATTACAGGAGATCGTCAGGGGACGTCTGACGCGTGCAACGTCAGGGGACGCGTGCATCCCCATAGGTTGCAGTTAAGTGACACTGGACTGTAGAAACAAACACATTTCATGAGCGCATTTGATGCGGCAGACTGAAGAGGAAGCTTTAGCTCGGGGGCTCCTATATAAATACATGGCAAAGGAGAAACCTTTCTCGCCAACCACTGCACCAAATTTGAAGAGGTTTGTTGCATTTAAAACAAAAAAGTCAAGATCTAGTGACTGTTGGTAGCAGATTTTCAAATTAAGCTGTCCATGTTTTATTAGAAATTGATAAATATCAAAAATTATCAGAAAACAAAACTATCAAGTTTACGACTCCCTAACTCAGCAATGAAAAATGATATAACAATTCTGTAAATTGCATCTAATAGTACACCTAAAGCGGACAAAATTGATGTATTACACATGGCTCTCAAATTTATCACTAATATGTGAGTAGGACTTTTGCAAAACTTTGTAGACAATGTAGACAAAAACTGACATATCAAATTTGTCCATTTTGAATGCTATAATGAATGCAGTTTACAGAACTGCAATATCTGTTCTAGGAGCACAGCTCCGAATTTGTAAACTTCGTGCTTCCATTTTTCAACCTTACCAATTTTTAAAAATTCCTTTAAGAAAATTAAGGCCCTAAATCGAAATTACGCTTCCAATAGTCACTAGAATTAACTTTCTCTTACAAATGCAACAAGTTTCATTAAAATCGGCCTACTGATTATCTGAGAAAGATGTTTCTGCGTTTTACGTGTATTTGAATAGGCGCCATCAGAGTTGCGCCCGAGCTAAAGCTTCCTCTTAAAGCATTCACTGTCACACTGACTAGGTTGGACCATGAACGAGCGTTAAGTTTGTGTATTGATGAATGGAGTGCTCACAGAAGGCTGGCATAGGTGTCCTGGATGTCTTGCAGCCCATCCGCCTGAAGGCCACCCGTCTGCTCGCGACGGTAGCGTGCGATGAATGGAATGGTGCAGTCATTGGTCAGCATGTTCACCACATTGCGAACCACATCCACCTGCACGCCCACTGTCGAGGCAACTGCCTCCTCCACACGCCAGCCATAGCGGGCTTCCCACTCCGCTTCCACGTCGATTGCAGCATCTGCCGTTGAGCCAGCTGCTGGGTCCTTGGCTGCCGAGTGCGCCGACAACGCAGCCTTCTGCAGTGAGGCAAGGGCGCACAAGGGCAGATGAAGCCTAAAGCCCTGGAGCCATAGGTTGGCAGACTCACTCTCAAGTACACCGACTCATATTTGCTCCACACTTATTTCATGTGTGTGTGTGTGTGTGTGTGTGTGTGTGTGTGTGTGTGTGTGTGTGTGTGTGTGTGTGTGTGTGTGTGTTTGCGTGTGTTTGTGTGTGTGTGTGTGTGAGAGAGAGAGAGAGAGAGCTTTGTTTAGTGTGTGAGTGAATGCAAGTATAAACAGAACTGAGTGCCAGTGAGTAAGTGGAAAGAACAGGAGTGCCCGTATACGTGAGTGTGAGAAAGCGTGTGATGGAGATATTGAGTGGAAATAAGTATGAACAAGAGTGACTGTTACCGATTGCAAGTGCCGGTGAGTGAGAATTGATGCGAGCGTGAGCAAGAGTGGGTGCTGGCAAGTGTGAAGGGAACCGACTATGAGTGTGAGTAAGTGAGGGCTGACGAGTGTGTGTGCATGTGAGTTCGAGAGCGTACATGGCCTGCAAGAACATTGGTGAGTGAGTAACTCAAACGTCATTACATCGAAGTTGAAGGGTGAGCTGAGATTATTTCGTCATACCCACTACTTCGTTATATCTTTTATTGCCATGTACTGCAATATATGCCCAACGTCGTGCACAATTGTAAAGATGAATAGAAGAAGCACGGCCACGTACGCATGCACACGTACACGGCCACGCATGCAATGAAATTTGATTGAAACAACAAAAGAATCTCCAGCATGTGCAACATGCAACTTCATGGCACCTGACCCAACAGACTTTATACAAGTGTTTCCTGTTGTGTGCTGCTCTTCGCGGCCAAGCAGCACACAACACATGTTGACGAGGCAAGCAAACTTGGCTTGGCCGGTTCGTAACCTCCAAGACTGCACCGGTGGCAATGCAATCTAGGAGGCTACGCCCAGCCGCCAGTGCACACGATGCGCTGCAGGGAGAAGTGAATGCGCAGCTTGGGCGTGGCCCCCGAAATCACACCGGGGAGATCTCGGAGGCCAGGTCCAGCTGCAGCTGTCTACACGGTGCGCCAGACAGAAAGAGAGGAGTGAATGCACTAATCCTTTGGACCGCCGCGCTTAGCCACACAGAATGGTGCGACTTGCGCAGGAATCCGCTTGACCCCCAAGATTACGCTGGGGAGATCTCGAAGGTGAGGCCCAGCAGCACCGCGCTCTAGAAGCGAATGCACCAATCTTTTGCACAGCCGTGCGGCGTGGTGCTGCTCACGCAGGCAGGCACACGCAACAGATAGGTCAGTGGAGAAGTGCGATAGCGATTCATAGCCTGTGCACAGCTATGCACAGCGGTGAGGAAAACCAGTGTTGCTCGACAGTGTACTCGACGCGGGGATGCAGGAGTTTTCAAGTGCTGTGGTGAATTAGTGCCAAACCCGGCATAAAGCGATGTATTCGGCACACTACAGTAGAGTATTTTTTGGTTTTGGAGAAATCTAGTTCGTTATATCCATCAGCAGGACAATTTCACTTTGTGAAAAGGAGGTTTTAAATACATGGATCGCTATGGAGATTTCAAGGGGAATTTTGTTTACTTCGTTATATCCATTATTTCATTACATTCTGTTACATTCTATTGAGGTTCGAGTGTATCTGCTTATTCTGCCGACCTATGCCTGGAGCTGAGAGGTGTGTTACAGTCTTTGTTTTGAGACCATTCCTTTGCCATGTCAATGATGAAAGGCGTGTGAATCTTAATTGGGCTTACTAAGAATGCACTAAGGTGACCTCTGCTTTTAAGTTCTCTCCCGAACACACATGCCCGTGTTTGTGTGTCTGCATTTCTGGTCTAGATGTATGGCATAACGATGACAAATGGTATGTATATACATACAGAGAAGGCAGAGGTTCACAAGAAGATGGAAACATGAAGTAATAAATAGCAATAATATAGTAGCGTCAGGCTTTTGACAAGGAAACTTGTTTTGGTGCCCTAATGAAGACAAGTCTTCTTGTTGAAGTGTTCACTCAAACTTGAGAGGTCCCTTGTTCAATCACTGATGATTGTGATGAAGCTCTTTGGTTTTGGGTGCTGCTACTTAGGCATTGCCCGAGTGCGATGTCAGAACATGAAGCATCTCTGTCCTCTCGCTAACCTGGCTCATATCGTGCCTCCTGTTCCAAATCTCCTTTCTTCTCTTCCTTTGTCAGAGACAGTGTCAGTCTATAATTCATTGTAGTGTTTTTGTTATTCTGCACCTTTGCTTGCTCAAGCCACAACAGAATATTTGTCGTCTTCCTCAATCAGCCATTCCTTTGCGCTCTAAGCGGGTGTCCATTGTCTTTCTTTTCCTTTCTCCACCAACTAGCATCTGACACAATGTTTCCGCACTTCGCCTATGACAAAAAAATGTAGCGCATAGATAATACAGATAAACCTCGACATAACAAAGTTGTTAAGATCGTCAATTTGCTTCGCTAATTGACATTTTGTAATACTGAAATATAAACTTTTGTGCAAACAAGTACAAACACCGATGAATTTTGCTTACACAGAAGGAGCTACAAGATTTACAAGATTTTCCGAATTATCAGGCAATCGGAAAAAGCCAATCTGTATGAGAAAAAAATTAATTTCGTTAAACTTGAGAGTCGACAATGAAAGATATGGTATCATGTCACATAGAAGTGAAGCCACGCTTTCACATCCATTCCTCCCTTGCGGCTGATAGCGTCACTCGCAGTTGGGAGACGCTACTGACATGTGAACTTGTTTATCTCTTAAGGGTGAGCACTCTTCACCATCTAACAAATGTTACTGCTCAGTGCAGGATGCGCCCACATGTATCGAAAGTTTCTGGAATGTTAATCAATGGTTCTGTTGTCACCAAAGCTTGTGTAATCTGATTGCATGTGTGATGCAAATTGTGTAGAACCTTCCCAAATTACACTGGAAGCAATTACTCTGGAACCTTCGATGACTCATGTATAAAAGCCAATGCTCTAGACCGGCAGATCAGATTTTCGACAATCGCCGACGGTGTTCGTCGCTACCATTGTGCTTTGAGTGTAGGGGGCACAGGTTTGCCCAATAAAACACTAGCTTTGCCATTCCCAGTTTGCTGCTTTCTTCACCGTCACTACCACGTGACACTATCAAGAAAAGCACCGGCAGCAGGGAGCGAATGGTTCATCTGCACCTCACTTCGTGTCTCCGAAACCCTAGGTTACATAACCGCCAGTACTAAACGTAATGGAAGACAGCGCATGGTGCCACACTATCTCAGCTCGTCCAGTCTTTGCACACCTGGCAGACTGCCTCTAATACTAGGCATGCGGGCTCTGTACCTATACCCTCAGCCACGCCCCCGCCAGGAAAGAACACACGTGCTTTATCGCGTAACGGCAAGCCTGCTACCCTCACCCCTTTCCCCTTGCCCATGCGGTTAGAAGACAGTGCTCATCAAACCCCCATCCACCATTGTTATTGGCGCACCCTCACCCGCTTTTCTTTGCACCCAAAGCATACAGTGTGCGGGGGCAATCGGATCTTATCGCACTTGGACTCCATGACAAAAATCACACTGCTAAGCTTCGGCAGTCGCTCCTCATTGCGTGGCACATGATTTGAGGGGTGTGTTCGCAAGTAACCGGTTTTAATTCAACCATTTGACCAACTGCGTCCATGGCAGTATCCTTTTATTGTCTTGGTGGTTCTTTGTGGCAGCAGTGAAAGTTCGTTATATTGAAATAGCGAATAACAGACTGCATTATATTGAGGTTCTAAACACGTGGTGTTCTATAGGCAAGTAATTATAAAAAGTTATATACTTCATTATAAGAGAATTTTGTTATATTTCAGTTCGTTACATTGTTTAACCGTGTATAGTGTTGTATTTGCTCGTGTAAGGCCCACACCCATGCTTCGGAGTGCGCAAATTTTGAGAAGGGGTGTTATTAAGCGGCATACACAAACCCACGTGTAAATTAACACCTTCCTGTCTGCACTTATACCTATCGATAGCCCATTATCGATGGTTTCAACTTCGAATTTCTCCATACTCTAGGCACTTTCGGACAGCTAGCGCCATCCATCCCATAAAAAAGGAACAATTTTTATAGTTTCACTTTCGTGTTTATATATTTTTTTTTTTGGCCGTGGGGGGGATTTTTAAAGAGCCTTTTAGCCAGGTGTGACAAGCGCTTGTAGCTTCCGACATGGCACCGACGTCACGCACAGATGCCCTTCGTAAACAAGAAATTTCAACGGATCCCGACGAGTCTGCACCAGAATGTTTTGATGATGGTAGCAGCACAGACTCTGAAGGTGATTTTGATTCGTCAGGCGGCGAAAGTGCATCAAATGGCCCCGGAACGTCAATGGGTATCTACTGGCAGGTTTCGTTTTCCACTACAAATCATTTCGTCACTGCCGCCCTCAGATCAAAAGATATCTGGCGTGTTCTAATGTTCACAGTTCTTATCTGCAGAGTGTCAACATCGTTTTTAGCAGGGCTACTTGCCAGTTGAAGCACAAAGAGTGTAGTTTTGCACAAAAAGGCGGCCGGGAGTGGACCTCAGCACAGCACAATTATTGTGCTCCGCAGTTCTGCGCAGCAATTCGTAAGATCCACCACACGAACACGGTAACCACTAGGACTAACATTTTCCTTTGTATATAAAGGACTTCTAAAGACAGAAAGCTTATATTTGCAGGAACATTGTATATAGCCTTTTTGTTCAATATGTATATATTGAAATTTCTTTATGTTCTTTTCATGCAAAACAGCATCACTATTTTTACAAAGTTTTCTTATTTTTGTAAGAAATTGCTTTACTAAAATAACTTCTTTCAAAGGATTGTTAACGAATGTACGCTTAAATATAATAGCATTAGAAAGCACATTCCTTCTTCTGCAATTTGATACCATACATTGTATTATCAAGCATTTGCTGCAGCAGTAAAAAAAATTGTTTACTAGACAACTCAAAAACTGCCTATTTGCCAGTAGACAGGAAAGTGCTAATTTCCGCAAGCCCCTACTAGAAGACCCTAGTTGTTCTGCCAACAATGGCATTATCACCATGACTATATATCTCACACTCAGCACCAAACTGTAACTTTGTTGCCAACTCTGACGAAACGGCCCTGGTTAAGCCCAACTGGTTGCTAGCCGGCAGATGTGGCAGCTAGCAACATGTTGCAGCTAGTTCGCAATTAAAACGTCTGCTCCTGCAGATGCATCGGCGATCAGGTGTGAGATCACATGCAAGGGGTGGACCGATGGCCACATGAGTGAAGTAGAACCTGGGTCAGTAGGCAATCAGCCGGCAACTACCTCAAACATTTACCAAGTTCGTGTGTGCTGTTGCTGGATGGAGCAAGGTAAGATCGAGGTACATCAAGCCTGTGAAGCTCCAAACTGATTTTGTACAGCACAGCCTAACCTAAGTGCCATGGAGTCAAAGCCGCGTGCGCAGTATCTGCACTTGACAACCAGCGAAGCACACTGGGTTGCGTGATGGGTGAACACAAAATGCACCCACGCTTTCAGCCATCACAAAATTCAAAGTAAATTTTTTACTTTAGTGGAGCACTACACTGACAAAAAGTCTGTAAACAAATTTATGCTGAGCTGATGCTCTAAGAAAAAACATTTTGCTGTCGAAATCAGTCTTTTTCGGACTGCCAGATTATACAGATATTTTTGCAGCATTAACCTGTGTCCCCCCAAAAAAGATTGGTCGGCGATAGTAAATGTATTTGTAGTTGGCCACTATGGTTATTCTGCATGGCAGTCTAAGGCTTCAGTGAGTAGCCATAAGACTGCATCACGTACAGCCCGCACCCTGAAAAAATAATTGCAGGCTTTACATAAATAAATACGGTAGGTTATTCTGACTTGACTTAATATACTCATTTAAAGACTCTGTAAACAAAATTACTTTCTGAATGCTGAAGCTCAAACTTAATATGCATCCTGCATTAGAGTCCTGAAGCAGTGGTCATGTGACCAGGGTGTCAGTGAGAATGCACAGCTGGACGCCAGTAAGTGGCAAGTAACAGCTCTAGAGCTACTCTCGGCTGTTATTTATTTCATTTCATTTATAATACCTCAAAAGACCTAGAGATGGAGTATTATATTTGAGATGGACAGAGTTTAACAAAACAGTGATTCGAGAACAGCCTTGAATTGATGTGCATAGGAGTGGTGAGTGGCGTTGGCAGGCAGACCGTTCCAGTCCCCTGCGGTCAATTTATTGCGGTCAAGCCCTTCACAGTTTTCAAAGGGCTCCACTCTCGATCAATTGTGACAACTGTCATGGTTCACAGCGAGCCCATCTCACTGCAAAATTTTTTGTGCCATGTGCACAGTTTGTAAGAACGCAGCATTCATACTTATGATTCCTTTCTTTTTCTTTTTTTGAGGGTATAAGTAGGTGTGCAGAAAAACATATATACAGAAAAAAAAGGAAAGGCAACCAAATTACTTTCCTTTGTCCTTGGTGAAAAATGTAACACATTATGGGTTTAACTAGACAAGCTAGTAGAGTGTAACGAGACAAAGGCGTACAGTCGGCTACAAACGTATATTGGTCATCGGCTCCACAACAAATGTTAGTTTCTGATCTGCTAAGGCATGACAATTCTGATTTAGTAGATCACTCCGTAGGTAACAAACACTACTACAGAATGGAATTTAGAATTTGAGGCTATGTAACTAGACTTGCAGGAATTCAAACATTTTCACAAATCCTGTATCTTATAAGCTTCAGTGGTAGACTCGTACCAACTGACAATGATGAGTTGCAAAAACCGCACATGACAAAGCACAATTAACAAAGATGTGAAGGCCACACAGAAAAGAAAAGCACTTCTTGATAACCACTTTTGTACCTTTGTCACATTGTACATTTAAATATTACTATGTTTTCAAGTCTGCCGCAAGATTTCCCATCAACTGCCCGAGACAGTAGCAAGCCACAGCTTGCCTAAAATCGTCTAGGGTGAATAAGAACAATTTGAAAGAAAAACAAAAAACAAGAGACCTGCGGACACCACTGCATCCTTCCCAGCTCCTACCTGCAACTTTGGCTTCTTGGGTAAGGTCGCAGCAGGCTTGCGAGGACGAGGTTTTACCATGGGATTCTTTGGTGGTACAGGGGGAGCCGGCTGCACGCAAGTGATTCAGTTTACGTCTTCATGTTTTTCACCGCTGTTGAACATGCACACTATCCTGCATTTTTGTACACATAATCTGGACCAGCAATGACATAGTGGAGGTGTCCATTTTAATTTTAACACCCTCAGGCTTGTTAACATGTAGACCGAACAATGGGAGCACTGTCACATTATACACACAGTGATAATGTCTTTAGAAGAGTTAACTGCTGGGCTAGCTGGTGATCTTGCATAGTGAAAAGATTTTGCGCCAAAAAACAACACACACAAGAAAGATGACGACGCCACAAAGAGCACCCGTGGTGTTGTCGTCTTTCTTGTGTGTGTTGTTTTTTGGTGCAAAATCTTTTCAATACGCAAGTGATAATGTCATTTCCAAAAAAAGATTTCTGTTCAGCAATCCAGCAATTAAAGAAAATTCTATGCTGCAACCCTCTATGCATATGCTACTACTGATTTACACATGCTTTGCATTTGTTTAAAAATTGCTTGAAGATATATAGTTGAACTTAAGTTATGCTCAAATTATCAACAATACTGGTTATAATTGAGCTTGCTGGGAAAGTCTCTGCACCACTTTGTTATGCTGATTTTTATCAGTTTGGCTTAGGTTGCAACTGATTGATAAAGCAAGGTGTTTGCCTGCAAATTACATGTACTTCATACGTAACAGGCAATGCTGTGCTACGTGACCATGACTGCATTACGTAGGTGTTGCATCACGCAATTCTCATCCACTCATTTTACAGTGCAGTAGTTTTTTGATCTTGGATGCTTTCTACTGAGTAACTGTCACACATTATACAACTCCAACTTGTGGACAGAAGGTTACGTCACATTGTGCATTATTTGTGCACCTTTTTGCTTTCGGTGTGCGACATACTATGTTTTGATTGTGAGCACAAGTGCTGCATCGGGGCCGCCGGTCACAGAAACACATCGCTGCACTCGATGGGTGGTAAATAGGTTCAGCTCTCTGAAACGCTCCCTATAATAAATAGGTTATATTTTGCAACATAAAAAGTATGATGCTTCGTTCACATTGAATTACATGACACATACCTAATAAGTTAAAAATTGAATTATGGGGTTTTACGTGCCAAAACCACTTTCTGATTATGAGGCATGCCGTAGTGGAGGACTCCGGAAATTTCGACCACCAGGGGTTCTTTCATGTGCGCCTAAATCTAAGTACACGGGTGTTTTCGCATTTCGCCCCCATCGAAATGCGGCCGCCGTGGCCGGGATTCGATCCCGCGACCTCGTGCTCAGCAGCCTAACACCATAGCCACTGAGCAACCACGGCAGGTCACCTAATAAGTTCTATCACTTGACATATCATTTCTTGGTCGTAAAAGCGAGCAGCGAGAGAATTTCTAGACTTCATAGCATTGCCTGCTTTGTGTGAAACAGAGTATTGGTACATGTTATAGAGATTCTGCATAGAGTTACTGTATATGAGTGCATTTAGGGAGCCAGTGTTGCGAGTGTTTTCCATTGGCCGCTTGCACCCCCATTCATCAAACGTCCCAAAAGTCCCAAAAGCAACTGTGCAACGCAAAGAAGCTGCCACTAAGGCATAGACAAACAAAGCTAGTGATGGTAGAGCTACCATGGCACCAGTTTGGCACTTTCTTCCATGACTGATCTCCAGAATACTGCTTCTGGGATTAGTCTGTCTCGTTTTCTTTTTTTAGAGGGGCAATTACATGTTAAACCTCCTTTTTTTTGCATCTTAAGCTTGTTCAGGGTTGCTGGTTAGCACGCATTTTATCAGATGGCGCCACCAGGCCTTAGCAATGAAAGATCCTAGCACTAGGCAATATCCAAACTCCTCCAATGCAATATTTCTATTCGTTCAGAAAAGGAATCAAACAACTACCACAGCTAACACACGCAAGGTTGTAATGAAGAGGCGCTCGATCGTCCCGGATAAAGTGGGTGAGCACAACGGTTTATGTTGCAACGAGCTCGGCTCCTGTGAATGTGAGGTGTGGCTTTCCCACAAGACCTTGGTTCGCAAGATGGCAGAGATCCTTGTGCCAAATGTGCTCCCGTAAAGAGCACATCCAGCAAATATAGATGCGCATGCAGCTGGCTCCCGTCTTGTGGACATTGCAGCTATCAGTGCCTGCAGAAGTGCTGTCGATGCACTAGGCAGATACAGAGAGCAGATGCCAGTTACAATTTCCATGTGTCATCTGCCACAAAGTTGGGTGTTTTCGAACTTGCCGTAAAGATAAACTCACTCATGCTCTGCTAATGTGCATTCCCTTTAAAGGCACACTAAAGAGAAATACAAAATCAGTGTAGACTGATAAAGTCTTTCAAAAAGTTATTTGAAAAATTGTTTTCGCTTAATTACACGTTATCGGTTGATTGCGGGTAGACAAAAAGGCCTAATGTTAATGTTACAAAATTCCCACAGGAACTTCAGTGCTGGTACATCAGTAAAATGTCATGGATTTCAAAGTATCTCTCTTTGGATTTGGGCTGTTGTGGTGCAGTAAAAATACTGGAAGCTTGCCAAGTGTTTGGTTCCGTTAGATTACAATATAGTCCATGTGTGCCAATAATCAATTAGGCCAGAGCAGATGTCAAAATCCATATTGCTATGGCATGCTTTGTGGTGCCCGTCACCACAAAAAGAAAAAAAAAAAATTCCAGGTGGCTTTTTTGGTATTGTAGAAGTGTAATTCTGTAACGCAACTCATTTTATCTTTAGCACCCCTTTCACAATGAACCTACCTGCATATGCTTTGCAACTAACATAAAATCAATAAGTTCTTGCTCACCCTCATTGGGCCTTCCAAAGGTATGTATTCCGGCAAGACTGTTCGAGCCCGTTTTACCGGCTTGGCTTCAGCACCAGCTTCTTCCTTGACAGGCTGATCCCCACCATTGGAAGCTTGTGACTTCGGTGTGGATGCACCAAGTTTTCGCTTCCTGCCAGTTGGTGTTGTCACTTTCACACCGGAAGCCTGCAGGTTTTGCACATTGTTTCACCAAGATGGTAAGAACGAAGCAATGAAGCAGCAGAAGCCTTTGTTTCTTGTTTATTTCTTTACTGAAAAACATGTTTCAGAGCCATGCCATTTTGGATGACGAGACTAATGGAAGGTTTACCATGCCCAATAAGGGGCCCCAACACCCTGAGATCTCCAAAAATCAAAAGGTGACGTGGAAATGAATAAAGCACATTTATGAAGCTTGCTTAAGGCATATTCATTTATTCTTGGTCACTGAGAGCATAACTTTGCTTCAGAAACAATCTAAGCAAATACAGAGAGGCTGCTGCTAACAAGCCTTTGCAAGATGGCTCAAGGTAATATGAGTGTACTGAGCTAAGAGATAATGATGATTGTAAGCACATTCTAGTGGCATAATTATAGGTGGATGGTAGTCACTGTGAATGTATGGCTTCCCACTTCATCTGTTGCAACTTCTTCTAAGACATTTATAGTGCATCAACTTAAGGAGACTGTCCACCATTTTAATGCGACAGTATTAAGGGCCCCGTGTCACCGAAGATCCGGTCTCAGCAGAGTAGTCAGTGAGAGAAAATTGCTGTATATATTTAGGTATATATGTATATGACACGCAGTATATACGAATTATATTGTCACACTATTGTATTACTAAAGTTGCTCATACCTTGCCTTGCATTCTTGATAAAGTTATTTCTCGGAATTTTGAGAATGACAGTCCCCAAAAGACGTCATAAAACAAAACCCCAACAGCGCATGCCCTTTATGTTAAATCTTCTCAGCCTTAAATGCTAAAAGTGCAATACAATAACATAAACCTGAATATCATGTAATTATTCTGCTGCGGCTATGCACAACCTCCAGCATTGGCCCAAGGAAGAGGCCGAATTTTTACCAGAAAGCTTGCCTTCGCACATAGCGTTTGCAGCCAGTGTTTCCCGGTAAACATTACGATTACGTAAGCTACAGTTGCTGGGAAGCACAAGCAGCTATCAGGGACCTCAGAATGTTATTTTATTACACTCTTAAAGGAGGCTCTTTCCAAACTTTTTAAGGACCTCTGAATTGTAGTGCAATAGAAAGCCTAATAATATGAAATTTACAGTGTTTTCTTAGGAAAGCGAGAAAAATTTCTAAAAACAGAATTTTACTATCTGCGCATCTTTTTTTAGAATGGTGCATGGGCACCCGCAACACTGGTTACTGGATGCAATGACAATGCCATTCCAGTAAATGTGAGAAACTACAATGGCACAGGGTTTTTGCAAAAATAATTGCTTTAGATTAAACACTGAAATTATAACCATAATAGCTGCCCTCAGAACGTAAACAGTAGCATAAGCTATAAGTTTTTTTTTTGCATGGGGTGTTACATGTAAACCGTAACGGGTTAACCGAGGGCATGATTTTTATTAGTCATATCATGAGACGCCAACAAACACTGACACCAAGGACAACATAGGAGAAATTAGTTGTACTTAATAAATGAAACAAAGAAACGATAAATTAATAAAAATGAAAGTGGATGAAAAAACACCTTGCCACAGGTAGGGAACGATCCCACAACCTTCGCATATGACTAATATGAGTAATAAAAATCGGGCTCCTCAGTTAACCCCCTTTCTTCTCGTTTACTAACATTGATGTCTTCAGGTAGCATGTATGGGTTTATTGGCTGGTTGCCTTCACCCAAACAGATCACGTTCTCGTGACTCCTGCGGCAGAAACAATGTTCCACATCCGTCGCCAAGGTCTGTGAGTGGTTGCACTGGCCAACACTCCCAGGCTTCTACTAGGGAACATAAATACCTAAGAAAGTGGATGGGGAAACCGCGCCGTGGTAGCTCAAAATTGGTAGAGCATCGCATGCGAAATGCGAAGGTTGTGGAGTCATTTTCCACCTGTGGCAAGTTGTTTTTTCATCCACTTTCATTTCTACTAATTTATTGTTTCTTTATTTTATTTATTTATTTATTTATATCAGTGTTTGTTGGCGTCTTATGATATGACTAATGAACATCGGGCCCTCGGTTAACCCCTGTTATGGTTGACGTGTAACACCTCGGGCAAAAGGGATGTACGAAGACCCCGCCTAATCAAAACGGAGGATGGATTCCTAATTTGCTATGGCTGTCTCGAGCGGTTGCCAGTCTGGCAGGCACCCCGCAGCGATGACAGGCCCCTTTGTCTGTGCGACCAAGGGGAGAACCCTTTCCGTGAACTGTCCAACTCTAGGGGAGAACGCTTTCCACAAACCAAAGAAGACCCACTGGTTGCTACCAGAGGAGGCAAGCCTGTGAAAACTCACCTGGGAGAAGGGATCTGCCACCTATCCAAACCAGACTCCGTAGGTTGCCGCCAGAGGAGGCAAGCCCGTGCAAACTCATCTGGTAGAAGGGATCAGCCACCTATCCCCGACCAGACTCAGTGCATGTCACGTGATGTTGACGCGAGCAAGATCCCACCTACAATTTTAGTGGGCCTATTTAAGGGGCCCTGCAATGTACTTTTTCAATTCATTCATTATCTTCTTCTTATCTTTCACCAACCATTGAATAAACAGTGCGAGTTTCACACTAGAAATCGTCTCGTCCCTGCCTGGTTGCCATGGTCTACTGGACGCCTGCAGCCTGCTGACAACGCCACGCTACCCAACAGTAACGTTGGTCGAGGTTCGAGAAACAGCGTCACAACAACTGGTTGGCAGTGGACGGATATGCTACCCTGGAGACCCCAACTTTGGACAACATCTAAGAGATTGTCTCCTCTTTTTCCTGGTAACTATGTTCGTAAAGAAGGTGTCAGGATTCATGACTGCAAACTATCTTGAATATTGAATATCTTGAATAGTCAATGGGGGACACTGCTTCGGCAAAACAACCGAAGCAGTGTCCCCCATTGACTATTCAAGATATTAATCCGTCTACACTTGACGAATTCCGCACAAAAATATCAAAAATAAATTGGGTCGAGGTGTACAATCAGTCTGACGTAGATGCCGCGTACGAGTCATTTCTGTGTCTTTTCAAAAAGGCTTACTCGGAATCTTTTCCTCCTAAAACACTGAAGCCTAGAAAAGCTAGAAAGCCTTGGATAACCAATGCACTTCTGAATCTAATCAAACAAAAAGATGCTCTATTCAAACGTTTTTTGGACACAAGAGACACATGCCATCTATCCGAATTTAAGAAATTTCGAAACAAGTTAACTGCTACTCTTAGACAAGCCAAGAAAGATTACCTTCACAGGTTGTTTAATCCTGAAGCTATAAAGCGAACGGATATCACGTGGAGAAACCTTAGCACAGTGCTTAACATTGGACGTCAGCATTCAGAGGGCGTACGAGAATTGATCGTTAACGGGGAACGTTCATCAGGCGCGCATTTAGCAAACGCTTTTAATAATTATCTTGTGTGCCTCGTAAATAGTTTGCACGATCCACGCTCCGCAGAGTACCTCAATTCCAGAAATTGTGATAGTGCTTTTTTACTTCCAACTAGCGCCGAAGAAATTTATCTCACGTTCTCCGCTCTGCGAAATAGTAAAAGCTGCGATATTGACGACCCGCAAATACGCCCCGTAAAGCACGTTTTAGATCTGATATGCCCAGTTCTTGAGCATGTGTATAATCTGTGCTTTGTCAACGGTATATTTCCCAAGCGCATGCAGCTCGCAAAGGTTACAGTGCTCTTCAAAGCCGGTGATAAAAACAACCTGTCCAACTACAGACCAATATCCATTTTGCCTGTATTTTCAAAGTGCCTAGAAAAATTAATAACACTGAGAATGACCGCTTTCTGCGAAAAACACAACATTATTACTGACTGTCAGTTTGGTTTCCGGAAGGGTCGCTCGACAGAGCTAGCTCTACTAACACAAAAGGAACTAATACTACAAGCATTTGAGCACAATTTAGTGACACTAGGCGTTTTTATCGATTTTTCAAAGGCCTTTGACACAATTAACCATACCACTCTGCTAACAAAACTTGAAATTTACGGTTTCAGGGGCCCCTTCCTTGGCTTAATCAAAAGCTATCTGCAGTTCAGGTGCCAAAGTATTTCAATAAATAACTGTATTTCCGATAACTTACCCATTCATTCTGGTGTACCTCAAGGAAGCATTCTTGGACCTTTGTTATTCAACATTTACATAAACGACATAATTAATATCGACACCACTGCCCAATTCATCATATACGCTGATGACACTAGTCTGTTTTTTACATCTGGTTGTGCAAGGGACCTGTTGGCTCTTGCGAACGCTGCTTTAAGTAAACTTAATCGATGGAGTTCATCGAATTCACTGTCTATAAATAAAAACAAGACAAAGGCTGTACTTTTTCAACCTAAAAACAAAAATGTCCACATTGACGGCCATTTGCTAATGGGTTCCTCGACTATCAACATTGTGCCATCTATTAAATGCCTCGGGGTCGTATTTCAAGAAAACTTACTTTGGAATCTTTATACAGACTCAGTTGCTAACAAAATCGCTCGTGTTGTGGGAATACTAACGAAACTTCGATTTTTTCTTCCCTTGAGCGTCAAAAAATTGCTTTATAACTCTCTCTTCCTGTCCCATCTGAATTACTGTCACTTAGTCTGGGGAAACACCACGATGTCTAACATGACCAAACTTATTCTATTGCAGAAGAAAGCCGTGCGCGCTATCGCCAATTCTTCATATGACGCTCATACGCAGCCCCTTTTTAGCGCCCTTAATTTACAACCGGTCACCTCCATATATCGTAGTATTTTACTCAAGCGTTTCACTACTGCGAAAAAACAACACGAAATTTTTCGAGCATTTATCTCTATTGACAATGAATTCTAACATTTACAGCACACGTCACAGAGAAACATGGTACGTTCCTAAAGTGCGCACTAACTACGGTCAACAAATGTTACGCCACACACTGCCATCTTTGTTAAACTCGTTGGAAACTCAATAGACACCCATCTCTCCTTTTAATAGGCTCATTGTGTATTCCTTTCTTTTTAATTTTTTTGCTCTCGTATACACTGACGCCATGAACGCTTAACCAATTTTCTCTGCTTGTCAATAACTTATTATGTATAGATGTGAATTTCAAGGCTGTATAATTTGTGTCATTTCATACTATTCGCTTCCTGTAATACAATTTCTTGCAGCATTCTATTGTTGATTTTTTACCCGTATGAATTTTTGTTACACAATGTTTACTAATGTTCACTCTTTTTTTTTCTCGTTTATATATTACTGTATGTTTGTGTTCTCTTTATTGTGCACAGTGCCCTTTTTGTAGGGGGTACAGACCCCGTCAAGCCGAATTCATTTGGCTTTTTGTCTGCACTCCTGTCATCTGTACATGTATGGATGCAAATAAACTTGAATTGAATTGAATATATGGTGAGTGCAAGGCTTTTCTTCACCAAGATATCACTTGGCTTTATGTATTTTTTTGGAAGCACAGAGCAGCGATTTACTTTAACCATTGATGGAAGTTCTGAGTACGTTGATGTTGTTACAGAGTGAAGAGTTGGCAGCACTAAGACCAGCCATGAACTTGAATGCACTAAAGAAGCCGGAGTTGTTTAACTTGGCCAGAGAATTGGGCCTCCAAATTGCCAAATCAAAGAGAAAGCCGGAGATCGTTGAGGCGATCGAGGCGAGTGGGGCAGACGACGATGAACTGAAGAAATGCCTGGAGAGCATTGCAGATAAAGAGGAAGAGCGTAAACGCCTAGAAAAAGGAGAGTGCAAGCGGGCAGCACGTGAGGCAAAAGAAGAGCGCGACCTCGAAATGAGGCACCTAGATATTGAGTTTCTGAAGGCTCAAAATACTGAAACTACTAGAGGCACGAGAAAGTAAATGCAGAATGACAGACTTGATGGCGCCCTACGCAGTAAGAGGGGACATAGGTATTTTCTGGTGCTGTTTGAGTGCACGTGTGAGAAGGCAAAATTCGCGAGAAACACGTGGCCGAAACGCTTGCTTACGTTACTGCCATGTGAGGTCGCTGATATCATTGCCTGCATGGGGAACGAAGAAGCAGAGGACTTCGATAAAGTCAAAGTGAATCTGCTTAAAAAGTATAGATTATCAGCAGAAGCATTCAGGCAAAAATTCAGGGAGGTCGAGAAGACCAAAAGTAAGTCATACTCAGATTTCGCATACACCTTGGAAGTAAACCTGAAAGAATGGCTCAGAGAAGAGAGTGCACTCGGCGACGTCGAAAAGACACTGCAGTGTGTTGCTTTAGACCAGTTCTACCGCTGGCTGCCAGTAATTATCAAGTATTGGGTTCAGGATAGACCAGGCGTAGAGACTATCACGAGAGCGGCAAATCTCGCTGAGGAGTACGTAACTCACCGTGCGTTCGAAGGCAGTGAAGCTCCTAAGAAAGAGATGAATAAATACAGACTCGGCAAGCTAGAGCGATGGTCAAAGCCGACTCAGTATAAATCCAAGGAAAGGTCAGATTCAGTGAAAATTAGCGACGAGAACAGGAAGGCAAAGGAGGAGCCACCCAAACAGAGGGCAGAAAGGCAAAAGAAAAAAGCTTTCGAAGCAAAGAAACCAGTAGTTTGCTACAACTGTCAGCAAACGGGGCATATCTCCGTGGGGTGCAAAAATCCCAAACTAGTGTTGACGTCACTAACTAGTAACGAGGAAAATCTGAAATTTCTAGAAATGTACATTGGAGACCTCGTGGTAACCCGTGTCAGGTGCTTCGTGCCTCGGCAGCCACAATGGACGTGGTGCACCCATCATACGTGGAGGAAGGTCAGTTCACTGGAGAATGCGCATGGATAAAGCAAGCCGTACAGGCCTCCATCCAGTGTTTGTCTCCCTGTGGCAAAGATTCGTATTGAAGGCTCTTTTGGAGTACTGGACACTGATGCCATCATCTCGGCACATCTCCCGCCACAGTATCCATATTTGTTTTCGAACAAATCTGAGGATTTACTGTGACACAGGGGAATTGGGTTTAGTGAGGGAATAGTGCAAGCCCTAACTCGTTCCAAGGCAAGGAAGCTCACAGTCAAGGCAGTGTATGAATGTCCAGTGGTGGAGGAAACAGGTTTGACGGAGGATTCGTCAACCAGCACCAAAAAGGACAGCCCTATAGGGGATATTGTGGAAAGTACACTAGCTAATGAAGAGGTCTGGAAAGCACTGGAGCCTGAAATGTCTCGAGAGGCAGAATGCAGAAGAAAGTTATTGAATGTAAGCCCTGCCACACTGATTGTGGAAGGAAAATGATTCCACCCTGCGTAACCTAAGGCCAGATGCGGAAGAAGATGTGGCCAAACAGAATGTAAAGTTCCTCAAGAGGGCAGGCATCCTCTATAAAAAGTACACCAGCCGAAAGGGAGCGCGATTCGACCAAGTCGTGGTGCCGCATCCCTATCGTGAGCAGCTCCTGCACCTGGTTCACGAGGGCTTTTTGACAAGGCATCTGGGCATTCGGGAAACAAAGGACCGCTTACTGCAGGAATTTTACTGGCCCAGCTGCTTTCGAGAACTGGAAGCATTCGTAAGAAGCTGCGACACATGTCAACGCATAGGCGAGCCCGGAGATAAGGCTAAGGCACCAATGAAACTTGTTCCCGTTATCACGGAGCTGTTTCGCGGGCTCATAATAGATACAGTGGGACCACTTCGTGCTACGCAGTATGGCTATCGGCATATTCTCACTGTACTATGCCCCGCAACGAAATTCCCAGAGGCGGTGCCCCTCAAAGAACTATAAGCTCGGTGGAGATCGTCAACGCGCGTTTGTCTATATTCGCGCGAGTGAGGTTTCCCGCAGAAATCCAGTCAGAATCTGTCTTTACAAACGCTAAGACCTCGATGTTTCTGGAAACATGCGGTATTAAAATCATTCATAGCTCAGTGTACCACCTGCAGTCAAACGCGGTAGAGAAAGTCCACTCAGTCATGAAACGGCTTTTGCAAGACCTATGTTATGAGTACAAAGCCAACTGGGAGGTTTGCTTGCCTGCAGCGATGTTTGCGCTTCGAACTGCACCACACGAGTGAACAGAGTTTTCACCTTCAGAGCTCGTTTACGGTTGTTGCCTTCGGTCCCCTCTTCACATTGTTAGAGAATCCTGGGAAGGCTGGGTGGACAACCCTTCAGTTGTGACATACGTGCTAGAGCTGTTAGACCGACTGCACACATCTCAAGAATTAGCAGGGTAGGAAATGCGCAGGGCCATAAGCAATGCTAAGTGATACTATGACAAAACGGCTCAAACGCAACGCTTTGAAGTTGAAGAAAAGGTAATGATCCTGAAACCCTCTTTGAAAAACAAACTACAGGTTCAATGGGAAGGATCGATTGGCATAATTCAGAAATTATCTAAAACAAACTACATAATCACAGTACCGGGAAAACGAAGGGCACCACAAGTGTACCACAGCAATCTACTTAATCCCTACGGCAGAGGGAGGCCATTGCGAACGTGTCCCTTAACCAAACTGAGGAGATGCCTGTCGAGCTGCCAGAGTTAACATCGATAACGGGCGCAAATGACATTCACGAGACCATTGACAAGCTACTAGAGCGGCAGAAAGGATATTCCACATCCACCGCCAAGGTCTGGGAGTAGTGGCACTGGCTAACATTCCCAGGGTTCTGCTAGGAAACATAAATACCCAAGAAAGTGGATGGGGAAATGGCACCACGGTAGCTAAATTGGCAGAGCATCGCACACAAAATGCGAAGGTTGTGGCATCGTTCCCCACATGCGGCAATTGTTTCTTTATCCACTTTCATTTCCAATACTTTAGCTTTTCTTTATTTCATTTATTAAGCACAAGTAATTGCACCTATGTTGTCCTTGGTGTCAGTGTTTGTTGGCGTCTTATGATATGACTAACAAAAATCGGGCCCCTCAGTTAGACCACTTTTTTCTCATTAGTTTCTTTTCGGGTCATCTATAATCTCTCGTGTTTTCTACAGGCATAGTGTGTGTCTTTCAGCTGGTGCTACTGCTGAAATTGAAGCATCTTATGTGACAGTCAAGCAGGCTCATTGTGCTAAGAAATGCCTACACTAGCGTTGTGATGACGCTGGCACACCTTAAAAGGGCTACCCACTTTCGAAATCCTGAAAAAGACAGCAACCCTCGCACCATTCCTACAATGCTACTCGCACCGTCAAAGTGATGAGACATTTAGGCGTTTGCATAGAATGGAGCGATTTTGCATCAAATTCGGGAGCTTAGTTTTTGCGAACGCAGATTTGTTGACGGGAATAAAAATCCATGTAACCCTAGCCATAAACCGCTTTGCTGTAAAAGTTATAGACCACACGAGCGATTTAAATATGTTAGGCGGAGCACTGAGAGACAGGAAGACAGCAGTGTCGATTAGAGCAAATAGAGGTAGCCGATATTTTAGTTAACATTAAGAGTAAGAAATGGAGCTGGACAGGCCACATAATGCATAGGGCACATATCCAGTGGTCTATTATAGCTACAGAATGGGTGCCAAGGCGAGGGATGGCAGAGACTTTGGGTAATGTGATGAGGTTGAGAAATTTGGGTCAGTTGGCGCAAGACAGGGGTAACAGGAGATCACTGGAAGAAGCTTTCACCCTGCAGTGAATATAAACAGGATGATGATGATGGTCTAAATATCAATCAGATTCTTCTTTTAAGACTGGATGACCCAGTACGCCGAGTTGCCTGAGCTTTGCTACAAGCTGTCACCCTTGATTTCGAACCATAACATCAACTACGGAGCTTGTTGTGGATAATAAACCACTAGGATGCGATGCTGCCCTGTACAGCTGCAACAAGACACAAATTAACAAGCAGGATCACAAACAAGGAATGATGTGCATCATCCTATGCACGCAATCGTCTTTATTCATTTGTGCCTCTATACAACTATGTAGCACAACTTCACATCCATGATCAAGAGCCAACAAGCACGCACACAGCTTTCCATAAGATAATAAAGCTGGAAATGAATTTGGTTAGTGCAAAGACATTTAAGAAATGCTATACTTTGAACAGCACTATACAAAGTGAATAAATTCTGGGGCTTTACTTGCCAAAACCACAATTTGATTATGGGGGACACCACAGTGGGGGACTACGGATTAATTTTGACAACCAGGGCCCCCAATGCACAGGACATTGGCGTTTTTTTGCATTTTACCCCCATCGAAATGTGGCCAGGATTCGATCCCGCGACCTCGTGTATAGCAGCTCAACACCATAGCTGCTAAGCCACCGCGGCAGGCAACTACACAAAGCATATCATCACCATCATCATCATCATAATCATCATCAGCCTACTTTATGTCCACTGCAGGACAAAGGCCTTTCCCTGCGATCTCCAATCACCCCTGTCCTGCGCCAACAGATTCCAACTAGCACCTGTGAATTTCCTAATTTCAGCGCTCCACCTAGTTTTCTGCCGTCCTCGACTGTGCTTCCCTTCTCTTGGCACCCATTCTGTAACCCTAATAGTCTACCAGTTATCTAACCTGTGCATTACATGACCTGCCCAGCTGCATTTTTTTCTCTACATGTGAATTAGAATATTGGCTATACCCATTTGCTCACTGATTCAAACCGCTCTCTTTCTGTCTCTTAACTTTATGCCTAGCATTCTTCATTCCATTGCTCTTTGTGCAGTCCTTAACTTGTTCTCAAGCTTCTGCCCCATATGTCAGCACTGGTAAAATGCACTGACTGTACACCGTCCTTTTCAATGATTCTGGCAAGCTTCCAGTCAGGGGCTGACAATGTCTGCTGTACGCACTCCAACCTATTTTTATTCTTATGTGAATTTCCTTTTCATGATCAGGGTTCCATGTGATCGATTGACCTAGGTAAACATACTCTTTCACAGACACTAGAGGCTGACTGGTGATCTTGAACTCTTGTTCCCTTGACTGGCTATTCATCGTTATTTTTGTCTTGTGCATAATAATCTTAAACTCCACTCTTACACTCTCTCTATTAAGGTCCTCAATCATTTGTTGTAACTCCTCTGCAGTGTTGCTGAATTGAACAATGTCATCTGCAAAGTGAAGGTTGCTGAGACAATCGCCGTCTATCCTTACCCCTAAGCCTTCCCAGTCTATTAGCTTTAATACTTATTCCAAACACGCAGTGAATAGCATTGGAGAGATTGTGTCTCCTTGTCTGATGTCTTTCTTTATAGGTATCTTCCTACTTGTGTAGAATTAAGGTAGCTGTGGAATCTAGGTATGTATATATTTTCCAAGCGGTCTGTACTCTTTGATTACGTAATGCCTCTATGACTGCTGGTATCTCTACAGAATCAAATGCCTTTCGTAAACTATGAAAGCCATATAGAGAGGCTGACTGTACTCTACGGATTTCTCGATTACCTGATTAATGACATGGATGCGATCTATTGCAGAGTATCCTTTCCTGAAGAGAGCCTGTTCCCTTGGTTAACTAAAGTCAAGTGTTGCCCTTATTCCATTCGAGATTATTTTGGCAAATATATTACTTAATACTGAGATTAAGCTAACGGGCTTAAAATTTTTCAATTCTTTAACGTCTCCCCTTTTGTTTTTGGATTAGTATAATGTTTGCATTCTTCCAGTTTTCTAGGACCCTTGCAGTCAAAAGACATTTCTTAGAGAGAGCCATCAGTTATTGAAGCAATATGTCTCCTCCATCTTTGACTAAATCGGCTGTAATTCCACCTTCTTCTGCCACTTTTCCCTGTTTCATGTCTTGCAAGGTCCTTATGACCTCATCACTAGTTATAGGAGGAGTCTCTGCAAACTGTTCATTACTGCTTCGAATGGAGGTATTGTGGCTCCTCTGGGTATTGTACAGGTCAGTACAGAATTCTTCCACTGCTTTTACTATACTTTCAAGATTGCTGATGATGTTACCTTGCGAATCTTTCAGTGCATACATCTTGGTTTGTGCTAAGCCATATTTCCTACTTACTGATTTCAGGCTGTGTCCATTTTTTACGGCTTCTTCAGTATTTCTCATGTTATGATTTCGAATATCCCTTATTTTCGCTTTGTTGATCAGTTTTGACTGTTCCACGAATTCTATCTGCTCTCATGAGTTGGACACTTTCGTTCTTTGTCATTTCATCATCAGGTCCTTTGTTACTTGGGAGAGCTTGCTTACTGGTTGCCTTGGTGCCTTGCCTCCCACTTCAATTGCTACTTCTGAAGCTAGCCTAATTACGGTGTCATTCATTACCTCTATGTCGTCTTCATCTCTGTGTTCTAAGGCTGCATGTTTGTTTGCAAATTCCAGTCTGAATTTGTCTGCTTTTACCCTTACTCCATCTAGGTCGGCCTGTTTCGTCTTGACCAATTTCGCTCTTTCTCTCTTCAAATTGAGGTGAATCCTGGCCTTCACTAACCTATGATCACTGCACTTTACCCTACCTATCACTTCTACATCCTGCACTATGCCGGGATCGGCAGAAAGTATAAAATCAATTTCATTTCTTGTTTTACCATTAGGGCTTTTCCAGGTCCAATTTCTGTTGCTAACTAACGCTTCCTGAAAAAGGTGTTGATTGCTCTCAGCTTATTCCTTTCTGCGAATTCTACCAGCACCTCTCCTCTAGCATTCCTAGAATCGATGCCGTAGTTGCCAATTGCTTGTTCACCAGCCTGCTATTTCCCCACTTTTGCATTGAAGTCGCCTACTACTACAGAATACTGAATTTGCACTTTTCTCATCGCTAATTCCATATCTTCATAAAACTGATTTACTTGCTCATCATTGTGACTGGACAATGGAGCATAGGCTTGCGCTACCTTTATTCTGTACCTTTAAGTTTGATTACGACTACTGCTACCTTCTCATTATTTCGTCAATGTTAGTCGCCATGTCCTTATGGATTAGGAATCCTACCCGTTTTGCTTCTTATCTGAGAGACCTCTATAGCAGAGGACGTGGCCGTTAGTCAGCACTGCATAAGCCTCACCAGTTCTAATCTCACTAAGGTTGATGATAACCCAAACAATGTCTGATAGTTCCGCGAAGAGTCCTGCTAAGCTAGTCTCATTCGACAGAGATCAGGTGTTAAAGGTTGCGAAGGTCAGTTTCCATTGGCAGGCTGTCTGGGTCCAGAGATCCTTAGCAAAGTCCGCTGCATTGCAGGTCTGACCGCCGTCTTGGTCAGGTGCTCTGCAGCTGCTTGCGACTGAGGGCCATGGATTAATTGTAGGAATCATGAGGGAGGTAGTGGCCGAATGCTGCACCAGGGGAGGCCTATTCCTTTTATGAGGAGTGTCTTTGTTGAAGCTTAGTGGGTCTTCCTAATTTGGTTGCATGTGGATTGGTAGAGACCCACTGGCTTTCGGCATCTTTTGCCGGTGTCAGGCGCCACTCCAAGCCTGGAGATGTAATTCACTAGAGGAGGTGAAATTCGAGCTCACCATCCTCAGATTTAAAAGATATATATATTTTTCCTACATGGATTCGAGCTTCCGGCAGTGGCAACCGAGCATCCGGCATAGCTCAGTCAGACAATACCATAGGCTGCGAGGCTACCTTACCGGAAAGAAGGTCAGCCCAGAGGGCCTTACATGCCTAAGAGATCCCTTGATTTATTCACTGCACAATATAGTGTCAATTCTCAGTGGTCCTAACACCGTGGTTCCGCAATAATGAAGTACAAAGTGCTGCTACGAACTGTACATTCTTATCTGTATTTCTTACTTGATATGTATTCGCAGACGCCAAATCGGAACGAAAATATGCACAGTATAAGGATGCCGGCAAAACAGGGCTGAGCCCAAACTGAAAGTTCTTGAGCTATGTCCCAGAGTGCAACCCGTATGCCAAGCTTCTGTTCCCTTCTGCGTGCAGTGTTTGCACTAGTTTTATTCTTCAAATTAACGCGCCCATCTCCCCACGCAGCGCAGAGAGGTAAATGTATATTTGTCTGTGAAACCACTCGACACATCCGAACAACGAAAAGCCGTGTTCTTTTAAGTGGTGCCGTATTTTTCTTTTCCCGGCCAGTCAGAAAACATGAAAAGTTACCAGCTGGTTCTTGGCACCTTGTAGTGTGTGCGTCACCCTAACAACCGGTTGTTACAAATCTTGCGTTCAAAGTTGCGAGTTTACGAGCTGCGAACAGACCACATGCTCAACACAATAGGGCTCTATATATGACAACGTCCTCCGGCTTTGCAACTGACTGTTACGAATTAAGGTATCAGATCTGAGTCAACAAATCACAAGAATGGAAAGATGGCAAACATCTGTCATCTAGTGATCGCTGTTAAAGGAATATCGTGTTCCAACGTCACGTTACTGCTCACGAGTGTAGCTCCCCTGTGTGCTTACCGAGCCCGGGGCAGGCGGCGATACCAGGTCGATTAGCACCGGTGGCTTCTTTCGTGAAGTCGCAGCTTTCTTGCCGACTGCCTTCTTGGCCACCGGCGCACGACTTTTCGTTCCCGCCTTGCGGCCCCGAGCCGCAGTGGGGCTGTAGTCCTCGTCACTGTTGTCGTCGGCCTCTGACGACGACGAAGGCGACTCGATCACGCACACGCTGTCGTCAGCCATCGCGAAGCTGATCGTCAAGAGGAAAAAGCAAGCAAGGCTTCTTTGTCGAATAGAGAAACGCGCCAACGAGCAATGCGAACACAACAAGCTGTCGTCTGCAACGCAAACTGATACAAATTGTCGGGCTCACCGTCTTACCGGGACGCTCGGGAGGCTCAGTGAAGTGTTTCCACGTGAGGCAGAAGCAACAAAACGTTACTGGGGTGTTCGCGAATTCGAAACGGTCAATGGAAAAGTGAGACTTCGAATTAAAAAGGGCCAAATGCCGTTACTAGTAGCACTGTGTTGGCCCGTTTAATACCCGCGGCAGCGTCTGTGGACGTGGCCATGGTAGCCAGCCGCTATTTTTTCTACGGCTATAAGCAGAAACAATATTACATTTAGCCAGTGGTTTACAATAACTTGCATAAAACAACTCCTATAAATGTTACAATTTCATTTTTTGAAAGAAGGTATAAATACCACAGTATAAAATTTTTTTTTACTTCTTATTTCGGTTTTGATGCTAATGGTCATGGTGGAAGAATAATTTCTTCTACCGTGCAAATGGTTCATTTTAGAGGTTACTTTCATGCACTTTCGAGCACCAAAGGGTAATCTAGCATATTGATTAGCTAGGTCAGGTCGAATTATAGCCTGGTCTCGGAATAAATTTGTCTGGTTAATTCAGAACACCAGACGCCAGCTCAAAGCGCATGGAGACGCAAGTTGTTCTTTATTTTAGGGAGACGTTCTCACCTTCGAGCTGGAAGCGCGACCGCGATCCGACCGAATGTTGTTCTGCATACGCCAAAGCTAACAGAAGAGTCTACGCCAATTCACCTCTGCCCTTAAGGATTCGGTTGCACTCAAAAGGCGCCGTATGGCGTCGGAGCCTGTCGCGCCATTTCTTGTAAGCAGGTCCTACCCGGTCTATCGCATACATACTTATGTGCTCCTGTAACGGACACAGCCTAGCTTCCCAGCGTGCACACGTACATCGGTGCCACTTAACTTGGAGGCACCCTGCCGCGTGGGCTCAAACACGACACACACTTTTTGAAGTAGTAGCTTAGCGCAAATAAAACCACAGACACAAGGAAGACAGACAAGGACAAGCGCTACAATAAGGAAGACAGACAAGGACAAGGTTTTATTTGCGCTAAGCTACTGCTTCAAATATGGACGACCAACTAGCCCAACAGTCAACTCTTCTACGACAGACACACATGGCACACAGCAGGCACGTACCCAGCGGGGGGCCCGGGGGGGCCCGCCCCCCCCCCCCCGAAATCAAGTGACATACCCCCCCCCCTCCCCTCCCCACCCACGCCACCACTCCTCACACATTCCTAAAGCGCCGCCAGATCAATGTTGAGACTTGGCAGCTGTTCATCGGTCAGCATTATGCTGCCTTGTTCACTCCTTTTAGATGGCGGTGGTTATCGGCCTCTCTTGTAAATGAAGGACAGTTTTCTCATAGATTCCGCACCCGCGCGATTAACTCGAGATGCGTTCAGTTGTCACCATCTATTCAACCGTCACGCCCATAGCTGTTGCTTTTGTTAGTTCAACCTTCTTTGTTTAGGCTGATCCTGGGACCAGGAGAGGGATGCGGCTGTTACTCAGCTGGTCTGTACTCTCATGGAACGAGTTGCGTCCGGAGAAAACTCCAATTGCGTTTAACTTTTCTCTTTGCTTCATTATTTCCTTGAGTTACGGTTCGCCGCGACGCTGGCAGATGCCCGGCACCATCTACACGTGATATGGGTTAGATAAGATGGGAAATAACATATTGTGAAAGAGAGTCCATCATGAAACCCTGCAATAACCCTTAAACCCATAAGCAAGATGACTGTCGCCCGTTACCTCGTCTGTGTTTCCCTAATTGTACAGCACTTTTCCTGCAAAATTGGCAACTGGAAACAAAAATCGCAAGGAGTTGAGAAATTAAGCGATCTACTAAGGGAGAGAGCCAAGGCAACAACCAAACTGCAAGCAAAAGCGAATAATAAAAAAGTTAACCGTTGTTTATGAGAATATTTAAGGATCAACACCTTTTTATTTAAAAAGGAAGTAGAGAAAACGCCGCCGGAAGTGGAGATACAATTACTTGTTTTGAATGACGCTTCTACAGTTATCGGTAGAACCGCCTCACGTAGCCACTTCTCCGCTCTGCTTATGTGGGTGTTCTTCTAACCTTTCGCGGTGAGCGCAGTACGTCTAGAATCGCAGAGTCCTGCGCTCTACGCGGTTGTATGGGAATGGCGGCCGCACAGCGTTACGCAATTCGCGGAACTGTCAAAACTGATCAACAAGGCGGAAATAACATATTCGAAACTATAACATGAGAAAGACTGAAGAAGCCGTAAAAAATGAACGCAGCCTGAAATCAGTAAAAACGAAACCTGGCATAGGACAAACCATGATGTATGCACTAAAAGATAAGAAGGATAATATCATCAGCAATCTCGAAGATACAGTAAAAGCAGCGGAAAAATTCTAAGCTGACCTGTATACATTACCCAGAGAAGTCACGATACCTCACTTAGAAACAGTAATGAACAGGATACAGAAACTTCTATAACTAGCGATGAGGTCAGAAGGGCCCTGCAAGACATGAAACGATGAAGATCGGGAGGAGAAGGTGGAATAACAGTCGATTTAATCAAAGATGGAGGAGACATAATGCTTGGAAAACTGGCGGCTCTTTATACGAAGTGTCTATCGACTGCAAGGGTCCCAGAAAACTGGAAGATTGCGGACATTACACTAATCCACAAAAAAGGAGACGTTAAAGAACTGAAAAATTATAGGACCATTAGCTTGCTCCCAGTATTATATAACATTTACCAAAACAATCTCCAATAGAATAAGGGTAACACTGGATTTTGTCAACCAAGGGAAGAGGCTGGCTTCAGGAAGAGATACATTGCAGTGGATCACATCCATGTCATCAATCAGGTTATCGCGAAATCTGCAGAGTACAATAAGCCTCTCTATGAGACGAGAAAACCATGGCCAGGCGGCGCTACTGCGCCTCTCCTGACAGCGCCCCAATGTGGAAACGCCAAGCAGCGCGGTCGCGTCGTGGCACAGTCTCCGCTTTGTTTACATTGTGCCGTTCGCGCTTTTCTTCGCTGCTCGTTCTCACGGCGCTCCGTTTTCGACGGCGGCAGATCGCCTGCTGGCGCGACAGCGATGCAAAGATTGCCGTGCGGTTTCAAGAAGGTTGCCGACGCCGACAGCTTTTTTTCGTGGCGCCAACCTCACAATAGGGGAGCGTCTGCTTCCGAACGTGTACGGCGTTGAACACGTTCGTGGACGGTGATGTGAGAGTGAAAGCCAAGTGCGTGTCACAGGAGTCCGACAAGATCATAGACGACGTCGAGTTAGAGGTACGCACCATGGTCAGAAATTTAGCCACTTTTATTTCAATTACACCATAAGTCACACTGGCAGCAGGAACTTCTATTGTCATACTACTCGATCACTGCAGATCCATTGGGCTGCTTCTTGACGGTTCCGTAACTTCACAAAGGCATGTTCTGGAGTCTGTTTCACACGTGTCTTGCTGCTGCTAAAGAGCTGCGTCGCTGCAGTACGAAAGCACATGTCCCGGAGAAGATTGTTGTGGTTGCCATTGGTCTGTTTGGCGCCGCTTCCATCTGCATCGCATATAAATGAAACAGTATGTGTGCCTTTTTGTTGTGGGAATTAAATTACTCCCAATAATTGTTTGCAAAGGTAACGTTCCTGTAATTGTGTGCATATATTATTCTACGAGAGTGGTACCACTACAAGTTATGATACTTGCACACTTAGATACTTGGAAAGCATGGGCTAACAACAAACATAACGCGCACGTCTCGAGCGGCTGCTTTCCGATCTGCCGCTTCCCGACGCACGCGACGACCGCGGCTTGCATTAAAAACGGTCTGCTACCACACAAAAGTAGCGCGCGGCCCCTTTCGTTACCTGCACAACTAGTATTTTAAGTTGCACCGTTTGGAAAAGGGAAATGATTCTCTTGAGCTCGTCCATGCCGATCGCGAGGGAAGGCACAGTACAATCAAATAAATTCGGGGTTCTAAGGGCAAAAACCATGCCAAAACCACGAAATCATTATGAGGCCCTCTGTAATGGGGAGTCTCAGGAATAATTTTAACCTCTGAGGGTTCTTTAACGTGCACAAAAATCAAAGCACGCGGTAACAAGGGTGTTCTTGCATTTTGCCCCTTTCGAAATGTGGCCGCCGTGGCTGGGAATCGAGCACGCGTCGTAGAGCTTAGCGGCGCAACACGCATGCATTTACCGCTAACAAACGGCGGATGCCACCACAATTCAACAACGTGACACGACTAAACAAACGGCCGTGCACTAAAAACAGGCATATGACTATTCTGCTTTCAAGATATTACACGCGAATGCGATAGTATGAGACTTACTTGACTCGGCCGCGCGCTGCAGTTATCTATGCTTGTCGTCTTTCTTTCTTGTACCACTTCCCAGGAAATCTGTAGAACTTCACGGGCGGCGTAGGACCTTTCGTGTTTTCAAGGCTGCTGTAGCAATCGACAACACATCAGTATTGCGTGCCACCTTTCCAGGCTGATGAGGTCGCACTCGGCATCGCAAAAACCACGCGCACGAGCGCTCCCGCCGTACACAACACGGGCGCGCGCCAGCGCAGCGACGACCCTCGAAACTTCCATCGGTCCGCTAGGGGAGCATTCGGCGCTGGTGCCGCGCGGGCAAACTTTAGGTTGCCTCGTCTATAGATTACGCAAATGCATTTGATTCACTAGAGATACCAGCAGTCATAGAGGCACTACGTAATCAAGGAGTACAGAACGCTTACGTAAAAAGCTTGGAAAATATTGCTACATGCGTGTGCTATTTGTTTGTTCGAACGAGGCGCGTGGGCGCCATCACTCCAGAAAAGAGGAGGAAGAACGAACTGGGCTCGCGCTGTGAATCTAACCGGTCAGCGCTGCAACCGTTGTTGTAAATATATTCTGTAAATAGTTTCTCGTCTTGCTGACTCGTCCTTCGCGTAAGAATATCTACAGAGGTTCTACAGCTACCTTAATTCTACACAAGAAAAGCAGGGAGATACCTATAGACAAAGGGGTCAGACAGGGAGCCACAATTTCTCCAAAGCTATTCACTGCGTGCTTAGAAGAATTCAAGCTATTAAACTGGGAAGGCTTAGGAGTAAAGGTCGACGGCAAATATCTCAGCAACCTTCGGTTTGCCGATGACATTGTTCTATTCAACAACAATGCAGACGAGTTACAACAAATGATTGGAGACCTTAACATAGAGAGTGTAAGAGTGGGGTAGAATATTAATATGCAGAAGATGAAGATAATGATAAATAGCCGGGCAAAGGAACAAGAGATCAGGATCGCCAGCCGGCCACTAAAGAGTGTGAAGGGCAACACTGGATTTTGTCAACCAAGGGAACAGGCTGGCTTCAGGAAGAGATACTTTACAATGGATCACATCCGTGTCATCAATCAGGTTATCGCGAAATCTGCAGAGTGCTACTGCAATGGGTACGTTTACCTAGGTCAATTATTCACAGGGATCCCTGATCATGAGAAGGAAATTCACAGAAGAATAAAAATAGGTTGGATCGCATACGGCAGACATTGCCACCTCCTGACTGGAAGCTTAGCATTATTACTGAAAAGTAACGTGTGCAATGAGTGCATTTTGCCAGTGCTGACATATGGGGCAGAGACTTGAGAGCAAGTTAAGGACCGCGCAAAGAGCGATCGAACGAAGATTTCTAGGCATAACGTTAAGAAAGAGAAAGAGAGCGGTTTAGATCAGAAAGCGAATGGGTATAGACGGTATTCTAATTGGCATCAAGAGGAAAAAATGTAGCTGGGCAGGTCATGTAATGCGCCGGTTAGATAACCGTTGGACCATTAGGGTGACAGAATGGGTACCAAGAGAAGGAAAACGCAATCGAGAACGACAAAACACTAGGTGGAGCGATGAAATTAGGAAATTCGCGGGTGCTTGTTGGAATGGGTAGGCGCAGGACAGGGGTAATTGGAGATCGCAGAGATAGGCCTTCGTCCTGCAGTGGGCATAAAACAGGCTGATGATGATGATCATAATGATGATGATGATGGAGGTGTCGCCCCCCCCCCCCCGAAAAAAATCCTGGGTACGTGCCTGGCACACAGTGATGATAAAACAAACCAAACGCTTCTTACAACGAAACCGACACAATACACCAAGAAAGTCAGGCGAAAGGAAAAGACGCCCTTTCCTCTCGCCTCTTGCTTGATGTGTTGCACCGTTTTCGTTGTAAGAAGCATGCACCAACTAGCCCAAGAACAAGCGTTATTAAAACCAAACGCTTTATTGTGTCTTGCCCACAAGACAGCAGTCTCAGCACAAATAATAGGCACAACGTTGGCCCGAGGTTTATGGCCGAGCTCGGTCCAATGTAGGCTGCCAAGCTTGGCGCATATTTGGGAATTGACACTCGTCTATGCTGGTCTGCGTTGGACGACGTTATGACCACCGTTTAAAAAGCTTTATAAACGGTGGTTATGACCACCGACACTGACCCGGCCTGTTTGGCGTAGGGAGCCTGAATGGTCTCTCGATCCCACTCCGCCGCTCCGCGAAGTGTGCATGGGGATATCATTTGAAACCGGGTACTCGCCGCCTCGACCAGGTTTTCCCGACGGCCGCCGCCATTGCGGATCTCACTTCGCAAGGCGACACGCGCGAGGCAGGAGCTGCGGCCCGCTTGGTCGTTTCCTTTTTCAGTGAAACGACTGGCTGCTGCGTGTCCCTGTGCACGAACAATTTCAGAAATGGTCGAAAGCGTCACCGTTTTCCGACAGAGCCCAAGAGAAAGCTGCAGTGGATGGGGAAGATTATGAGGGACTTCGCCGACATGCGGTCAAGAGGTGAACAAGAGCGCGGAGAAACGAAGGCCGGTGTCATCGATGACTATGAAATTTTATTCATCGAAAGACTTGAAACAAATGAATGCAACGTCCTGTTCTGCGTCGGCGGTTTTCTTCTAAAAGGAATCCTGCCAGCTGTTGCAGGGTGTGGGCAGCGTAACTCTGCCTTGTTAGGCTCAGAGCGAGCACGCGCATCTGACTATTCTTAAAGAATACAGATGGGAAGGTGGCAACCTTACATATCAAAGTGAAAATGTTTGGCTGGCGCTGAAATCATGCGAAAAACTTTTCAGGGGCATCATAAGTTGAACTGAGAGTTTGCTTCAGTTGAGGTCCGCTGGGAAGGCTGTGAGGCCGTGACTGAGTGACTGAGCGCCTGTGTGTGTCACGTCTCATCTTCGTCCTTGTCTTTTTAACGCGCTATAAGCTTCACGATGTCTTACCAACAAGCCCAAATCACTGCTTTAAAATAAACAAAAAAAAAACACCGTACTCGACGTTTACTGTGCGCGCTGGCAGTATTCTTTTTCTCTTGCTTTCAGAAAATTTCATTGTTTCATTATATTATTTTGCGCTCATAGAAATTGATCTTATTCTTGATAAAGTACCACATTCGCAAATAAAAAAAAAGCATTTTGATGTTATAGCTGAATAATGTTCTGAGTTTTGCAAAGGGGGTTATTCTCAGTGAAAATAATGTTTGTTGGAGCGATACAAGACACAGTCAACAAGGCGGAATGTATCAGTGATACTTCACTGCTGATTCGATCGGGCGCTTTTATATATGAAGGAAGCTCAAGAAGGCCGTATAGGTCTCTGAAAGTAGCAACATGGTCATTACTCTATTTCACTTTATACCCTCTTAAAGATGTGTAAGAACTTTTTCTTTCCTCTCAATGGCCGCGCGGGCAAAAAAAAAAGATTCCTTTATGTCAACGCAGTTTCCCACTCTCTTAAGCTAAAAGCAAAAAAAAAAGAAGAGCGACCTGATAAACCTAGAAGCGCCCTCCATCAAGATTTGTCAGAGCTACGAGAGTACGCACCATAGACGGTGGAAGAAAGCTGGTTTAAACCGTGTAAGGGTGCAAGCACACAGTGACAAAAACTAGACTGAGTGGCTGACAGACTGCACGGCCACCGAGGAGTCTACTGAGAGTTTGCGGCGACAACAGTCTGCAAACAGTCTATGCCGCAGAAGAACACAATTACTAGAGCTCAATAAAGTTTTCGCTCACTAACTAGTTTTGTGACTCGCTGTTGTACCCCGTTCGGTACATTCATCGTCACGGCAACGTGGCAATATAATTTTTGGTCAGTAAGACGTGAATAGATATTGGCGGCGAGGAGTTACGGAGTCGCCCTCTATCGGTAGCGCCTCGCTGGCGTAGTATGAGGGATCACGTGGCGCGCTCCTCATAGGTTTTGCTGTCAGCGCTCACTGAAAACACCACGCGCGAGCTCTCCCGGACATTTCTGTAAGTACTTTCGAAACAAGAGAAGTTTCTAATTACTGTCTAAATAATAATCTTGGGCAAACTGAAAGCACACAATCGTTTACAGCCGCTATCTCTTCACCGAATACGTACAGTGAACGCCACTGCGCTCGGTCGCCGCGATGGAGTCTCCCGAACCGGCTTCTTGCATGAAAGGTAGACAAACGCTGAGAGCAAACCATGTGAAATATGTTCTTATAGTGTTTGTATAACTAAATGGAGCGTAACAGAACGAAGCCTCAACGCAGCGATCGCGCAGATTCGCAGCGACCGACTGCGCGTCTGCATGCTTGTCCGCGCACTGTTTCGCTTTCTCCGCGTGCGCGTTTTCGCACCGTGCCATGAGCTTTAGGCCGCAGAATATGAGCATTTGACAGTATACAAGCAACCATTGTTCCGTGGGCGCTATCAAAGCTGTTCAAAAATAATTTCATTGTAGAGACTTCGACGCCTGTGCCGTCGCGACGATTCAATCTTTTTTTTTTCTAAATTCTTTGACCTTTCGATACTATTTCTCGAGTTGCGTCGCACTGTATGTTTATCGGCGTTCTCAGCGTGCAATTTCCCGCTGCTCCTTTTTTGTAATCCAGTGCATTAATTCATAACATAAACATGACCATGTGCCATGCTTTCTTTAAATGTGCTTCTTATCGCTGCCTTTCCACTCCACTGAACTTGCCAGTATCTATAGTATCGACAAGTTCATAGACCAAACCGTCATGACATTAGTCGGGCAGCGGACTCGGGCGTGCGTCTCAGTGCGTGTTTTCAGAACATCGCAGACCGGGCGCCGTAGCAGAAATCTTCCTCGTGTCTGTGCTTGCTGCATACCCGAGTTGTAGCCGATGACTGTTTGCCGGTTTTATGTTTCGCGAGCCAAGCTTCACGCAGCTTCTTGTCCTGCGGGTACGTGTGAATAAGGCTGACACCGGCCTCCGTTACGTGCGTCCGGCCTTGCGGCACCGAGCAGTAGCCTACCATGTCGCGCGCCTTCAAAAGCAGTCACTACCTATTGTAGTGCTTTCAAGCGTTGTAAAGGAGACACTCGAAGCGGGTAAATTTCGCCACTAAATGAAAACCGCAGCGTACGAGGGAATTTAAACTCGTTTTCAGCTCGCTTCGGCGCGCCCGAAGCAGCCGACGCGGCCGCTATGTCCACGTGATCCCTCCTAGCACGTCACGCCGACGGTGGCGCCAGCTTTTCCAGTAGTAGAGCTCGATGCCAATGGGCTCGCCAATGCGTACGCAAATGCTTTCCTCACTAGCAACACTGACATACATATTTTCTAAGCTATAGGCAAAGTAGTCGACTTTGTGATGCTATGGATTACACCGCAGCCTCCCACTTGCGTCAGCCATATCACCGCCGCCGCCACTTTGACTTTTCAAACTGACAAATGCATTTCCAAGCAATGCCACCTCCTGCAGCCATGACAAGAAATCCAGGCCAACTACGCTAGTGCGATATTCACAGGAATCGGTCGACGATGAATTTAATCGACCACACTGCAACGTATGCGATCGTGCCGACGTTACATGGCGCATGTCCACCATTATTTCTTAACATAACGCAGAACCTCTTGGAGTCATTAGTTTTCATGACCGCAGCTACTCCCAGCTTTGTTTTATAGTCCACGATCCACCTAATGGTGGGGCCACCTAAACCTATAACCTAAACTTACGTGCTGAACTCAAGCGTAGTCATGCGAATGTAGCAGCACAATATGTTTGCTACGCAGCGCGAGAGAACAAAGGCTTCAATATTTTTGCTCACTCAATAGATGCTCATCGATTAAAATGAGTTTCGATCAGGATGACTAGTTGAATTTGCTCTTGCTACGTGTGCGTCATGTCCTAAAGCCACGCATCCACAGGTGACATGACAATATAAAGAGAGAAGAGTAAAATCGGCTTGTAGTATTGCGCGCCATTATTCCGGTGCCCGTGACCCCATTACATGTGCCGTGCTGATTACTGTGAATACATTAACCTAATATGCGCGACACTAGGGCTGCGCTTAGCACAATGTTTCACAACGCCAGCCTGGAGAAATGAGCTGAGAATGCATTCTCACATTTGATAGGTTACAGTTGTTAAAGTTCTATGCACTGAGTTGCTGTCATTTACCGGACATACTATAGCGCACTAATCTTGCGTCTGCCCAGCGTATACAAGCATTGACCATGGATTTCAGGCTATATACTCTAAGGCAAACACCAAATCCAGACTATTATCGGAGAAGTATGTTAACTGTATGTTAACTTCAGGTGATCCTTACGTAAGCTTTGTTACAATATTACTCGCATATGTTATAATTATGATCCGATATGCATATATGTGCTGTAAATGTCGTATGCTGCCGATGTAAGGGTATTCAGGGACTCAGTCAAGCTGCCTAGAGCAGCTTTTAGCCATGAAAAGCATCCAGAATTTTCGTGTGAAATAACCTTTGATTGATTGATTGATTGATTGATTGATTGATTGATTGATTGATTGATTGATTGAAGTTTGTTTTGCACCCTTGGCTCAGTCCGCCATCTGGTGGCGATCTACCGCAAGAACGATTTGGGGCATGTTCCAATGGTTTTGCTGAACAAATGTCTGAACTGGAGACTTTAGGAAAGCAGCTCTGTTAGCCTGCATCGTAGCGTAACTGTTCACCGCACTGTTGTCCTCCAACCCTGTTTCCTTTTCCAAATGAAGAGCAGCAGGTGGTGGCGCACTTTCGCCCCGGCTGGTTACTCTGCATTACTCCTAATAAATTATTTCTTTTTGCCAAAATGTTCCGTCATTTAGAAATGCAAAGAACAAAAATGCACGGCGATTTTAATTTTCACTTAAAGTATACGACTTAAGTGATACTACCTGCCATTGTGGCTCAGTGGCTGTGGCGTTGTTTATATGTATTTTTAATTGTTTGCGGACCACGAGGGCCTGGGTTTGATTTCTCGCGGCAGTGTCGAATTCGGCGAATTCATAACGCAAAAGAAACACTCGGTTGTGCCGTTATTTGGGTGCGCACTGAAGTGCAGCAGGCGGTGTAAAAAAATCGGGAGCACTCAACCATGGCGTCCCCAAAGCTAAGTGTGCCACTTCGAGACGTTAGGCCCAGCACTTGAATCTCCCATCCGTAGAGTGAAAGCTGCGTAGCGGCGCAAGGGGCGCAAGTGGCTTTAGTTATTTTCGCCAGATGCGATGGTCACTTTGATGACGAGAGGATCACCCGTCATATTGACAGCAATACTTACAGGCAGAGGAAAAGCCCGCAGACGCGCCGTTGTGAAGCAAACAACAAAACATGTGAGCTGAATAATAACGCCAAAACAACGCCGACAATTTGTCATCACCTTGAGATCAGACAAAGCGATGGCTGATTTAACTATATATTTTTTGCTTTCATGGCAGAAAGCAACTTGCAAGAGCGAATTTAGACTGATGCGGGTGGACTGGCCGCTGCGATGTTGTTACGCATTCATGCTTTCGCCGCGCAGAGCCCAGGGCGAGAGGCGAAAATTTCTAGCTGGCCAAAAAGCGAAGACGCCACAAGCGACTGCGACGGATCACTCTCCACGACGGCAAAACCTGTTGCCTGTCACTGTCGCTCGAAAATGGCATGCATGTGGTTGGGCTCTCAATCCTCTACTGTTGAGCACAAGGTAGAGGGTTCGATTTCTGGCGAAGCTAACCACATCGCGATCCTGCCAAAAAGAAAATTCTCCAGCACAGAGCTTCAGCTACACGCTGAAGAATCTCTGGTGGTGGAAATTGACCCTGAGCCTTCCATTACTGGCGACTCTCGTAGACCTATTGTTATGTTAGGCAGGGAAACCCCACGAAACAACTCAGCAATCAATCAAGAAATAAAGAAGATGTGTCCGCAAGGACCCACGCGAGGTGGACGTAGTACGAGGAGAATAAAAACGAGTTTTGCTGGCAAAGTTTAAGCGTTTTTGACCTAAAACACGGAATTTTTGCACATTCTTGCATCCAGGAGTCCTCTAGAGTGGCCAGAACTGGACCGTACGTTTAAAATACCTGCATTGTTGTCCTAAACGATCACACCGAAAAAAAAACGACCACTCGCGTCTCTCAAAATATTTTAGGGCTGACATTCGTGATGTCTGACAATGTCTCCTTGGGTTCCTTATGAAACGATGCCATCCTTAAGGACAAATATAGTGATTCAATGTGACCGTTATCGACTCAAACACATGAGGCAGACAGAAGCTGAAATCAATATCTTTGATTAAATATACTGCTTGTTCTGGGCTACTTTTGGACAAACCTTGCTGCTTCTATGCGCCTATTATGAAATCCCTAGCCTCTTGCTACTCCAGATTTAACATACACGTCAGCATCACACAAATTTGCGGACATGAGAAGGTTGGTTCAGGCTGAACACAGTTGAAACAACGAAAGCAGCAGGACAAAGCGAGGCCAACGACACTGTGCATTAAAAAGAAATCAGCGTACTGGAATGCGACATGAAAGACAGACTTCCCCTCTTGTGTCCTTCCTGCAGGCGCCCGTTTTGGCTCTGAGTGACAGGGCACAAATTGGGTAAACAAGCAACTTAGCCGAAGACGCAATGCACTTGTCATCACTCGTGTTCTGTCCCGTATTTTGCTTGCTTGCTCTGCTTGCTCACTTGATTGCTTGGTTTGCTTTGCTTGCGTGCTTGATCCATTTCCTTGATTTGCTTCTTTGATTGCTTGCTCACTTGTTCACTCGCCCACTTGCTGTCTTTCTAGCTTACTTGCTTGCTTGCTTGCTCGCTTTCTGAATTGTTCACTCATTCGTTCTTCTGATATTTTATTGTCAGCGTTCAGTCGGAGTCGTGAAAGATGCGCAGCAACATTAGTCAATGTGCCACATTTTCTTTTTTTGAGCACCTAAAATGTATAATCAATCGCGCAGAGAATGTATTACTAGAACCCTATTGCTACATTAGTTAAAGTATGGTTGAGTTGATGCGGATCAGCGTGTTTTCTGTTGTGCGACAAAATGAACCAAGATTAATGAACCATCTTGCCACAGCGCTCTCTTGTCCTTCTGCAGAAATCGTGTTCTGCAGGAATTACCAATGCAAACAACACGCAATTGTTGGTAAAATTATGAAACGTTCTTCACACATACACACACACAAAAAAACGTTGCATTTCCTTAAACACCTGTGATACGGATAAGCTAAATTTGCGTACAAGTTCCAATCCACTTTCCAGTACTCTCCTTTAGCTGAGGCATCCGCGACGTCCAATGTTTCTGTTTTGAGAGCGAAGCACATGCTAACTCACTTTTACACAAAAAAAGCGGCAACTTCTTTTTCTTACTTCACATTTTTTTAAAGTTCTGTGTGAAAAGGGTGGTATTTATTGAACACACAGACACGTGACACCGCTCTTAGAAACGGTACAATGGCATACAGTTTCTTCAGTATATTAACCTGAAACCTACTGATTCCCCGTAAGTGATTCTGTCTATTACTATTTCCTGAAGCTTGAAACAAAAAGAAAATGTAACGAACAGGGATAAGCTGACGATGTCATGCACAAATAATGGGCTACGCGGAACAACATCTTACTCACAATCTAATTGCCAGTATAGCATCCCGAGCAATTCGACGAATGCTTTCCAACTGACAGCTCCTTCAAGAACAACCAAGGAACTGACTTACTCTATTTATTTCATGTATTTATTTGATACCTCAATTTTCTTATCGGGAACCTTAGATGAGGGACATTACATTAGGAAAGGGGGGGGGGGGGGGGTAGGCGGAGGAAGTGTACATTGCTGAATGAAGGAATGATGAGTGTGGTGAAAAAAAAAAGTCATCTCTCCGTCCTCACGAAATCCGATGTAAAACAATGTCAACTCATTCGCACAATAATGATCTATATCCACCCAGAATCGTACGGACACTCGGAACGCTGGCTCACACATGCTCCGCTTTACTTCGAGTGTATACGAGGCAGGAGCAGCAAACAAACAAAAGAACACGCCGCATGCAAACTTTGTCCAAGAATATTCAGTTATTTGAAGTCTTCTTTTACAATGTTCTTCATTCTGCTCACTTAAACGGCTTTCAACCAAGCTCAGCTGGGCTCGACCAGTATGTGTTCCCTCACTTTGGTCCACATGCTCCCAGATACATTCATGCTCACAAAATGCTGCGGTTATTATAGTACGCACACACAGGAGTAATAGGCTGCAGGGAGCAGCGAGTCGTGACCAATACTGAGCTAATTTAAATAGCGCTCAACAAATTTGCAAACAAACCTAAATTCAGGTTAAAGCCTATTAAAGCAAACGGTACCATAATCTAGCCCAAAGGATAATACAGTAGCTTATCAGGTGCCAGAACTTTGTGCATTGAGCCTGCCGAATGCAAAGATAATGTTACCCATTGTGTTGCAGAGCTGATACAAACCAGTGTAACAAAAAGGCGCGGTTTCGCCAGAAAACGAAGCAACGATTGCAATAGCGAATTAGTAGATAGCTATGCGGAGTGATGGTAGGAGCTTTATCGGCCATATAAACTCATAAACATTCGCTTATTACCTGAAATAACAAGCATGGCGTCAGCGCGCACAAGTAAGCTTGAACACACCCCGCTCGATGAGCGCGGACACTCGCTGCAAAACGCTGGCGTAAGAAAAAGTGGCAAGAGCAGCGAGCGAATTGACTTTCGTGCTGCCTCCCGCTTCAATGCGAACCAAGCAACGAGAACACGGCGCACATGAAGTTATGAGTCCCCTCCGCACCTAGACTCTGTTCTCATCGCTGATCGCTTTAAAGATAAGGTCAGCGTGGCCGCTGTCACGTGCGGCTACGTGACAGCTCACTTGTGGCATTGATTATTAATAAAATACAGTGCCCTTAAATACGTTATCAGACAAAACCTCAAAATGCATGGTTGAGAAATTACTGCAGATATCTTACTGGGAAAAGTTAATAAAAAAGTTACTGCGCTAAGTGTATTGTGCAGTGTACACAAATGCTACAGTAATGAAAATATTTATTTTAATTTCATTTATTTCTGAAAGCATTCAAGAACAGCTCTAAGCTTTAGTATAGGTGCACTTGTGTTTCATAAAGAACACAACACAGAAAACAAAACCTAATACCTGCAATAAGAGTGGTATATGATGCAAAAAAAACAATTAAATCAAGGACAGAAGTAAGATAAGGAGCAAATATAAAATCTGCAAATATCATCACAAGGTATGTTGTTGGGTTACAAGACGTGATATAGCGCTAGAGGTGCCAGTTCAATTCGCGTAGAAAATGCTGGGATTACGCAAGTTTTGGCAATCTACACAGAACATTATAGCCGACAGTAGCCGCCCACAGGAGCAGTTTTGAACTAGTTTATTCAACAATAAGTGTTCATAATATTTTCGCCTTATCTTAAGGTGTCTAATATAAAATATGCGCAGTGCTACGTACATACGCAAAATACACGGTTTTCCAGAAATTGTTCGTGCAGGATAAGAATGAAACGTTGCTGAACACATTCATTGTTTGCCACATTGGTCAAATTATGACATTCCCATAACAGAGAACTAAACTCTAACTTCCGGCGGACAAAATAATACAAGAGAACAACGCAGTTTACATTCGTAAACTTTGTCACTCTTGATATCAGACCTAACTTTATGTAAATGTATCGTGCAGTCTACACAAGGGCTGAACTAATGGAAATACGTAACCCGCCTTGGCCTGTTAAATGTTTTCCTAGCTTTCACAAGCCAACAAATTTTGAACAAAATTTACCGCGACGTTTCACTTCGTCAACGAGGGTGGCGCGCAAGCGTATGGACGCTAAAGCGCAGACGACGCTATCAGCCCTCGATGCGCCTAGACGCCTACACATTTCGCATCGCAGTTTGTATTCAAGACAGGGCTCGCGAGGCCGCGCCATACACAGCAGCGGCGGGAGAATAAAGCACCGTTATAAACATTCGCTTACTATCTAAATCACCTAGCATGATGTCATCGTGCATATGCAAACATGAACAATTCGCACTCGATGACGTCGGACACACGCTGTCAAAACGACGGCACCAAGAATAGCTGCAGCAGCAGCGAGCGAAGTGACGTTCGCGCTATTTATGGCTGCTACGCAACCTGACTGGCGAGGATACCGCACATGCAAAGCCAAGAGCCGTGGACCCACCTAGACCGTGACCCCAAAGCAGATTGCTTTCGAGATAAAGCCCGCGCGATTGCGCGCAACAGCGCAGTGGGGCGGAATATTGGTATCGCTCGCACAGTAGTACCTTTCAGTACCGCATGGTGACACAGTGGCAAGGGGAGCGTGAGCGTGAGCGCGCAGGATGAAGGAGCCGGTAAATGGAGGAAATATACAGGAAGGAAAAAAACTTTGCTTCAATTGCAGGTGGAAGCAAAGATAAAAGGTGAAAGTGAACGTTGGTTGCCAGAAATACGTGGGAAGATGGCCGCACCTGGAATATTTTGGAACCACATAAAATGATTAGGCAGGAAGTCAACAACAATACAACAACATATCCTAGATGAAGATGGCAACAAATTGGAAGGCGGAGCGGTAATGAATTACATCTGAAAAATGTAAGGCAATGACGAGGTTGCATTTTAAGAAAAAAAGAGCATGAAAGAGAACCAGGTGTGAAAGGAGCGGGCGCTGACCAATGTAAACTGCAATAAAGCCGAAGAGAAAATTCCTAAGCGCACAGCCACAAGGCTAGACGAGGTTCCCGTTAGGCTGATTAATGAACTAGGACCAAAAAGTAAGGAAGCTCTGGTGAAAACAGTGGAAAAAACTTTAAAAGATAGACGAGTTCGCTACAAAGAGAGAATGAATTTAATTTATAAAGGTAAGGAGGAGAAAGATAGTATTCACTCGTATAGACCGCTGGCCATTAGATCGGTATTATACAAGCTAGCAATGCAGGCAATAAAATTAAAGCTGCAAGCATGGGCAGAGAATAATGGCATTTTAGGAGAACATCAGAATGGCTTCAGGATAGGTAGGCGTTTGGGTGATAACTTATTTGTTCTTACTCAGTGTATTGAAATATCAAGAGTAGAAAGCAGAGAGTTATATGTGGCCATTTTAGACATTACAGCAGCCTATGACAACGTACACCGCAACATTTTGTGGGATATTCTGGAAGGGGAAAGCATAGGTGGCGATTGTCTACAGCTTTTGAGAGAGATTTACCTAGAAAACACCATTTGCGTTCTATGGGAAGATATGAGGATCGAAGAGAAAGTTAATATCAGCAAGGTACTGAGGCATGGGTGCCCTTCATCCCCCCTGCTGTTTATGATGTACATGGTGAGGAGGGAGAGGGCGCTAGAAGGAAGTAATATCGGGTTTAATCTCTCGTACAAACAGGCGGGTACAGTAGTAGAGGAGCAGCTTCCAGGTTTATTTTATGTGGATGACACTGTGTTGCAAGCAAACAAGAAAAGTGATTTGCAACGTCTGGCTAATAGCTGTGGACAGGAAGGCGAGAATTTAGGTTTGAAATTTAGTGTTGGAAAATCAGGTCTTATGGTAGTTAATGAAAACAGTGAACAGGGAGTGGCAACAGGACCAGGAAATACCTCGGGTAAGATAATATAAATACCTTGGTATATATATAAATGAAGACAATAGATACATGGAAACACAGGAAAAAAATTGGCAGTGGCTTAGCTCGGCTATGGCAGGATATACGCATCGAAAGCTAAGGCATAGCATGGTTAGCCTTGGTTAATCTTGATTGCAAGTCCAGCTTAGTCTGGTTGTCTAGCTATGTCACGGCCTTTATTTATCCAGTCGCTCGGCACGCTGTTCGCTTATTTCCTGGGCGATTCGTTTCCTCTTCATCTCGTTTCGATGTTGATTCCAGGTCTCCTCCTGCCTATCAGAATTGTCGCCATCCATAATGCCGCCCCAACTGTGGTTGCGGCGCATGCGAGCTCTCCTTTTAAATTCTCCGACATGCGACATGTTATCAGGCATGTGACGCAGCTGGCGAAGTGAGTGGAGGCGAGCGCAACGACGAGGAACGTGGTGTGACGTTCCTCATGTGAAGGCGCGGGGCTGCGCAGCGGCGGAACACCTGTGGCTCGGTGCTACTAGTGGCGCATGCGCAGCAGTGAACATTGATTCGCAGTGGAGGAAAAGAAATAGGAAGCTTACCAACAAGCATGCGGCCTGTAGGGTGAGCAACAAAGAATGTCAAGCGGAAAGCCAGTGAGGCTGAAATAATCTCATCGGTGGCGGCAATGGAAAAGAAACCTGCCAGGAGTAACTACTCAAGAGGCAAGAACGAAATCAGGAAAGAAGCAATTTATGATAACTTAAAGGGAAGCTCATTACCTTTAGAAGCGAGATCAGGATGCTTTAAAGCACGCACCTACAAAGTGAGATATAGGAAGGAAGAAGAATTATGTGCTTGCTGATGTAAAGCAAGGGAAACGATGGAGCATATTTGATTAGAATGTGAAGACATCTGCTCAGCGGTCGATTTAGGCAGCACTGGCCACCTTCAAGCCCTTGGGTTCACCAAGAGCAGTGGAAAAGTAAACATGTCCGCAGTAGAGATTAGTAACAGGCGATTGGAAGATTGGTGAAAGGAAAGTAGAGAAAGAACCAAAAACGGAGACGTCCAAGAGCAAAGTTCGTAAAAGGGAGTCAGAAAATTTGGTTGTGGGAGTTCATGGTGTTTTCTTTTCTGTTTTTCTTTTTTAACCTGGGTAGGAAATTAGGCAGTACAGTAGCGAGAGCTAGGCGGCGCAACCCACCACCCCGTTCCAAAGGGGACTCTCATAATATCACTCCATCCATCCATCCATCCGCTAGGCATGGAAGGTAATGAAAAAAAGACTTGAAGCAGCCGATGAAAAGCTGAATAGGGCCGCCATTGGGAATGAGTATGGTCCTTACAACGGAACGCAGTCCCCCGACGTAGCAGGAGAGGGAGTGATAGCAAACCACGTGGAATGTTTCCAACGTGGGGAGGAGGTAGCTGGAAAGAGCGGCACCTACCTTGAGACCGCCACACACAAAAAGCAGAAGCGCAGGAGTCAGTGCCCCTTGTCAAGTCTGAATCACGCGGAAAAGGACAAACGGAAGCAGGGAGAGGTAGTTGAGAGAGAAATGGTAATTATCGCCGGTGACTCAAACCAGGCTAGATGCTCAGAAACAATTGTGGAGAGGGTGAAAGACGATAAAAGAGGGGCGGTAGGGACATTTGCAGGGTGGACAGTGGGTTTTGTCATGGAGGGGGCGAAAACAAAGCTCGCGGAAAATGCCAAGGAGCGTAACCTTGCCATAGTAGCAGGTAAGCTAAATGACGTCCTAAACAGTAAACAGACTGGACTAGCCCAGCGCTTGGCCAATGGGGTGGACGACTTGCGCGTGCTGTCCCCTCAGGTGCAGATCGTGGTGCGCACGGTCCCGGAGGTGCCTGTACGCCACAGTCACGTACAAAGAGCCGTAGTGGCTGCTAATGAGGCGATATGGAAAATGAACCGAGAGAAATGTTTCGAGGTTGTAAAAGAAAACAGGGAAATGAGAAGGTGTGGTGGTTTTGTACGAGACGGGCTCCACTTCAATTACAGGCTTGCACGAGAAGCGTGCTGGCGACTTGCTGGTGGCGCTGTTGCTTTATTCGTGGGCCCGCGGATGCTCAGGAGGCCAGGAGGTCAGAGGATGCTCAGGAGGCCGATGAATTCTGAGGTTCCCCTAGGGGAACCTCAGAATTGCATCGCCGTCAATAACAGAAAAAAAGAGGAAAACAAGAGAGCTTGCCACGCAATAATAATAATAATAATAATAATAATAATAATAATAATAATAATAATAATAATAATAATAATAATAATAATAATAATAATAATAATAATAATAATAATAATAATAATAATAATAATAATAAGCCAGTTTTATGTTCAGTGCAGGACGAAGGCATCTCCTTGGACCTCCAATTACACCTGTCCTGCGCCAACCGATTCCAACTAGGGCCCACGAATTTACTAATTTCATCACTCCACCTAGTCTTCTGTCGTACTCGATTGTGTTTCCCCTCTCTTGGTACCCATTCTGCAGCCCTAATGGTCCAACGGTTATCTAACCTATGCATTTTTTTCTCTTGATGTCAATTAGAATATCGTCTATCCCCGTTTGGTCTCTGATCCAAACCGCTCTCTTTCTTTCTCTTAACGTTGTGCCTAGCAATCTTCGTTCCATCGCTCTTCGCGCGGTCCTTAACTTGTTCTCAAGCTTCTTTGTCAGTCTCTAAGTCTCTGCCCCATATGGCAGCACTACTAAATTGCACTGATTGTACACTTTTCTTTTCAATAATAATGGTCATCTTCCAGTCAGGAGTTGGCAATGTCTGCCGTATGCTATCCAACCCATTTTTATTCTTCTGTGAATTTCCTTCTCATGATCCGGGTTCCCTGCGAGATATTTACCTAGGAAATTGTACTCCTTCACAGACTCTAGAGGCCGACTGGCGATACTGAACTCTTGTTCCTTTGCCCGGCTATTTATCATTATCTTTGTCTTCTGCATATTAATCTTCAACCCCACTCTTGCACTCTTTCTGTTAAGGTCCTCCATCATTTGTTGTAACTCATCGGCATTGTTGCTGAGTAGAACAATGTCTTCGGCACACCGAATGTTGCTGAGATACTCACCGTCGATCTTTACTCCTAAGCCTTCCCAGTTTAATAGCTTGAACACTTTTTCCAAACATGCAGTGAATAGCATTGGAGAGATTGTGTCTCCCTGCCTGACCCATTTCTTCATAGGTATCTTCCTTCTTTTCTCGTGTGGAATTAAGGTAGATGTAGAACCTCTGTAGATATTTTCCAAGTTATTTACGTAAGCGTTCTGTACTCCTGGATTACGTAATGCCTCTATGACTGCTGGTACCTCTACTGAATCAAATGCCTTTTCGTAATGTATGAAAGCCATATAAAGAGGCTGATTGTACTCTGCGGATTTCTCGATTGCCTGATTGATGACATGCATGTGATCCATTGTGGAATATTCCTTCCTGAATCCAGCCTGTTCCCTTGGTTTATTAAAGTCCATTGTTGCCCATACTCTATTGCATGTTATTTTGGTAAATATATTATTTAATACTGGGATTAAGCTAATGGCCCTAGAAGTTTTTAATTCTTTGACGTCTCCCTTTTTGTGGATTAGTATAATGTTTGCATTCTTCCAATTTTCTGGGACCCTTGCAGTCGATAGACACTTCGTATCAAGAGCCGCCAGTTTTCCAAGCATTTTGTCTCCTCCATCTTTGATTAAATTGACCGTCATTCCATTTTCTCCTTCCTCGTTTCATGTCTTGCAAGGTCCCTCTGACGTCATCGCTAGTTATAGCAGGACTTTCTGTATTCTGTTCATTACTGTTTCGAATTGAGTTATCCAAACTCCTCTGGGTACTGTACAGGTGAGCATAGAATTCTTCGCTGGTTTTACTGTCTAGCTGGTTTTACTGTCTATCTTTGAGATTGCTGGTGATATTACCCTGCTTATTTTGTAGTGCATACATATTGGTTTCTCCTATGCCAAGTTTTTTTCTCACTTATTTCCGGCTTTGTTCATTTCTTACGGCTTCTTCGGCCTTTCTCACGTTATTTATTTATTTATTTATTTATTATTTATTTATTTATTTATTTATATAGTTTCAAATATCACTTATTTTGGCATCATTGATCAGTTTTGACAGTTGTTTTGACAGTGTTGTCTATAATTCCCTAATAGTAACTGCTGCAAACATTTTCCGAGAACTTGGTCTAGCAAATTTTCAACCACTGCTTATGGAAACAGGGGTCGTCAAGCATTATTGGAATTGCGCCTTGAAATTAAATAATGCCACCCCTAGATAACTTTGAAAACACGTCCATTATGCAGCTCCTCCTAGAGCCAAAAGATATGGTGCGGCCAGTCTCTGTGGATATGTGCATAACGTTATTTAAGAAGTTACAGAATAAAATCTATAACGTGACTTCGAAAAGCACTCTGAATGAATTATTGAAGAAGCTATCGTAAATTAGTTAGCTTGCAGAACATTTCAACATCGTAATATTTACTTCAATTTTTTGTCTTTTAAATATAATAACCAAACGCTGCATTGTTCTTCTGTTGCATTTGTTGTAATTCACTTCTTTCTTTCTTCTACATGTCTCATCAATTGATGTATTTCCTTCACCATGTGTATCATGACCCTAGGCACCTCCTACAAGCCAACTGAGGCTTATACTGGCCTTTTCGCATTGTTTTGCAATTTCGGGTGTCAATAAACATTATTATTATTATTATTATTATTATTATTATTATTATTATTATTATTATTATTATTATTATTATTATTACACACGCCGGACACAGATAATTCTTAAGAAATTCGAACGAACACGCGCTAGTTCTCGACACATTATTCTTGATTTCCACGCCATGTTAGTGAAAAACATGTTAATTTATTTCAAAAATGTTAAAGGTAGGATTACAGTTCTTTAGCAACGAGGCTTCTGTGTCTAAAAAGCGCCTTGTGTGTTTCTCTAATTTAGCACAGCGTTTCGTGTAAAACACGATGTGCTCTTTGCAACCAGTGCAACACGTAGGGCGTATTGAAACAGGCTGCCATCCGCATGACTTGCGCTTCATACTTACCTGGTGCCGAGTTCCCGATGATCATTCAGGTCGGGGCTCCGTGCCGAGGCTAACCATTGCACTGCGGTTCGCTGAAACACGCCACTACCCCAAACCGGGGCAGATGGGGCATGCAATTTTTGGTAGTGGGGCTAGGCGTGCGCGCCAGCCCCTCAATGTTTAAATAAAAAATAAGAACACTTCCGTGCTCTCTTCAAGTAGTGCCCGCTCAAACAAAAACGCAGTGCGCCTGATGTTACTTGAGAGGCAGCATATCTAGCTAGAATCCACTCGCAGCTGGCTTTGCTCTGCTAATGTATATGCTAGACAAATTTCAAAACGAAGGTAGTTCTTTTAAGCTAAAAAAAATCACCGCCCGTTCTATTCTGTAAAGATGCTCGAACAGCGAAGCTGTGCTGTTACACCGATTGTTACATCATGCTAGTGAAACTTCGCAAGCAGTTTATAATGAAAACGTTTCGTTTCACCATTACTTAACCTAATTTTCGGTTTTGCGTGCTTCGCGAGGTGAGCATGCTTAAAGAGTGCTTTTTTTGCGGTTCTCCCAGTGCAAAACAAACACAGAAACCTGTTTCTGTCTGTGCGTTGCCGTGCTTTTTTTTCGCGTGCAATTTGCTCAGACTTGTGGTCTTACCATAGTTTTAGCCGAGACGGAACTTGCGGAAACACTAATCTAAAGCTCCGAATACTGGGCGCTAGGCCCCCGGTGGAGATGCGGGCGCTGCAATCGTTTTGATGACTGCTTGTATTGCTTTGACGATTGACGTCTTTGAGTTTCTTAATAAGGTTACACACACGAAGAGCTGCAAATGGGAGATCGACGTCAGTGACGGTTCTCGAGTTTGTTCGGTGGCGTGGTTACCAGCATCAGCCCTGCTGTGCCGCTTCGTCTACTTCGTCAACTTCCCCAACTATCGCTTTCTCTCTCGCGCCGAGGAAGACAAGGTGAACTGTCTCATCCGCCAAGCCTACAAGTCGACCCTTGCGCTCCCCGTCTACACCCCCACTTCTCGTCTGCTGGCGATGGGCGTCCACAATGCTCTTTCAGAGCTTGTTGAGGCCCATCGTAAGGCGCAACTCGACCGCTTTTCTCGCACCCCCTATGGTAGAGCCCTTCTCTCTTTCCTCCGCTTGAAGTATGTGTCCCCTGCCTGTGTAACCCACCCCTTAGCCTCCTCTGTATCTTCCATGCTCACTGGCGACCCTCTTCCCAAGAACATGCACCCTGAGCATCAAGCCGGCCGCCGCTCTGCCCGCGCCTCCACCCTCTGGCCCCAGTACGGCACACAGTCAAACGCTGTGCATATCGATGCGGCACCATACAATTCCCACCCTACCTGCGCCCTTGCCACCACTTCCCATACACTTTCTCCTGTCGCTGTTGCCACTATACCTGCCCCCACCTCCACTGCCGCAGAGAAAGCAGCTATTGCGCTCGCCAATGCCACTACCCTAGCCCGTTTCATATTCAGCGACTCCAAAGCTGCAGTTCACAACTTTGCGAAGGGCTACATCTCCTCCTCTGCGCCCAGAATCCTTAAGCACTCCCCTCCTCCTTGTCGTCGTATCCAACTCCTCTGGGTTCCGGCTCACGCGGGGCACACTAGGATGGCACTCCGGGATGGCCACGTGCCACTCCCTCCTCACCTTCGATGACATCAGCCTTCGTTACCGAAACTCTAGCCTATCCATCCCTCCCTCTCACAGATCCTTGTCTAAGCTCCAACAGAGCACGTGGCGCCATTTACAGGCCCACACTTTCCTCTCTCCTGCCCGACTTGCGTTTATTCAGCCCGGTGCCTTCTCACCCGAATGCCCGCTTTGTAGACACCCACGAGCAGACTATGCCCATATTCTCTATTCATGTCCGAAGCACTCTCCCCCTGCCTCTTGACATGTATTTACTCCGCAGCTGCGGGAGGCTGCTTTGGTCAGCTCGGAGCCGGATGTCCAGCTACGGCTAACGATCTGGGCAGCGGAAGTTGCCGCCATGCATGATCTGGTCGCCACGACCTGCAGCCTGAAGGCCATCCACAGAACGGCAGCCTCTTAATTTTCTTTTCCTTTTTTTGGCCTTCACGAAATAAAGTTTGTACCACCACCACCACATTCAGCGTTTTCCCGGCGTCTTCTGACGTTGCGTCAGCTGGCGTCGCTCGGCGTAAAGTGTCTCAAGGCGCAGAAATTTACAATTGGGACGACGCTCACATCATCGAAGAACAAGTTGCAGCTTGACAGGAATGATGTGCAATGATATATGTGGTTACTTACAAGGTGAAACATAATGTGGAAAACGTTACTCTTCGTTTTTTTTCTCTCTTCGGAATGTTCTTTCGATAAAACAACGTATTCATCACGGTTGATCATTGACTATGACGTTATGCTGCTAAACACAAACTGATGGCCTCCCTCCACGGTGACAGCTTCCGCCTTCCGATGTGAGCGTTACTGAGAATTCCTTACTTTGGGCACGCGTTAAAAAACTCGAGATGGTGGAAATTATTCCCTGCCTTTCCATTATAGGGCTTTTCTTATAACCCACTGTGCTGTTTCAGGGCGCTTATCCTTGCTTTCTTATTTTAACAGCAACCGCAACAACGCTACAACACGCATTCCTTAGGAAGGCTATCACAGCAGCGCTTGCAGAGGCCAAAGCGTCACATAGACAGCCTCTCTATCAGAATTTCGGCACGTTACCCGCGCCAGTGAATATTGCGCACTAGCGTCAAGCGACGGCTGAGTTCATGAATACGTGTAGCACAGCACGTACTTCACACATACATGCAATACTGCGGCAGACTGCACTGCATTACTTCGCGAAGCAATGTGCAAATACGATTTATACTAGACAGTGCAGCAAGTCTACTTACCCGCGAATGCCAGGCAAGCACACTTAACGTGAACACAGCGGACGCTGCGCTTCATTAGCTACAGAGAACAAGCGCTTACTGCGTTCATGTTACGGCAACTGTTTCGCTTCATCGTTACGCTCACAGATGAAACCCGTTACGCGTTCGTCACAAATAAGAAGTCACCTTCAGGATTTATTCGCTGGCATGCACGCGGGAACAAGTTTTCAAGAACACTGGAACCATGACGCTGTGATCAGATTATGATATCATTCAAACAAGGCCTAACTTACCGTATCAATATTTTTGCACGCCTATTCGGGGTGTTTCCTACGCGACTCACAATACTTGAAACTGTGCACTCATTAATGCCGATAGCATCACCTGCTGTAATCAAGAAGTTTTCAGTTGCAAAACGCTGCAGGTCTACGATGACTTGAAGCAGTGGTGGCACGGCCATGCTTCGACCCGTCCGGCGCTCCAAGTCCTCACCCGCCTTTTCTGTCCACCGTTTTCACCGTCGCGTCCGAAGTGGTAACGCCTACGCAGCTGGTCCTCACTCAGAACGTCCAAAGGGCTTGTTCGATCGCGGCAACACACGGTTTCGCAAAAAGTATCCATTCGGTGTACAATTAATAGAGCGAAGATACGCGCACTCCCGCTTGACCAGCCATGCTCAAATGGCTGGTTTGGTTCTAATTGTTCCTAGATTTCCCTCAAGTTCTGGAACACTTTTCTCTGCTTGTCCCCTGCAGAAGCGCAGACTAGAAGTTGTCTAGCGAACATTTAAGAACACGCCCTTAAATTCGTTATTATATTTGTTAATGAATGTTCGTACAAGCCACCCGAGGTCTGGTATATTTGTGGATATATATACGAAATTGTACATTGGAAATTGGAAATATATACGTTTGGCAGGCATTCTCAGATCATGAACAGCAGGTTGCCATTATCCCTCAAGAAGAAAGTGTATAATAGCTGCGTCTTACCAGTACTCCCCTACGGGGCAGAAACCTGGAGGCTTACGAAAAGGGTTCTACTCAAATTGAGGACGACGCAACGAGCTATGGAAAGAAGAATGATAAGTGTAACGTTAAGGGATAAGAAAAGAGCAGATTGGGTGAGGGAACAAACGCAAGTTAATGACATCTTAGTTGAAATCAAGAAAAAGAAATGGGCATGGGCAGGACATGTAATGAGGAGGGAGGATAACCGATGGTCATTAAGGGTTACGGACTGGATCCCAAGGGAAGGGAAGCGTAGCAGGGGGCGGCAGAAAGTTAGGTGGGCGGATGAGATAAAGAAGTTTGCAAGGACGGCATGGCCACAATTAGTACATGACCGGGGTTGTTGGAGAAGTATGGGAGAGGCCTTTGCCCTGCAGTGGGCGTAACCAGGCTGATGATGATGATGATACGAAATTGATATGCGCGCCGAATGTAAGTACCATCAAACGGGCTCATATAACGTTTGTACGCTCTCTTACAAAGTTGTGCAAGTAAGCACATTTGTGTTCTGAATAACATAAAAATAAAACTAATCCTGCATAATACCCCAACAAATAATGTCGTCTCACAGGTATTTCTAAAGCAGATCGCCCTTCTAATAGAGTATTAAATGAATTGATTTATTCAATTTCTTTAAATAATAGAGCCGGTATGTACAACTGGGTGTGCGCGCGCTCTTGGCCAGTCCTCTGGGATGTTTATGTGCCACTGCGACTCAAGCGCAGGATCCTTAATTAAAGGTAGCTATATATGCGTGGCCCATCTCTGTGCATGGCAGCGGCCCTCTCGGACCCGCGGAAGTAGCGAGGAACCAAGACCTCGAGGAGCACAACGCACGAGACTGACGTAGTGGCCGCGTCGCGGTAAAAGCTTGTCCTCCCTGCGTGGAGGGAGCCTAACCGACTCTGCAGGCATATTGAATAAAGTTGTTCTCTCTCTCTCTCTCTCTCTCTGCACCTGTAATCGCCATTATTCATTCGAGAAGCGTCAAACATCATCTTCGTCCTCGAGGCATTGCTGCGCAGACATCTTACTGCGCTCATTCGCGTGATTTGTTCTTGTTCTTGTTCCCAAGTGAAATGTCGCAACCCATTCTTGGGGATCGGCCGTGAATCGGGCGGTGAAGTAACGGTTTGCTTTTTCTTTTCTGAATAAAGTAGGGTGAAATGAAATAAGTATATTGCAATCGGGATTTAAAGTGTCTACTATTACAGGTATGAATAACCAATTATATAGATATTTTTGTGACTTTTGTGAACATTAAAAGAATTTTGAAGAATTCTAACATGTAATTCGTTTTGTCTCACGCAGAAAGATGCAGAGCGCTTCACAAATGTTCCTGTAGCTCTAACCGAGTAACGTAGCCCCAAAGGAAAGAATTATAGGAAGAGTCAAATTCAAGCCAAGTTTTGGAAGGGTTCTTCTAATAATCTTTTCCTTTGAATAATGAAACGGCAATATGCCATAAAGAAGTGCTCCAGGGATTCAATCCCGTTGCATAAAGGGCACAAGGGCGATATAGCCAGACCAGACCTGTGGAGGTAAAAGTTCAGTGGGGGGGACTCGGCACTGTAGTCTTGTAATCGTTACTCAAATTTTCCTAGAGGAGCACCATTTCTTATTCCAAGAAAAACCGAGATGTGGTAAATCAGATGTTGCCAATGATGACTGCGCAAATTTATTTGTAGTAGTATATTTTTTGAATGGCGCCGCATTGATGAAAGCTGACCAAGGGAAAATGGGAATTATAGGACCATCGTGGGATGCTACTGCGAGTGTATCTGCAAATTCGTTTAATTGATGCTAGGCCTTTGTGACCTGGCCCCACACTAACCAAACGAAACGCGTCTTTGGAGACGAGAATAGAATGTTTTTAATGAATCTGACAATTTGGGTCTTGTTAGCGAACAACAGGCATTTGTGTTTGCATTTCTACATAGCTTACCAGTGGTAGTGCTACAGATAAAAGTTTTATTAGAATAATGTTATGACCTTCTTGATGAATAAAAAAACTTTTCTAAATTTTAAAGACGATGCAATCAGGATGCGATGAAAGTAAACAAATATGCATGGATCGTTATTTAGTTATACGCGATTCAATAAACCGCTTCACATAGCTTAGCTTCACATAGTTCCAACATATGTGCTGTATCTGCATACTTTTTGCTGCCAATTCTGTCCGCTAGTGGCAAAGAAAAACTGCGGTATCTGAGCTGCGGTTCCGTTCTGATTCCTCAGCTTACCCATTAATACATCAGTTTGATTAGCCTGTAGAGACCACGTTACAGAGGGCATTATATCATGTTTGACGGAATAGCCGGTGGATTAAAAAAAACTCTGGTGTTTTACGTGCCAAAACCACTATCTGATTATGTGGTGTGCCATAGTGGGGACTCCTGAATAATTTGGTCCACCTGGGATTCTTTAATGTGCAGCTAAACCTAAGTACACGGGTGTTTTCGCATATCGCCCCCATTTAAATGCGGCCGCTGTGGCCGGAATTTCATCGCCTGACATCGTGCTTACAAGCTCCACACCATTGCTTCTAAGCAAGCACGGTGGGCGGAATGGGGGATGTGCCGCATTTCGTCAGCAATGGTGAATCAGTTTTGGCTTCTCATTGTAGTCTGCAGCCAACAATTGTCTTTTACGTATGGACCGGTGACGCAAACTGCTTTATTAAAAAGATATGAATTTTTTTTTGTCGATAAGAAAGAAGTTTAGTTACCCTAATTACCAGCTCTCTCAGAGACGGAGTGAAGATATTTCTAACGTCCTTGTCTTTCAAGGAAGTCCGCAGCACCTTGGAATAAAACTGTTGGACTAGCACATTCCTGGACAGTGCACAGTAAATTTAGACATAAAGTTGCGAACCTACTGTGCATGTTGAAATTGTCACGTGACGCTGCATCCGAGTTCTTTTATTGCCCGTGTACACGAAAAATATATCAACACGTCTAAGCATGTAAAGACAAGTGTATTCAGTACAACTGATTATTCTGGCACAGTTATGTGAATCCGCTTCGAACTGTAAAACACCGAACCGGCCTCACGAGAGATGTCACGTGAAATAGCGGTCGACTTTAGAGTACGTCTGGCTAACATGTTTTTCAGTTGATGTTCTTGGTGAAAACTGTTCCTCCAATCCAACAACACGTTGAACGCGATACATATAAATAGTTGCGCGCAAGTATCAAGAATTTTACGCAACTGGCATTTCGCATAGTTTTTCAATATCCTCCTGGAACACTTGTCCTTGTCGTGTTTGAAGCGTCTTGAATTGTTACGTGAAAACCTGCTTCCGGAAAAGCGGCAAATGATTCTGCCTCAAGGATTTCCAATGTGCAAAATGCTATAAGTGAAGAGGTGTCCAATGCGCAAAGTGCTATAAGTGAAGGGGTGTCTTAAAATTCGGTCGAACTCGTAAGCATAGACACCTTTCACATTTGACATGCATACTGAGGAAACCAACAGCTACAAAATATTATCGCACGTGCCTGTCACGGTTCTCTGTATGGTACAACTTTTTAAAAATAAATCTTTAGAAGTGGCCCCAATGAACTCACATTAGATAAAATCCATCGATCGCAGTATTGAACTCATTCTGCCCATTCATTCAATATTCACAGTTTACAGGAAATGGAGCATAAAGGAAAATATGCTAGAGAAGCAGCCCTGACATCTCCAGGCTCTCTGCTTGACCCCCACAATTTTCTCGTGGTACCGGTTCTGTGTCATATTTACAGCTTTGGCACACAAACTTGCAGGGCAATTTCATAGCATCAAAGTAAAATAATATCATTATCGTGTGTACTGCGCTAAGCAAAACAAATTTCAGAAAATAATGTAGTAAAAAAATTGAACTAAACACAAACTAAACAACATTGAGCCCGTAAGGCACCGCTTTTCGTGCTAAACGTCGCGCGCGAGCATCCCTCAACGCATCTCGTGCGTTCACGACAACGGGCATTTGGTTGCCTTCTTCATTGCCGCCGGGTACGAACACGAGAAGGTAGCCTCAAACTCGTCGGCCTGTCGGGCAGGAGTGTCGCATCGATGAGGGTCTTTGTCCGTGCACATCAGCACACAGGCATCGAGGAACACATTGTGTGCCTCGGCTCTGTCTCTGGGTTTCTCCATGTGGCCTTCGAAAAAAGCACGCACCGTTTCCCGCAGGGCGAACACATCCGCTATCCGTGATGCGTATGCTTGCGTGGAGGATCGGTTAAGCCGGAGACAGCCACCCAAAATGTCCAGGTACCCCGCCAACTTGTCCGCATGTTTGCGATCCGGATTCTTCTGGAGACCCGTGAGAACCAAGTTGTGGGCCAGGGACCTCATGAGGGCCATGCCTAGAAATCCGAAGTTGGGGTGTTCGGTGTCTCTGTAACTGAAGAGTGGCGGGACCAGCAGCACGGCAGGGATGTACGCCATGTCGTAACCGGTGAGGACGTTGGGAAACGCCGAGAGCATGGGCAACAGCGAGTCCGACGTGCGCCCCAGCGAAGCGTTCCAGGCGGCGTGCGCGGCCGCGTCAAAGTCACGCGCGAAATCGCCCGACACGGCAGGCAGGTAAGAGTAGTGGTCGTTGAGGAGCGCTATGCCGTTCTTTCGCGCCGGCACCCCACGCGCGAAGTGGAACTTGAAGAGGCGGTCGTTCATCAGCACTTGCTCTGTCGGCGACAACCACTTGGCCTCTCCCACTGCGCTCGCGACGAAAGTCTTCATTTGGGTAAGGAAGATTTTGACCTTGGCCCGAGACTCGTCCTCACTGCTGGTGCGCAGAAACGGCGCGTGCGCAGCCAGTCCCGCCACGCGCTCGACGCAGTCGAAGCAGCTGTCGGCGAGCGTCTTCTCCTGGAAGCGGGACGAAGCGAAGCACGCCCGTCGGTGGCGGAGAAACTCCCAGGCGAGGTAGGCTTTGACGTTCTTCAGCGCGAACACCTTGCTCAGGAATGGAAGCAACGCGCTGTTGGCTAACTCGACGATGGTGTTCAATCCGAAAGCCGTGCCGCCGTACCGGTTGAGTTCCGCAACCAGAATCGCCGAGCTCAGTCCATACTGATCGAGTTCCGCCAATGTGAACACCTCAGGGTTGTAAACCAGTAGGTTTCCCGCTTCCTTCCAGCTGGCGTGCACGTTGTCCATGGCGGTCAAGACGTCCGTCGCGTCGATGTTGTCTAACGAATCGGTGGCACCTTGGCCGTGGGCTGCCGCGTGTCGCCGTCGTCTTCGATGGCCTGCCGACGAATCCCGGTTCTCGGCATGTCGCGCGAAAAGCCCGTTTCCCTTGACTAGTAGGCGCCACTTCGATTCTCCGCGCCGAGCTGCCACCGTGTCGAGCCAGAAGAACGCGCCATCCTGATAACGGGCTGCAAGTCGCGTCGCCAGTTCACCCGCGGTCTCGTTTGTACCGATGAGGGAGCTAAGTTCGCTGGCGCTGACGCTTTCGAGAACGCTCGTTGACGAGTCGATGTCATCGTTCTCCGCAATTTCACGGCATTCTTTGTAAAGATTGGCGGCGCGATCCACGGCGGGCCACTGCGAAGTGCGCTGCGTCCCATGCCACAAGGCGAGAGCGTCGGCCGCTAGAGCCCGCAGGTAGCCCCTGAGAAGGCCCTCGAACGGCCGGCCGTAGCACACTCCCTCGCCACACACAAAGTGGGACAGACCATCGCAGGGTGATCCTCCACCGTGTCCGGCGCAGGATGCGATGAGCTCCGAGTAGCGCCGGCAGAGCGTCGAGTTGCAGGTCACCGAGCTGAGCAGGTGCTTGGCTGGAACCGGAAGCGGAACGTCAGTCTGGTACCGGTCGCTGCTCGTATGCCGCAACATACTGTCGATGAGGAAGGCGAGGCCCGTGATGAGAGCGAGTAGGAGGAGGGCTATGGCCGTGGCGACCACCCAGCGCGTGAACTCGTTGACGTCGACGCTGTCGACAGTGTTTGGCGTCTGCAGAGACTGCACTGCTCCGAGCCGTGTCTGGGTATGGGTAGAACGTTGCGTGCATAGATGTGTAAGCATTAGATTCCTGTACATAAATTACTAGAGGAAAATATGGCTGCAGTGTCTATGCGAACTGTAAGTATGGCGGCTGACTAAGAATGGCAATGACATGTAGTGTGTGGATTATCCAATATATTGTCCTTTCTTCAGACTACTTGGACAACTTCAAAATTCGTACTATTCATAGGTACATTGCGCTATAAGTGCAACAATTCACAGTTAGGCGCGCGCCAAAAGACAAGTTATTGCCTTTACGCCATATGGAAAAAAGCGAATTCTTAGAAATTGAAAAATTTAGGGCATAAAAGATAATGCCACAAGAACATATTGAAGCCACAACCACTATGCTTAGCCAAATAATGACACGTTGCGTTTTAAATGCAAGCATCCCCAATTATCCATGTGCAAAGAGACTTACTGTATCTATGCGTGCTGAAAAAGAAATTCTCGTTTGGCAATTGAGGAAGACAAAGTCTAACAAATAAAGGCGTGAGAACGTTAAAAATTACGAGAACAACGATTTGACAAATCCATATATACTGCCCATCACTTTTACGGTATACCTGAGTGTTTGTACCGAATTCGCATCTATTTTCTGAACATGGTGAGAGCAAAGCTTGAGCGCTCCAATGAAACACTTTTTCGTGTTGTGCGGGGTTCTTTCAGGCTGCGAAAAACTTTTATATAGGAAGTATTGAGCCACAAGAAGCTGGATCGTAAACTTTTTAGGTTGGTCTGCAATTTTCTCATTGATAGTTTAGCTCCGAGAATAACATCTGAGAAGTTGAACAAATAATAATAAATATTTATTTGGGTGAATGGAAGGAATAGCCTGACTTGCCTGAAACTACGGCACAAAAAAGAACATTACCACATTTGTGTCCGTCTAAGTGACACTTCCATATATTTTCCTTTTAATTTTTGGCACATGTTCCGTGAACCGCATGATATAAACGTTTCGCTGTAGGCTCACATTCACAACAATTATCAATTGTTTTTATAGAATTCTTACCGTGCAATCGATATCAATAAGATTGATTCATGGAGCCGCATAAAATATAAAGGTATATATTGCCGAAAGGTTGTCAAAAATTGTGCAATTCTAACGCACAATTCTGGATCTACTTGCAGTGAACTTTTCGTGAAGCGGTAAAAAAGTAATATAATAGTTCATCTTCTGCAACGCGTTTTGCAGCATAATGCCATTGCTTTCCGGCAAACCAAGGCACAGAAAACCCGACCACGTGACCTACATTTTACCGGAAACCATGCATTACCCGTTATTGATCGTGCTATTTGCGAGATCGGGCTATTATAGTATCGCACTGTCTCTAGAATCGGCCTACCTTACAAGGCATAAAGCTAACGGTGCAAATGCACCAAACCGCGAGAAAAGCTGACATAGAAAATTGTGCTTGAAAAAAGGACTGCGTGCCTTAGGGTGCACATTTCTTTGCAGTGAAGATATCTAGTTATATTTTGTTATTTCATTGCGAATACCGCAACACTGCCGGCAAATGCCACGTCTGTAGGGGCAGTACAAATGGGGCCACATATAAGCGGATTCTTCATGCTGGGGCTGTCCTGCATGCGAGCTATTTGGGAAGACAGCAGCCATGGTCAGCAAAGTAAGGTTGGGTTCACCTAAAACATCTGCTTTAAGTTTAAACGAAGGAACACTTGCGAGATGTAATGTTAGTGAATGAGCAGACTCTGCGCATTGCAATGTGGCGTCAACACTTTGAAAATTAGAAACGCTTTGTGAAGGGTATGTCTGGGGTGACGTGCTGTGCGCCTCGTCTGTCGCGATGACATCTCGTTGTTCTGGACAGTCTTCCAGAGCGAAAGCTGTATATGACTAACCTTCCCTAGGTTTTTCAGAGTCTGGCAACAGAAACTAACTTAACGATTTCTAACAAACCCATACGGGTGCAGTGCGGCGGCGCAGATGTCAAAATGAAAAACGGATTAGAACGCTCGCCGTGAACAGTAGCGTGACGTCAAGGTTATCGAAGTATGTAAGAAGGAGAGGTGTCGTTGCTAAAAACAGCTGCGTTATCGATAGGGCGGACACGTATAGTTCGTGCACCCTAAGAACAACATGCGTACGAGGAGCAGCACTAGAGGGAACAGCAAAGAGAATGAGCGAGAAAGCACCGGCGCGAAACGACCACCGACAAAGAACGTTCCCGCGATGCTGAACGAAAACAACAATCGCGAGCCCGGCCACCTCCGAACGAGCAACGACGCCAGACTCGCAATGCAAAAAAAAAAGTGACCACCATTCCACGTTGTGAAGATGGAATGGCAGCGAAATTAATTTGGTTTTCGTTTGAGAGCTTTGACCGTCTTCAGCTTTCGCAGCCGTTCCATAGTCACAGAGTGGAATGGTGGTCATTTTTTTCCGTATTGGAGCGCTGGTTATTACAGAATTTAATTCTTTTTGATGTGAAATTTTAAAATATAGAAGTCGCCGATAGCACAATTTTAGTCCTCGAGTGGCATTTCTCAAGGAGGTCAGCTCTATGTACACAAGAATGAAAGCACGTATTCGACAATATACAAAATTTTGCGAATTGTTTTCTGATTACTTCACAGGAGATATTAAAATTTACGAAATGTACCATTCTTCTTGAGAGGCACATCCACTGCGAAAGAATTCTGAGGCAGACACGGGCTTCGAGTAAAACTCTTGCTTGAGCTAGTTGGTTCATGCTTCAATGACTAAAGGCAAGACGCAAAGGACCAGGTCTGAAGAAGGACACAAACGATAGGACCGGCGCTGGTCCTGTCGTTTGTGCCCTTCTTCAGTCCTGGTCCTTTGCGTCTTGCCTTTACTCATGCAAGGGTATCGAGAGATGCGTAATTGCAGACGCTGTAAATTTGGTTGTTCAACTTCCTTCTTGCACAGAACACAGTCTTATACATTCATGGAGGAAAATAATTGGAACGCATTTTCGTCGGTCCCTTTGAAAATGGTTTCCGTATCTAGGGTCATCATGACATTTTGTTCTAAGCCAATTCACCCGCGAACTCGCTGGCCGAAATTCATTAATTGAAGCATGTATGTAAAACACTTTTACTTATTTTGCTCGATTTGGACTAAGATAACCCTGCAATTATTATTTTGAACTTCCCGTTCAAGTGGCGTTCCCCTCTTCGAGGAACCGAACTTAACATCTAGAATTATGCTATTTGTCAATAGTAATATTTAGAAAGTCTGAGTGGTCTCAAATAAAGCGCCCGGTATGCGCCGATACCCGTTTGTGGTCCGCAGACTGGCTGTTGTAATTAAGTCATGTGTAATGTGCAAGCTATAAGTCAGGTAACGAACTTTTCTGTGGAATTACCACCATCGCCCACCGCCACCAACTGCTGTTTCCCATTAGGGCTACTTCACTTAGATTGCCACACTTTAGAATAAAGATCGTTACCACGAGCTTAGGTTCAAGCTTTCAGCATTCTTACTAGCTTCTGAAATGCTCTTTGTATGCTTAGAGCAATTTCCTGTTTACAGTGTAGGCTTGTATGAAGCTCTCCTTATAATGAAACTGCCGCCATGGTAAACGTTTTTTAGGCCGTGACTGGTTTAACTCTAACGCCGTATTGTTGCATTATAGCGGTTATGAGCAAGCTGAAAGTACTCGCTAGCGACAACATTCCAGCTCGAACTGCAGGATGTCTCCTGCGCGGGTATTCTCATCTTTGCGCCACTGCGCTGCAGTCTGACATTTGCCAAGATATTAGAAATAGTAGACGTGATGATGCGGCTCAACCAAACATCAGAATTTAAGTCCACGACGGCTTACAGACATGGCTGAACGGCACTTGTGATCACGCGCTCTTGCGTTGCGTCTGGGAGGCCAGTTCGGACTCCTACTGTGAATATACAAGCTGAAAGATATTTTTACAGCATTTTTACAGCATCCTTGAGGCCATCCCTTAAAAAAAGGCGTTTTCGCTACTACTACTACTACTACTACTACTACTACTACTACTACTACTACTACTACTACTACTACTACTACTACTACTGCTACTACTACTACCACTACTACTACTACTACTACTACTACTACTACTACTACTACTACTACTACTACTACTACTACTACTACTACTACTACTACTACAGTACTATTCATATCGAACGATCCACAAATCCGCTCTTTGCACTAACCGCCATAGAAGAAACTCCGCTGGTGCGTCGGATGCAAGCAAACCCTGTCGATTCTGAGCTCACTGGATCCGAGGAGAGGGCCGCGGTTCGGGGCAGTTACCCAAGGAAAAACCGAGCACAAGGCTGGAGAGTCGGTCAGGAACGACGTCCTTCACGAGCTCCCTTGGTCTTCTTCTACCGCCGCCACGAGCTGCACGCGTCTCATCACGCAGCAGCGCACCTTCGATGACAACGATGACGATGATAATTAGAGCGATTTGTTTTTGTGAAAGGAAGAGCGAGGTATGGCATCTTAGAAAGCGCCGAATTCCTGGCCGATGCCCCGCAGTGGGCATGTGTCATTTGAGCAGAGGACCATCGTAATCATCCCCATCGTCACCAGCAGATCGGCAACATTTGTGCACCTCTCAAAAATGACAATGATGATGATTATTATGATGTTCGCATTGAATGGAGGGGATATTTAAGAGGCTTATATCGGCACCGCATTTTTTATCGTACTCTCTCCATATACTCGTAGACCCTAGAAAGGGAATTTAGGAACCAGTTCAGAACACGATGTTCACCTAATTTCTCGTTTTCACAAGGGCAGCGCGTTATAGGTGTTCTTTTTGCTGCCTTGTCTTTTCAATTTCATTTAAGTTCTTTTACTTCTAGGCACTCGGCATAGGCAGTATACAGGATTAGAGAATTATTGGGTGCTGTCTTGAAGCTTCATAAGAGCTGTTTCGAAATTAAAGAAAGGGTCTTCGAAAACGCGAAATAAAATTAAAATGACGTGTATGAACGTATGTGAACGGGCAATTCGGAAATTGACCATAAACCTACCCGCTGGCGTAAGAAAGAACGTGATAGTACATCGAAACGTTGAAGATTCGCTGAGAAATGCAAGACATCGTTCAATGCAAGGTTTGTGGGCGAAAGGCATTGCAAAGATGTGGCTACAAAATAAGATGAAGTGAACCTTCGTCTCAACGTCATAGCAAAACGAGCACAGTGCTAGAATGTAGCTTTACAAAGAAAACCTCCTAATTGAAATACATGCGAGCGCAGTTTCGTGAAGACGACTTGAGGTATTTGTGTGGGACAGAATTTTTAGTGCCGTGGAAATAAGCGATTTCGACGCAGAGCAACATTGGTAATGTTAAAGATGAAGCCGATTAAGAGATAGCAATGTATACAAGTGGTGCTGGGAAATTAGAAAAGAATAAAGACGAAGTTATAAAACATGGCGTACCAATCAGCTATATATCATCAAGAGGTGCTAGTCTCCATCCTTGATCGTCTGTTTTTCCGGGAGTTGCCGCAGAGCGTACGTAGTTGAAAAGCTTAAAAAAAGGGGGGCTTGAAATAAACGCCTGCCGTCATGTGTCATAGAAGTATTAGTAGCAAGCGTTAGCTATTTGCTGTCTGTTATCCATTGGGTATAGCACTCTGGAACTTTAGGATTTAGTATGGCTTAATTGAGCATCTTTTGGATCATGTCCTCAGCACTGGGGCAAAGCCAAAAAAGTTGATGGAACCACCGCAGACAAAGTTGCCGGTCATCGAAGACACGCTGCAGTCTTTTCACTCACTGATCCTCAGGCGCGAATGACCGCACCCGTTAAGGCAATGCCAGCCAGACGCCCCCGAACACAGATATGTTTTACGCGACTATTTCAGAGCCTGTGTACAAAACTAAGAGCTCACACACATTTGTGTGCGATGACATAATGATTGAGACTTGGTAAATTGGACGCCTCTCAGAGCCAGCGGTATACATCCAAGGTTGCATGATAGATTGTTGTATATAAGATCATCATTTCTACAGTTTACACGATTTTTCCGTGAAGTGACAAGCGAACAGCCATGAAACGACCATCGAATGCAGATATGAATTCTGGCGAATAATGACATAGTGAATTTTAAGGAGTTCCGATAAAAATAAGAAGGTCGTAATGCCACCTCATACACAAATTTAGCTACAATTTCAGAGCATTGTATGAAACTTCGCAAGATAATAGTGTACGCCTAGAACTTTCACGTGTACATCCGTGAGCAAAAGTATATGGACCAGGGATTGCGCGATATAACTAATTTTCTCCTTTTTCTGTGAATGCAACTTAAAAGGAAAGATTGCAGTTCAAACTTGGAATTACGAATTTTCTAGTGCAATCGTCAGTTTCCTTTTATGCGTGTGAATTACGAAGAAATTCTGTTTTTTTTTCTGGGGACCCCGTGGTCCGTATACTTTTTCGCGCGGGTGTACATTATTTTGCCTCTAAAGAAACAAATTCTTCTCCAACACTTTCGGGCTGTCTCGTTATTAACCATCATTACGACGTCACAATACTGACAAGAGTTTACCACCATACTAAGCAACATTTCTGGTTCATGTTTAGAGCAACGTAGAACAATCAAATTCTCTTCACGATGAGAAGTACGTCTGTCACCGTCGGTGTTTATTCTTGGTCTTAATTACGGATAGGAGTGAAAGAAGAGCTCCCTCAGAAATGAAACCCGGATTGTGTATGTCGAGCTGAACCAAAGCCTCTTACGTAACACTTACGTCTGTTCCATGCAATACTGCAGCGTGCGCGCCACAAACGAGGACAGAAGGAAAGGGCAACACATGAGCGCTTCCTTCTGTCCTGGTTGGTTGTGTGCCCGCTGCAGTATTATAAGGAATGAGAGCAAACTAGGCTCACTTTCAGTAGTTTCACAATTACGTGACACACTCGACAAACTCGGTCTTGGAGTCGAGACTGAAGCGCTAACTTTCCCGGTGAGAAGAAACCTTTCATCGTCGTCCTCGCCTAAACGCTACATTTACAATACAGCCCTCTGTGGCACCTTATAAATTCTACCAATCTCTACTGCGACATTTGTGGTTCTATAGAAACGGTAAAACAGATGACTTTTTGATTTCCAACACAGAGAAATAACTTTAGACGAAGGCCAAATAAATAAATTTGTTGGTCACCATGCAGTGACGCTGACAAACACATTTGGTCAGAGGCGTTGGTATCCTAGGCAGCGTCAAGCCTAAACCTTGTTGCTTGCTCATCTTCGTTATATTGGACTGCTTGACAGGCTTTAGAAAATGCGTACATACGTACACATCGAAATTATAGAACTTCAGCTCCACGTTGTCTTCATTTTGAATGCAACACATTGAACATAATTCCATCATTTCACATCAAAAAACCCACTTCATGTTTTTCAAATGCATTTCTCTTCTTCCGCCTATTCTCTCCTTTGAGGCCTTTGAATAATTTATCCCCTCCCAGACGCACATTATCACTTAGGCGACTTTGCACACTCTGGCAAAACTTTCTGAGCTTCACGAAACACATTTATCTCTCTTTCGTCTCTGACCGCTAAAGATTTGCAAATGCCTGGCACAAGCAGTTCGGAAAGTTCAGGCTTCGTGACGGATCTGAGGTTGGTACATTCGACACAATCGTAATCTCTCGTTGTGCTTCCTAAGTCGCTTTGTGAACCTACGTACGCATGCCATATGAAGCATCTAGTTGCCGTGTTTTGAATCAACGAATGAAGTTTTGATTTCACAATGTGTCTTTAGATGTAATCGTGAGGAAACAAACGTAGGCTGCTGAGCAAGCGACTCTAACACGTCGGCCCTTATTTTCTGACGACTCCGCTCGTGTTCAGTCCTTTTGTCCCTTTATCGTTGCGTTAGAAACCGTAGTGCCGCCATTTTCTCCAGGATGAGACATGTGGCGCCAGGAGCATTATGAAAAGAATTACGCACAATGAAGTACATCGCCCGCGCCTATATTTTACTTGGCTTGGGCTGAGTATACCTTCGTCTCAACGAAATTTATAAGGCTGAAATTAATTTTTTATTACTCTTGTTAAATGTGAGCCTAACGTGTTGGGGGTCGTGTTATAAGTGTGCATTTGTCCAGTACTTATACGCACGCATTGCCTGACAAGTTAATTGATGACAATTAAATGATGATTAAATGCAGTAAATACTTTCAAGTTAAGTTAACAGCACATAGAATGTCGCCATGAGACACGTAAATAAATATATATAGCAAAAGCTAAATTGCTAGTACTATGAACGCTAGCTCGCTGTGGTCCCCCAACCGGACACATCACAACCATTGTAAATTTTTCAAGCATGTATTGCGACGAGCGGAGCTTAAAATGAGAGAGGGGACTGTATTACTTTATTATGTTTTATTGCATTCTAACGGCTCAGCCAGATCCACCGTAGTCATAGCTGCAAAGTTGTTCTTAATTAGATAGCTCTTCCTGGCGCTTACGTAATTTAGCTGACAGCGTGGAGGTACCATCAAGCACTTGAAGCGGTTGATGAAACTAAAGCGTCAATATCAGCTTTGTCGGAAATAATGTTCCTATTATGGTTTTGATTTTCGGTAACGGGAAGTAGCATATTCTCAAAAATAGTTTGCTGAAGACACCATTTCAAAACAGTGCCGGAGGATATAATGCTCCCACTTATTAATGTTGTTTATGCAAGATCATCTCATGGAATGCATTTTTGGCATTTCCCTTAGTGCTTGAGCAGTGACATTAGGCTAGTCGAAGCGTACACTCTGAGCTTAAGAGTGCTTGCTAAACGTAAAGCGAATAAGTTTGGGTTTTTGTTTGCAAAGGGCTTTGGCACAAATAAAAGTGTAGACCTCGTGCAATCCCCGAATAGGTACTTAGGGTATTTCGCACTTAGGATAATTCGCACATGACAAAACAAGTATAGGTTAGCAGATGTATTATTTTAATAAATCTGCGAAGCATCTGCGCAGTCAACAGCAACATGCATCTAGAGAACATATCTTGCAGGACAAACTTCACACCTGACTTGTTTTACAGCAGAGCTAAAAATGAAAGGTTTTACACATGCCATTTCTACACGATTATGCCGCAGGAATCAATGCTCAAGCACCGAAACATTAGAATTGTGTTTTATGCTAAACATTACGCACAAAAGCAATAAGACTGACAAACACACAAGTGGCAAATGCGTTCACTTGCCAGGAGTAGCATCACTACTCACCGCTGCCTCGCAGTTCAGCACACGCCCGAGAACATTTTCCTTTGAAGTACCACAATGGCACAGCAGAGCTACTGGAGGGCACTTTAATCTCTTTCCACCGTGAAGGTAATCCCATATTCATAGCAGGTAATTGGGCTGGCCTTGGCTGGCGAAGAACAGTTTCTTTTAATCAGACAACATCTTCATACATTTTTACAATACACAAGTTTCCTGTACGCTTCGTGATGCAGTTTGCTTCTTAATAAACAACAGACAAAGATAGAAATCAACCACTCGCGATGGTGTACCGAAGAATTTCGCTCTGACTGAGAAATTTCATTGGCAAGTTATTGTCATTCGATAACGCAACTCAGTTCACTACTAAAACTTTAACAAGTGGCTTCCAACACGCTAACATCGCTATCGAGTTGCGTTCATTCTACGCACTATACCGACAAATGCACGGAAAACGATAATTAAGAGACCTAGAAGGCACCTGTCGGGACATAAGAGGACAAGCATATTGAGCCTCAAATAAATTAGAGTTACATATTTATCAAATGAGTCAGCATCAAACACGAACAATGTACTGTGAGACGTGGCACAACATAAAAACAAACTGAACCACACGGAGTAAATGTATCTTGTTACAAAGTTCCTTAAAGCATAATATTGACAACATAGTATAGTAAACTAATACACCACTCGTCGTCTTCATTCAGTACGATAATTGTATAACAACAACGCTGGATTCAAACTTCGTCACCAGATCCTCAAAATGTCCGCCAAACGACAACACTTTGCGACCGATATTCGGCGCCTCAACTCGATGCGCCCCTTCTTCGACTGAGGGGCAAAACTTGCAACCCACGGGGGCCAAGAGTGGGGTGCGGCATCTCAGGGAAATAGGCTGCACCCGTCGGCGCCGGTGTTCATATGCTTGCCCGGAGCGCACCCGAAAGTGCGCGCGAAGTCCCTCGTCCGCCGCAACATGGCGTCGCAGTGGGGCTCGGCCCCCGGCCACAGATCCGGTACTCCGGCTATGTAGAACGCGGGTGACGGCAGGCCGCCGCCGGGACAGTTTGCGTAACAGGCGGCCACGAACAACAGCTGGGGCAGCGTCAGCGCCTCGAGCCCCACGAGCCGCTTGTCTCCGGCCTCGGCACGCGCCCTGTACGTGTCGAAGAGCACGTTGAACGACAGCACCTGCGCCACGCGTGCAGGAGGTCAAGACGCTCGTCTACGAAACGCACTCATGACCTGCAATGCAGCTGCCGAATGACGAGACGATCGGCAGGGCGAGAGAAGACGAGGCACCACATGAATGTAGCAGTGCGTGCTTCCCATCAAGCCAGTTATGCACCCGATATTACCGCTAGTTGTGACCGGAGAAGTGCCGAATACGCAGCACACGCTTTCTAGACAAGTGACTTGACCTCTGTACGAGGGAGCGCAGAAACTCCGACAGGACATCCCGGAGCAGTACGCCCATTATGGTGACGCCAGAAGCTCGTTAGAAAAAAAGAGACCTCTGGATCGAAATCTAACATCTCTTGAAGGTTGGAAGTGTTGTGGTTCGGTCAGCGTCGAAATGATAGGTAGTACATCGATTTGCGTCACCTTCATCTTTTCTGCCTTGAAATGACTTTGTGACTTTGGAAGTCGATTACATTCAACGAAGTAATGCATTACAAATAGCACAATTTGGAATATATAGGCGCGTGAGCAGTCGTATGCGTTAATGCGATGACTGAGATTATTGGTAGCGAATTGATACAATTATTTATGCGACAGCATCAATTGGTCCATTGAGCCAGAACACCTAAATTCCTATTTGTTGCGACGCCACGTCACCAGCACTCCGTGACGGAGCAGCGCGGGCGAAAGGGAGCACCTGCTGCCGCGATAGCACGCCACGCGTTGCGTGGCCGTAAAGGTCATCGCCGCGATGCCACGTCACCCTCACTCTCGCCCTCAGAAGCCTGTGCTACCCGCGCATTACTTGTCCGCGAAAGCTCTCGCCTGAGATATAATTGCGCCTCGCTAAGGCCAAATCAAAAGTGTGCCGACATTTCCATTGCCAAGCCCGGCTTGAAGAAAGTGGTGACGTCAACATTGCCACGGCTGAGTCCGTAGTGGCCCCATTAGATTCTGTGATAGTCAGAAAAAGTGGCACGGTGTCACATAGCTAAGTGCACTGGCCTTGGCCAAGGCATCTAAGCGCACTCACTTGCCCACGAGGAGTTCATACCTAGAGGGACCGTTCAGCAGCGTTCATCATCATCATCAGTCTGAGTAAACCAACTGCAGGGCAAAGGCCTCTCCCATACTTCTACAACTACCCCGGTCATGTACTAATTGTGGCCATGTTGTCCCTGCAGCAGCGTTGAGTTGGACATTATTGCTTTCGCATTCGCAACTTATAAGCAGTATGTAGATGTCCTCGTATTTTCACATGCGGGGCCTAATAAATAAATCTTCAATACTGTCTGTAGCCACAAGCCCAAAGATTACACAAATCTATTTAGCGGCTACTGAGCAAGCTGAAAGAACGTGATGCAGCATTTCCTTTAATACTATTAGTCTGAAATTTTATGATTATTATGCATGCTCTAAGTAAATCTATACCAAATTCTGTCCTTGCTGATGAGGACAGCTAATGACGCGATAAACAGCTTGCAGACAATTGGTGCTTTTACTGAAAGGAGCTTTTGTTTACGTTTGAACGCTTCGTTCAGACAAGCTTAATAAATCGACTTAAATTTTAATTTGAAGTAATATTATTCATTGACTTCGTTCATATAGCTTGGAGGTTTCAATCCAATTAACATTTCTTGCCTACTTCGGGCTTATTAAATCTATCTATCTATCTATCTATCTATCTATCTATCTATCTATCTATCTATCTATCTATCTATCTATCTATCTATCTATCTATCTATCTATCTATCTATCTATCTATCTATCTATCTATCTATCTATCTATCTATCTATCTATCTATCTATCTATCTATCTATCTATCTATCTATCTATCTATCTATCTATCTATCTATCTATCTATCTATCTATCTATCTATCTATCTATCTATCTATCTATCTATCTATCTATCTATCTATCTATCTATCTATCTATCTATCAAACGGGCGGGCGGGCGGGCGGGCGACCGACCGACTGACCAATGTCCCATTGTCGTCATTCCAGCTTCGTCATCGGACTCTCGTCATGAAGACTTCGTCACGCCTGCTACACCAAAGCAGTTGCCCAAGCTGCCTAATAGCTTGGGCCGCTATGCCTGTGCTCGTGGTGGTTATGCCGTTCTGGCCGTCTTATCCTCGTCATTCTCGTACATCGTCTGATCCGTTTCATGCCGTCGTATTCGCAGGATTCTCATCATACAGTCGTCATGTATTTCTTGTCCTATCGACGTCGTGATGCTGTCGTGGTCGTTCTATCCCCGCCAATCCAGCTTTGTTATCGGTCTCTCGTCTTGCCGTCGTCGTCATACCATCGTCGCCCTACAGTCTATACGTTCGTTAAAGTGTGGCACATATTTGCACATCGCCACATATTCAGTGACCCAAGCTGTTCCAATGGGTACGAACCCTGTTTTCTCAGCACAGCATCCGGACCCTTTACCCATTCGACTACGGCCTACCCATATACCCAGGTAGGCAGGAATATGGTTAGATGCAAACACAGTTTGATAGACGGATAGAGCGCGGAAAGTGCGTGAAGTATGCCAATAGTGCCAACGGATTAAAAATTACTTTCAGAATTCCTAGTATTCGTGATTGAAATTTGTAACCTTCCTATGAAAAGCTGCAATGAGCGCCTAGTGCAAAAATTGCAACTGAACGTGCATATCTTTTACCGTAACGTCGATTGTCTGAAAGCAGGAAGCGTCTCCATGCTTTGATGGCCTGCGAAACATTCGGTATTGCTAAGATGATTACACAGGGTGAAAATGGAACGTTTAGAAATAACCTGTTGCAGATAACATAATTCTAGTCCTTGAGCTGGAATATTCAAAGAGGGACGAATTAATTCAACGAATTAACATAAATTCACTATTTACCTTCCTAATAATTGATATTACGGCAGATATGGCAATTTAAGAACTGTAGCCGGTAGGCTTGGAAGGCCTGCCACCTTGGAAGGAATTGTTTTGGGACGTTAAGCACGACCGGACCGCATCCCGGTTACGGCGCCCGCATTTCCATGGGAGCGAAACGCGAAAACACCCGTGTACTTAGATTTAGGTGCACGTTAAAGAACTCCACGTGGTCCAAATTTCCGGACTCTCTCGCAACGGCATGCCTCATAATCAGATCGTTGTTTTGGCACCTAAAACCCCATAATCTTATCTACCCTTGGAATACATCTCCAGAATGGTGACAGTTTGAAGATATGTGCCATTAAATTTGCCATAAGGTGGACTGTAGTTGCACTTACTTTTTTACCAAAACGTTCTTTTCTGCATGAAGCACAACAGTAACTGGAACCCCCAGATATTTAGTTACACATTTTGGGCATTAATACATCGAAACTAGTGTCAAATTGGATACTCATTTCATGCGGATGCATCTTGTTAGCTCGCCAACTACAGTTAATAAATTGCAATATATATGCCATCAGATAATTAAGTAAGAAGATAATTAGTCATTTTTTGGCACTTGGTTGAATATATGTTCAAATTTATTTGTCTAGTGATGTTCGTCTCTTCAAATATCTAGCTGGACAACAATTATGCTATCTACCACAGGCAATTTTTAAAATTTTTATATAATCTAAAAACGATCAACCTGTATAATTTGCGCACTTGAATGGATGCAACCATGCGAGTGTCTCTGATGTTTCACTTCAGAATCGCAACCACCTTTGTTAAATGTGCTATGCCACAAAATATTTGAGGTGGAATTATGTATTTCATGGTAAACAGTGCGCGACCCACAGCAAGCTAGAACGTTTTGAGCTCATTTGCTTGGATAAAGTTTGCATTCGAGCTTTTTACATCAGCACAAGGGAATTGTACAGAATCCTGGAAACATTGAATCGTGACGAAATAAAATGTGTTCTGTGTAGACAATGTGCGTGGTAAATATGTGATAGCGCTTTCGAATCAGGGTATCTGTGGTCAACATGAGGCACGCTCGAACGAAATCGGCGCACACATGCTTTCAGAATGTTTTAGAGCATGCAAACAACGCAGTGGTGACCGTGCACTTAATCTTACACAAATAATGCTAAAGCAGTGGTTGCTGTTTGTGGGAAGGGCCTAGAGGCTGCTATCCCAAATAAAAGATCCACGTGAAAATGTGCGCTGTGAGCCTACCTTTCAGTGTGTAAACCCGTGATATAAACATGCAGGCCCGTGGCGGGTGTACATGTACGTTGCCCTAGACTTTATCTACGGTACAACGATAAACCGAGAGTACTTGGACGTCTTATGGCCACTTTAAGTGTGGGTTCGATTAGTCGCTTTCTAGCACTCTAACATGTTACCATGTGTAAATTGTTTTTCCGCTGCCTACAATGCGCCTTGGGAATCGTTTACCTGGGGATATACGTTCCCTCCAATTAAATAATTATTTCACCACACTTGACGATCATGGAACTAGGTTGCTATTTTTCAGATTTTGTGCAATTTCAGATTTATTTGTTGTAAAGTGTGCAGTTTCTCAATCTACTTTTGTTGAACCGCCCACTATTCATGCACAGCAAAATGCTTTTCTGTGTTCTTGAAATCGGAAATAAACATTCCGTAGTGAATTTGACAAGCCTCAGATTTGCGGTATTTAGCCTCAAACATTCGCAACTGCCGAAACACTGAGCCAGTGGTGGCGCGCAGCACTGGCCAACACCGCTCACCTGCATCATTTGACTCTCGTCCCGGCGCGCACTGCTGGCGTCGGGCTGGACGCAGTGCATGAACTCCAGGATTGGCTCCCGTGCTGGTGGCGAGCTGCTCCGGTAGGCCGCCAGGAAGAGCTCACCCAGCGCCTGCGCCACCTGCGAAGCCGTAATCCCCGGCAAGCCAGGCGTCAATGCGAGCCCTGGTGGCAGCTCTAGGGAGCGCACATTAAGGAGTGTTCATACCAGTGCTGTGAAACCACCAAAGCCAGTTCTCTCCCTAAATCAAATTTGAAACTCCTATACATTCCACTAAGTCTTTGCAAGATGCTGTTGTTATGTTTGTCATGAAGATTTTCTAGCTATAATTTATTGGGGTTATGAAAATAAGACTGCGGATTTTCCAAATTCATTTCTAAGCTCGTTTAAAACTTTCAGATATTTAAATCACTGTACAGATGTTGAAATGATGCTCCAGCAATGCAGGTTGTTGTGCTCCTCCTGCATTTAGCTATATTCGCTGAAGAACATATTAGCACATTTATACTTTATTCTACAAAAGATTTTTACTACAAGAACTGTCAATATTGACTCGTAACCTTACTCAGAAGAAGGACAGCGCAAAACACATAATGTATTTGTGTGAAAACAGTGTGCCAAATAGCATGCCACTTCACAACACTGGCCTAAAACATGAGGAATAATATTTTCTTCCATGTCGTGTAATGATATAGAAGACCCGCACGCTTACGCGCTTGCACGTCTTTGCAACAGCGCACGCAGATAAGCTTCCAATTTTTTTTCTTTCTTCGATGCCAAAATCGACAAACACGTGACTACTGGGGCTCTGTCCAAGGCTGTTCTGCTAACAGGCGGCGTCCGGTGAATTTTAGTGCACGCCTGCACAGCTGGCCGTTCAGCACAACTGCCCCTTAGAGTTTGGCTGATCCAGCGGGCACGCAGAGTGGCGCGAGCCAATGGGGCCCTCAACTAGCGGGTTGACCCTACGAGGAAGTCGGCGTACCTCATTAGAAATAAATTCTGTCTCTCTCTCTCTCTCTTTCTCAGCACTACGCGCCCAAATGGCTTAGCGGCCATGGTGCTAATCTTGCGTTCGCGGGATGAAGTCCCGGCCGCATATCGATGGGGGCGAAATGCCATAACGCCCGTGTCCCGTGCAATGAGGGCACGTTAAAAATCCCCCCGTGGTCAAAACTAATGCGGAAACCCCGACTACGGCGTGCCTCATAATCAAATCGTGGTATCGGAACGCAAAACCTCAGAATTTCAATTCTCCCGGCCCTATAGGTATATGTATCCGCTTATATATTGATTTGCCTGTGCTATTGCTGCATCGGCTTCTTTCGCTGGTTACAAATCATTATTATTGTGATGTGAATTGTATCGACGCTCCAGGCCAATTTCCGCTGTCGTCATTGTCGCCCTGATGTCTCGTATCACGTCCAGGTGCGATAACATCGCGGCCGCGTACAGCATGCTGTAGGTACGAGGGAAAGCCTGCCAGGGCGAGCCGATATGAATGGTGCTTGATGCGGCGATGTCTCCTCGCGCTCGCAAGGGAAGAAAGCGGGGAGGGTGCGCGCCGTCTTTTCACGCGTGCTAGGAGGCGGGGTAGTAGCGGTCAGGATAGTGCTCATCTCTTCTACTCCAGCTGCGGCGGCTGAGAGCGGCCGCACGAGTCCTATCCTGGAGGCAATCTACGCTGGGTTCACGAGCTCGCAGGCCTGATATAGCTGATGGCTTTGTGTGCACTGTGATATCGATCGCCCAGTTGACATTCAAGCGAGAATCGGCACGAAGGGGACTTCTCTCACTGCTGCTGCTCAATCGTGTCCGGTGTTCTTACAGCGAGTGGTCGCGGTCATCAAGTGATATTTGTCCGTGCTTGCTTGGGCGCGCGTGACAATGTGCTTGTTAATTTAATTAGTAATTGAACATTGACAGCAGTTTATGCTCTTTGTAAAACGATTATCCTTACTTCGATGGCCTCCGAATAATTTACTTTCGCAATCAATGCTACGCCTGTTGGTCGAAACTACCTTTTTTTCTCTTATTCAATATCCGCATAATTCTACAGTACTGCTAGAAATGTACGAATGACAATAGCGTAATAGTTGCGCTTAGTTATCGAGCCTAGGACATCAATTTACGAGATGCACTCATTGTGCTGCAGTGCAATGATGAGTCATGTACCTCGAATGCAGATTTTTCTTTTGTCGTTAATTAAATTAAAACATGCCGTCACTACAGCATTACCAGGGGCAGCTTGCACGAACATTCAATAACAAATATAAGAACAAATTTATGAAAGCGTTCTTGTGCGAACTAGGCGTTGTCTATTGAACATTTATGAATGCGCTCTTGAATACGTTATTATTTTCGTTAATAAATGTTCGTGCAAGCCACCCCAGGTTTCAATAATAAAAAAGATGTTTCTGACGTCTAACAATTTTTCTGTCGTACGTGTCATAGCGCGAAATCTTTCTTTATTTAGCCAAGTATTTCCCCTTTTCCACGAAGAAGGCTTGAAATTTCTTGATCAACGAGCATGCACAATGCTTCTACAGCGAGTAGGCGTGCTTAGAAGACTCCTTAGCCCACCACAGAAGACGAGTGTCTCAGTGTAATTCAATTGTGGCTTTGAAGATCTCAGCGTAGACATATAGCACCGGTGAAACATGCAATTCACCGTGCCTTGGGTTTGAAAGGTGGCTACACTACATACTAGAATGTGTCGCCACTTCTTGTAACCTGTTGGAAACCTGTCAAGCGCGATTGTCGATACTGCAACCTGTACGATCGGATTTCAATCAAAATCGCAAAATGTGTTATCTGCTCAGGAGAAACATAGCACGGCACAGTTTCTGATACAACGTGCTATGCGGAATCCCTCAAGGTGGATAACGCATCATAAATGTGAAAATTGTAATCCAGCTGAATGTGACACGTAGCTACAAGCAAAACCCATACGGGTTTTCCAGAAAGAAAGCTTCGCAGTTGAAGACCAACACGGAACCAATCCCGGACAAGGAGGAATTTTTCAGCAAATGTGAAGCCTGCTTTCTCAGAAAGCTTTGGGTTTCCTTTGTAACTTCGTGCTAACTACAGCTGGACGACAATTTTTCTTTTTTTTGAAGACGAGGGTAGATGACGAACAAGAATCATCAAGGAACAATTGTTAGTCAAGATAAAGTTCGAAAGGCTGCACAGAGCCCACTGAAGGAGTCAAGCCAGTTCGTTCTATATATAATGTAATCCAAATTGTGGAGTGAAGTAAGGTAAAAATAATCGATTAGTAGCATTTGGTAATCCTCCATTGTTTTCGTCATGCACTGACTGGTCACTTGTAAGCCGTCACTTGTAATTAAGTAAGCCAAACTTTAATCGGTTAAATTCTTTTTCTGTAACGTCTACGAGCCTTCTAGAGCATCACGATGAGCCATTTTCATCTTCCAATAAATGTTGGTCTGACCAACTGATGCAGAAAGTAGCCCACTAAACGGCAGCTTCAATATTGCAGCTTCACTATTTGACCTTGCATAATGGACGCAGTATTCTTAGTGATTAAACAAAAAGAAGATTGGCTCAATGAACTGAAACGAAGCAAAGACAGTGATTACTAATTACCATGCTCGATGTAGGGCAGCGCACTACCTCCATCTTTCAGTAATACGTATGCGTAAGAAGGAATACTATAGTACATTGATATTAAAAGCCAAATAGAATTCTAATGAAATTTAGGGAATAGTGAATTATATCATAAAGTTAACAAAACAGGGCAACGTACTCCCACATAGCAACGCATTAGGTGCTACTAACGGAGATCTTGCGGATTCATTTAATGACTACTTTGTTAATACAGGCACCACTACACAAAGCAACCAGGGTGTACATCATAGAGCTTGTTTCCTTTTTATCTGTTTCTCAAATTAACAGATTTGCTTTGTCAGAAATAACAAACACGAAAATCAGAGTTACTGTAAAGCATATGCCGTCAAATACGGCCATGGGTCACGGTGGCATACCGGCAAACTTACTCAAAAATGTATCGAAATCTTAGGCCCAGTGCTTGCGAACTTGGTCAATGGATCCGTTCTGTCGGGTACATACAGTGAATGCTCGTTAGTTCGAACTTCAATAATTCGAATTTATGGATAATTCGAACTGTACGATTTGGTCCGGCCAAGCTCCACAGAAGTCTATGTATAAAAAAGTCCGTTAATTCGAACGCGAGAAGGTTCCCTCACGGATAATTCGAACTACGCTCGCCTGGCACACGTCTAGAGAAACGCGCCTACTGCCTACACACAAGGCTGTCTTGCCTCCGAAACGGAGAGAACGGCGAGAGAAGGCAAAATCGGAAAAAAATCTAACCGACGCGGGGTCAGCCAGAAGGCAGCGGCGGTTGCCGCCTCTCCGTTCTACGTAACCTCCGAGACTTCTTGCCCATTGCGAATCTCGGAGACTTTGCAAATCTTGTACAGCTGCTAATGTTGTGCGGAGATGGCACGGCAAGCTCCAAAACACAGCGAATCAAGTACGTCGCAGCTGTGCTTGCAATCAAGAACCAACGAATCCGGGCCTTCGCCACCTTCACATGTTCAGCGTCTTTCTCTCGGCAGTCTTCATTGGTTGTGCACCTCTGTTTTCAGCTTAGGAAGTATCGGCCGTCGCGATTCATTGTGATGGTGTTAAGCTTCGGCTAACGTTCGTTTCGGTGGACATCGGTGGTGTGGCACAGTCGGACCCAGAGCTTCGACTTGAAGATGGCGTGTGCCCGCGGCACACGCCATCACTTTCTGACACGCCAAATTCCTGACATGCCATACTGCTTCCAAATCGCAGTGTACTGTTGCCCTCCTTCACTTTCGTTAGTTCGAACTTTCGTTAATTCGAACTGAAGCGGCTTCCCCTTGCGGTTCGAATTAACGAGCTTTTACTGTATATTAACTAGCTCAAAATCGAAAGAGTGGTAGCAATACGCAAAGCTGATGACCGAATTACTTAGCGAACTATTGTCCAACAGCTACATTATCATGTATTCATACGCTCTTCGAGAAACAGATTGCAAAGCAGGTAAACAATATTCTTGAAAAATACCGACCACATAAGCGCAAAGAGCCGTTCTCAAATAGGTTACTCTGTTAGAACTGCCGTAAGGTCCCTAACAGAAATGATAAACGAATCAGTTTAGAAGAACTACTTCGGCATCGGCGTATTCTGAGATGCTATAACAGCGTTTTACTCGGTAGATCACGATGTAATGTAAAAAAATTAGAACACATAGTTTTAGAGGGCAAGCATGTGACTTTTCTTGCAGCTATATGAGAAATCGTAAACAGCATGTGGTAGTTGGAGGCAAAGAATGTTTGCAAGGGACAGTGAGAACGGGCGTTCTGCAAGGGTCGGGATATACGGGATGCAATACTCTGATCTCTCTTAATTAAGGATTATCCTAAATGATTTTGTGATTCTATCTTACTATGCGGATGATACATCTCTAATAATTCCACTACAGTCACTACATGAAATAGAAGACATCGCTCCAAGTGAACGGCACAATATTTTAGCATGCATGGTTTGAAACTTTCAAACTGGTTTTGAACCCCCAAAAGTTCGAGTATGTATTATTTGCTTCTAGCCGAAAAACTACTCCTAATAAGTACAACTTCCCGCTCCGACACACAAATGCAACAAATTAGTAGTCATAAACACCTGAGAATAAACCTTGACTCGTTATTACATTAGGCGCCACATCTTGAACATGTAACTAAAGATAGCTTTTGGTTGGCATACTTTATTAAACGCGCGCAAACATTTCCATCCTCAAAGATTACGTCTAATTTATTTCAGCATTCTCCATTACCAAATAACGAACTGCATAGAATCACCGGTTTTCAACTACGCCTCGTACGTTGAACATTTCATGAAAATTGAGAAACGTACGGTCAGACTAATTGCGGCGGCCACTAAGGATGCGCCCCCTGCCGAGCTTTCTGCAAAATTAAGCACGATGTCATATATGCAAGTTCAGGACTATAACACAGTTACGCTAACCACGAACAAGCTAGAGCTCTGATTAAAATTTATCATACCAACAAGGGATACTATACAGGCTGAGCATAGCAAATTAAACTTGCCGAAATTAACAGTGTGCACGGCAAACGTTCCCTATCATTTGTCGGCGCAACAAATCAGAAATGAAATATCCAGCTTTTTTGTGAACTTGTAAATAATGTTCCCTCAATATAACATCACTTTACATCATGTATATAAGATGACCTACTTTTGCCTTTTGCCTTGGATTGTAAGGTATGCTGACTTTTGCGATAGAAATCCAAAACTTGTCGCATCAGCTAAGTATCCAGATGATGCTGACAAGCACTTTGTATAACACTAAGCCGGAATAAAGATTTCTTCTTACCTTGGTGACTGGAGCGGCTGTAAATTACGCTTAATGGAATGACAGAGAATGCGTAAATGCAAACCTAAACCTAAAACATGTGGTTAATATTTATCGGGAATAATTGCAAGATATAGTATATCTCGCAAATTTTGTAGCGTGATTCGTCCTCAATGGAACATAGATCAGTATAGGAGTGTAGTATCCAGCTCCCATGGTATAGTTTGGCCCTCCTTGCCACTGAGCTTAAATACAGACGAAACGATTGCTCCACGGTAAACAAAATTCCAAAGCTAACATTACGAAAGGATTGTTATGCTTTGCTTTTCCAACCAACAACTACTGCTATGTATGCGAAATTTCACCACGCATTGAACAAAGGAGGAGTAGTAACTATGGTGTAAGAAAGAAATGTTTTCATTCTGGTTTTAGCATCGTTCCACTGAAAAAAAATGACGCTCTGGTTCTGCTCCGTTACCAAAAAGAAAGCAATGAGCCGTAATGTTTATAACGGTTTTGGTTAGCCTGCAAAAATTTTGGAAGCAAAGTATAGATAAAAACATAGTTGTTTTTCCTAAGTAAGTGAATTGTAAATTCTGAAATCATGGTCAGTGCTATGAATCAAGGCACTGAGCATGATCTCAGAATTTACAATCCTGAAATCGCTGTTGTGAGACCGCTGTTCCTATAAAAGGAACCTAAGCGAACACACACGACCATTAAAACTTCGGTAACAAATCGTGGTATCCGTACAAAACGAAACAATAGGCTCTTCAGCGCGCAAGTCCTGGTTTCTGCTATGGTGCCGATCTGCTAGTGCACCGATCAACAGGCCTAATGTAGTGCAGTGCTGGACCGGCTATCGCTCGCTCTATTCCTGCCGGAGATACACGCTCATATTCCGACGTCGCCTGACGTCGGTTGTTTCGGATTGCGACTTTTCCTTTGAACTGGAAGCCGCTGAAAATATTTTGGTTTCACCCCGAAACAGAATAATAACTCACGTTTAGCTTACGTGTTCATTCTGGGCAAGAATATCTTTTATTTTGTCGTTTTTCGTTTTGGTTATCGTGCCGTTCAAACACACTGGTACTAAATATTCATGGAAATGACTTCCCGGAGACCAACAGTTCCTACCCTAACAGTTACCCTTAGGGTACCGATACCTCAGCCCCTAGCACTCAATTCTAAAAAGAATAAATGGTTCTGGAAGATGAATTAACTGATTACATATTTAGTAGGGGTGTGCGAATATTGAAATTTTCGAATACGAATCGAATACGAATAAGGCAAAAAACTGTCTTCGAATATCGAATCGAATATCGAATATATGTGTAGTATTAAAATATTGCAAAACGAGGTAACAATAGCTTTATTACCCTTTTAAAAATAATATTGCATTTTACGAGGTTGGTTCAGGTTAAAGAGGCACTCATTATAGGTAATGCACTCAGGTAATGTCAGGTAATTCTCTGTCAGGTAAACGTTTGTTACAGATTATCGCGAAGGAAAATTGACTGCTCAACATGTTCGCAAAGTAAGGGCTCTCTATGCACTGTGACATTTGTCCAGGTAACATTTTCTAGGTGCATATTTTATTGCACATACTTACAAAGCCCGAAAGTACATCATATATTGTTATGAAAGAGCCCTGGAATAAAGCTTGGTAAAAAAAATCGAAACTGATCATGTACGTCGCACGGGTCTTTTGCAGATAGACTGGAACAGAGCGTACACATTCATAGTAAGGTTCGTTAGAGCACTTAAGATCACAGTGCTGTAACGCTGTGTCGTCGTTTGGTACCTTCTTTTGTCCTTGTTTTGTGTTGCGCTGTAACAAACCTTACTATGAATCCCAACCAACTGGCCCAATTTGGCATCTTGATGCAGAGCATGCAGATAATGCGTGGATCATGTGAAGCTCTCAGTGAATAAGCATGTTCTTAGGAGAATGTGGAGCAAGCATATAATTCGTTAATTGCTAAATTATTCACAGTCTGTCCAAATATTCGCCGTTTCGACCATTATTCGGCCTTCCTCGAATATTCGGGAATTTACAAATATGCATTTCTCGAATCGAATACGCTTCGAATAAGGAAAATATTCGATTCGTATTCGAAATTTCGAATATTCGCACACCCCTAATATTTAGACAGACAGACATTAGACAGACAGACAGACATTAGACAGACAGACAGACAGAGACAGACAGACAGACAGACAGACAGACAGACAGACAGACAGACAGACAGACAGACAGACAGACAGACAGACAGACAGACAGACAGACAGACAGAGACAGACAGACAGACAGACAGACAAGCAGGCAGACAGGGACAGACAGACAGACAGGGACAGACAGACAGACAGACAGACAGACAGACAGACAGACAGACAGACAGACAGACAGACAGACAGACAGACAGACAGACAGACAGACAGACAGACAGACAGACAGACAGACAGACAGGCAGAGACAGACAGACAGACAGACAGACAGACAGACAGACAGACAGACAGACAGACAGACAGACAGACAGACAGACAGACAGACAGACAGACAGACAGACAGAGACAGACAGACTGACAGACAGACATTAGACAGACAGACAGAGACAGACAGAGAGACAGACAGACAGACAGACAGACAGACAGGCAGGCAGGCAGGCAGGCAGGCAGACAGGGACAGACAGACAGACAGACAGACAGACAGACAGACAGACAGACAGACAGACAGACAAGCAGGCAGACAGGGACAGACAGACAGACAGACAGACAGACAGACAGACAGACAGACAGACAGACAGACAGACAGACAGAGACAGACAGACAGACAGACAGAGACAGACAGACTGACAGACAGACATTAGACAGACAGACAGAGACAGGCAGAGAGACAGACAGACAGACAGACAGACAGACAGACAGACAGACAGACAGGCAGGCAGGTAGGCAGACAGGGACAGACAGACAGACAGACAGACAGACAGACAGACAGACAGACAGACAGACAGACAGACAGACAGACAGACAGACAGACAGACAGACAGACAGACAGACAGACAGACAGACAGACAGACAGACAGACAGACAGACAGACAGACAGGCAGAGACAGACAGACAGACAGACAGACAGGCAGACGGACAGACAGACAGACAGACAGGCAGGCAGACAGGGACAGACAGACAGACAGGGACAGACAGACAGAGACAGACAGACAGACAGACAGACAGAGACAGACAGACAGGCAGAGACAGACAGACAGAGACAGACAGACAGACACACAGACAGAAACAGACAGACAGAGACAGACAGACAGACAGACAGAGACAGACAGACAGACAGACAGAGACAGACAGACAGACAGACAGACAGACAGGCAGGCAGGCAGACAGGGACAGACAGACAGACAGACAGACAGACAGACAGACAGACAGACAGACAGACAGACAGACAGACAGACAGACAGACAGACAGACAGACAGACAGACAGACAGACAGAGACAGATAGACAGACAGGCAGACGGACGGACGGACGCCCGAAAAAGAGCCAGATTCGCTTATTACCCTGCAACTGGCTTTTGCACAACACTGACTGGAGCGCTTAAACTAGGTCAAATTGATCACCCAAAAGGCTAACCTCTCTGTTATTGCCGTCCTTTCTTTTTCCCCTTCTTTTATGGCGTGTGTAAACAACATACCAACATAACAACAACATAAATAAACTTGAAAGAATCCAAAAGAAAGCAGTAAGGTTTATATATAACACTTACGGACGAGCATCAGTCAGTGACCTCCTCAGAAAAAGTGGTTTACCCTCTATTCCTAACAGAAATCGCATATGTCGCTTAAAGTTTTTCTATCAAATAATTAATAATAATTTCAAAGTTGACACCTCCAATATCCTTATCTATTCCTCGGGGCACCAAACTAGAAATCGCCATTCGCTTTCTATAACACGATTAAATCCGCGAGTTAATTGTTTTAAATATTCCTTTTTTCCAAGGACCATCACTGATTGGAATAACCTCACAAATGATGTTGTCAGACAGACATCATTACATTCATTTCAAGAGCATTTGAATTGATTGTTATTAATTGACCTTGTCGCTGTATTCTCTTGTTGAATTTCTATGTGCAATTTTGCTCTCTTTGTGTCTGTAATTCTGTATCTTAACACAATGTTTTCCACCTGCTATGATCTTGTGTACAAGATCGCAGTATTCATAAATAAATAAATAAATAACAGTGACCTCACCTGGCTTCCCATGCCAGCGTAATTGAGAGCCCGCGCCGCGTCTTCGTCGTACAGAGGGTACGAGAAGGCGTAGGGCAGCAAGAGGAAGTCCTTGCCCACGTTTGCGTGGAAGACGAGCGCCTGGATGGACTCCGCCACGGCCGCTCTCTGCGGAGATCGCGACACGACGCGGGCGGCGGCCGCGGCAAGGCGCCAGTTGGTGACCAGCGAGTCACCCATCGCCACTGGTTGGCCTGACCAAACGCCACCACTGGCCACCGAGCCGACCCCAGACTCGGGACTTGTTCTGTCTACGGCCTGCGTCGAGCGCGCATTCGTTCGCGTTAGCCACACGCGCTCCGGGCCATTGGCCCTCAGTGTTTACGCACGACAAAAACAACCGCAAGAACATGCAAAACAAGAACAACGATGGCGAAGACGACGAGAAACAAAGTTCAGGATGTTTTCTTTTTTATTCTCTTGTTTTTTTGTGTGATTTTGCAACATGCCGCTGAAATAAACTGGTTAAGGGTGGAAAAACGCAGTGAGAAATTTGTCTTCCAACCTGAAAATAGCACGCGGCTAAATTCATACAAAGCCTCAATAAACTTAAAGTCTGTCGAGAAGCCACAACTCTACTACTGACGTTCGGGCATACATTGGAGCACCGTGACATTTCGGCTGGATGACATTTACTTTATGCCTCTTTTTCTGAACTTCGTCGATTTTTGCAGAACCTAATTGCTTGACCAAAGTTCGGGTCTACCTTTGCCACGAATTCACCAATTAGCCCTGTCTTGCGTTAGCTGATTCCAACATGCACTTGCAAATTTCCTAATTTCATTTCGCGACCTAACTTTCTGTTCTCCTCATCTGCGCTTCCCTTCCCTTGTCACCCATTCTGTAACCCTAATGGTCCACCGGGTATTTGTCCTACGCAGTACGTGGTCTACAGGGCTCCATTTCTAAGAAGAAGCGTTTTTTAGCCCTCTTCCTTTGAATTTCCCTACTGTTGCTGATGCCGCTGTTGCGGCGTGCAAAGCAGAGCCACATTAAAGCCCGCCATAGGGTCTAGGAAACACCACGGAAGCGGTCACTCGTCAACTCAACCTATCTGTGCCCGCCGTGGTAGTTTTACGGTTATGGCATTATTCAATGTCGCAGGTTTGATCCTGACTGCGGCGTCCACACTTCGACAGGGGCGAAATAAAAAAAAAATTCTCGTGGAGTTAAACTTAGGAACACGTTAAAGCACACCATGTAAAAACACATCGAGGTAGAAGAAAGGCAAGAGCCGAGGCTGTGCTCCGTTAATTCGGCAGGGAGAAAAACGCGTGCTTTGACGATGCAGCCGAATATCCGAATGGCCAAAAATACACAACCGTAGTCATATACGCAGAGTCCAAAATCAGAACCACATGCAGTGTATACATCAAACACTCAGAAATAGAGGAGGAATTAGCGATTGCGCTGGCCCTCACAGAACAGGAATGCGAAGTCGTACTAAGTGACTCGCAAACGGCAGTAAAGAATTACGCCAAAGGTCGAGTTTCCAAGGAAGCCCTGTCCATTCTGGCCAAAGCGGGCAGATCCAACACCGCGAGCTCGAGGATCATATGGTTCCCCACGCACGTCACCAGGGAAGGCGACGCGCTCCCCAACCTAAACGAGACGGCGCACCGGACGGCGCGAGACATGACCCGCCGCACCGAACAGGGCAGCGCCTCTCGCACGACAGGGAACGCTTCTCGAGCAGAACGGGGCAGGCTCACCAGATAGAACGACATAACCAGTGCATATTCGAACGCCAGAAGGATATACCCACTGCCGAGTCCGAAATTGAACAGGAGGCAGGCCGTCGCCTGGAGGCAACTCCAGACGAACACCTTCCCTAATCCATTCCATCTGAAACGTATCTTCCCAGATAAGCATCAGGACGACACGTGCAATTTGTGCCAGGGAGGACCAGCAACACTTAAACATATGCTGTGGAAGTGCAATGTAGTTATAGGAGGGATGGCAGTTACTCCGGAGACCCTGTCGTCGAGGTGGGCCTCCGCTCTGCGCAGCTCAGACCTCGGAATCAAGATGGGGGGAGTCCGGCAAGCCCTTGAGGGGGCGTTGAGGGAGGGCCTTGACGTTCCCCCGTGGGAGACCTGAGCCCTGGTCGCGTTAAACCTTGCCGGACGCACAAGAAGGTTGTATCCATCCATCCATGGTGTCAAAATTAATCTGTAGTCCACCACTACGGCGTGCCTCATAATTCGATTGTGTATAAAGCTTAATAGTTCTGCCACGATCGGATGAGCCGTGTGAGTGAATGAATATGCTGAACCCTCTGATGCGTCATGAAATGTCGCTGACAAAAACGCCTCAAGCAAACACCTCTCTCTTTGTGCTTTGTGTACTAGGCAGAGAAGCAGCAGTGGTGCACTCAAGGTAATGTTTAACAACTCACCACTCTCGTGTTGGACTAAACATTGATGAGATTAAAGATTCGCCGTCAACGTCACAGCTAACTATTGTCGATCGAAGCAAATAACACAGAAAGCTTCTTTTACATCGCTTTCCACAATGCGTAAGATCTGCATAATTTTTATCTTAATGTCAACTGGAATATCGCCTATCGCCGTTTGTTCACTGGTATATACACCGCTAATTTCCTCTCTCTTAATGTTACCACTAACATTTTTTGTTCCATCGCTCTTTGAGAACCTTCAGGACTTGGGAGTAGGCGTACGCACCTACAATTACATTAGGGACTTCTTGTCAGACCGAGAAGCAAAAATCCAGATTGGAGAATGCCAATCGGATGACATTAAATTAGGCAGCAAAGGGACCCCACAGGGCTCTGTGCTCTCGCCGTTTCTTTTCAATGTGGCCATGATCAAACTCCCTGAAAGACTGGAGGCTATTGAAGGACTAAATCACAGCATATACACTGATGACATTACGTTGTGGATAGCTAGGGGCAGCGATGCCCAAATAGAGGAAACCCTCCAAAGGGCTATCCAGGCAGATGAAGGTTATGTCGGACCTAGGGGACTTAAATGTTCACCGCAAAAATCGGAACTGCTTCTATACCAGCCGAAAGGCAGGGCCAGTAAGGAGGAACCGCAAATCTCTCTCACAGCTGGGGGGATCCCCATTCCAAAAGTGGACAAAATCAGAGTTCTGGGACTTTTTATTCAGGCCAACGGTTTTAATGGCGAAACAATAAGGAGACTAGACGGCTGCGCACTGCAGACCATGAGGCTGATCCGCAGGATCGCCAACAGGCGGTCCGGGATGAGAGAAGCGAATCTAGTTAGGCTAGTCCAGGCCTTTGTGATAGGTAGAATAGCTTATGTTGCTCCCTTCCTCAGTTTTAGGTCATTCGAGAAGAAGAAGATTGATGGCATCATACGTAAAAGTATAAAACAGGCGCTGGGGCTTCCCATCCGCACTGCAAATGACAAGCTTTTAGCTCTAGGGCTCCACAACACGCTTGAGGAGATTATTGAAGCAGTGAGGATCTCGCAGTATGAGAGACTTGCGGGAAGCCCTACGGGCAGGAAAATCCTAGCTAGGCTAGGCATAAACTATGAGGGGCAGGAAGGCATCAAAGTAGACCTGCCGCGAAGCGTGCGGAACCGACTAATAATCCCACCACTACCTCAAAACATGCACCCAATCCATCACAAGGAACGCAGACAGAAACGGGCCGAGGCTCTTGAGAAGCGTTTCAAAAACTCGAAGGACGTGCTCTACGTTGATGCTGCAGACTATGGCAACGGCCGCATGGCCCTAGCTGTAGCGAGCGCTGAAATTGGATTGATAGCCAGTGGCACAGTTCCAACGGATTGCTCTCAAATTGGAGAAGAATCTGCCATAGCACTTGCAATTGCAAGTACTTCAGCCAAAATTATAGTCAGCGACTATAAGGTTGCGGTGATGAACTTTGCCAGAGGCAGAATTTCTCCCGAGGCGAACAGAATCCTGCAGACCTGCAGAGCTACAGGAAAATTGAAATAATCTGGGCACCTGCGCACGCCTCCCTCGCTGGGAATGAGGTGGCCCACGAATTAGCTCGAGGACTCACATTCCGAGCTGGTGGGCTAGCCGAAGGCTTCACGGGGCGAGACCGCTTAGTGTGCTACAGAGAGATCACACAACACTACAGACTAGGGCGGGTTAAATATCCTCCGGCTGATGCATCCTTAAACAAGAGCCAGGCCTCCACTTGGCGCCGCCTGCAAACCAACTCGTTTCCAAGCCCGGTGTCGTGCAGCCTCTACTACCCGGGTCAGTACTCTAGCCAGTGTAAGCTATGTAAAGCCAGGGCTAATCTTAATCACATTCTGTGGGAATGCCCACAGGCTCCCTCTGAGGGAAGAATAACGTCTTTAGAACAATGGGAGACCTTATTACTCAGCTCCGATCCGGAGATTCAACTGAAGACCGTCCAACTGGCCGAAATCGCCGCTAGGGTCCAAGGACTCCTGGCCGTCGTCTAGGTGGGAAGACTTAAAACCTTCCCTACATCTGGTGGACAAATAAAGTTTTACAATCCAATCCATCGCTCTTGGCGCGGTGCATAACTTGTTCTCGAGCTTCATTGTTGAAGAGAACAGGAAAATTGTCATTCACTCGAATGTAGCACGAAGCTGCAAATAAAGCCCATACGGGTTTCTTAGAAAGAACGCTTCGCACTTGAGGAAAAATTCGCCCTGGTCCAGGATTTCAACTCGGGACCAACCCTTTTCCGCGGTGGTCACTCTACCATCTGAGCTAACCAGAAGGCTAGCAGACCGCAGTGCGACAAAAGATTAATCCACCACTCGAAGCACCGGGTCACGGAGCTTCTTTGTTAACCTCCAACTTTTCTTATCAGCGACAGTGATAAGCTTCCATCCATGACTTGGTAATGCGTGCCGTATGCACATCAATTCATTTGGTTAAAGCAAGTTGGCGGGCTAGTTGGTTAGAATCCATGGTAGAGTGCATAGGAGCGACTGAGCGAGGACGTAGAAAGAATTCTGTGTCTGTGTATCTGTTTCTTTCTACGTTCTCGTTCAGTCGCGCTTATAAACTCTACCTTGAATTCATTTGTATTATTCTCTAAAATTCCTTCTCATGTTCAGGCTATCCTGTGACTAATTGACCAAGATAAGCATACTCCTGTACAAACTCTAGACGCCAACTGCTGATCATGAATTCTGGTTTGCTTGCCACGTGCAACTGAACATTACTTTTGCCTTCTGCATACTGAACTTCAACCCTACTCTTATGCTTTCTCACTTAAGGTCTAAAATAATTTGTTGCTATTCGTCCCCGCATATGATCGAGAACCTTAACCGTGAAAGAGTAATAGTAGGGCTGAAGAATATTATGCAAAAGACAAATACCAGGTAAGAGAACACGAATTCATGATCGCCACTGAGCTTCTAGAGTCTGTGCAGGAGTGCAGCAATAGGCAAATATAAAACTAATGCGTAACACAATAAAATAGAGAGACCCAGTCGACACGCTCTAAACCCGCCGTCCCACATCAGTGAACGCTGCGCCACTGACCGACACGGCTCAGTTCACGCTAATCAAAGAACCTCTTGATTTAAAACCCCTTAAAAATTCTTTAGCGATTACAGCTCACCCGAACTCACCAAGAAATTAATGTGTTTTTACTTAACATTGCTGTTGTGCTATATAGAAGTGTTTCTGTGAAGGGTTATACATGTTGTCACATAAATTCCATTCATTCTTTCCGGTATAGGACACATGGGGCAATATAATCTCATTGTATTGACACGTGTACTTGTTTATCCTTCTTCTGGGGACTGCATTTCACCCGCTAGCAATTTAAAGTTATCGCTCAGCGCAAGACGCGCCTGCCTGATTTGGAACTTGCTCGAATGCCATCACTCATTCTATAAGTTCTCTATGTTCCCGCCAAACTTCAGGTACTCCGATTGCATGCGCGACGCGAATAATGTTGTAGTTTCTAGAAGTTAAGCGAGTAACCATCGATTACAGGGGAATCTGCGACAAGACATGTATAAAAGCCGACGAACTTGACCCGCATATCAGATATCGACGAGTATGCTCACTGCTATCATTGTTCTAATTGTTACTTGTTTTTCTGGGCACAGGTTCGCCCAATAAGCAGCTAGTTCCATGACTTGCCTTCTATTGCTGAGGTTGTTCATCGCGACTGCAACGCGCATTCACTCGGCTCTACTAATTTATAATCGCCTACAGCTCATGACTGGGTGATGTTCGCAATAACGTACAGTCGTACACCTTTACGGCGAAGCGCTTGAAGCCTCCGATATCCTTCGTTATACACGTCACTTCATTGTGAATGTCGGGCTCCGCACCGCTCACAACATAACTGGACTGTAATTATTCCTTCGTTATAGAGGTCATTTCTTTGTAGAGACGCTAGATTGTAGATGGACGCTGCTCGGACCACTGAGGAAGCGAGAAATGGAAAATGTATGGGAGTAGTAAACTATTTTCTTCAGCGAGTTAGATCATAACAAAGAAGGATAAAACAGTTGAGAAGAATAAACGAGGATGAGACGACTACGCGGGACTGGCACTGTCCTGTGTCCTCTCCTCATCCGTGTTTATTCCTCGCCATATTTTATACCTCATCGCTATTTGAATAGCATTGTTACATTTTACGCCCCTGGAACTGAGTTCTGAGCGTTCACCTAGTGGAGGCCTGCGCAATATTATTTTTCATTACCAAGCGCTCTTTACCGACAACTTAGGTGCTTGTAAAGGATCTTTCTGCTTAGTGTTTTTTATGTCCTGATCGTACAGCAGCCATCTTGTTTGAATGGCTGCCAACGGTAATCGTTAAGAAGCGATTCGATGAATGATAGATGCTCTAGTGTATGATTACCGACTAACTAGAACACCTGAGGTTCATCAAACGGGGAGTAAACAAAATAATAATTAAGCTACATAGTAATATCCTTAGTACATCTTAACACTTTTGCAACAGCAAAGCCATAACTTAAACCACAAATTAGGGCTGGACAATTACGTAGAGACACAAAAACGAGAGACGGTGGCTTAGAGCACCTCCTTGAAGTTTTCGCAAAAGCTTGACGAGCATGACCTCCGATTCCGAGAGCACGTAGCCGTGAATGAATTGTTTATTGATTAAAAAAAAACGTCAAACTCCAATTTTTCATAAAGTAAGGAATTAACACACTGCAAAGTTTGAGAACTCTTTATGCTCCGAACAGGCCACTTGACAATAAAAAATAGCTCGTAATTTATGACGTCACACATAATGTTCCGGCGCTCAGGTTTGAATAAAGGCTTCAAGAAAGTTTAGTTTTACCTTCCTTTTTTGGCTTTGATGGAAAATTTTACGGCGAATGACTGAACATATGATGAAGGAACACGAGTTGAGGCATGGGAAGAAGCTAAACGTATTTACTTATTCACGATCATAGGAACACCCACGCATAAGGTTGATAACATCTGTTCTCCAGGCTTTATGCCTAATTTTTTCCACGGTGTGCTCCCTATGGCAGTCTGGTTCCAGCATTTGCTCGGTCCAGCCAAGCAAAGGAAAAAAAAAAACAGCGTGCCTTGGAATGAGCTGCACTTAGAGCTACTTGTTAGTTGAACGTCTCTCCATCCACTCGTTTCCTTGTTTAGCGCGTTTTTTTCCTGGGAATTCTTATAATGCACTCAAGTTTGAAATTAGCTCTGAAAGGGTTTTTTAATGAAGTCACTAGCTGATTTGCCGTTGCTTCTTACTGGCCCCTTAACATGGATTACACATTCGATTCATTATCCTTTTTTCTATTGGTATCCACTGAAAACAAGCCCACCACAGCCTGTCGCTCAGCACAAAGTAGCACCGGAAGCAGACAAACCATCCATTGCACCGTACACCATATTTACAAATCGTACACTATAATTTCACATGAAACCCCAGCGTCGCCAGTCCCGGCTGCTATGGATGCGAAGGAAAAGAGACGCCATCCTTACCGAACGACAAACGACGCTTCATCACGCATCTGAACGTTATGCGCCGATCATTCGGAAGCTCATGCTCACACATGTTCGTGCTTCATGGATCTAAGTCGCAAACATTTGCCGTCATATATGGAACATGCGCACTTTATGGCATTTCCCCAGTCTTGATGTCTTGTCCGCGCCTTCAACTCGGCGGAGGCAGATGAGGCTGCCATTGCCTTCACTGCTGTGATCGGATTTACCATCATTATCAGCGACTCAAAGATCACCATATCCGACAATGCACCTTAAATCAAGGCACCAACCACGCTGCCAATACTGCGTCCCTCATCTTCCACCAAACAACAAGATAGTGAAGAACCCAACCCAACTGAATTTATATGGGTCCCGGCTCACGCAGGGAAACCGGGAAACGACGTAGCCCCTAAATGTGCTACAGGATTCGTCAGCCGAGCGGTGGGTTCCGCATCTGACCCGAGGGACCTCGTCAGCGAGCTACTGATTACATACCGGCACTGCACAACGCTTCCACAGACGGACAAATCCCCCACGCCCTCCCAAGCTCACCAAGGAATAAGAAATCAACTAGCGCCGACTCCAAACGCACTCCTTTCACAACCCACAAATATACACACACTTTTACCCTCAGTTGATAGACCTACACTGCTCACTATTAACGTCCACAGCCTCATGAGACCAAATTCTCTGGGACTGTATATAAGAACTCCACCGCCCCGACCAGATCTCCTTGCTGCTCACTCACCTGAAGCATGGGAAGCAATATTCCGGCACCCGAGCTTGGAAGTTCAACTTCGGGCCATCGAAAGAACTACATTGACGAAATAAAGTTGCTTGCTCCTCCTCCTGTCTTTCCTCCGCCACTCATTAGGCTGAGCTTTCTGGCGCTACTATCAACTTTGGAAAGCTTCAGCGCGCGATGCTTCTAAATGGTTTACATATAGACGTCATCGTGGTCGCTATATTGCTGTGCTAGAAAATCGAGAAGCCACGCGTACAAGAAGCGCGACAACACGAAAAGCGCATCTTGCTCCGAACGACAAAACGGCAACAGTGAAATCAATACTATGAAGAACGGTCACCGTTAAAATACAAAGCACTGTGCTCATGTTAGTATGCTGCACTAATATCATCGTGACTGTCATGCCCGGGTCCTGGCACAGTGGAAAGCTACATCCACGACGTTACGGGAACATTATCGACACTTGCCGAGAAGGCGACAGCAGTCGAGTTCCAGTCGGCGACGACCGTGACGTTGCTGTCCCGATGGGGCCACCTGGCGAGCAGCCTGTAGAACTCGCCGCGCACCGCCCTGACCAGAGCGTCCGCGTCCTCACGGGCGCCCGCGTGGCTCACCTCGGCGCTGTAGCCGGCGAACAGCTCGAAGCCGGTGAGGAGGTACGTGTGCGCCAGGCAGAAGACGCCGTGCAAGACGCGCGCGTGCTGCTCGCTCTCGTAGAAGCTGTTGATGAGGCGCTGGCTGGCGAACAGCGCTGCCACCTGTACGGGCGTTGAGTTTCGAGGCTAGAGCTGCTTAACAGCATATTTGAGTGATTGATTGATTGATTTACTTAGTGATTTGTTTAATGGTTGGCTTTCGTGATTTGACGTCCCGAAACAGCACAGCGGCTACCAGAAATGCCCCATTTGACGCATTCATATTAATTTTCCCCACCTGCTGTTCCCGAGCATGTCAGGACATATAAATACAGGAGTGTTTCATCGTTTTGCATTCATCGGAACGCAGCTAACATTGCCGGGCACCGAACAAGCAATCTCGTGCTCAGCATCAGAACTCCATAGCCGGTGGTCCATAGCCCTAGGCCGCCACCTCATGAAAGGAAGTGCGAACAATGATAGTATATAAGTTTTGGGTTGTGAAGTCATTCGTCATTAACTGCATAGACTTGGGGAGGAGCGCTAAACGACGGCGAACGAAAGGCAAACAAAGGGAGCAAACTAACAACCAATTTTTATTTGAAGGCAGTCCAATGAATTTGTCTATAGACGATGCGCAAGTAAAAAAAAAAAAACTATGCACTGCGACGCGAAGTAGTCAGCGCAGGTAGCAGCCCGAACGCACAACCAAGTTCAGTGCTCCTCCAAAAGTTTAAATGTACCAACAAGCTCAATTTACAACTCTTGTACGCAAACTGGCACATATGAAAATACATGTAAATAATTAGGTCTAATGAATCACTTTTCTCATTCATCCACTACTCTTGTTTACTCGGTAACCAGAACAGTAATTCATTTACGTTTTTCAGTAAGCAGTTATATGTAAGCAGCTACTTTGCTTACGCATTAAGCCGTAACACGTGACGTAGCTTTGAGCACTTAATTCTGCAGCAGTTCAGACAGGCTATTCGATGCACTCAGACTTTGTTCCCTCATCTTAATGTTTCACCACCTGTTGGCTGATGAGTTGAGCCTGTGTTGCTATGGCTCGATAACGATTGCCACTTTGGACGTTGATGCCTGTAAATCGCTTACGCACAATATTTGCAGCTTTCCATTGGCCCTACCTACAGCACCTCCTCCCAGCCTCTACAAGATATTGAGCGTTGCGCCTCATAGGGAACCTGGACACGACATGGCAACATTAAGTAACAACGACATTGTGCGGAAGTTGTATATTTTGCGTTCCACCGACACCATTCGGGGATAGAACCATGGAACAAGGGTCTGAGTGCGCTTGTCGGTACTTCAATTGGTTCATGAACGATGCATTTTGTACGCAGAAGCAAGAACATGTTGCAGCATATCGCAGACAAGAAAAACTCAATTATACATGCCAAGATCCCCACACGGTATGATATTGTTGCACTGTTCATTGAAGCGCAGTTTGTAGTGGGCGAATTTGATGCTCAGAAAATTAAGGGTAACTCTTTTAGACAAAAGGCAAGGAGTGTTAACAGCAGCCTTTTTTGAGAACCGACGGCGTCTCCTCACAAAACACGTTTCACTTTGGCACAGATGATCAAGAAATTTGCGGCGACTTCACATTGGACGAGGGACCCTGGTGGTTTCACGTCCACGTTTACCAGAAACACCCGCTGTCTCACCGTGGGCGAGGCGCTGCCGGCGCTCTTCTAACGGCGATGACATGAGATGCTTGGAATGGTACCTCACAAGAGGGCTCGCAGCTTACATGTGGAGTGCTTTATGGGGCTATGTCAACAGGGTCGTCGGCTAGAGACTTAAGTGTAGGACACATATTTGCTTCTGTGGCCCAATAAGTAGCAATACCTCCGAAATCGCGTTCCCCGTAACTTTTATTCGTAGGAAGTGTTCTTCTATGCGCTTCCCCGCACGGATTTAATTTGTTCGCAATAGTACAGCCGGCATCAAATGTATGCGACCCACAGGATGTGAGAAAATGGCCAATATTTCCTCAGCCTGAAAACTAAGCCACGCATTCACATTTTCAACCCGTACTAATATGCACACGAAAGAGTAGTACTGCGAAGTTTATTGGCTATCGTCACAAAGTGCTTGAAACCTAACCCTTTCACAAGATTCCGTGGTCCACAAACATATAAGACTCTACAGTCAAGTTAATATATAATCTGAGCACACCATACGCGCTTTCTTTACTTTTTCTGCGGAGGGCAACAGATATTCCTCATTGGGGCTGCCAATGCAGTCAGCCTCATGCAGCTTCCTTCTAAAGCATTCAGTATTTGCTCCACACAACCTGCAATTGCTAAATTTGCCGTATTTCCTTCATTCTAGGTTTGTCTGAATGCTAAGCGGACTCCAAAATCGGGAGTTTTAGAAAGAATAACTTCTTTAAAGGCAAGCAAAATGTGAGAAATAGTTTTCCGCGGTGAAAGAAACGCGCATTTTAGCACAGTTTCTTGGCTGTGATCACCAGTATGTGCAATGTTTTCGCGCTTTCTTTTTTCCTCGACGTCGCTGGCTTCTTTATCACCAAGTTCTCACTACAGGCAACCGTTTTCATTTCCGTCTAGGGTGCCCGAGACGGTACACTTTCGTAATGCCAGCATTATATATGCTCGCCGTAAATTAGAGCCCCTGCTACAGCAGTCCGGTTCACTATCAGTGAAGTATGTAATGTTAGGGTTGGCGTCTGACACCACGCGTTGAGAGAAATTTCAACCGACCATCTCACCCTGCCTCGTCGAAATGAGACGTGACTTCGCCTGCTAATTTGAGCGTCCTGATCCCCATGCTCAAAGAGCTTTCTGTCACCCGACCTTTTACCAGGCCTCGTCGAAATGAAGCGTGACTTTCTAATTCGCCATGACCGTTTCGAGTGTCTACCTGTCTGCCGGAAGCCCCGCAGTGTACAGGCCTCTTTTGTGTGTGTGTGTGTGCGAGGTGGCAGAGGCCCTTTCCTCGAATTGGACCTAGAAGAGAACTTCCACGAAACTGGAACGCGTAGAAGAAGTGGCAGGCGTCTACAATTCCAGGAGGCGGGACGACTTCTTCATTTCAGCAGGCTCGGTATAACCAGAGCAGGAGGGGCCCTCTTTCTGTGCCGGTCACGTTACATCGACGGAAGCAAGATCCAGCCCACGATTGTAGAGAGCCTATTTAAGGGTTTCCGAAATGTACTTTTAATCACTTCATGCTCTTCTTATTTTCTTTCATCTACCTTTGAATAAACCGTGCAAGTTTAGCACTAGAAATCGTCTCGCCCTTGCTTGGTCGCCATGGTCTACCGCATGCCTGCAGCCCGCCGACAACGCCACGCTACCCAATAAGTAACTTCGGTCGAGTTTCAATAGGCAGCCGCCACTACAACTCGGTAGCAGTACGATACGCTACCCTGGAGTACGCAACAGCAGGCATGTCGACGGCATTTAGACTAGCACCTGAACTTGTTCTGAGAAACGCCTGCAGCATTTCAAGCCTCCTTCGTGTTGGCCTGTAGGCTATCCGACATTACGGCAGCCTCGCAAAGACACCAGCAACATTTATTTTCTCCTCGTGGAGAGTATCTTTTATCGGTGGACAATATTCGCCGGCTGCAGCCAAACCAAATCTTCGTATTTAAGCCCGACTGCTGCTTCCTTATACATTATTTTGTTGAAATATGTGTCTGTCTGTATTCGAGCTAATACGTTAGCTTAGATGTCGCAGGATTTTAAAACATGCCCCTTAAACTACGAAAAATTTAGAAATTTACGTCAAACCTCTGGATAAAAACGAATTACGTAGATGGATCTGCACTGCACTTAAGGTAATTGAGAAACACTATCCGTACCTTTTTACTATAACTCTCCCCTGCTATTCCTAATGCCTATGCCATATTCCCCCACTGCCTTGTCTCCAGTCGGCTTCTTGCCTACCTTGGCATTGAAGTCGTCCATCAGTAAAGTGTATTTTGTTTTCACTTTACCCATCGCCGATTCCACGTCTTCATAGAAGCTTTCGACTTCCAGGTCATCATGACGGATGTAGGGGCTTAGACCTGTACAACCTTCATTTTGTACCTCTTATTAAGTTTCACAACAAGGCCTGCCACCCTGTCATTAACGCTATAGAGTTCCTGTATGTTACCAACTGTATTCTTATTAATCAGGAATCCGACTCCTAGTTCTTGTCTCTCCGCTAAGCCCCGGTAGCACAGGACGTGCCCGCTTTTTAGCACTGTATATGCTTCTTTTGGCCTCCACACTTCACTGAGCCTTATTATGTCCCATTTACTGCCCTCTAATTCCTCCAATAGCACTGATAACGTTCTAGCATTAAACGTTGTCAGGTTCATATTCCAGTGGCGGCCTGTCGTTTTTAAACGTACTCTGAAAAATGGCTGCCTATACATTCGAGTAAATACGTAAAGCCGCTGTAGATGTGTGTTTAATGTTCGTGTTAAGTCTGATGGCGGCATCAACCCAAATACTTGTCCTGTTGCTCTTATATGCATGGAGCGATACCTGCACGATGCACCAGGAGACGAACATGTGCGTCTCCGCTTCGCCATTCGACTCCCAGATCTCGATCAAGGTGCGCACGAAGTCGCTGTTGTCGTTGCGAAGCAGGACGTCGTGTGCCGCGGGGACTCCGTAAGAAGACAGGGCGTCTCGCCAGCGGGTCGCCAGCGCCGGCCGGCCCTTGAAGATTGTGCTGTTCTCCAGTGCAGTGGTCCGCGCAGTCCGGTCGCCCACGATGCTGGCCAGGGGATCCAGAAACTCGGAGTCCACGCGATTGGCGACCTCATAGGCTGCGCTCTGCATTCCCCGGTGGTTTGCACGCAGTGAAGAGGGGTACAGTGTGCATACCGAACTGTCTAGCCAAGTAAGTACAACTGATGAACTCAAAGGACAAACGAACACCAAATATGCGCCAATGAACGAGCCCAAGTCTGTAGATACATGTCTGAACTCATCGGATTGGATAAAAGTGCGAAGACAATTCAACCTCTTGTTGAATTCCATCAAAGGCAACGTCAACCTACGCGTGTTGGGGGTGAGAACGTGGCGGAGTGCTGTGCACTGTGCACACAAATTTATCGCGCTCCCCCTCGTGTAGCTAGGGCCAGTGGGAGAAGCGTTCACTCTTTCTTCACTCTTGTTTGTACAATTTATTTCGTAATATAGCGTATCCCCATACGTGGCTGGTATTGGTCAATTGCTCATATCAGTCAAGAAGGGTGTTTGAATCAACGTGCTTCTTCTCAGTGTTACCGTATATAACTATTGACATAGTTTAATAAACAGGCTGATGTAAGCCAAAATCTGCTTTCATCTTTCGATAATAATTAGGTACTTACGGAAGAAGCCGACGATCGTCTTCTCACGTTCCGCCTCGACCACGCCCGCAGGATCTGAACTTTGGCCATCCTGCTTATCGGCTTCCTAGCCGTAGACTAGTTTAGAATGCTCAATTAGCATCGAACTACGCAAGACTTGTCAGATAATACGCACGATTGCCAGCGCGTGCTCACTCGTGGCCCCTCCGGGTGAACGCCTTGGCAGATTTGGCTTCACAATGAGCTTCAAAATCGGCATGTAGAAAATGGCTACTATCCGTCGGTCAAGCTGGTGGAGTTACCCTCCAGTCCTCACCAAGTAGCTAAGCCAAACAGGTGCAAAGGAGAGCAACCGCACACTCTAACCCTGTCGTGCATAAAGCAAACCCTGAGCTTTCACGTAGCTGTGGTTTGCTACGTAGCGTAAACACCGGGGGCGCCGAGCGGTACAGGGACGAGTCCAATGGCTCATCGCACTGTGGCTCACTGAGGGCAACCGTGTTTCGCGCATTGTAGGCGATAAATCGGAAACAGCAGCGTCTACGTGAACGTCCAAACTCGAATTTGAACTTCTCGCCACGGTGACCTTCACTAGGAGGAGCGTTGTGGGCATGCCCGCTCCACCGTAGCCTTCGCAGTGCGAGGGACATATAATGCAAAACTAATTCAATAAGCTTGAATTCCAATCTCCTGACGTTAGATTTACGTATACGCTGACGCAAACATCGGGCGTTGATCCGCAGCGGAAGAACCCAATAAAACGCTCTCCTCGTTTATAGGAGGTCAATTTTGCTTGATTTCAAAACGACTAACATAGCCTACATTGAGCGCTTTTTGTTATCTAATTGGCTGTCACGATGCGAGAAGCACTCTCAAGTGGAGAGAATGTCGTTGGGCCCGAGCCAGCACATTGAAACTAGATAACCGGACGAAGACGGTAGTGGCGGCCTCTGCGATTGGTCCACTTCCCCTTAGGGAGCTTGCAGTGGCTTCCCTAAAATCGAGGCGGCGTGCAACGGAAGGTAAAGAATGCCGGTAAACCGGATCCTCAGCAAAGAATAGTTGGCAGAGCGATGTCGTACACGTGCCGAGAGGGATCGATAACGTTACACGGTCACGCAAGAAATTTTGTTATGCGCAAATAAACCCATGCTCTCCGCCAGGTACGAGTATCTTGTCACAGAGCGATCGGCGGTAGCCATCTTCTATTCCTTTAGGAAGGAGGCAGCCTGCGGCTATGCAGAAAAAAATGAAGATTGTTCGGCATATAAATGCATCTTTGACGCCTACACGTCACTTTGAGGCAATGAGTTTTTGCAGTTTTGTGACGTCAAATGAAAGACAGGTGGTATGGGTGCAGCCTGAAACCTTTTCACCGATAGCTGAGGGTTAGGGCGAAAAGGCGTCGAATCAGAAATAATTATTTTTCTTTTGTTCAGTCCAATCACGCATAATCAGTGGGTACAGGTCATATCAGATTGCGAGCTATCGCGCTTTTCATGACGTCGCGTGACAGACAGGCGACGTGTGGGTGGTCCAACAGAGCTTTTGACCAATCGTGGAGGGCTGATTGCTGAATTGGAATAGAACGTTTGAATTAGTTTGACTGTATAGCGCCCCTAGTCATTCACTGAATAATGTGCAAAGCAGTGCGTTTGATTGCCATAACTCCGCTTCTGCTGAACGCATTAAAGAATACTTTGCAGCAAAGTATTTCGGAACCAGTGTAATTTATACTTAAGGGGGAAACGGACGCTCATCAAAAAGATTGAAAGAAAAGAAATCAAGACGTTTCGGCTGCCATACGGGGGCCTTGTTCACAATCACAATAGACATTCACAACAGAGATTGTGAACAAGTGCCCCGTATGGGAGTCGAAAAGTATTTGTTTTCTTTCTTTTAATGTTCTTGGTCGGCGTACGTTTTACCCTTGACCATGAGCAATTCCGACCAGACGAGTTTTCGTTGAACTCTTCATTTCAGTGTAATTTAACTTCACATGCATTTCTCAACTTCGATAAAAAGTGATTCAGGGCCCCTTTAAGTGTTTTGACTGCACTACCTTCAGGTTCAGCCAAGATTTTGGACAGCACACGTCCACGGGAATGGCTTGAGATTGCCCTACCTTCGCGACCAGCCCACATGTCGACATCCCACTTTCCGGGATCTGCCCACGGGACAGGCTAGAAATGCATATATACCCGGTCCGGAAAAGTAGCGATAACCCAGTAAGAGATTGTCTTCAATAAAAAGCTGCGGAAGTCATTGTGTGCATGATGTAGCCCAGAAGAACACCAAAACACGTAAATTCTCCATAAATGCTGTTGATTAGGTTTTTCCAAGGGGTCCCTCGCCAGGCCACATAGCAAACTTTGGCTGTACGCTGAAAGTTGGTGCGTGAATTTTAGGGAGCGTTCTAGCACAAGAAATTTTTTCAAAATGGTTCATTAACAGCGGAAATAGCAATCTTTCAGTGTTGCCAGTCCGTGATCTCTGGAAGCGAGTGTTACACCCAACATCTCTCCACTTACCCCCGTCTAACGTCCGCAAGCGAAATTCCATCCCTGCGTTCTCCCATAGCGGAGCTGGAGGATAGCGTGACGCGTACGTAGCGGAGGCCCCGCCTTCTTTCTCTCGCGTTCTTTTTCTTTTTTGTATTGCACAGCACACGTTTGTTGACGGTCTCTCTCCCGCGCTCTTGCGTTTTCCTCGTTTCGCGCAGCGCGTGATTTTGAGGCCTGTGAATGAGAACACCTGACTAGCGGTATAAGGCAGTGCTATATACACGAACACTGAGGCAGAAGCAAGCGGGTCACAGAACATAGCCGCGCGCTGCAACACGGTAAAAAATGACTTATTTTCGCTCTCAGCGCGGGACTGCAGGATGTAAGAACAAGCACACGAAACGGAAGTGCATGTCTCTCGCTGCGGTACGAAGCAAAACAAAAACATGCAAGTATTGTGTTTCTACGTTCCATTATTTCTGTAAACATTAATTAATCTATTGAAAAATTAATGAAATTGTGGGGTTTTAAGTGCCAAAGCACGATCTGATTACAAGGCACGTAGGTAGGGGGGGACTCTGAATTAATTTTGACTACTTGGTATTCCTTAACTTGCACCTAAATCTAGGTAGAAGGGTGTTTTTGCATTTCGTTTCCATCTAAGTGCGCCGCCGTGGCCGGGTATTGCTCTTAGAAGCACAACACAAAAGCCACTAAGCAACCACGGCGGGTTGCAACAGGCTAAACGAATAACTCATGTTACCTTGAATAATTCTCGAAGTCACGTATCAGTATGGGTGAGGTCACAGCGCCACCATGTACGTAGGCGCACTTGTGCGATCGACGTCCACTCTCCGGCTGGGAGGGCGGCACCCGAGAGAAGGGCAAACGCCGTTCGGTTTGAAATTTAAATTCTTTCCGTGAAGCGTAGGGATAGTGAACAGACACCATCGTGAGCGCGCCTTGTATGCACTGCGCCTGGCAGCTCAATGTGGCCAGACCTGGTGAGGGTCCTTTAAAACCTACCCACGTGGAGTGATTTTCCGGCGAAAAAGCGGCAGCTGGCCACGCGGCAGCGTCCGCCTGGAGACCGCGGGCCGAAATCCAACTATTCGCCGCCGATCAAGCTGGGCTTGATACTGTCAGCCGGCGGCCAGCCGGCCGCCGGAAGTGGCGAACACAGGCAGCCAGCAAGGACCAATCAGGGCTCGACTACATCCGACTTCCGGCCACCAATATTGGACGTGCGTAACCATAAAATGGTTGTGGCCACTAAATTGGTGCGCATCACGGATAATTACACATCACAGGCTTGCAGATGCGACGGGTATTATGGGAGTTCACGTGCTCACCACAAGGACATTCGCAAAAGGGATTAGGGTGTGGCACGAGATTCAAGCGGCGATTCAAAGTGGCCCTGGCAATAAGTCAACCATGCATGCATCATTACGGCACCTTTATTGACACATGCGATTAGTTTACATAGACGCTGGCTGTTCCAGTGGCCGGTAAACAGCACCACATGCTGTGGTTCACTACGTTTATAGCGAATTGCACTAAACACTGTTTTCTCGTTGCGCAGTCATTCAAAGTAGGCAGCCGTAGCGAGTATTATCATCGCTCTCTTCTCTAACGATCAATGTTGGCAGGTGCATTTCTGTTCGAAGTCGGGCACGGGGTTTCGGCGCAGTCCGCACTCGACCTGGGGTCAGTGCATTCGATTCCAGCAGCGTGGCCGAGAGGAATGGGGGGCATTTGCTGTCCGAAACTTATCAGAAATACCGGCCCTGAGTGTCCGTGACTCCGAAATGTACGTGTCAGCGCAGGTCAGCTTCGATCGAGACAGCGAGGAGAGACGGGCAGTTTGCGATCGTGCGCGGGCCCGTTTGAGGCGTGTGAGCTTATAGGCTTTTGTGCCACTGAACTCGTGCGCTTGCAGTCTATTGTGTGTAAATCGCGTTGATCGACCTGGTCATCTCAACCATTCAGCTCATAAACCCAGATCGAACTCACCGCTGACACGTCGTCGCCGCCGCTTCCCAGGTTGTCGTTGAGAAGACCAACGTACGTTATACGCGCTTGTCGCCTGGCTTGCTGAGACGAGCGCTTCCGGGCCAGCATGCCGAACTCACGAGATAGTGTTAGCACGACGGTGTCCGTTTGTCGACTCGATGAAGGGCTTATGTGAGGGGGTTCAGCACGGCTGCCTGCGAAAATGGAAACTATTGTATGTGTTATCGAGAAGCCCTTTTGTTTAAATACAAACAGCACAGATGTGTCAGACGAGACGTGATCCAAGTGATCAATAACTGTGGGCGAACAAGGAAAGCACCAAAGTGGAACCAACGTTCCGGAAAGGATACTTGCCTCCGTAATCCGCTGTCAGTGGTTTTCTGGTCTAACAATTATATATTTCATTTCGCACTCATCACTACAGCGGTTTCCTTTCACTATATGTGTATACATCATTATTACGCGTTAACAATGTTCGCGGCTCCGCTGTTACAATCATCGCATTACGCGCAACTGACAACTAAGGTGTCGCTCATCGATTTACACTGATGAGCAATACCTTAGCTTATTGCCAAAGCGTCTGATGGCGTCACTTCACACAATACGTACGGAAGCTACGACAATTACCAGAAGTTCATAAAATAGCAGGGTGGAGCGTCCGGGAACTGCATAATTTACGTTATCAGTGACGCCGTAATTGGAGGCCCCGGATTATTTTGACCGTTTAGCGTTATTTTCCGTGCACAGAAAGTACGGTGCAAGCGCGTTCTCATTTTGTGATAGCAATTTTATGGACACTCCAGGTGGATTTCTGTCGTTGCCGTCTGCATCGCCGACGCCAGGATCTTCCTCATAAGGACGAAGTGCGATAACATCATCGCCGTGCGCCGTATGCTGTATATGCGAGTGAAAGCGGCGAGGGTGTGCCGGTCATGCTAGCTCAATCTCGCACACGCAAGGGAGGAAAGCGGGGAGAAGCGCGTGGTCTCCCGTCACGCGCAAGCCACATGGAGGAGGGGGGTCGTTTCACTACTGTGACACCTGCATATGGCACGGCCGCGCGGGCCATGTCTTGAAAGCGATCTGCGATGCGGACACAGTGCGCCGAGTGCTGATAGCTTCGTGTGCGCTGCGTTCTTGCCGCTTAGTTCGCGTTGAAGAGAAAGACAGCACGAAGGTCAATTCGCTCGCTGCTGCTACCACTCTTGCTCACTCCAGCGTTTTGACAGCGAGTGCGCGCTGTCATCGAGTGCGCGCTGTCATCGATTCCTGTTTGCTCGAGCGCGCGTGACACCATGCTCGTTAATTTAGCTGGTATGCCTATGTTTACAAGTTGACACGACCGATAAAGCTACGATCCTTAATTTGTATAGCTCACTACACTTTTGCTATTGCAATCGATGCTTCGACTTTCGGCCGAAACTGTGGCTTTTGTTTCATTCTACTCCAAATCGAATGCAGCAACCACGGTAAAGAATCGTACTTTCGACCTCGTGCATGACAACGCCGCGCCAAGGCACACTGATCCGCCCGCCGGTATAATTATCGTAACTGAACGTGATCTACTACTGAACACACGAGAGGCAGAGACGAGTGATGAACGTGCCAAGAAACGTAAGACAATACGAATATCACAGTTCTGTGCTTATCTGGTTGCTTTGAGCATTCGGGATTTTACAACAGACTCAGAAATTTGAACACGCAGATGTTCCCATGCCTACCATTGCAATTTAATCACACCGACGGAATCTATGCTTTGAATAGAAAACAGGTACCTATGCGCTTAGCAGGCCACTCTAACAGAGTCTTAGCCAATGACCCCGTACACGACGTACTGTCTGATATGTCCACCGACGAACTTAAAATAGGCTCATTGCCTTTTTGTTTAATGAGGGCGTGCAATCAATTTTCTATGTGTCTATTGATTTAGGCCGGCCTAACCCCAGAAAGAGCAACGTATGAATTTTGATTTGCTGAATTTCAGTTCTCAATACTTCGTCTTAAGTGCTTCGAAAATAATACAAAGACCGTAGTAAGGTTTTTGATGTGCTGGAGGAAAGTTTTAGCTGCCAACACTCGGCCCACGAAGTACCAAATAAATAGTTGCCATGATAGTTCATTTTTGCTCAATCCTTTATTCATTTTTTGTAAATATTGTTTCCATGGCCAGAAATACGCGTAAAGGGGTTGTTCTAATTTTCATTGACGCGCAGTGGTGTGTATGGGTTGTTTGCTTAACGCAAAGGCAAAACCAACCTGGCCGAATGTCAACGTGCAAGATGGCCGTCCAGCCGAGGTGAATGGCGGCGAACAGCAGAGTGTGCAGCGCATCCGGTGTACCATTCGCGCGGCCAGGCCATGCAACGCCAGCCTCGGCAAGGGCGCGCCTCACATTCGCCATCTCGTTTCTGTTATCCCTGCAACCGGACACCGAAAATCAATCAATCAATCAATCAATCAATCAATCAATCAATCAATCAATCAATCAATCAATCAATCAATCAATCAATCAATCAATCAATCAATCAATCAATCAATCAATCAATCAATCAATCAAGAAAACAGAAAAAAGTCAAACTAGCAACCGACCAACTAAGAAATCAATGAGTCAATCAAGCAAAATTAATAATTTATTTTAGTAAGACATTAAATACATAAATATTTTTTTCGATATCGAGCACACAAGGATTGTTACCGAAAGCAGAGGAAAGCTTGTTTTTATAGAGAAAAGTAATAACGACATGATGATGAGCGGCGGAAATAGGCAGAGGTGAAGCTACTCGCATGATTGAACAATTGGCTCTTTAGTTTTGAGAAAAAAAAATCGTCAGGCGTGTCAAGAGTAATGCGTTTATTGCATGCGAGAGAGTTCGCCTTTCAAGGTCTCGCTAGTAACCCTGGTCGCCGCAAAGGGGCGCAAGTTGATCGCATCTTTGCGGGCTGGCACTTAATCGCTATGCTGCAAAACGCGGTGCAAGGGATGAACACTTTTAGAGCATATGTATTACCGGTTAAACAATGTATCGCTTTACATGGATTTTAAGGACAAAGGCTCTCTCTGTGTGTCTGTTCTTTTCTTCTTACTTATGTATTTGCGCCTAATTTCGGAGGAACGGTGCAGTGAATCGAAACGCCTAGAAATTCACCGCTGACGCCAAGTGCGGCGACTCATCTCTCCCTGCGCACGCACCTGATCACGACGTCGCAGCTGTGGAAGAAAGCGGCGCCGATCTGCGCAGCCGTCCGTGGGTGCGACAGTGAGGCGCTCGCGGAGCGCGTGAATCGTGACAGCCTGGAGAGCGCGGACTCCAGCACGCTGAGCTGCACGCTGAGTACGTTGTGCTCCGTCCAGCCCGAGCACACGAAGCGCGTAAAGCTGTCGCACGGGTCGGCGGACGTGTTCATGGACTGCAGCAGCCTCTCGGCGTACTGCATGCACGAGTGGCTGCGACACAGTTCGGGCGGCCTCGACTGCGGCGTCAGGAGCATCACGACCGCGACGACGAGGCCCAGGACAAGCACGGTGACCACAACGCGCACCAGAAGATTGAACACCATCTCGCGGAACGATTGTTTGCCCTGTGCACGCGGCAGCCGATGGAGCGAGCGCTTCGCTGAGCAGAGCATCAGCGTAAACGTGAAATATGGGCCCCTATAACGTAAAACTATTCCAATACGTTTCTATTCCAATTTCCTGACGTGAAATTTGCGTAACCACCGACGGAAGCACCGCGCGGTCACCCGCAGGGTTGTCTGAACAGACCAATCAAACGCTCTCCTCGTTCATGGGAGGTCACTTTTGTTTGCTTGAAAAACGAATAACATTGCTTACACTTAACGGCTTGTCGTATCTAATTGGCTGACAAGAGGCGAGGAGAACGCTCAAGTGGAGAGAGACTCACACAGGCAGAGCCAGTGCACTGAAAATCGATACCCGGATGAAGAGGGTGGTGCCTGCGTCTGCCATTGGTTGGCTTTCCCTTGCTTAGCTTGTGGAGGTTGGTCGAAAATCACGGCGGCATGCAACGGAAGGTTAAGAATGACGCTAAAACTGGCCCTTAGCAAAGAAGAGGGAGCAGAATGAGGTAGTAAACATGCCGAAAGAGTTTGAAAACGTCACATGGCCACGCGAGAAGTTTTGTTACACGCAAATACACCCATGCTCTCCGGCAGGTGCGAGTAGCCAGCATCTCAGCGATCGGCGGCAGCCATCTTTTGTTCCTTTCGGAACGGGGCAGCCTGCGGCTACTCCGAAAAAAATTCAGTTTTGTTCGGCATATTAATGCATCTTTATCGCGTACACGTCACTTTGACGCGGCGAGTTCGTGCGGTTTTTTGACGTCGCGTGACAGGCAGGTGAAGTGGGTGCAGCCTGAAATATTTCTACCAATAGCCGAGGGCTAATGGCGTAAAGCGGTCAAATCAGAAATAACCGTTTTTCTTTTTTCTGTCAAATCATGCATAATCAGTGTGTTCACATCATATCAGATGGGTAGGTATTGCGGTTTTCGTGACGTCGCGTGACAGACAGGTGAAGTGGTGGTTGGTCGAAAAAAGTTTTTGACCAAAAGTGGAGGGCTGTTAGCAGAATTGGAATAGAAAAGTTTGGAATAGTTTTACGTTATAGCGCCCATGCATTGCTTGCAAACGGAGTCAGAGAGCACGAAGGCCAAGCAAGGTGATACCAAGGCGGCTTGTGACCGTCTTGATATCTTCCTGCTTGTCCTTCGTATTCTCTGGCGCCTCTCCAAAGCCTTGACAAGCCGACTATACTGACAATATGCCTCTTTCTTGGACGAGTTGCTTGATGTCTGTTGAACCACTGCAGCGCAGTTGAAGCGAACGCAAAGAGCAGAGGAATGAACTCCACGGGCACAGCAAGTACGAAGCGCACCAACTTTTGAAGGCTTTCCATATGACAAAAAGATCCACTGCTTTTGTCAGCGTCAAGTCTATGTGCCTATGTTCAAGCGAGATTCAGTTTTTCGATTCTCTTTGGTATGCTGCACTTCTACGCGTGCAGATTGTTGCATAAGGTGTTCCTGCTCGGCTGAAGAACTCCAGTAAGTCAGTAGTGACTCTATAGCGGCCGTGGCGTCCGCTCCTCTATTCCTTGCGTGCGTTTTGGTTGGTTTTTGCTTAATGATGCCTGTGACGGCGAAAATGCAGGAAACAGGACAAAGTAACATGCGACGGAGGCAGCAGTTACACAGCAGTGAAGGATTATGGTCCTTGTAGAACAAGCAATTAAAAACATGCAAAAACTAGACAAAGAAAAGTAAAAGCTGAGTGAAACAATCTAAAAGCCACATCATCCCATTTACCCCACGCACACGCCCGAGCATTCCAAAGCACCACAGTTCTGGTGGAAAGAGCGATGAAAGGTTTGCTGATACATACGATAACCTGTGGCGCTATTTGCATAGCTTGAAAAAGACTAAATTAGTTAAGCCCAAGAAATGAACTGGGGTTTCTTGAAACCGCAAGGTGGAAAAGAGTTCGACATGGTGACAATCGGTATTGCACATGACATTGTCTCCATTTGCCGACCAGAAATTCAGCTCTTTTATTGACAGACTGACAGGCGTGCTGACGCGCTCCCCTTCACTTTTGCTGCAGGTTCAGTTTCGTTGCAACGGTGGTGCCCTCTATCACGGCTGCTGTGAAAACACATGTCTAAGTAACTAAATAAGTAAGTGGTCCTGATCTCTTTTGAGTGAGGGCAGGCGTTGGTGAACGCCACAGGAGATGTTGAAAGCACGAAAAGGAAAGAAAGTAAGGCTTAGAAAGTAAGCAGAGAAAGAACATAAAACACAGTTTTGTCACAGTCAGTCTGTGAGGCTGTCTGGTTGGTTTTACTCCAGGTTTTCGGCTCGCCTGCCAGTCATTCCCACCATTCTAGCCGGGTCTTCATATATTCTCGGCGCGTGCAGTTCAGTCCTTCCCGGTTAGACCAGTCAGCGCCAGGCTCTCGGCCAGCGGGCACGACCGGGTAACTGCGGGAAGCCTCGGACATTGCGGTAGCACGTGGAGAAGGGCTTCTTCTGGTGCACCGCACAAGCGGCTCGTTGGATCCTCGCCGAATAGTTCGTCGCGGCGTTGGTTTGTGAGGAGAGCGCCAGTGCGGGCTTGAAACAGCAGTGCGCTGCTTCTATCCCCTCGGTATTGCGGTGATGGGCATGATTGCCGCTTGTGGTGGTAATATAGTGCCAGGCTTTGCTTTTTTGCCACTGTCTTGCGCCGCATCGTTTTTTCAGCATCATTGACTTTTTTGATGACTGCCTTGCGCCACTGTGTCTTAGTGGCGGGGTGTTTTGAATTTTGACTGTATTTCATGTCTAGGGACGTGTATTTCCGAATGAAAGCCATCTTTATGTATTTGTGTCTCAGCTGTAGGTACATTCTGCGACTGTAATTTAAATTTGCCATGAATTTGAGTGTGTCGGCGTATTGTAATTTCGACATCGCCTCCCTTGCTTCGTAGGATGACCAGTACACTTCCCCGCTTACTGCTGCGTTTGCAGTGACTATGCTGCCCCCTAGCAGCCAGCGGCCTAGTTCTGTTTGGTGACGCGCCAGGCATTTTATGGTTTCACTGGAGTTGGCCAGCACATCCTCTGCCTATGTTGTTGCTGGTACTGCTACACCCTTCCACACTGTGTGTCCAACAGTGTGTGAGATGTATGAATGCCTGGCGAAGTGCCAGGTGCGGCCGGTGAGGTGATTAGATTATTTTTGGTAATGCGTTTTGATCTGGATGCAGAAAATTTGGTTGATTGATGAGAGTTACGCCGAGGTATTTGTATTCGGATGTTTTTTTGATGAGGTTCTCTTGGAGGGTGAATTCGTCGCCAATGTTACTTGCAGTTATTCCCATCCACAGTGTGTTTTGTCATTGTTGAACCTTAGCTGGTCGTTTCCTGCAACTTGGGAGCAATTGTCGAGCTGGTGTTGGAGGTCAGCTGCTGATTGTGCTAGCAGCACAATATCGTCAGCGAATGGAAGACATGAAATTTGGATGTATATTTCTTGCCTGTCAGTTGCTATCGTGGACAGACGGAGGCCTGGTCCCTCATTTTCTAATGTCTGGAGGAGTCGTATGATGTATATGTTGAATAATGTTGGGGACAGCGGATATCCCTCTTTTAGTCCTGTCTTTTGCTGGACTTTCTTCGATCATAGTTCTTGTACTGTGTGCACTGTGTGCAATCTGTGTTTAGGTTCTTGAGCAGGTCTATGCTTTTACAATTTAGTCCAATGCTCAGTAGTTTTTGTGAAGCCTCGAGTGGGGAACACCGTCATGGGCTCTTTCTGTATCAAGGAAAGCCAGATGTAGCGCTGCCTTTTCCTTATTTTTCATCTCCATAGATTGGGTGAGAGTGAAATTATGGTCACTTTCCCTGCGGCTTGGTCTTAAGCCGTTTTGAGACTGTGAACATGATGTTTCATTCACAGAACGTTTGTAGTCTTCGGCTGAGGATTGCGCTGAACAGCTTTTGTACATTGCTCAGTATAGATATCGGGCGGTAGGAATTTAGTTCAAGTGGTTTTCTACGGCCCTTGTGCATGAGGGTATCTTTTGCATCTTTCCATTGTGTGGGATTTGACTTGAATCAAGGATGCTGTTCAAGTAGTGCTTTAGTCCCTCTCTTGCTTTTGTCTTTAGCTTTTGCTATCCCGGACAATGACAGATGGCGTCACCGTTTTATTGCAATGGAATCGTCGTGCTCTGCGTGTCGTCGCCGCAGAAAGCGCCCAAGTTATTGTGGACGACGCTGGGGGTATGTGATGCCCACAACTGTGTTGTTAAGAGAAAGGGTTAGTCCGGAGACTGCTGTCTAAATACATTCTAAAAGTGAAATCATTTATATTGGCAAGAACTGCACCGAGTTTTATGACATTTTTTTTTATTTATTTATTGGTACCTCAAATACCCCATTTGGGGTTTTAGGTGAGGGGTGGGCGTATTTAGATCATATTTTCAATGAATGCCTTGAACGATGAATGACTGGAGTGGTGTACCGCTTCAGCATGTAGATGATTCCAGTCTTTCGCTGTTTGAACGGAGAATGAGTTAAGATGAGCGGAGGTGCGAGCTGGAGGGGGATAAACAGCCTTTGAATGGCTATGACGGGATGAAGTGCGATGCGCGGGCGTAATGTCGGTTTGATGAAGTAGTGAGTGATAAAATTTGTAAAAGAGGCACAGTCTTGCTGTTTTGCAGCGATGCTCGAGGGTTGGAAGGTTCAGAGATTACTTAAGTTGATTAACGCTGATGTGGTTAGAGTAGTCAGAATAAATGAACCTTGTTACACGATTCTGTATGGATTCTAGGGCTGTTGTCAGGTTAGATTGGTGTGGGTCCCACACTGAGCATGCGTATTCCAGTTTGGGTCGAACGATTGTTAAATGTGTGAGTAGTTTTACTGAGGGCGGAACAAGATGCAGATTATGGCGCAGGTAGCATAGTACACGATTGACATTATTGCTAATGTTGCAAATGTGCGAGGACCAACTGAGGTTATTGGACAAGTTAATGCCTAGGTACTTACAAGAAATCACAACACATATTTCCGAAACGGCGATAATATAATTAGCTGAAATAAACGATTGGCGACGATGGAAAGTAAGTGGCGACGTTTTTTGACATTGAGGGACATTAGCCAATTATTACACGAAATTTCAATGACGTTAAGGTCGGACTGGAGAGCGCGAGAATCAGCGTCGTTAGTAATAGGACGATAGATTACACAATCATCAGCAAATAAACGAATTTTGGAAGAACAACCTATCGGTAAGTCGTTAATGTAAATCAAGAAGAGTAGTGGCCCCAGGACTGTGCCTTGAGGCACGCCGGAGATAACGGGTGATAAATTAGATGAGCATTGGTTAGCGTAAACGAACTGTTGATGTTTAGTGAGAAAGTTGCGTATCTATTGGAGAACACAAGAGTTAAGATTAAGACATGATAGTTTTAGGAAGAGCCGTTCATGAGGAACCTTGTCAAAAGCCTTTTGGAAATCTAGGAAGAGGGCGTCTATGGGTATGTTTTGATCAAGATGCGAGCTGATGTCATTAACGAATAGAGCTAGTTGAGTCTCGCAGGACATGTCTTTCTGAAAACCAGGTTGATTAGAATTAAAGAAATTAGCCGATGTTAGGTAGCTTACAATATGAGAATAAATTATATGCTCCATTAGTTCAGAACAAACACAGATGAGGGAAATTGGATGGTAATTTGGGCCTGATGATGACGGTCCTTTTTGGTACTGGAATTATTTTACCGATTTTCCAGTCTTGCGGTACCATTCCAGATGATAATGATTGCTGAAAGATATGGCATAAAAATACACTAGAGATGATGTGCGCAGTGTTCTTAAGCATTTTGGAATTGATTCCATCGATGCCGACTGAGGATGTTAATTTGAGGGATTCAATTAGCTTGGTGATACCATGTGCTTCGATTGCTATGTCTGGCATCGTTGGGTTGTTGAGGTAAGGACAGTCTTGGAGGTCAGTGTTAAGTTCAGAAGTGAACACGGAAGAGAAGATACCTTATGGTCTGGAACACGGTTATTAATTGTCGTTATCATATAGTAATGATGGTTTACGGTTATTTGGGTTAATGTATTTTCAGAATTGTTTGGGATTGTTTTGCAGCATATTAGGGAGTGTAGTTGAGTAGCAGGTTCGTTTAGTGGTTGCGGCCAAAGCAACCAAGTTCTTTTGACGTAATATTTTTCCCAGGCCGGCGCGGTATTGGAACGCTTGGCTTTACGAAACAACCTTTACTTTTTATTGTTGAGTTGTTTTAATGTGTTCTTGAACCATGGGGACGAAGGCTGCTCTGTTAAAATGATAGTTGGTATGTAAGTCTTAGTGAGGTCGATCATTTTATTTTTAAGAAGCGTCCAGTTGGTGTCTACTGTAAGCTTCGGGAAATCTATAATGTACCAGTTGTAAAACTCGGTTAGTGCATTGTTGATGGTGCTGTAATCACCTTTATCGTAAAGTGTTATTTTCTTTTTTGAGTTTTTGCACTGAGGTAGCTGCCAGGATAATTCTGCATGCAGTACCGAGTGATCACTTAGTTCTGGTAGACGTTTTACAGAAGAAACACTGTCGGGATGGGATGTTAAGATAAGGTTGAGTATGTTAGAGCACTGTTCATTTTTTTCGCGTTGGGGTAGATACTAGCTGCATCAAACGAAAGGTGAGGCATGTGTTCAGAAAAATTACATTCATGGTTATTTTTTAGACAGTGTTAAGGCTGGTTCGGACCATGTTATATCAGGAAAGTTGAAGTCACCTAGGAGAAGTAGTTGCGCATGATTAAATGACTTCGTAACAGTTTGCAGTGCCTCGTGGAAGAGAATAGTGAAGGAAGCATCTGCGTCGGGGGGTCGATAGCATACACCGATAATAGTTTGTAGGTATGAAGAACTGCACAATACGAATACAATTTCTAGAGGTGAAGTGATATTGACAATGGAGCAACAAAGGCTGCGATGAGCAGCTATCAGAACACCTCCTCCGCGTTTGCCTACACGATCCCGCCTAAAAATGTCAAAATCAGGAAGGAAAGAATTAAGGTGGAATTCAGCCACGTTTCTGTTAGTACAAGAAGCTTACAATCAGAAGAATCGATAAAGCTACAGAGTGCTTCGCCTTTCGGCAACAAGCTTCTAATGTTAGTATAAACCAATGATACAGGGATGCTATCTGGTTTTGCGGTAGTGCGTGATGGTAGCTATGAAGTTGATATAGCTCTATTTGTAGTGTTATCACACTTGTAAGTTCTGTTATCCTTGATTAGTTTATCGTACTGAAGTTTGAAAGGTTTCTGTTGCGACTTGCCGAACTCGATTAGTTGTTTACGTGCATGCCGACTGTTAGCTGAGTAGACTTCCGGTATGCTGTAGTTGGACTCTCTAAGTTGTTTAGCATTTGAAATAATACGTTGTTTTACTTTGAAATGTGCTAATTTGATAATTATAGGTCTGTTTCTATTAGAGCCGTATTTTCCAATTCTATGAGCGCGCTCTATATCTAAGGGGTCCAACTTTATATTAAGGCTAGAAGCACACAGTTCCACAATCTTCTCCGATTCTTGCCACGTTTCCTGCTCGGTATCAGATACCCCCAAAACACAAGGTTGGAACGACGAGCCCTATCGACGAGCCCTTGTTGGATTTATGAGAAAAAAAAGTTAAATTATAGTGACTGTTAGTAAAATTTTTATGTAGGCAGTCGACTTTTTTTTAAATTGCGAAAAATCTCTAATTTTCAGAAGATGAAGCTACCATATTTGTAGCAGTCCAAAGTCAGGAAAGGGGCTGACAGATGGAATAGCACACTGTGGTATCGAGGTCGTAAACAAGAATAAAGCGCCTCGGAAAAGCAGGGCAACGTTTCGATAGGAGGACCTATCTTCGGCAAAGGTGGCCTTGTCATTCTCGGCATGTAAGTTTTAAAGGGTTAGTATAGTGACGTCACGTGCGGTTGTTGTCGGTAGCGGCTGGCTGTAAAGGGAGAGATTTCAAAGAGAATGAGCGCTGTCGCCTCACGTCTGTGAGCGTGGTTCCTAAGACGAGGGTACAAGAGCGGGAGAGCGGGAAGGCGGGCAGAAAAGAAAAGAAAGGAAAGGTAAATAAGTACACAGAGAGGGGGAAAACAAGAAAAGAAAATGAAGGGCATGGGAGGGTGTTTGGGAAGTGAGCGGTTAGGGAGCAGTCAGAGGTGTCGTTGGCGGCATGTTTTTGTGGCTTTCCAAGAGCCGGTCCGGCGGTCAGTCCGCGAGCAGCAAAAAAGACACAAAAATACATCAATTGAAAGGATAACGAGTAGCGTAGGAGCAATCTGTCGGGTAATCTTGACGGAGGTAAAATGGCGGCAAGGAGTCTGGGGTGAAATACATGGGGTAACTGGAAGACAGCGGCATGGTCTTTCAAGGAACGTTAGCCCCAGTATCTCAACGTAGGGGTGTTCACGGCGGCACACAAATGCGTTTTGTGCTTTGGTTGATGATATGATAATTTCAGATTTAAGTTACAGCTTTTAAAGATTCAAAGTGGCACGAGCCAAGTTAATTCCCTTCAGGCGTACGCATTTAAACTTGTGTATGACGTATGATTCCGTATGTTGCCTGTCGCGAGGTGAACGGAAATTTGTTTGTAGTATTAGTTATACAGATATAGTATATAGTGTATTTGTAACAGTGCAACTCCGCAATGCAAAAGTGATATCACAGTCTAACCAATTGCATCTAACAGCACACTGAAAGCGGACAATATTGATACACCTTAATTGACTCTGATATACACCACTAATGTGGGAGTAGGATGTCTGCAAAACCCTGATAAACATTGCAACAAATTTACGTAAGAAAAAAAGTCAGTTTCGCCTGACAGCCGCAGTATTGCTTGCGATAGCCATTTACTTGACAGCTATGCAAAGTAAGTTTAGTCGTTCCATCAGCTGCATGAAGTGCGGTACACATTCGCCTACTAATTAAATCAGTCGCGGGTGCATGGGCAAGCACATACACGTCTCATTGGACGACCATGTGCAGTCACATGTCAGAGCGCTGACTTGATGAAGAGTGCCAGCAGCGAGGAGCAAAGTCGTTCTTTCCCTCGCTTCAACGCAAATTAGACGCGCGAGAACGGAGCGCACACGAAGCTATCAGCTATATGCGGTCGCCTACCCTTCGAACCAAGTGCACAATAATTACCTCCAAGATAAGGCGCGCGCGGCTGCGCTCAGCCGCCGCAGCTGAAGTAGAAGAGATGCGCGTTGATGTGCGCCCTCACCATGCCTACTAGCCTGTTCGCATCTCGCCGCTCATACCCTCGCGCGTGAAGAGGCTTCGACGCGCATTTTCCCCTCCTTCCTCCCTTGCGAGCGCAACAAGACATCGCTGCATCGAGATGCATACTTCTCTGTTCTCTCTCGCACAACCGCATGTGGAACGCAACTGCGATGTTGCCGCGCTTGGACTCTACACGGAACACAACGGCGACGCCGACTGCGACGCATAAATTCTCCTCGACTGTCCAAATATTTTAAAATATATCAAGCTTGTCCACTTTGGATATTCTAATGGATCCGCATGACAGGACTGCGCTATTTGTTTTTGGTGTTCGTGTTCAGGTCCTAAATCGAAATGGCACTTCCCACAGTCACTACAATTGAGCTATGTCTCTGAAATGCAACAGCTTTATTAAAGTAATCCCAAAGGCAATTCCGCAAGGCATTTTGGCGTTAACATGCAATTGATTTTGCGATGATGATGATGATGATGATGATGACGACAACGACATGTTGTGGTCCTCTTTTAAACTAGGTCGACCGACGATCACATGACCTACTTGAGTAAATCAGGTATGCTATGCCTGCTTTGCATTATAGTATATTTCTATTGCGACAGCAAATATATGGCTATAGTGCAAGTGAATTTCCGCCGTACTCATCTGCGTCGCCGTCAGCGTGACGCTCCGTATAAAGCCCAAGTGTAATAACATCGTGGCCGTGTGCTGAATGCTATGTGTGCGAGTGAAAGCATGGGACGGTGACCATAAGATGTCGGTACGATCTCACGCGCGTAAGGGAGATAGGCAGGGAGAAAGCGCAGCGACTTCTATCGCACTCGCGACAGCCGGGAAGGGGTGCGTTCTACTCCAGGGTTGGCTGCGTGTGGCGCGCCTGAGCGCGGACACGCTGGCACTATCTTGAAAGCTATTCGCGATGGGGGATAAAGTCAAGCAGTGCCGAGGGCAGGCAGCTTCGTGGGCGATGTGTTCTCGTCTCTTAGTTCGTGTTGAATTCACAGCCAGCAGGAAGGTCAATTCGCTCACTCCTTATGGGTCTCATTGGGCGATTCGCACTCCATTAGGATGAGCTTAGTAGTCTCCGGATTTTTGCTGCACCGTCCACGTGTCTCATCGTGTTGCGAATATTAGCTACAGTACCTTTTGGTCCTTAGGCAACCAGCTCGCGCCTCAATTGTCAAGGCACTTCCCTTTGTAGTGTCGTGCAGATTTTTGCTTCAGATGAGATTGATGAGACCCATGATCACATGAGACACATGATATCATTTCAGCCTCTCTGACTTTCTGCTTGAGGTTCCTTGTTGCTGTGTTGCCCACCCTACAGGCTGCATACTTGCTGGTAAGCGTCCTAGTTCTTTTCCTTCCCTGTGAATCAGTTTTTCCTGTACCGAAACCTCGACACTCTCCCAGCCCATTTACTTTCTTCCATATTCCTCAGCCGTTCTTCGTACTCAATTTTACTGCGAGCTTCCCTCACTTCAAAACTAGTCTAGCCCATATCAACCTGCACAGCTTCAGTTGTAGTCTTCCCGTGAGCGCCCAATGCGAGGCGATCCACTGACCTTTGGTTCCCGTCGAGCCTTGATTGTACCCTGATTTAAAGCAAGCAACCGCACTTCCAAAAGCAAGTGCTAGAGCCATTACACCTTTCCACATAGCTCGGAGCACCTCGTACCTATTGTATCCCCATAGCGTTGTGTGCTTCATTACGGCTACCTTTCTCTTCCCTTCGCTGTTATCGTTTCTTCCTTTGTTTTCATATATATATTGCCTTCGTTCTTCCATATACCAAGGTATTTATATTCTGTTACCCGAAGTATTTCCTTGCCCTGTATCTCCACTGTCTGTTCATTGTTTTCATTGAACACCATAAACCTGATTTCCTAGCACAAAATTTCAAACCTAAATTGTTGCCTTCCTTTCCACAGACATTAACCAGGCGTTGCAAATCACTTTGCTTGTTAGCTAGCAACACAATGTCGCCTGCCTGAAATAAACCTGGGAGGCGCTGCTCTACTACTGTACCCACCTGTTTGTATGAGAGATTAAACCTGATATTACTTCTTTCTAGCGCCCTCTCCATCCTCACCACGCGCATCATAAACAGCAGCGTGGATAAAGGGCCCCCCTGCCTCAGTCCCTTGTTGATAAGAACTTTGTCCTCGCTTCTCATCCCTTCCCACTTAACGCAAACGGCATTCTCTAGGTTAATCTCTCTCAAAAGCTGTATACAATCGTCACCTAAGCCTTCCCCTTCCAGACTATCCTACAATATGTTGCGGTCTACGATGTCAAAGGCTCCTGTAATGTCTAAAGAGGCCACATAAACGGCCTGCTTTCTACTTTTGATATTCCAATACACTGAGTAAGAACAAATAAGTTATCATCTAAACACCTGCCTAGTCTTAAGTCATTCTGAAGTTCTTCTAAAATGCCATTATTCTCTGCCCGTGCCTGAAGCTTTAATTTGATTGCGTGCATTGCTAGCCTGTATATTACCGACGTAATGGTCAACGGTCTATGCGAGTGAATTCTATATTTCTCCCCATTACCTTTGTAAATTAAATTCATTGTACTTTGTAGCCATATGCCTAGTATTCACCTATCTTATAAAGTTTTTTCCACTGCTTTCACAGAGCTTACTTACCTTTTGGTCCTAGCTCATTAATCAGCCTAACGGGAACCTCGTCTAGCCCTATGGCTGTCCGCTTAGGAATTTTCTCTTCCGCTTTCTTCCAGTAAAATTTGCAAGCACCAGCTCCTATTCCAATTGGGTCTCTTTCATGCTCTTTTTTTTCTTCAAATACAACCTCGTCATTGGCTTGGAAAGATTCGGTTGTTATTTTTCGGATGTAATTTAGTACTGCTTCTTCTTCCAGTCTGTTTTCATCTTCGGCTAGGATATGTTTTTGTATTGTTGTTCACTTCCTGCCTAATAGTTTTATGTGGTTCCAAAGTATTCTAGGTGCGGCCTTCTTTTTCTTACGTATTTCTGACAACCAACGTTCACTTTCACCTTTTAATTTAGCTTGCAGCAGTATTTGAACCATACACTTTTTCTCCCAGTATATTTCCCTTTACTAATTACTTCATCCTGCGGCAACTGCGACTTCTTTGCCTGCCTGCGCCCTCGGGATGCTTTCTGTCATTCGACAATCACTTCTCGTATCTCCCTGTTCCACCAGCTTTTCGGTATCTTTTTTCTCTTTCCAACGCACATGCTGTTTCTCCTTCCGTATTTCTGTCATAATTACACTTAGAAGCTCACCATAGTCCCACTGTTTACTTGGCCATTTCCCAAGTTATTTCGCTACTCTAGTGACTATGTTTGCTATTTGTTCAGCGTTCAAATTTGGACTGGCCATTTTGCGTTCCTTGCTGTCTTTCCGAAGTACATATACCATTTTGAAATGATGCGTTATGGGCACTGCCTATGCTGCTATACCCTTCCTCATCAATGACCTTTTCTCTAAGCTTATCATGAATTCCTTCTGTCATCAGACAGTAATAAATGTTTGATTGCCAGTTTTCCACTTCGCACGTGATCTGTCCTTCACACTTAGGCCCTGTATTCTCGATAACGAGGTTATAGTGATCACAAAGTCTAGCATTGACTACCGGTTGTTGTCGGTATAGCCATCTAAATCTTGTATGTGGGCATTCATGTCACCTAATACGACAATTTCAGCACCCTTCCCGAAACCTTTATTATCAGCGTTCATGCATTTCACTAACTCTTTATTCTTTGTGCAATTATTTCCGGTCCACAAATACGTAAAGCCCGGCCAAGTTTTTTTTCCCACTCATTGTACCTGATAACCAAAGTTGCTCTTAACATTTTCAATTTACTCTTTTCCATATGGCTCCCTGATAGATGAGTATTCCGAATCCACCTCCCCTTCTTTCCGGCTTAGTTCTGTTGCACCCTTCCCAAACCTAATTCTCAATAACTGGCGGCTCTTCTGAGTCTCTAAGGTGTGTTTCTGTAACCGCATACACCCCTATTTGTTCTCCTTTTAACTGCTCCTCAATCTCTGCCCACTTTTCCTTTCTTCAGCCGCCCTGCTTGTTTATGTAGCCTATTGCATGGCGAGCTCTGTTTCTTGCTTTCCTCCTTTTTCTGTTATCGACGACGAAGCTCTTCTGAGGTTCCCCTAGGGGACCTCCTTCATTACTACCTACTCTGGCCTGCTAAGCGCCCGTGCAACCCCTAAAAATGCAACAGCGCGACAGGCAAGTCGCCAGACCACTTTTCGTGCCAGCCTGTAATAGAAGTGGATCCCATCTCGTTTCAAACCACCACATCTTCTCACTACCCCTTTTCCCACGACAACCTCGAGACCTTTATCTCGGCTCATTTACCATATTACCTCATTAGTAGCCACTACGGCGTTTTGTACGTGATTGTGACTTACAGGCACCTCCGGCACCGTGCATACCACGATCGGCACCTGAGGGTATAGCTCGCGCAAGTCGTCCACCCCCTTCGCCAAGCGCTAGGCTAGTCCTGTGCCTTTCCTGTTTAGGACGTCATTTTAGCCCGCCTGCTACCATGACAAGTTTGCGCACGAGGGCATTTTCCGCGAGCTTTTCTTTTGCGCGCTCCGTAACAGAATCTAGTGTCCGCTATGGAAATGTCCCTAGCGCCACTCTTTTATCGCATTTCACCCTCTGCACAATTGCTTTGGAGCACCTAGCCAGGTTTGAGCCGCCGGCGATGATCACGCTTTCACACTCTCTTACATCTCCCTACTTCTCTTCGTCCGTTTCCGCGTGATTCGGGCTCGACAAGGGGCATTGTCCCCTGGGCTCCTGCTTTTTCCGCGTGGCGGCCTCAAGGTAGGCGCCGCTCTTTCTAGCTAAGCCTTCATCACGTTGCACGCATTTCACGTACATTGCTGACACTCCCTCTCCCGTCGAGTTGGGGGTCTGTGTTCCATTGTCACGTACATTTTTGTTCCCAATGGCGGCCCTGTTCAGCTTTTCCTCGGCTGCTCCAAGTCTCTTTTCAACTACCTTCCGTGCATCACGCTCCCTATTTAGCTCATTTTTAGCTCTTCCACCTGTTTGGCAAGATCTCCCTGGAAAGCTCCATTTTATGCAGCCTAGTGTCACCAACACAGTGTGTGCCGGTGGATTCGATGCCCTCTCCATTCTCATCCGTCTCCTCATCTGCCTCGAGGGACCCCCCAGGCACTGCCGGCTTTCCCGGCTTTCTCCCCATGTATTCCATGGCTATTTGCAAATACTATAATACTATATCAATGCAGAGCACGTGCCTTTTAGCAAAAACCGATAGGCACAGGGGCAAAATCCTCAAAATGTCGCAAAGCAACTCTTACCACTGTTTCAAAAGCAATCAACGCCGCGGAGACCGAAATGTATAACATGCTCTCGCACGCGCCCAACCACGCGGCCATACTCTCGCTTTCTTACTAAAACACGCACAGCAAAACCACTAGTAGCAAATAGTCATGCCACCTCCAAGCTACCATTTAAAGACTACAAACACTCAACGACAGTGACGCTACTGGTTGAAACAATTGAAGATTTTGCGAGGGCTTTGGATAACATGGGGTAAATTGACCGTATTTGTCTTGACATGTCCAAAGCCTTCGACAGAGTCCCTCATTCAGAGCTTATTGATAAGTTGGTTCACTTGGCATAGACTACAATGTAACACAACGGTTACGTGCATACCTAAAAGGCAGAACTCAGTACGTCGCAATTAATGGCTTCAAATCGGAATTATTAGATGTCACATCGGGTGTTCCACAAGGGTCGGTGTTGGGTCCAGTCTCATTTCTGGTTTATGTTAACGATATTGCGCAATGTATTAACACAGACATAAGGGTGCGACTTTTCGCAGATGATTGCCTCCTTTGTAAACAAATAAACAGCCAGGATGATTCTAAAATTAATAACGAAGCTCTGCAGGTGGTTGAACAGTGGTCTAAAAGCTCAAAAATGAGAATTAACAGAAACAAAACTTTTGTATTTGTTGTCACCAGCAAGACAAAACATGTTGTTGACTTTACCTAGACCCTAGGTTCATTTACATTTGCCGCCGTTGATAGACTTAAATATTTTGGCGTAACTATTTCCATGAATCTGAGTTGGAAGGAGCAAGTTAAAAACATTTGTTCGACAGCAGAAATGAAACTTTGGTTTTTGCGTAGGAAGGTTAAGCTTGCTTCGAAAGACTAAGTTAACTGCCTACCTATATATGGTAAGACCGACACTGGAATACGCCAGTATTGTATGGGACCCTTATGAAAAAGGATTGATAAACGTGATTGAAAGATTACAACGATGAGCTGCTCGATTATTTTGTCTCGTTACTCGTAAATTGATTCTGTTAAAGAAATGTTGCAATTACTTAAATTACCGAGTAATACTTGTTGGGGGGCTAGTTGGTGCATGTTTCCAGAAGAGGGTTAAAGCGCCGAAAAAACACAACACACAGCAAGCGAGACGGGACAGGCGCCTGTCCCGTCTCGCTTGCTGTGTGTTGTGTTTTTTTGGCGCTTTAACCCTCTTCTGGAGACTTAAATTACCCTCCATAGCCGAACGACGCCATGTAGCCAGACTTAAGTTTCTTTTTTTGCTTTGGAAAGGGTATTTTAACGTAAATGCAGCTTCCTATTTAGCACCAAAACAAGGTAGAACCTCAAGAGGTACACATGAACGTAATTTTCGGATATTTCAACTGCACGTTAATGCATACGCCAATTCTTTCTTCCGCAGAACAATAAATGGATGGAACAGACTACCAATAACCTTTATTCAATGTGATACGGTAACACAATTTGAAAACAACCTGAGGCGAATCATGTCGTAAACAAAATTATGTACATTATGTTAGATTAACAAAGATTGTGTTTATTGTCTCTGCATATTGGTGTTGTATTTGCGCTGTTACTAGTTTCCCTGTTTTCTTATGAATGTATGCTCAAAAAGAGTGTTTTATGTATAATTTGCGTGCATTGTATATAATGTACATTATGTTATTTTTCATTTTCTGTGCTGTACCCCGCCCCTGCAACGGCCTCCATGCCAACAGTATGACTTAAAAAAAAAAAACGTCCTATCCCGCTGCACGTGTTGAAGCACGTGGCGGGAAAGGATGCTCTAACCTTCCTGAAAAACCAAATGTACACGAAGCACACCCGCGCACCCGAAATACGAGAGACAAAGAAAAGAAAGAAAGAAAAAGGAAACCACCCAATTACTATTTAAAGGCAAAAAAACCCTTGCTATATCATCATCATCATCATCATCATCATGATCCTAGTTACGCTCACTGCAAGGCAAAGGCCTCTCCCATACTTCTCCAACTACCCCAGTCATGTACTAATTGTGGCCATGTTGTCCCTGCAAACGTCTTAATGTCATCCGCCCACCTAACTTTCTACCGCCGACTGCTACGCTTCCCTTCCCTTGGAATCCAGTCCGTAACCCTTAATGACCATCGGTTATCTTCCCTCCTCATTACATGTCCGGTCCATGCCCATTTCCTTTTCTTGATTTCAACTAAGATGTCATCTACCCGCGTTTGTTGCCTCACCCAATCTGCTCTTTTCTTATCCCTTAACGTTACACCCATCATTATTCTTTCCATAGCTCGTTGCGTCGTCCTCAATTTCAGCAGAACCCTTTTGATAAGCCTCCAGGTTTCTGCCCCATATGTGAGTACTGGTAACACACAGCTGTTATACACTTTCCTTTTGAGGGATAGTGGCAACCTGCTGTTCATGATTTGAGAATGCCTGCCAAACACACCCCAGCCCATTCTTATTCTTCTGGTTATTTCATTCTCATGATCCGGATCCCTGGTCACTACCTGCCCTAAGTAGATGTATTCCCTTACCAATTCCAGTGCCTCGCTACCTATCGTAAACTGCTGCTCTCTTCCGAGACTGTTAAACATTAGTTTAGTTTTCTGCAGATTAATTTTCAGACCCGCCCTTCTGCTTTGCCTCTCCAGGTCAGTGAGCATGCATTGCAGTTGGTCTCCTGAGTTACTAAGCAAGGCAATATCATCAGCGAATCGCAAGTTGCTAAGGTCATCATCATCATCATCAGCCTGGTTACGCCCACTGCAGGGCAAAGGCCTCTCCCATACATCTCCAACAACCGCGGTCATGTACTAATTGTGGCCATGCCATGCCTGCAAACTTCTTAATCTCATCCACCCACCTAACTTTCTGCCGCCCCCTGCTACGCTTCCCTTCCCTTGGGATCCAGTCCGTAACCCTTAATGACCATCGGTTATCTTCCCTCCTCATTACATGTCCTGCCCACGCCCATTTCTTTTTCTTGATTTCTTGATTTTCTTGGTGGTATTCTCCATCAACTTTTATCCCCAATTCTTCCCACTCCAGGTCTCTGAATACCTCCTGTAAACATGCTGTGAATAGCATTGGAGAGATCGTATCTTCCTGTCTGACGCCTTTCTTTATTGGGATTTCGTTGCTTTCTTTGTGGAGGACTACGGTGGCTGTGGAGCCGCTATAGATATCTTCCAGTATTTTTACGTATGGCTCATCTACACCCTGATTCCGTAATGCCTCCATGACTGCTGAGGTTTCGACTGAGTCAAACGCTTTCTCGTAATCAATGAAAGCTATATATAAGGGTAGGTTATATTCTGCACATTTCTCTATCACTTGACAGATAGTGTGAATATGGTCTATTGTTGAGTAGCCTTTACGGAATCCTGCCTGGTCCTTTGGTTGACACTAAGTCTAAGGTGTTCCTGATTATATTTGCGATTACCTTAGTAAATACTTTGTAGCAACGGACAGTAAGCTGATCGGTCTATAATTTTTCACGTCTTTGGCGTCCCCTTTCTCATGAATTAGGATTATGTTAGCGTTCTTGCAAGATTCCGGTACGCTCGAGGTTATGAGGCATTGCGTATACAGGGTCGCCAGTTTCTCTAGAACAATCTGACCACCATCTTTCAACAAATCTGCTGTTACCTGATCCTCCCAAGCTGCCTTCCCCCGTGGCATAGCTCCTAAGGCTTTCTTTACTTCTTCTGGCGTTACCTGTGGGATTTCGAATTCCTCTAGGCTATTCTCTCTTCCACTATCGTCGTGGGTGCCACTGGTACTGTATAAATCGCTATAGAACTCCTCAGTCACTTGAACTATCTCATCCATATTAGTAACGATATTGCCGGCTTTGTCTCTTAACGCACACATCTGATTCTTGCCTATTATTAGTTTCTTCTTCACTGTTTTTAGGCTTCCTCCGTTCCTGAGAGCCTGTTCAATTCTATCTATATTATAGTTCCTAATGTCCCCTGTCTTGCGCTTGTTAACTTAGAAAGTTCTGCCAGTTCTATTCTATCTGTAGGGTTAGAGGCTTTCATACATTGGCGTTTCTTGATCAGATCTTTCGTCTCCTGTGATAGCTTACTAGTTTCCTGTCTAACGGCGTTACCACCGACTTCGATTGCGCACTCCTTAATGATGCCCATGAGATTGTCGTTCATTGCTTCAACACTAAGGTCCTCTTCCTGAGTTAAAGCCGTATACCTGTTCTGTAGCTTGATCCGGAATTCCTCTAGTTTCCCTCTTAGCGCTAACTCATTGATTTGCTTCTTGTGTACCAGTTTCTGCCGTTCCCTCCTCAAGTCTAGGCTGATTCGAGTTCTTACCATCCTATGGTCACTGCAGCGTGCCTTGCCGAGCACGTCTACATCTTGTATGATGCCAGGGTTCACGCAGAGTATGAAGTCAATTTCATTTCTAGTTTTACCATTCGGGCTCCTCCACGTCCACTTTCGGCTAACCCGCTTGCGGAAAAAGGTATTCATTATCCGCATAATTAACTTTTTCATTATACGCATATATATTTCCCTTTTTTTCACACTTGAACTATTATCAGATAGTGTGGCGAAACACGACAAGCAACAATCTAGAGCATATTCACTTACTACTGAAGAAATATCTCCGTCATACATATAATGCTCCCTACACTGCATCGTCTATAACTTTCTTCATGAACACCGGTGTAATTCCAGCGTATAATCTGTACAAATATCGATTAGGTCACGTCTATAGGGCGGAAGTCTATAAGAATAATTTTATTCTGCATAAACTCACCCAATTGCAAACTAGAGCAGCAAGTTATATCGCAAGACACTTCGATGACTGGACAGTACCAAGACCACGGTCAAACTATGGGAAACAGTGCCTGAGGTATACATTACCCACACTCCTAAATTCGGTTCGTTTCAATCTTTTCTCTTCGTCTCTCAATGAGCTCCGACTGATGTATGTGATTGCTTCGTAACACTTGTGTGAGCATTCTATATGTATTTTTCCATTGACGCTCTTCGTGACTTTTGAGTAATGTATATGATGTGCAATATTAGGCATGTGCGGTATACATGTGTATATATTGAATGGATGAAAGAATGTGATGCTGCCTCTGCCTAAATGAGGGATGGTGGACTTGTCAAGCTGTCCAATGGAGAGTTCTTTTTTCGCCACCCCTCCATCTGTACCTTACAAGGTCTGTACCCTGCAAGATGGAAATAAACTTTCATTTCATTTCATTTCATTTCAAAAGCAAAAGCAAGCTCAAAATGTGCACAAAAACTTATGATTTCGTCGCCGTCATGGAGCTCCGAAAAGCACGTCCATTCGCCACAAAATTCGAAAATGAAAACGCACTCGAAGTGATGCTCGCCATCTAGCGGACGCGCCCAGAAACAGCCGATCCAGGTACAGCCATAAAGCGAAAGAGGTTCTCCTATCATGGTTATACCCTGTGTGCCTCGTACTTCTCGAATGGCCGTGATGCCACGGCGCACATACAAGAAAAAAAAACGTATGTGAAAATAATTTTGCAATGTACCGGTTATGCGTATCATCGCGGTTCAAGGAAAACTGTGTATTATTTGATCATTTCTCCAAAAAAGCAGGCCATGGGCATCAATAAAAACTGTTTCTCATTCTGATTCTGATTCTGATCAGGAAGCGATATGTGTTAGAAACTTGTGTATTGGGCACGTATTGGGTGTGTGTTAAACATGCTTGCTTGTTCGAAACATTTAACTCGGGGCGACTTCTTTATTCCCAGTTGGTAGACCATTGAGACCATTGCTTTCCTTTCATATATTTTTGCTATCGTGCAAGTGTTTCAAATCGCAGAGTTCGCATTCATTCAGGAAGGAGGTTTAATGAATTATGGTGATGTACGCTTATGTTTCATTTGGTTTTGTTAGTCCAGTTTGCAGCCCCAGCTTTAGTGTTACTAATGCAGTGGCCATATTCTCGCTAATACTGTTTTGCCCGCACACAGTAGAAGACACAGTAACTACCTTGAAAGGTCTGAAATTGGTCTTGACACATGTTATATGCCGCGAGGCAGCATCGTTTTGATATCATGCTTTAGTTGAGCGGTGTAAGCATAAGGTGCTGTTTCCTCATTGAACGCAGTAATTTCGCAGTTTATTTGCTGGAAAGAAATTTAGAACGAACTTCAAACAGCGCTCATTCCAGCTTTGGAACATTCAACTTGCGTGCAGCACCACTTGTTCGCATTCCAGCTGTGTCGTTAATTGTTTAAACTCCTCTCCAAGCCATATATTTACGTGATTACAAGTAACTGGCTTGAAACGAACAGCCTCGATAAATTTGGGAAACCTGCTAGAAGAAACCCGATTTGTTTCTATTGTTTGGTATTCACTTCCCGCGTTTCACCAAGGTTTGCGGGTGGCTGCCGTGTTTCGAAGCCCGGTCCCCACCTCTAAGACTGCCTACTGCGAGCGCGAACAAGCACCAGTCAATGAACGCAAGCCATCTTATCATAGGCATCTGCTATCTAAAAAAATTAAATTATGGGGTTTAACGTGCCAAAACCACTTCCTGATTATGAGGCACGCCGTAGTGGGGGACTCCGGAAATTTCGACCGCCTGGGGTTCTTTAACTTGCACCTAAATCTAAGTACACGGGCGTTTTCGCATTTCGCCCCCATCGAAATGCGGCCGCCGCGGCAGGGATTCGATCCCGCGATCTCGTGCTCAGCAGCCCAACACCATAGCCACTGAGCAACCACGGTGAGTCATCAGCTATCTAAAGAGAAAGGTGCACCCAAACTCATAAACAGAACTCTCGTTTGTTCTTATCCCAACACACAATCGCCAGGTAAATATACAGTATTTCAGCCTCGTCTGATCAGTGCACAATCTGTACACTTAGCTCCTGAAAGCACGAAAAACGTTACTGCGCATTATATTGGTGGGTGCTATGTGATATAGTTAACGTGAGTCACAGTGCGGAGTTAAGTTATAGGGTTTTACGTGCCAAAACGACTTTCTGATTATGACGCACGCCGTAGTGGAGGACTCCGGAAATTTCGACCACCTGGGGTTCTTTAACGTGCACCTAAATCTAAGTACACGGATGTTTTCGCATTTCGCCCCCATCTAAATGTGGCCGCCGTGGCCGGGATTCGATCCCGCGACCTCGTGCTCAGCAGCCTAACGCCATAGCCACTGAGCAACCACGGCGGGTCACAGTGCGGAGTGGTTTTAAGTCCGAGAAGATTCTACTATCGTCGCGTGTCTGTATGGGGGGGGGGGGTGCAGCAACCACTCACTATTCGGAGAGGCCTGCTACGCACAAACGTTTTGTTCTTTACCCTTGTGCTCGCTTAAAAGGCTAGTGCTCCTTAACTAACTCGGATTCGCCTTGCTAGGCAGGCCGGATGTTTGCACCCACGGCAGAACTATTTCCGCAGATTCGTCGCTGAAATCCTTGAGACCAATCTAAATAATGTGACCTGCAGCTAGAGCCCTTTCGGCTTCGACGAAGGAACTCGATTCGACACCACAAACGAGAAACTTGAGTGCAGAACCAAGTGAAGAAGACGCCGTGACCGTGGTCGTAGCCATCTTTGTTTATTTGGACAGCGTTGCCAGCCCAAGTGACCGATTCTGGTGTTGGCAATAGGCGGCAATCGGGGTTGCGAGGACGCTAAGGTTAGCTCTAACTCAGAGACTACTATATGAAACCAAGGGAAAGCAGGAGTCGCTTTTCTCGGCAACCACTGCACCCGATTACGATGTTTGTTGCATTCAAAAGAAAAGTTAAACTCTAGTCGCTGTAAAAAGTGAATGTACTGTAAGGGGCGCATGGCGTCAAAAACAATTGTTGGAATTCGCGTTATTTCCAAAACGAACTACGAAGTATAGAACGACGTAACTGAAAAATAAAATAAAAATGATCTGAACATTTTCTAAATTTTGGCTCATGGCACCTTTTAAAGCCGACCAAGCTGATGTACTGTGCGCCGCTCTGAAGAAGACCATCATTACATGAGTTCAACTTTTGCAAAACTCATGTATACATTTTAACAAGTTCACGTAGGCTGTGACTTATTATAACAGATTTCTCCGCTTTAGATGCACCGACAGGTGCGGTATAAGCACCTTTTTGGAGACTAGTTTGCTCTAGAGGAACGAGTAGCGCTTTCGGTGGCTCGCCGCACATTACCTGAGTCGAAACCGCACGAATAAGGAACTGGTAGTGCCTATTGGGGGAATCTGTTGTGAGTCACGTCCGCAGACTGCTGCTGCACAAGGAATAACTGTACTGCCGACCCTTCGCAATGCACGGCTTTCCGGGAGGTTGAAAAAATTGACTCAACCATCAGCGTCGCATCGTGAACTACCAAAGAAAAGATGTCAACCCTGGAAGAGTGACTGCGGCGAGTCATGCGTTGACAAAAGTAGTAGCACCTCTTTCTAGCATAGTAGGTTTCTCGAACGTTATATGCACAGATACCCCCCTCCTCCCTCCAAAGAAACTTACGCACAGTCAAGAATAACTTAATGGTCTCTCTAATCAATGTGCTGAAGCATGGGTGATGGTGACTATACCGAATGAACGCGAATATTCTAAGCTTAACGTTTACTAACGGTCCACAGAGTACGCGCGTGACTTGCAATAACACGTCTTTGCAACAAGCTATTACGCAATATTGAACACCTACGTTCCAAGCCTTGAGCGCAGCAATATTGACACGTGTACTTATCTTTATCGGGCAACCACGTTTCGCCGCTTAACAACAGTAATCGCAGAACGAGGGACGCGCCTGCATGTATCCGACGTTTCTGGAAAGTTATCGACGCTTCTATCCGCGTGTCTGTTGTCGCCGAACCTTGTGTTATCAGATTTCATCGCGTGACACGAATGGTGTAGAACTTTGTGGAAGACACGCGGGTCCCATCAGTTAATCTGGAGCATTCGACGACTGACCTATAAAAGCCGACGCGCTTGACCCGCTGATCAGATTTTCGACGATCGCCGAGCGTGTTCGCCGCTTTCGTTGTGCTACAAGTGTAGCCTGTTTTGTGGGCACAGGTTCGCCCAATAAAAGCTAGTTTTGTATTCCGCCGTACTGCTTCTTTCTTCACTGTCACTACCACGTGACATCTGGTGGAGGTGCTTGTGCGTTCATGTACCGAACGCCCCCGCAAAGCCGCGATCCAAGCCCAAAGCCCGAGGACAAAACTAACATCGCCGAAGACCAGCGTGCTAGCCGCAGACTGCAAGGACTGCCCCCAGAGCACGGACTTCTACCTGAGTCGACAAAGAAGATCGTGGTCAAAACAACCCCAATGGCTGCCCCAGCGTCCCCCGTTATCCTACAACACCCTCGGGACCCACCGACCTTCCATGGAGCAGCGACTGAAGACCCAGAATCCTGGTTGGAGACCTACGAACGAATCGCGACTTTTAACAACTGGGACTCCGACGACAAGCTGCGGCATGTATACTTTGCCTTAGAAGATGCCGCCAGAACGTGGTTTGAGAACCGGGAGTCGACCTTGACGACATGGGACCTCTTCCGTACCGGCTTCCTGCGCACCTTTACGAGCGTCGTGCGCAAGGAAAGGGCCGAAGCCATGCTGGACGCCCGAGTGCAGCTACCTAACGAGAACGTCGCCATCTTCACGGAAGAAATGAAACGTCTGTTCCGCCATGCCGACCCGGATATGCCTGAGGAGAAGAAAGTCCGCCTTCTCATGCGTGGTGTGAAGGAAGAACTTTTCGGCGCAATGATACGAAGCCCACCGAAGACCGCAGAAGAGTTCCTTCGCGAGGCCACCAGCATCGAGAAGACCGGCATCGAGAATGCGGAACCGGCAATTCAACCGCCGTACAAGCTCTACCCACTACGCCCGAGTTCAGTCACTCGCCGCCGACGACCTACGCGAGACTAACCGAGCTGTCGTGCGGGAGGAGCTACAAAAGCTGTTCCCATCATCACAGCCTCAAGTGGCTTCGATTGCCGACGCCGTGCGTGAGGAGCTCCAACAACAACTTGGAGTAGCCCCTGAATCGCCGCAGCGTGAGCCGCAAGCGATGACCTACGCCGCCGTCGCACGCCGTCAAGGACCCCCTCCGCGACCGCGCCAGGGTCCTGTCACGCCACAGTTTCGTCGTCCGCCGCCGCCGCCGCCAGCACGACCACCCGTCGCCCAGCGCACCTACGCGAGGAAGACGGACATCTGGCGTGCTCCTGACCACCGCCCGCTCTGCTACCACTGCGGAGAAGCGGGTCACGTCTACCGACGATGTCCGTACCGGGAGATGGGACTGCGAGGTTTCGCCGTCAACGCGCCGCGTCCACAGCTTGGCGAGCGCCCACGTGACATCGCCGATTACCTCGCCGCTACTCAGTGGAGCCCTCGACGGCCGTCCCGTTCGCCATCACCAGGCCGCTACCTGTCGCCGCAGCGCCGACCATACACTGGCCCAGCCCGGGGCCGGTCAGCGAGCCCATACCCGGAAAACTAAAAGCAGCAACCAATGGAGGTGCGGTTGCTGTTCGTCGAACTGACGAAGATCCTCCGCCGCCGACGAAGACGACGAAGAAACCATCTCGACGACCTAATGACGACACGCCGCCGTCCCGACGAGGTCTGGAAGCCAAAACTACACCGACGAAAGACGACTTGACGACGCGACGTTCCAACTTCATTCCAACACGACACAGCCGTGATCCAACGCCAAGACCTAACTGCAATGCCAGACAAAGAACAACCGACCTAGACGTGCTTCTCGACGGCCACGCAGTCACTGCCTTAGTCGACACAGGGGCCGATTACTCCGTAATGAGTGGACACATCGCCGCCCAGTTGAAGAAAGTGAAGACCGCATGGGAAGGCCCTCAGATTCGCACCGCTGGAGGACACCTCATCACGCCGACTGGGATCTGCACGGCAAGAATAACCATTCATGACCGGACTTACCCTGCCACCTTCGTTATCCTCCAACAGTGTTCACGAGACGTCATTCTCGGTATGGACTTCCAGGACCAACACGGCGCAATCATCAACCTCAAGTCGAAGTCAGTAACGCTGTCGGAAGATAAAACAATGCCGCCGGAGAGCCCTCGTAGTCACCAGGCCTTGAGTGTGCTTGAAGATCAAGTGAGCATCCCGCCTCGCTGCAGCATTGTTATTTCGGTCAGCACCGAAACACCCGCTGACGTAGAAGGCGTCATCGAAGGCGACCAACGTCTACTGCTAGACCGTGAAATTTGCGTCGCAAGAGGGATCGCTCGACTGCATGGAGGGAAAACTGAAGTGTTGCTGACAAACTTCAGCCAGGAGTTCAAGCACATCAACAAGGGCACGACGATCGCGTACATCGAGGAAATTCTGGAAACAAGTAATGCGTTTGTCCTATCGGATTCCGCCGCATCTACCCCGACGACCATGGTTCCCGAACCAGACTACGACATTAATCCAAATCTCCCTATGATTAAGCAACAGCAGCTGAGAAGTCTGCTCCGACGATACAAAGGCTGCTTTTCGACGTCATCGAGGATTCGACAAACACCAGTCGCCAAGCATCGCATAATCACTGAGGAATGCGCTCGACCACTCCGTCAGAGCCCTTACCGAGTTTCGGCGCGAGAACGTGAAGCTATAAGAGAACAAGTCGACGAAATGCTGCGCGACGACATCATCCAGCCATCGAAAAGCCCGTGGGCATCCCCTGTTGTTCTGGTAAAGAAAAAGGACGGAACCCTACGTTTCTGCGTCGATTATCGGCGTCTGAACAAGATCACGAAGAAGGACGTATACCCCCTCCCACGGATAGACGACGCATTGGATCGGCTCTGCAACGCTAAATACTTCTCGTCCATGGATCTCAAGTCTGGCTATTGGCAAATAGAAGTCGACGAAAGAGATCGCGAAAAGACCGCATTCATCACCCCAGACGGCCTCTACGAGTTCAAGGTTATGCCATTCGGACTGTGCTCGGCGCCTGCAACGTTACAGCGCGTGATTGACGCGGTTTTAGGAGGATTGAAGTGGCAGACCTGTCTCGTATACTTGGATGACGTCGTCATCTTCGCCGAAAATTTCGACGTTCACCTTAGGCGGCTGGCAACAGTACTAGAGGCCATCAGGACATCAGAACTTACTCTGAAGCCGGAAAAGTGCCGCTTCGCTTACGAGGAGCTTCTATTTTTAGGCCACGTCATCAGCAAATCTGGAGTCCGCCCCGACCCGCAGAAGACAGCTGCCATAGCAAAGTTCCCACAGCCCATCGACAAGAAGGCAGTGCGTAGATTTCTTGGCATGTGCGCCCACTACAGGCGATTTGTCAAGAACTTTTCACGCATCGCTGAGCCGCTGACGCAGCTAACTAAATGTGACGTCGAGTTCAAGTGGGAAACGCCGCAGGCCGAGGCATTTCAAGAACTCAAACGACGCATGCAGTCGCCGCCCGTACTTGCGCACTTCGACGAGAACGCCGATACCGAAATCCACACTGACGCCAGTAGCCTAGGCCTCGGCGCCGTCCTGGTCCAGAGAAAAGATGGACATGAACACGTGATAGCTTACGCTAGCCGGTCGTTGTCAAAAGCGGTAGGCAATTATTCTACAACCGAAAAGGAATGCCGCGCCATCGTTTGGGCTACAGCGAAATTTCGCCCTTACCTATATGGCAGGCCATTCAAAGTCGTCAGCGACCATCACGCCTTGTGCTGGCTAGCGAATTTAAAGGATCCCTCAGGACGGCTAGCACGGTGGAGCCTCAGACTACAAGAATACGACATCACTGTAACATACAAGTCCGGACGAAAACACTCAGACGCCGATTGCCTATCCCGCGCCCCCATTGACCCGCCGCCGCAAGATGACGAGGATGACGACGCCTTCCTTGGAATAATAAGCGCGGAAGACTTCGCCGAACAACAACGAGCGGACCCGGAACTTAAAGGCCTCGTCGATTATTTGGAAGGGCACACCGACGTTGTCCCCAGGGCATTTAAGCGCGGATTATCTTCCTTCACGCTTCAAGTCAGTCTACTCGTGAAGAACTTCTCGCCAGTCCGCGCCAATTGCCTTCTTGTTGTCCCGTCAGGACTTCGTCCAGAAGTATTGCATGCCCTACATGACGATCCGACCGCTGGACACCTCGGATTTTCCCGGACACTATCGAGGATACAAGAAAAGTATTATTGGCCGCGCCTGACCGCCGACGTCGCCCGTTATGTCAGAACATGCCGAGCCTGTCAGCGACGCAAGACACCGCCGACAAGGCCAGCCGGATTACTACAGCCAACCGAGCCTCCTTGCCGACCATTCCAGCAGATCGGGATGGACTTGCTGGGACCCTTTCCGACGTCAACAACCGGAAAAAAGTGGATCGTCGTGGCGACAGACTACCTCACCCGCTTCGCTGAAACTAAAGCACTGCCGAAAGGTAGCGCAGCCGAAGTGGCGAAATTCTTTGTCGAAAACGTCCTGCTTCGACATGGCGCCCCAGAAGTCCTCATCACCGACAGAGGAACGGCCTTTACAGCGGAGCTTACCCAAGCCATTCTAAAATACAGTCATACAAGGCACAGGAGGACCACGGCCTACCACCCGCAGACGAATGGCCTTACGGAGCGGCTGAATAAGACCCTCGCCGACATGCTAGCGATGTACGTCGACGTCGAACACAAGACCTGGGATGCCGTCCTGCCGTACGTAACATTCGCTTACAACACGGCGGTGCAAGAAACAACACAGATCACGCCGTTTAAGCTGGTTTACGGCAGGAACCCGACGACGACGCTCGACGCCATGCTGCCCCACATCACTTACGAAGAGAATGTTGACGTCGCTAGCTATCTCCAGCGCGCCGAAGAAGCCCGACAGCTCGCCCGCCTACGGATCAAGACCCAGCAGCGTACCGACAGCCGACACTACAACCTCCGAAGACGCTTCGTCGAGTACCAGCCCGGCGACCGTGTTTGGGTATGGACCTCGATACGCCGGCGAGGACTCAGTGAGAAGCTGCTGCGACGCTATTTCGGACCCTACAAGGTCATCCGACGTATTGGCGCACTAGACTATGAGGTTGTGCCAGACGGCATTTCGCACTCACAGCGGCGCCGCGCACGATCTGAAGTGGTCCACGTGGTGCGCCTTGAACCATTTTACGGACGCTGATGAACTTCCTTAGTTTGTTGTTTTCTTTGCTACGAGTGCTTTTCTTTGTTACCTTCGTTTGTTTGCAGCATCGGGTCGATGCTTTTTAAGAGGGGGGTACTGACACGTGTACTTATCTTTATCGGGCAACCACGTTTCGCCGCTTAACAACAGTAATCGCAGAACGAGGGACGCGCCTGCATGTATCCGACGTTTCTGGAAAGTTATCGACGCTTCTATCCGCGTGTCTGTTGTCGCCAAACCTTGTGTTATCAGATTTCATCGCGTGACACGAATGGTGTAGAACTTTGTGGAAGACACGCGGGTCCCATCAGTTAATCTGGAACATTCGACGACTGACCTATAAAAGCCGACGCGCTTGACCCGCTGATCAGATTTTCGACGATCGCCGAGCGTGTTCGCCGCTTTCGTTGTGCTATAAGTGTAGCCTGTTTTGTGGGCACAGGTTCGCCCAATAAAAGCTAGTTTTGTATTCCACCGTACTGCTTCTTTCTTCACCGTCACTACCACGTGACAATATGACATCTACCGCAAATAAGCACACATGTGAGCGCTTAGGCAAAAAATAAGTAAGCAGATCGCGACCGCACCGAGGAACCTTATTGAGTCAGAAACTCGACAACCCGCTTCTTCAAATTGTTTTCCAAATGAACGACGAGAAAAATACACTCATCCTTATTTAATGCATAAGCGGAAAGTTTGGACAGCTAAGAGCTGCTCTCTAGCCCTATTCTTGTAGCTTGTGCTCGCACCGTTCAGAGAAAGCGTAAAGTGCTTCGAAAGCGCTTACATGTCCTCCGGAGCTATGGCCAAAGCTTTGTGTCGCCCACCCAGTCACAGTTTACGATATCAGCCGAAAAAGTGGTTCGCCGAGCTGTTGTGGCGTCATTCACATTCATTGTAAACCCTGAGGCAACGCAGGCAGCTGAGGCAAGCAATGCACGCGTCACCGCGTGTTCAAACATGGCGGCGCCCGTGAGTTGGCTGTGTGAGTAGTCGATACAGAACTGCGATATAGCCACGTCCGCAGACCGCTGCTGCACAAGGAATAACTGTACTGCCGGCCCTTCACAATGCATGGCTTTCCTGGGGGATGAAAACATTACCTCAACCACCAGCGTGCCAAAGCGAACTACCAAAGGAAAGATGTCAACCCTGGAACGTGTGCAAGAGCGACGACCGCGAGTTATACGTTGACAAAGGTACTAGGGCCGCTTTTTCGCATAGTAAGTTTCTCGCACGTTATATGCAGATATCCTCCTTTCCCCCCCCCCCCCCCACTCCCACTGAAATTTACGCCCAGTCTATTGCCCACGTATCAAGAATAAATTAACGGTCTCGCTCTTGAATCAATGTGCTGAAGCAAGGGGGTTGGTGACTATACCGAATGCACACGAATATACGAAGCTGAACGGTTATTAACGGTCCGCCGAGTAACCGAGTGACCAGAGATAACACGTCTTTGCTACAAGCTATTACGAAATATAGAACATCAACGTTCCAAGCCTCGCGCGCAGCAACATGAAATCTACCGCAAATAAGCTCACATGCGAGCGATTGGCAAAAAATAATCAGATCGCGACCACACAGAGGAGGTTTAGTGAGTCAGAAACACGACAAGCCGTTTCTTGAAATTGTTTGCCACGTGAACGACGAGAAAAACACACTCAGCTTTGTTTAATGCATAAGCGGAATGTTTGGACAGCTAAGAGCAGTTCTCTATGCCTATTCTTGTACTGTATGCTCGCACCGTTTAGAGAAAGCGTAAAGAGCTTCCAAAGTGCCTACATGTCCGCTGAAGCTGTGGCCAAAGCTTTGTGTCGCCCACCCAGTCACCATCTACAATATCTGCCGAATGCGAGGTTTGCCGAGCTGTACTGACGTCATTCACATTCATTTTGAATCCAGAGGCAACAAAGGCAGCTGAGGCAAGCAATGGACGTGTCATCGCGTATTCAAACATTGCGGCGCCCGTGGGTTGGCCGTGTGAATAGTCAATATAGAACTGGGATATCTCGTTTTTTTTTTGGGCAGTCAAAGATTTGTAAACGTACAGCTTCCATGTTCTCTAACTTGCTAATTTTCTTTAATATCTTCACATATTCCATGCCCTAAATAAAGTTTTCGCTCTCTACAGTCACTTGAATTTAACTTACTCGCACTATGCAACAAGTTGCATTCAAATCGGTTTAAGGGTTGTCTCATACAGAAATGCTGCCTTTTACGTGTGTTTGAATAAGCAGAGGCAGAGTTGTCTCCGAGATAAAGCGTCCTCTTAAGTAAAGCTTCACGGAAAGTGGTACCTCTGAGCGCAACTTGACGTGAGATCAGCCAGGGGATCCCAAGAAGACTCGTGTACTCCTGACGTTTCCATCTAAAGAGCATCTGCAGTAAACTCGATGTCGAGGTTATCATTACTACGGCGATATTATTTTAAAAACCCTCTCGCACAACTCACCTTCTTCTTTTCGGTTCTCGCAGTGGAAGCCGCGTTGAGCGCCTTGATCCGCTCTTGGTTCGAGCCATGCAGCGAGAGGCGGCGGACGAGCCTAGACCTCAACATTTCCACCACGGGCGTCTCGACAAACGACGAAGACAGTGAGGAGCGCATCGCGCGCCCCACGTCTCGGAAGCGCCGGAACGTCGACATTCGGCGCCCCTCTCTGCGGCTCCCCACGGGGCCGTACTCCTAGGCAACGAGAACACGACACCGAGAATGATGATTTCCAATGGCGTTCCATTTCAAATGGGGCGGCGAGAAATATTCGAGTGGGCTGCATGAGCTAAAATGCAGTTTTCTTGCATCTATCGTAGTCTAACATTTTGCCAATGTCTCCTTTACAATATTTCTCCCCATTAGAACACTATCTCTACTGTAAGGTTATCGATGCCTTTCATCCACCTCGCTGACCTACCCAAATGTCTCTAAATACTTTAAATACTCTAAATGTCTCCTCGCATGTCTAGACCGCTGACCGCTTAACGCTCCCACAAGACTGAGCTCACGCACTTCTGGAAACTGGACCCTGTTAAAGATACGCGCGCTCTCTGCATGCGGCGTCAACAAGATCCCCTCCAGTCACTTGATGATGATGGGCCATTGCTATATGCGTAAAATAAATCAGTGGCCTCCCACTCTATGAAGTAGGATGACCAGCGAAGCTATAATGTTCAGTGTGATAACTATATTGATTGACTAGCAAGAGTGGTCCAATGCAGTGCGTCAAGCTTCGCGAGCATACTAATGTAAGGCTTGACGCCACTAGTCGCTCCTCCACGATGTTGAGCCTGGGAACGTGCAAAACGCGGCATGGAAGCTTTTGCTAACGGATCCCGGCACGTACAACATGCAGACACGCACGTCACCGCACTCCGAGGGTACACACTGCTTCACCGCAGCCGAAGCGATCGTGCTTTGGTCGACGTCCCGCAGTGCAGTAATCGTTCTGAGGTCACTCAAAAACCACAAGCGGTCGCACACAAAACCGGCCACACAAAATTGGTTTCCCTCAAGCTTCCTCGGAAACGTGGCCGTTGTTCCGGTGAAAAGTTGCAAGTTTGTGGGATAGGGGCCACATAGACGTTTCGTATTTCTTTCCACCTCGCGGTCCTGACGGGCAGCACGCTTAGAGGACTGCCACCACGGCAAAGCGGAAGGAAAGGAGATACGCAAGCTCCTGGAACGCCGTCAGAGAGAGAGAGTGGTGCGAACGTATATATGGTCGACGCAGGTCAAAGTGTAGTATCTGTTCTTGTCAGCTTATCTTCTCCACGGGGCGGCTCGGTATTGCACTATCTTCGGGGTCGGCCAACATATGGGGATTAATTTCCAGTCTATACGGCTCGATAGACTCACGCAATTTTTTACATAACGTAGTCACATGCAGCTTCGCTGTAAAAAGAGCATGATGTGGATCCCGACTGCTGCAAACTTCAGAGAGACAAAGTCAATGCAGTGTCGTGATGGCTTAATCATGGAACGTTACCTATATCCAAGACAGGTACCTCACCCTGTCCAGTACCAAGTGGGAGAACATAGTGGTAATCACCCAAAGGGAACAGCAGGCACAAGAGGAACGAAAATTAAGAACCCTACAAGTGAACCTATATATTATCCCGTGAAAAACGCATATCAAGATGCCGGGCTTTTGGCTACAGTATAATTGTAGCGAGGACGTCTGGATACGGCAAAAAAATCAGCAGCGGCACGAAATCGAGAGTGTATTTACAAAAACAACGCGAAGAGTGACAGGTGGGTTACAAAAGTGGAGAAATAAATGATGCTAATATTTACCGACCAATTTGAATAATACCTGATTCTTTGAGGGATTAGAGAAAATAATATTCTGCCACGTAAATAGCTTCTTTAACAAACACTTTACACTTGGAGTGTATCAGCATGGTTATCAACGTGGTAAATCGACACAGACAGCGCTTTTACCTCAAAAAGAATTGATTATATAACAGCATCGAAGAAAAAAGCTTACGCTCGGTGTTTTCATTGACTATAGCAAGGCCTTCGACACCCTAAACCATTACCTTTTACTCCGGAAGTTAAGCGGTTATGGGGTATGTGGTGTAGCTAATTCATTGTTTAGTTCATATCTGTCTGAGAGGAAACAATGCGACTCAAATGCCAACTGTTTTTCTTCATCTAAAACCATTTCTTGTGGCGTGCCTCAATGAAGCATTTTAGGACCAATGCTGTTCAATATCTACAGAAATGATATTAAAGCGAAAGCTTTACTGGCCGCGAACTTGCGATTTCGCTATGGTGGCGCCCCGAAGAGGCACATGATGTCACAACGCGCGCCTCGCCGCGGATATCTCTCCCTCTCTCGCTCCTTAGTGACTACTGCGCATTCACCACTAGTAGCACCGAGCCGCAGGAGTTCCGCCGCTGCCGTTTGGTATGATGTCACAAGGCGTTCCTCGTCGTTGCGCTCGCCTCCGCTCTCTGAGCTGCTGCATCGCATGCCTGATAACATGTCGGAGAATTGAAAAGGATAGCTTGCGTGCGCCGCAACAACAGTTGAGGCGGCATTATGTGCGGCGAAAATTCTTATAAGCAGGAGGAGGCCTGGAATCGACATCGGAGCGAGAAGGAAAGAGGAAACGAATCGCCCAGGAAACAGACGAACAGCGCGCCGAACGAGTGGCTAAACGCTGCAGCATAGCTAGACAAGCAGACTAACCTGGACTTGCAATCAAGATTAACCAAGGCTAACCATGCTAGGCCTTTGCTTTCGCTACGTATATCCTGGCTCAGCCGAGCTAAGCCACTGACAATTTTCCGTTAAGGTAAACAATGGCGCCTCATTTCTACTCTATGCTGATGACACTAGTACTTTTGTTTCTGTACTGAATCCAACTGAAATTGTTTCCAGAAACCAAAGTGCACTTTCATATGTTATGCAATGGTCCACTGCTGATCGCCTACGTATAAATGGATAAAAAAGAAAAGTTTTTTTTTTCAGATCCGGATGCACCGCAGTCAACGTGAGCCAATCAATAACGCTTGAGAGAACACCCGTCGAAATTGTGAAGGAACAGAAAGTTTTGGGTGGGACCTTTTCTGCCCATATGACATGGACGTGTCATATTGAATCACTGACTAAATCATTACCGTGTGCTGCTGGTGTTATGTCACGACGTAGGCACTTCCAGAAAAGACTATACTTCAGACTTATTATGCTCTGCCTTCTTCCCATATAAATTATTGCCTGTTAGTCTGGTGCGCCACAACCGTAAGTAATGTAAAATCAATTCCCCTGTTGTAGAAAAGAGCACTTCGGTATATTGCAAACGTCCCGGGCAATAGTTCTACAGGTACATTGTTTATTCGCTTTGAGACAGTGTGAAACGCATGTTCCATTTTCGTTTAATTTCTGCCTATTTCTTCGCAAAAGAACAATTCAGAGAGCTTATTAAAGATTCGTCTAATCTAATGATGCATAACACTGATTCACGCACCCCAAGTGCCGACAAGTGGCTTGTTTCTCGTTCCCGCACGACCTATTTCTTGCAGTCTCTAAGATTCACACTGCCGTCCCTACATAATAAATATGAAGATAAAGACGTCAACTTTTTTACGTTTACAAAAAAAGGAATGTATTAATTTTTTCTAACTATTCGAATATGATCAAGAATGTTTCATTACTCTTTGTATCTCGTTTGTTGTTTTCGTCATTTTACGATATGTGTTCACGTGAACATTGAATATTTCACCTATAATGTACAACCGCCTAGGGGTGTACTTATATATTGACCTTATTTGTTCTATTGTTCCATTGTTGTATTTGCACAACCTCTTCTTGATTTTTAAAGTGCATTTTTGATTCTATTATTGTAAATTTGTTTTTGAAAGTATAGATTTTAATACAGCTATCATGTAATTCGGTCTTTAGGCATTTTCAAGGGTGTTATTACTGCTTTTCGCCTAAGGGACCCCCAACCACCGCTGGAAATAAAGATTTAGTTGATTGATTTATTGTATCAAAGAGCACCAATCCAGGAGGCTCACCGTGGCCCTGGCTGGACCTTGAATCATGTACCAATATCCATACGTACAAGTCACAAAGACACAAAAGAGCATACTTGAAACATGCTCCGACATGCAAGAATAGTTACACTAAGCACTGATGCATACCTTTTGTCCAAGTGAGTGCATGGCAGTGCTACCTAAACTGGACGAGCTGAACCAAACCCGCCAAAAGGCACAATGAGCCGCCAGAAGCTATCAAGACAGGAGCGGGCTTTTTTTGCTTGATCTAGGCTACGATATCGCACAACGCCCAAGCATGGAACAGAGAAGTCCTCCGTGGCATACGCTAGACCGCGTTACCATCGAACCAATAGTTAGAAACATGGGGGCAGACACACAACTGGAAAGACGGCAAAATCGATCGCAACACCACAGAGACGATACTGAGGACTGAATCTTACACACGGACGCCTCTCTAATTAGGCAAGATTGTTGCGCAGGCGTGGCAGTCAACTCTACACCGACAACTCCACCCATATCATGGCGCCCTCACTGCAATATTTCGTCACAAAATCAAGCGGAACTTACGGCTGTCATGAAGGCCGCCACCATGCCGAACCCACACGAACAAATTCTGCTCATTCCAACACATAGCCAGGCTGCATGCGGGGCACTAACGGCTAGAAACACCTCCCTGGTACTACATTCAAATTACCGACGCACCTCAACGTACATCCTAACAGATCATGTATCCAGTTGATCCCGCTTCGCACGGCGATCAGAGGGAACGAAGTGGCCATTGCCACATCCCGCGCTAATCTCGCGGACCCTTCACTGTGATCGACACACTGAACCTGAATGAGCAATACACCCTCACGCGGGCGGATAGGCGCCAAAAAACTTGAGGAATTGGGCAACTGCATCTAGTTTCCACAAGGAGACACGCACATGAAACGAAGAGAGGCGGCGCTATGGAGGTGTGCGCAGACGCACAAACTCTTGTCTCCACACGTTCAACACTACACACAACGTATGTCTGGCAAACCTGTTTGCATGGCAGGCGACGGTTTCCCAGATAATATTCATATTCTGTGGTATTGACCGGGGAGCCACCCCGCTATTCAGGCTAGCCTTGCCAAACTCGCGCCCATTCTGTACACCTGCGACACTTGAAAGGGTCGCTGTCGGACTCCTTCTACGACTACGTACAAGCCACGATCGAGTTGATCACAAAGCGCGGCTTGGCAGACAGCCAGAACAAAGCAGGAAAACCCGGATCGGGGATCCCGAATAAAATTTATCCTCTCTCTTTCTCTCTAAATCGACAAGCATTGCCCCCACCTGCTGATGGGTACGGTTGGGGTCGTCCGTCAGCAGCAATGCCTCGGACATCCGTGGGCGGATGAGGCGACCAGGCAGTCGTTGAATCTCGGTTGTTGCCTCGTCCGCCTCCTGAGCTGGGACAGGGATGGACGACGGCGAGTGCGGCTGAGTGGATGGCGAGGGCTCCAACAGCTCGACGTCATTGTTGTGGACTGGATCGACTTTCGTCGTGCTCGTGCGCCTCGTCTGCTGCGTCGACGATGCAGAGAGCTTCCTTTCGGCGATGGCAGTGGTCTCGGCTGTCCCGTATGCCGACGGCTGGGCAGTTGCCGCTGCATAGATTAGGCACAAGTGAATTTCTTGTTTAACATTAAATTCATTCAAGCTTTCTGTCCTGTTTGCTTGGGGCAACTGCAGAAAAAGAAGAGTATAAGATCACTTTGCTTGTGATCGCAAACTTCGACTCGGTGCTTCTTGTGAAGGTCTACGAATGGATGTCAGCAGCCGCGAACGCAAGCGCTTTACCTTACCATTGTAAGTCTTGCATGACTAAGGCTTTCTCAAAGAATTCTGATTGCGCCTGTTGAGATTTATTCAAACACCCCATTAGGTCTCCAGGTATGCCGTGTCCTTCTCCTATGTCATCTTAGAGATTTAACGCATCTAGCTTTTGGGGGCAACTAACCACGAATTTTCTTTTCTAACCCAGTCGCCTTCGGAAGGCGATATTTACCATGAAGACAGTTCGGTTTAACATAGCTTTAAAAAGTGGCTGGCGTTAACCGTGGCATGCACCTAGTTATTGGAGTGAAAGCACTGTTAAGCATAGTTAGACATGTTATTGCTGCTTTGAATGTTTTATTGCACGTTGAAGGTTTCTTCACTATCTCGCTGTACCCAGGTAGCACACAAAGTCTTGAAAACGTCGTGTTAAGGGATTCAACGTCTGAAACGGATTTTTGACCAAAATAGACGCATCAAAGACGTTGCAAACAAGATAGATTAAAAACGAGGGGTGAATACATTTTGATAACGTTGGAAGCCAGGCAGCTTAAGAACGAGGAGTGAATACGTTTTGAAAGCGACTTCACATGACTAGCTCTATTTCTTTAGTTATCAAGCGTACCGGGTACATTTTCGACAGCGCCATTTTTGGCGGGAGAATTCCTCGCTTGTCAAACAGCACTCGTCGTGTCAATTGCTCCTCTATTCGACCTATATTAGAATGAGTGCGGCAAGAAAAAGAAATTCTTTAGTTGTGTCAACCTAACGTCAGAAGAGACCAAGGATTGCAAATGAAGTTGGCATCCCAAAAGGAAGTGTTTTGGGCCAGGAGGAAGTGGAGCGTGAGTACAGAAACATCGAAGCCGCCCTTGCGGCAATGGTAGTCGGCCGAGCCTTCAGCAGGAAGAAAGATCTGTATGACTACCCGGTTCCTTCCAGTGTGTTTGGCATATCAAAGGTGTCATCACTAAATGTGACAATGAGCTCCTGGAAAATGAGCAGCGTCGCATGCAAATGCTTCGAAATTCTCGCTGGACAAGGCAGCTTTGCCGTGTTTCCTCTTATTCACAATGCAGGGATGTGAATACCTTACCGCTGAAATAATTTTTTTTTTTTACTGCTGAGGCACGAGGGCTGCACAGTTATCGTGCGAACAAAGCTAACATTTTGTGCCCAATCGTTTGACTAGTGAAAACTGCGGTTTGGTTATAAACAGTAGCTTCATTGTATTTCCTGCTTGTGTAACATAAAGAAGAGAACGCAGTGAAGGTTTTCACTATTCTGGCATGTACAAGTTCACAGTGCTTTTCATAAGTACGTATGCAGTTAACCATTATATATACATATATATATATATATATATATATATATATATATATATATATATATATATATATATATATATATATATATATATATATAATGCGTGTATGTATGTGTGCACATATTTACCTCCATATGAAATTTTAGCTGATATGCATATGCAATACAGTAAGCGTACATTATTCATCAAATAACGCGCTTTCCCCTGGAACCCATGAACAACTTGGAGCTTGGCTCCAGAGCGCTAAATCATGAGAGTCACATGCAGCATAAATAAATGTATCGAGTTAATAAGCGACTTCACTTTTGGTGCCAACGGAGGGACACATCGGTACAGTCGTTTCAAGTAACGGTGCTTCGTAGGAAGTGTGGCAACGAGTTCTATACTGTGAGCACAATGTACATAAAAAAACATTTGCAAAAACCATCGTCGATGATTGTTAATGCAAGCGATTAGACTCAGCGAGCGAGCGAACAAAAGTACGCGAGAGAAAGCGAGAGAGAGAGAGAGAGAGAGAGAGCGAAATATAGTTAGCGTGAGAGCGAACGAACGAATGCGCGAGCGTTTTCCTTGAAAATCAACAGTACGGCGACCGACCACCGACGACTGAACTACGAAAACATCCGACAGAGAAGAGACAGAACGCTATGGGGAACCAGCGCTGGAGTTTTCGCGGCGCCTGCAGCGCCACCCTGGCGGTCATAACGTGCACAATGCAGCCTCCCCCGCGGACGAAAATTGCGTTGCGCGCCCTTAAAGTCGAAGGAAAACAAAAGGGCGCCGTCGATACTGTTGCGTATACAAGTGCCACAACTAAGTCAGGATGAGGGAGGATGTATCCTTCTGCGTCTTTCCATCTAAACCCTACGAACAAGAACGGAGGCGGCGTTGGATGCAGGCAGTCAGGCGAGCGGAGTAAGCTCCCGTCTTGTCGCCCTGTCAAGCGGTGTCGGGCTGGTTTCTAAACCAAATTTCGCATGTATCCTTGGTTTATTCGATAGTGAAGACGGTCAGCCATGGCAGACAGTACCAAACAGCAGAATCTGCAGTTGGTATTTCGTCGGAAACAAAATGAGCAATAGCATGCACCATCCGGCATATGTACCATTTTTCCTTCGCAATGCCACCGCCAAGCCCTTTCCAACGCCACCACACCAAGTGAACGATACGAAAGGTAAAAATTATCCATTCATTGCCAATAATTATGTGGGAGGGAAGCTGCCTTGTAATACGAGTTGTATGCGCATAGTGCCGGCGCACGCGCGACTAAGCCACCTATGTGTTTATAAAAATGCGCATGCGGATGAGGACTCGGCGCTGAGATGCATCCGGCAAATTTATGTAATTAGTACTAAATGTAGCCAGGATTGTTACGGATCAAGCAGCGGAGCACTCAAACTTGCGCGTGTCAGCTGATGCGATAAAGCTTTCTTCTCCATTGACTGCTGTGGCGAAGTAACATCAGAATTTTTTATGTCTAGCCAGAGAAATATGGAATATCTTCAGGCCAACTAATACTTACGAAACCATAGCGCAGCACGACCGGAGCCATAACTGGGCTTCTTCGATTTTCGGAGTTCTGGCAGCCCGCTGGGAGCCAGACGGCAGCCAGCTAGTTCCGGTTCCGACAGGAAGTCACGTGGGCTGGGATCCCCAAGACAACCCGAACCTGCCCGAAGTTTGCAAAATCGAACGCCGGTACAGCTGGCCAAATGTAAACATGCTACCAGCATGGCAGCGCCCGTCGAGGCCGACGCGCGCTCGGCGTAGTCGGCCCATTTGTGCGTTGCCAGCTTGAAAATATATAGTTGTATTCAGGAACACGATCACTTTCGCGCGACTCGGCCAACCTCGCCTTGCGCAGCGCAACCGATGGCCTCCGACGAGGCGCATGACAAGACGCGAAATCGTGATTGTATACTCGAAAGCGATAGCTGGAGGATCCCTGCTCGCAGCGATCACGTCGACCACCGGCGACAATGATGAGTTGGCGTTGTGTCATCACAAGACATGAAAAAGCAGGTTAACGGGTACGTCTCATACGCATAAAATTTCGCGCCGACCTGGTTGGGCTTCGATTTCAGAAAGTTTGTTGTGGCTGATGGTGCTTCTCATTTAAGGAGCTGGGGACGCGGCTGGCGCGTGAAAATGCACGTCGCCTGTGACCAGCGAAACGTTTCACACGAAAAACAACATTGGTCGCAATCATGAGAGCAATAAGCCAATGTACTACCGAGTGCAATCTGTGTATTCTTAGATCAACGGCCTGCAGTTCGAACACATGTCGGTTTCGAGCTGCCACCCAAGCATACGACGGAGAGACGGAGCGCACACGGGCTAGCTGCAAAGCCTTAGCTAACTGCAGAAAAAGGAGATACACCCGCATGCATACGCGAGATATGTGAAAAGGAACGCCATCAGTGAAAGACGAACCCAAAATGTACCGCAATGTGTGAATGAGCGCCTACAGCTTGCGTGGAACACGATGCAGATAACATGCACGCATGAGAGCGCGGCGTGCTGATCACCGCCGCGAAGAAGCAATCAGGGGACACACACACACACACACACACAAAAGCTTCAAACGGTTCACCACGGCTCGTATCACACCGCTTCGCGATGCGGAACGGAGCGTCAGCACCTAAAACGATAACGCTAGAAGTAAGGAAATCCGAAGATGACCGTAGACAGTTGGCTGAGCGAGGTAAGTTTAAGTCCTCAAGCGCCCGTGTAGCAATCCGTGAAGTCCCCGTAAAGATGGCGGCGAGCGCCCATCGCCTCTTTTAGTCGTCTGCTAGCCAGAGAACTTCCAGAGAGCAGCCAGACCAAAATCGTCCTGGCAGGTTCTGGCAGCCCGCGGGTAGCCAGAACCGTCCAGCGCGAGCAAAACGAACGCCCGGCGGAAGTGCGTAGTGCGGTGGGCGGAGCAACCCGAGAAAAACGAAGACGCTCTGGCTGGCTCTGGCAGCCCGCGGGTAGCCAGAAGTGGAAAATCGAAGAAGCCCACTGCTAGATTTGCGAGGCAGGCAGCCACGCATGCATGGCATCGATACACGACGCAACCGTTGAAGAAACACACGTGCTCACCGCGACGCACTGTGAAAAATATATAAAGCTTAAAAAGCTTCTTTCGTCATTTCTTCACTTGATGGCGCTAGCTTCTTTACAAAAACTTTAAAAAAACGGAAACATACGAACTATAAGGCTGCGTATGTATGTGTGTCGTCTGGTTGTGTGGCTGGAATATGCCGTGTTTCGTCGCCAGGGCGGCGTGCAACGCACTCTTTTCGACGCGCCGCCTATCCAGCGCTGGTTCCCCATTCGCTTTAATATTTCTGAAACTCGTCGTCATAGGCTCGCCACGCTTGGGCGCAGAGCGTGGTGTGATCACACTTATGTAGAAGCGGCAATTGTTTTTTAACATGCTGTAACCACAATGACGTGGCACTGAAAGCGGAAAGCGTCCGAAATGAGAGAGGAAACTGAAAGGTTTTGCGGAACGCCCAGTGGCAACTTCCAGCTCGCCACTCTTGCTGCAGGTGGACTGGCGACAGAACAACGGAAGAGCGCGCGGCGTCTGGCTCTGCGCAACATGATTCGCGGGTCGAGAAGTACAAAAGCGCAATGCGCACGACACGCAAGGCGCCAAGCCACGGCGCGTCAGCCTCTTCAGCGGCTTCTACAATATTCAGCAACCCAACAACGCGATCCAACCTTGCGCAAGGTGGCGATACCGTCGCCAGATCATGTGACCAAGGTGGCCACGTGATTCGTGATGCCGGGCAGCCGGGCGAGCCGGGCATAGTTGCGTCAACGCAGTCGCATTGCGCTGCGGTGTGTTTGAGGCTATTCTGAATGTGCTGCCGCTGCCCTTTGCTATGTAAGTGTTGCAGTGTTTTGCTGTCAAGAAAACGATATGCTGTGATTAGTTTGGGTTGTGCGATATGTTTGTGTGGTTTTAATTTGGAAATCAGTAGTGTTTTCAATTGTTACGTGACCAAGGCGGCCACGTTATTCGTGAAGCCGGGCATAGTTGCGTTATCGCACTTGCAAGGCACTATGGTCTGTTTGCGAGTGTTCTGAATGTACTGCCGCTGCCCTTTGTCATGTAAGTGTTGCAGGGTTTTGCCGTCAAGAAAACGACATTCTGTGATTAGTTTGGGTTGTGCGATCTGTTTGTGTAGTTTTAATTTGGAAATCAGTAGTGTTTTCAATTGGAGGGCGCGGACTGGAGGGCACTAATCAGCTCTTCAAGTTCATTGTCATGTTATGTGAGGCGCCTTTTCACTGACGCTGTAATTAAGGCGTTAATGGCAGTATAAGGACGAAAGTTAGAGGGACGAAATCGTGCCTGTGTGTTCCTAGCGTCGGGATCGGCCGCTATGCGTGATCCTAACAAGAAAGCATTTTGCAGAATGCGAAGAAAGATGGCAAAATTTCTGTCTGTGCGCACCTTGCCGATCTCCGCAATAGAGCCGTCGTCGTGCTATTTTAGTCTCCCGTTTAGCAAGAGTGTTGCAGGCAAGAGAACTGGTTCAAACAGGCTTTTTTTTAATGATTCAGTACTAGTGCGGTATCCCAAGAGGTGAGGTCATGTGCTCGCCCTATTTTCTTCCCTCGCGCTATAGCGCACTGACATAATTTTGCGTGCTCCATACCGTGCTTTTATCGTTTGCACTTCAGGTTCTCGATTGTGTTTTCGCCCACTTTACCCACGTGATCGGTATTTCATGGTCTTACCGGGTACCATGTGTGTCCATATATTGTGTCCAATATATGAAACGGCCAAATTCGATTTTATTTGACGCCTCAAATGTCAGTAATGTATTGAGTCCCTTGTAGCTTTGTGCTTGTTATAAATTTAACTATTTGGCGAATGGATACAGCATGTACGCTGCATAACTCGCTTGTGGATACTGCATACATGAGTCGAGTATGCCCTTGGTATAAAATAAGTTGTATGCTTTAGGTAGTACGATAGTTTGCAGTTTGGGACATGTGTCGGAATGTACGCTGTGCGCCTTTCGCGCTTTACGGTGGCCTGCCGAGTTCGTGCGGGTGTCATGTGTGCACATGGAGTTCACTAAGCGCTGTCGCAGTTTTTTTTTTATATACATGTGTTCTGTTCGCGCGCTTCGCACAACAGGGCATGTCGCAGTTCTTTGTCCTTGTGCAACACATTTTCCTAGCGTACGTCTGTGCATTATTTGATACCGGTTTCACACGGGGCTCTTTTAGCCGCTATCCAGTCCGTTACAAATAGAATTTCTCGGTCGTGATTGGCTCCTTTGCTCAAGTTACGATAGTGAGCCAGTCGCATCGATAATTTCTATCCGGGTCGGGCTTGATCGCGATCGAGAGTGGTCGTGTGACACCGGTTTTACACATGGCTCCCACATAGGGAACACTTTAGGTTCAATGCTACTGAGTGAAGAGCAAGTGCATATAGATGCCAGTGGTGGTATGTGGGCAAGTCTTTCTGGTGAAGCCAATACTTGTGCATTCAAAACATTTCAATTACCAGCGTAGTGCATCAATGTGTCTACATCGAAAAAATGGAGCACCAGTGCAGATATCTGAGCATACCTGCCCAGGGCAGCAAGTGTGTCTACATTGAAACCACTACCAGAATGTGCGGCAGTTCTATTTCCAGCAGCGGGACTGCACAATAATCAGTAGGGTGCTCTCAAGCTTATCTATGAAGCTCTGCCTGGACTGTGTGCAAAATACTTTTGGACGTTAAAGTGGCGGTGAATTGGTAAACATCAGTGGAACTGTGCCTGGACTTTGTGGCAAATGTTTTTGGATGTGAAAGTCTGAGTGAACTGGCAAAGAATTTGCTCTGGGCTACATGTGTTAAACGTTTTTCTCATTCAGAGTGCTTTTTTTTTTACTTTAGGAGACTGGAGATGTGCGCAAAGTGTGACATGTCAGTGTGCTAATTAATGTATTTGCTGGTTTGCAAATTATTCGTTGCAAGTTTGTTTTTGCCAGAGAGGTACAACTTTGCCTCTTGTAAAGGGATTTTTAGATAAAACACCTACTCTTTATTATGACCATTTCTTCCTTTGTTACACAAATGCAGCTTCCAATGCATTCCAGCTTATTTCCATGTTTATGTAAGTTTCTAATATGAGGCTTGCATATTCATTTCTCACGTTCTGGAGTGGCAAGATGCAGCATTACTGTCTCATCGTTCGCTGTACTACAGTAGTGTTCACTTGTTACACTGAATCCCCCGTTTATGTATTCTGTACTAATTTCACTTTATTGCTTTTTTTGTTGCATGGTTATTTTCTCTCGCCATTACCTTCTTTGATATATCCTAAAGGCAATATTTCCAATTTTGCATTGTTCCCATTTTTTTATTTCTGTCACAGGATTGTTTTATGATGGTATGCGGTGGTATTTCTTTTTGTGCTCTTTTCAAGCTTCTAGCTGATTGGTACCATTGCTTGGAGGCAGTTACGATCCGATTCATACTCTTGCATTTTTCAGTCTACTTCTTCTATTCGCTCCGATGTCACTTCTGCATAACTCTAGTCCATCTAATAGCACGTGCTCTTTGCTATTAGAAATGAGAACCTTTAGCACACTCCAGGTTTTTCTGTTCATTTTTGTATGTGTACTTGGAATTTTGTTTATGTGCTAGTGCATGTTCACTTTCGAGTTCATTACGAATCCTCTCTGCGACTTTTGTCATTTTCGATGTACTTTTACTCCTATTTGCATTTCTCACACAGTTTGTTCGAACCTTGCATGAGCATTGCATTTTAATAAAGTGTTTTTGCTTTCTCACTATGTTCTCATTTCATGCACTCTTGGCATGAAGGGCTTGGTCTGGCCGCCTGCCAAGACGTGACCATTTGTTCTTTGCAGGATGTCATTCCCATTGTGGTTGTAAGCATCGTAGCTTACTAAAGGCGGTATTAAGGCTTCATTATTCCTAACAGGCTCATTTTCGTGCGACTTAGTAAAGGATGCGCCGGCCATGCGGGGAACAGTGCTTGGCACTGCGCCATGGCTCTTACAGTCAACACCGACGCTTCTACTCATCTGGGGCGCGATTGGAGATCGTTGTTCGAAACGCCCGATCAGTTTCACCTCACGAAATTGACCGTGCCAATGGGTGCGGCTGACGACGTCTGCGCGGCATAGGCCAGTCACGTGAGGCGAAACTAAGCGCGTGTTTTGAACAACGATGTCTGATCGCGCCCGTCACCCGCGAAAATTAGCTTCAGATGATCGTGAACCTTTCAAGACCGCTTCTAGACCAGCTTTTTGATAACGTCCTAAAAACGTTTAGAAATAGTTTTGGCAAAGGGATTACTTGTGTCTTTCCCAATCCTATTTCTAGACCAGCTTTTCGAATACGTCTTGCAGACCTGTTCTAGATCGCCTCAAGAAGGTAATTAAGCCGGACATTGGCAGAGATATACGACGTTTTCCCGCCGGAGTTCTCTCATTCGTGTCTTCTTTAACCCGTTTTTATCGTCTTGGATAAACGCTACGAAAACGTTACGTATCTCTTTTGTGCTACCTGGGTAGCTCGACTGAGTTAATGACTGATTTATGGTCTGCAAAGTAGTTGCTTGCTGTTTGAACTTGGGATACTGTAATGTAATGGATACTCAGGCTCGCGCCAGCGGCGAAGCAATGACGCGCTCACACATGTGCGTGCTTCATCCATGGTGAGAGCAAGCGACTAAGCGCCGGCGCAACAGCAGTTACGCCCTCGCCTGTCACGTGGTACACAATGGCGAGGCTCGAGCGAGCGCAGCTGCGACGCCTCTCTATAGCGGATCACGTGACGTGACGTCACACCTGCGCGTCGGTGGCTAAAGGTCAAACGCGCCGACATTGACCTTGGGAGTTGTACCTCGAGGAGAACTGATTACACACGTAGGGTTGCCCTGCACAAACACTCTGCGAACGCTTTTCTTCGCGCAGTAACGACGGACTCTAGTACTCGTAACATTTTCGCTGTAGTGCCTAATATAAGTGCTTGTGTGTTCCACTTACGCAAGATTTCTCGTTGTCAAACACAGTCATGTACCCTGCACCAAAGTGCTTTCTCGTCTCGGTTACTTAAAACACGCTCTTCGTTCACACGCTTTTTAGCCAATTATATGTTTCACTGCACATAGTTGACGTCTGAAAATATTCAAAAGCTATTCGAAAAAAATATTCCTATTTACAAATAGCCATTGTATGATTCAAGGGCCGAATGAAATGGGACGATATTTGAATCGCCATTTAATTCGCAAAATTTTATTAGAATAGTGCCAAGAGAAGGGACGGGTAGTCGAGGACGGCAGAAAACTAGGTGGGGTGGTGAAATGAGGAAATTTTCAGGCGCAGAATGGAATCGGTTGACGCAGGACAGGGGTATTTTGATATCGCGGAAAAGGGCTTCGTCTTGGCAGTGGACATAAACATGATGATGATGATGATGATTATCATGATCATGATCATGGTGATCATGATCAGACACGAAGACCGAGGCCAACCGTGCCTGCTTTGGCCGGCGATGCCGTCCCTCTCTGTGGTGAGTGTTTTCCCGCTAGAATAAAGCACTGACGGCCTTCGATTTCTCATGAGCTTTTAGTTGTCGTGGAGCATTTAGAGCTTAGCGCTCTTACAGGGACAATGTAAGCAAACGTCTTGTTTATGTTCAAGGTTGTCAGTGCCCGAGCACTGTTCGCAAATCTACCAGGTCAGGATCCAAGCCAGTGGGGGAACACTACCACAGAGCCTGAGGTGCCCTTTGCAGCAATATATGGTATCGTTCAATGCTCATTCAAGCGTTCGCGAACTTATTGCGAAACCAAACGTTGAGCATGAGATATAGAATACGAGATGCAGAAGTAGCTTTCCTACAAAAGAAGAACGAGAAGCGTTGCTCACTTGAGCGTGCGACACGAGTTGACTTTATCTTCGTGGGATATAAGTGGTTGAAGAAGGCGTGCTGCTTTGAACCCGGATGATCAGGTCTACTGACGTTAACACAAGATATTATTACTATAGAATGTATAGTAATATAAAGCTATCGAAACAGGGCTTCCCTTCTTGCATTTATATATACGTGAATCGTCTGCTGCACCGCATTTTCTTCGTGAACTGCATTGAACGCGCGCATCTTGGCATGCACTTTTTCTTACGTGCTATGTCCACCGCCTCTGCGACATCCTTCGGCGGTGGGGACAATGCGGCGGACGCAGGCAGGATCATCGGGGTGGCGGTGGCGTCCGGGTCAGAGCCAGCCCTGGGCGAAGGCACCGCCCTCGTGCGGCCGCTGTCGCGTCGTGAGGAGCGTGACGACCCGGACGAGGACGAGGTGGAGGTGGAGGCCTTGCGATCACTGTGACCCCGCCGCGATGAGCGAGAAGCCCTCCTGGACTTCTTCTCGCCGCCCGTACCCGTTGTGAAAGCGTCCATAGTCGCGCTACCAGATCAACACGGCAAGAGGACCTAGTGGGGGCGGCGACAGTTAAATAAGCCAGTGAATTGTCGGTGAAAAAACGAAGAAGGCCGTTAGGAGCAACTCGCTAGAGGAGACCTACCTGGTTCCGCCGAGGAATTCTGTGAAATGAGCTGGGAGAGGGACCAGTGCATAGACATCCGTACGCCCGCTGGTCGTATTCGTCTTCTTCTAATTTTCAACGTAACGATGATCATGTGCCTTCCAAATGTGGTTGGAGCTTGCAGTTTCATGAAGAGAAAAACGACAAAAAGTTGTTTTAATTAGGCGCTGAGTTCAAAGATCAGATCGTAATAATTTATTTAAGTAATGACTCGAAATATATTTGGAGAAGTGCGTGAATGAACGTGACATTGCACTTCGTATAATTTACAGCGCAAGTCTCACATTTCATGTTAGTTTAACGTTAGGCAGTAGATGGACGACATCGAAGGATGGTTTCATCTTAGGTAAACACTTGCTCCGGAATGTTCTAAGTACTGCCAGTGGTGGTTCCAAATGGAAGGGAGGTACTTTTCTGCTACTCCCTGGCCATGGGCTCAGGCCGTGTCATGTTCTTCGAGCTGAAGCTGCCTATTAAGCAGGGCTGCTGAAATACTTCCTACTTGTAATATGTCTTCAACAGGTAACTCTGGTAACGCTGAAATACTTCCTACTTGTAATATGTCTTCAACGTGTAACTCTGGTACGCCACCATCGCAGGTTCCACCAATAGCTTCAGTGGGCCAACCAAGCAACGGACTTCATTTGCAGAATTTTCCTCGCTTATCTTCGAAGAAACCTGTCCGTGTCTCTATTGCTTAGACTGTCCTCCAAGTTGGGAACCTAATGATACCATCTGATGCAAGGAAAACCGTCGAGGAAGGTCCTAAGTTCTGCTTTCCACGCAGACTTCTCGCATATGTACGAAAAGCGGCTTCTAGACCTAAAGGGAAATGGAGGCAGACAGATTGCGTCTTGGAGGGCGCGGACAAACTAAGTGTCCAAAGGCAAGGTCTTGCATTGATCTAACTCATACTGTTGCATCGCACAAAGACTGCATGAGGTAATATGCAATAAGTCAAGGAAGGGGTTTTGCAGCACTTTCCTCAGAAGACCAACAGCAAAAGGCGGCCACTGCCATCTTAATCAAGTTTCGTCCAACAGAAAGCATTTTAGCGCGCATTTTATCTGAAGAGGAATTTGTGCCTTATTTCGTCGCAATTCGCAAAGACATATGGAAAAGCGCATTAAGGATCCATCTGTGGGCACCAACGCCGCCGTTCTAAAACGATTACGGCAGAACGTATATCACGATTACAATGGTAATGCAGATAGCAGTCGTGTAATGTAGCGACAGACCATATTCTTGAAGTCACGTTTGTTGGACAAGTGTAATAGTGTTTCTGCGACTTACGTTGCTCCGGGTAGGTGGCATATTTCATTTATTTCATTTATTGAACCCTCAAGGCCAAAGGCATTAAAGAGGGGAGTGGTTACAAAACAGAAATACATAAATAAATACAATGCATATTACAGAACAAGTATTATCATCTTCCTGTTATACAATGTTAGCTAGTGCAGAACGAAAATGCTGGTTATCAGTTATGTCGACTATATCTGCGGGAAGGCGGTTCCATTCGCGTGATGTGCGAGGCAAGAAAGACTGAAATGCAGTTTTAGTGTTACATGTTTCAATGCCAACTTTGTGACGATGGTCAATGCGATTTGACACGTATCTGGGGAATGAAATGAGGGAATCGCGTAGCATGGGGTGATGGTATAGTTTATGAAAAAGGCTCAAACGAATTGTCTGCCGGCGGGATGCTAGAAGAGGTAAAGAAAAATTAGCTTTCATGCTTGTTACACTTGCGGTACGGTTAAAGTTGGACAGGATAAAACGAGCAGCGTTATTTTGAACCAGCTCAAGTAAAGTTATCAGTTTTTCATGGTGCGGATCCCATATCGCGGCGGCATATTCCAAATTAGAACGTATTAGTGTTTTATAAAGCAGTAATTTCAAAGAAGATGGAGTTTTGGAAAAGTTACGGCGCACGTAGCCCAACATGCGGTTAGCTTTGTTAGTAATGTATTCAATATGGCGCGTCCAGTTAAGGTCAGTAGAAATATGAACACCCAGGTATTTATATGAAGTAACCGCTTCTAACGCAACGTTATTTAGGTAGTATACAGGCGGAGAGTTGGCACTTCTTGATATTCGCATAATTTTGCACTTATTAGTATTAAGTTCCATAAGCCATTCATTACTCCAACGAGAAATGTTAGAGAGGTCACGCTGAAGAATGTTAGCATCGTCGGGGGATTTTATTTCGCGGGAAACAACACAGTCATCAGCAAACAAAAGAACGTTAGATGATACAATGGAAGGGAGATCATTGATGTAAATAATAAATAAAAGGGGTCCAAGCACTGACCCTTGTGGCACGCCCGAGTAAACTTCGCTGAAAGTGGAGTTAAAATTATTAGCGATATCGTCCCACTTTGCTATGTCACCGACTTGTAAAAGTCGCCCATGAACATGGAGGCATGATGACGACCGTGTGACGCCCATGCCGTGACGATAGACTGATGACGAAGAAATGATATCGAGAGAACGACAAAGGCGTGTAATGACGGCGGAATGGCTACAAATAGATGTGGATTCTTGCATTTTGACGGCGGTATAGCAAGGACAACGTGACGATGACGACATAGGACAATGAAATGACGACGACGACCGCTTGACGATGATGGCGTGATGATGACAGTATACGTTTACCAAGTGAAGAAGCGGGAACAATAAATGCGGCATGACGATGATGGTATAATAACGGATGCATGATAGCGTCTGTCTGAGACGACGTAATGACAACAGCGTCATATTCACAATTCAATGACGACAGCGTCAAAACAATAAAATTACGAAGAAGAGATGACGTCGAACGATCGGAGAAGGTGGTATGATGCCGACAAAATGGCGATAATTGGAAAACAGTAATAAAGGGATGACAATTGCTAACCGAGAGCAGATGACCGTATGACGACAAGGATGTGTCGACGACAGCAGCCCAAGATCCAGATGTGGAAGTTGCAGTGATGAGGATGGAACGACCGCGACGGCATCTCGACGACTGCATGACAACGCCATGAGGACAATGGTACTACGACGACTGTATGATGAAATTAGAGGGACAATGACTATCACAAAACGTCTGTGACGACGACAGCATTAGGAGAATGCCGTAACGAAGCTGAAGTGATGATGATAGCACTACCTCGATGGCATTACGACTTCGGTCTGGCAATGGACGCATGATAGCGACTATCTGACGATCAAGACATGACAAAGGCACCTTAATCAAGATTCAATAGCCACAGTATGAATACAATACAATGTCAGGGAAAGATTGGTGCGGATGGCACGAAAAAGGAGGTATTACGATTGCGGAATGGCGTTGTCGGAGCTAATGCGAGGAAGACCGAGGTGCGGCAGCATTTTGTTTTCAACTGTTGATTTTATTGTTTATGTCGCACAGCGCACGCTGCGCGGCCGGGAGCTAACTTCCTGCTCCTCGACGGCCGCTGCACGCGGAGCGGGTTGTGGCCTGGGCCCAGGCCTGAGACAAGGGGCACTACAGGGCTGCACTCCCCCCCCCCCCTCCTCTTCCCCGTAGTGCGGAAGGCAGAGGAGCCGCCTAGGGAACATGCTCAGATGTGACCGCCAGGGATGATGAAGAAATCGAGGTCAAGTTGAGTGACGGCATCATAGGCCCAAGAGCGGCGACATAGGCAGGTTTGATCCAGTCAGCAGCCACGACGTATTTGCGACGGCTATTGTCTAGCGTGAACGTCTTAGGCGTGCAATAAAGTCCGCGGAATGGTCTATCGTAGGTCGGAGTGAGAGGTGGACGCACGTGTTCATGCCGAACGAAGACATGGCTACAGAAATCAATATCCTGGCTGACAAATACAGACCGGTGGTACCGGTCTGCAGGAATTACAGGAGCAATGTCAAAAAACGTGGTGCGCAGCTCCGAGATGTAGGTGTGAGCGTCATGGGTGGAAGGTGGCGACAACGTCACGAAGAATTCTACAGGGAGGTGAGCCTACGTCGGAATCTAGGTCCGCCTTCAGTGTTCATCGGATGCCCAGAAAAACGGAAAAACGAAGGGAAGTTGAACCCCTTTCCTTGGCTGATAAATGGTGAGGGCAGCCTTCAGTTGTCAATGAAGTCGTTATACCATGTCATTATTGGAAGAATGGGAGTCAGTCGTGTGGATGCGTCGAATGCCCAGGATGTTGGCAAGCGCGGTGAATAGAGCCGATTGAAACTGGTGGCCTCGGTCGGTGGTGACGACAGAAGGGCATCCGAAACGCCGCACCCAGCCGCTCATGAAAGCCGTAGTAACTGCCTCTGGCGTAGTCTGTAACGGGAAACGCCGCTGGCCATCGGGTGAAGTGGTCCACGCATGTGAGCAACAGGTCCCACGTGATTGCGGGAGAGGGCCGACAATGTCGAAGTGGACGTGGCAAAACCTAGCGTCTAGATGCGCAAATGAAATTAGACGTGACGGTATGGCGGTGAACTTTAACACGATGGCACTGAAGGCAGGTTCGCCCTCACTGACGGACGTCTACATTGATGCATGGCCAAAGGAATCAAGTTTTGACAAGCTTCTGGGTCTCTTGAATTCCAGAGTGGCTCATGTTATGCAGTTGATCAAAAATTACGCGACAAAAAGCCAAAGGCACGAAGGGTCCAGGAATTGCAGTGGATGTCTCGCAGAATGTCAACGAGGAAGAAAATCGAAGCTGCCACTCAGTGAGGGACAGGGACATGGATGAGGAGCGAAAGCGATGCAGCTCAGGGTCGTTGCGTTGGGCAACTGCTAGCTCTTCCCTGTCTACTGGTGGTGGGGCCGCGAGGGCATGGACGCGAGAGAGTGCATCAGCGGCAGCAATTTCCCACCCATGCACGTGACGGAGATCCACTGTGAACTCGGAGATAAAGCACAGTTGGCGGATCTCCCCTGTAGTGTAGTTGCTGTGATTCCGATGGAATGCAAACGTCAGGGGCCTATGGTCTGTCACGGCGTGAAAGTCTCGGCCCTCCAGAAAGTGGCGAAAATCCTTAATGGTAAGGTACAGCACAAGGAGTTGTCGACCAAATGTGGTGTATTAAGCTTCAGGTGGCTTCAGTCTTTGCGAGAAAAACCAAGAAGCTGCCAACCAGATACGTGTTGCTCTATAACTGCGCCGATGCCATGCCCAATGCATCGGTGAGGAGACAAATTGGGGCATCAGGAACGGGATGTAGGAGTATGGTGGCGTCTGCCAGCGCCTTCCTGGCAGTGGCGAAGGCATATGCAGCTTCCTCAGTCCCCGCAAGTGGCCCAGCAGGATTTTTTATAGCCAGTAGGTCGGTCAGAGGCTTCAGGAAATTAGCACACTTCGGAAGAAAGCGGCGATGGAAGTCGGTAGGCCCAGGAATTCCCTGAGTCTTTTTAGTGAAGTCGGGGTTCGAAAGTCTTGAATTGTCTTCACTTTACTGGCGAGAGGCGGGATACCTTGTGGAGTGAAAAGGTGTCCTAAGACCTCGGTGGTAGCGATGATGCCGAAGAGGCATTTGTACGGATTAATGATGATGCCGTAATAATATATTCATTGGAAACGGGCGCGCAGGTAAGCTTCATGCTCGGGGCTGGATGAGCTTGAGATGATGAGATCATCAAGGTAGGCTAACACTAATTCGACACCTCGCGTGACCTTGTTGATAATGTTCTGAAAAATATGTGCAGCGTTGCGCAATCCAAAGGGCATTCTTACATACTTGTAGAGGCCGAGGTGGTAATTGCCGTCTTCGGAACATCAGTGTGTTCTACACGAATTTGATGATAAGTTTTCACTAATCAATTTTAGAGAAGATGGTGCACCAAGCCAAATTCGATGTGGAGTCTTGTATTTGAGGAAGTGGATAGCAGTATGGTAAGGTGTCGGCGTTCAGAGTGCGGTAATCCTCACATGGCCTCCAGTCGTCAGGATGTTTCTTTGGCACCATATGAAGTGGTGATGTCCAGTTGTTTGAGGAAGGTCGCAGAATACCGAGTTCAAACATGTGGTCAAACTCGCGGCAAGCGATGGAGAGGTAGGGTTCACAGAGTCGGCGGGGCCGAGTGTTTGGACCCCAACACCGTGTCCGGTGGTCACGATATGGTGGGTGATCGAGTGCTTCCCTCGTGACTCTCCTGCATGCGGCTTCGTAAGCTTGGAAAAATCAGCCAAGATTTTTCCGTATGGTGAAGCGGGTGCAAGAGCTCGAAGCCCCGTCGGCGAGGCAGTGCGGAGTGCACCGCTGATGGAGCGGCGCATGCTCAAATGAGGCGGCTACGAGCATGCATGTCTACCGCAAGGTTGAAGAAACTGAGCAAGACAGCGCCGAGAACAGCTTGGTAGACATCAGCAAGAATAAAAATTCTGCGATACACACGGCGCAATACATGCAATGTTATGTCTAAGAGACCTTTGGCCGTATGTGACGATGGCGGAATCGTTTATCGCTTTACCACATGCAGCCATGAGTTTTCATGGCCGCAGTCGCTCCCAGCACTATTTCATAGTCCACGTTCCAGCTAATAGCGGGGCCCCCTTGACCTATAACCGAAACTTACGAACTCAAGCAGACTCATGCGAATGTATGTATGTTACGCAGCGCAAGAGAACAAAGGCTTCAATTTGTTTGCTCCTTCTATAGATACCCATCGAATAAAATGCTTTAAATGAGCTAAAACTAGGCTGTCTAGTAAATTTGGTCTTGCGAAGTGTGCCTTACGTACTAAAACCACGCATGCGTAGGTGACATGACAATATAAAGAGAGAAGGGTAAATTTGGCTTGTATTGCGCACCATGATTCCGGTGCCCGTGACCCCATTACATCTGCCGTGCTGATTACTGTGAATACATTAGCCTAATATGCGCGACATTGGGACTGCGCCTAGCACAATGTTTCACAACGCCAGCCTGGAGAAATGAGCTGAGAATGCATTCTCCCATCTGATACGTTGCAATTGTGAAAGTTCTACGCACGGAATTGCTGTCATGTACCGGACATACTATAATGCACTTACCTTGCGTCTGCCCAGCATATCCAAGCAATAACCACCGATTTCAACCTAATCAGAGGCAAACACCAAAGCCAGACTACTATTCGAGAAGTCTGTTTTGCGCCCTTGGCCCAGTGCGACATGGGGGGGTGATCTACCGCAATAACAATTCGGGGCATGCTCCAATTGTTTCGCTGAGCAAATGTTTGAACTGGAGACTTTAGGAATGCAGCTCTGTTAGCCTGTATCGTAGCGTAACTGTTCCCCACACTGTTGTCCTCCAACCCTCCTTCCTTTTCCAAATGCAGAGCAGCAAGTTGTGACGCACTGCCGCCCTGGCTGGCTGCTCTGTGTTCCTTCAAAAATATAATTTGTTTTTGCCAAAATGTTCCGTCCTTTGGGCATAAAATGAACGAAAATGCACAGCGATTATACTTCTCTCTTGACTGCAGCAACTAAAGTGATACGACTTGCCATTGTGGCTCAGTGGCTGTGGCGTTGTTTACACGTATTTTTAATTTTTGACGGAGCGCGAGGGCCCGATTTTGATTTCTCGCGGCAATGTCAAATTCGCCGCAAGGCATAACGCAAAAAACGCTCGGTTGTGCTGTTATTTGGGTGCGCACCGAAGTGCAACAGGCAATGGAAAAAATAATCGGGAACACCCAACCAAGGCCCCCCATAGCAAGCTGTGCCGCTTCGGGACGTTAGGCGAAGCATGCAGTTTTATCTACTATCCGTAAAGTGAAAAGTGCGTAGCAGCACAAGGGGCGCAAGTGGCTTTAATTCTTTTCACCAGATGTGAGCGTCGTATTGATGATGAGTGGTGCACCCGTCATGTTGACAGCAATACTTATAGGTGGAGGAAGATCCTGCATATATGCCTGCCGAATCTAATCATGAAACATGTGAGCTGAATAATGACTACAAAACAACGCCAGTAATTTGTCATCAGCTTGAGATGAGAAACAGCGATGACTGATTTAACTATTTTTTTTTGCTTTTATAGCAGAAAGCAAGTTGCTAGAGTGAATTTAGATTGAAGTGGGTGGACTGCTTGCTGCGATGTTGTTGCGCAAATTGCGGGGCGACATGCGAAATTTTCTGGCTGGTCAAAAACCAACGACGCGACAAGCGACAGCGACGGATCGCTCTCCACGACGGCAAAACCTGTCGCCTGTCGCCGTCGCTTGTCACCGTCGCTCGAAAATCGCGTGCTTGTGGTTGGGCCTTCAATCCTCTGCTGATATACGAGGTAGAGGGGTAGATTTCCGACGAAGCTACCCACATTGCAATCCTGCAAAAAAAAAAAGAAAGTCTCCAGCACAGTGTTTCGGCTACTGTCTGAAGAATCCCAGGCGGCCGAAATTGACCCTGAGCCTTCCGTTACTAGCGGCTCCCATAGGACTATTCTTATCTTCGGTAGTGAAACCCCGTCATTCAATTCAGCAATCGATCAAGAAATACACAAAATGTGTCTGCGAGGAACCACGTGAGGTGGACATAGAACGATGGGAATAAAAACGAGTTTGCGGGCAAAGTTTAAGTGCGTTTCATCTAAAACCCGGGATTTGCGCCCATTCTTCTATACACAATTCATCTAGAGTGGCCAAATTTAAGGTGTGGCCAGAACTGGACCAGACGTTCAAAACCACCGCATTGTTGTCCTAAACGAGCACACCAAACAAAAAGCGACCACTCGCGTTCCTCAAGATAACTTGGCGCTATCAATAGCGACGACTGACGATGTCTCCTTTGGCTCCTTGTGAAACGATGTCGTCCTTAAAAACATATATGGGGATTTAATATGACCAGAATCAATTGAAATACGTAAGGGAGGCGCACGTTGAAATCGACGTCATTGAATAAATAGACGACTTGTTATCTGTGCTAGAAAACAAGATGCGAACGATGCATACAATATTTTCATCGATAGCTTTACAAGAATTTACCATAAGCATTTCCCTTACAAAGTTATAAAATCTCCAAGAAAAGCTAGAAAACCATGGATCACTAAACAAAATTTGAAAATGATTAGAGAAAAGCATCGCAAGTACCATTCATATTTACGGACACGTTCTGAGATCGCATTAAAGGAATTTAAAATTTATAGTAATCGGTTGAATGCTGAGCTCAAGCAAGCAAAATACATATATTATCAAAGTAGTTTTGCGGATGTCAGTCGACAGCAGCCGGATGTAATGTGGAAATCGTAAGAACAAAACCAGTGTCCCAAATACAATAATATAAAACGGTTCCGTACTCAGCGGTAAATCACTTGCAGATTTTTTTCAACGAGAACTTTGTTAACATCACCCTCGCATACGCCGATCCCACAAATACACCCTCTATCACCAAAAATATACTTAACACTGTTCAGCAAGCCATGTTTATGCAGCCAATTGATGAATATGAATTTTATAGTACCTTCGCTAGCTTAAAAAATAGCAAAGCAGTCGATATTCAAAATGTACAGGTCAAGCCCATAATATACCATTTATGTTAAATTTCTAATTTACTGGCACGTATGTTAAACCTAGTATTGCAATCGGGAAGCTTCCCAGAACGTATGAAATGTGCCAGAGTTTCAGCAATCTTTAAAGGTGGTGATCACAATGTACCGAGTAACTATAGGCCAATATTTGTATTGCCTGTTTTTCCTAAGTGTCTTGAAAAAATGGTATTGTCTCGTCTGACGAAATTTCTTGGCAAGTATGATGTTTTACCAAATGCACAGTTCGGCTTCGGAAAGGAGAGATCAACAGAGACAGCTCTACTTTCATTAAAGGAATGCATCCTACAAAACATAGAAAAGAACATGTTTACGCTTACTCTATTTGTGGATTTTAGCAAGGCGTTTCACTGCCTTGATCATTCTACACTACTTGGCAAATTGCAGTCTTATGGTATGCGTGGTAATTCTTTAAATATATTACAATCATACCTCAGTAAACGGCTACAGAGCACATGATAAGTGGCGAAACCTCAACCCTCTTACACAATAAATTTGGGGTACCGCAAGGGAGTATGCTGGAACCACTTTTGTTTAACATCTATATTAATGATATCGTAGAGTTAGACAGCAGGCCAAAGTTTATTATATATGCAGACGACAGCGTCATTTTATTGGAAGGATCTGATATACACCAGTTATCATCACAATGTATCGATCTACTAAAGAAGCTATCTATATGGTCTAAGGAAAATCAACTTAGGATTAATGAAACAAACACAAATTTTATTATATTTCATGCGAAAAACAAAAAAAGCAACATTAAACCACACCTTTATTTTTGAGTATCAAGAAATAGAGATTGTTGACAGTTACAAAATTCTTGGTGTTCATTTTTCATCTACTTTAACTTGGGATACACATGTAAGCTATCTATGTAAAAAACTATCCTCTGTGACGGAGTACTCTGCCGTTGTCGCGGCATGCTACCAGCCTCCGCCAAACTACAGATATATTACGGCCTTTTCAAATCATTCCTGAACTACTGTGCATTGGTATGGTGCACGACAACTAAAGCCAATATAAACAGACATTTGATATTACAGAAAACAATTATTCGTCACATCGGAAACCTGGAACCTTTGTCTACGACTAGAGATGCATATAAATTGTTTAATATTGTCCGAGTAAATCACCTTTACACATACCGTTTATTATATGTGATGCGATCTTCTGACACATAAGTAAAGAATTTCATTGTACGTCTACATGCCTAGAACACCGTCAGCCTAGACTAAACACAAAAAAATCTGACAAATGGATTTGTCCACATTTCCGTACATACTGCTACAAACACCAATCGGTAGCCTGCAACGTACCGTTTATTCTCAACAAATATGTACATATTGCAGGGTATAATAGGAACCAACTCAGACAATATTTTGTTAAGTTATGATATGTCGTTTCAGTGATAATATTCCGTTTCCATAGTCTTTTTTTTCGTTTTTTTCTCTTCTGCATATATGCATTTTTGGTCATTACTACGGTGCACTATGACAGTTATTTATAATGCAGTCATGACTATTATGTTTTTTGCCTCAGATATATGTATATGTGCACTACAGTGTTTGATCGTGTGCCAAGTTGAAGTTGCCGTGTAAAGTATCTTGGGCCCTGCCAAGCTACTCTCGTAGCTTTTAGCCCAAAATGACCATCCGGTTTCTCTTTCTTTTACTGGAAAATAAAGATTGAATTGATTTGAAAGCGAAGCATATGCTAAGTCGCATTTCCGACAAAAAGCGGCAGTTTCTTATTTCTCTTGATAATGTTTTACAATCCTATGTGAAAGTGGTGGCTTTTGCTGAACGCACCCAGACACGTGACACAGCTCTTAGAAACCGTACGCTGGCGTACAGTTTATTCCGTATACTAACCTGAATCCTACTGATTCCCGGGAAATAATTATGTGTATTAGTATTTCCTGAAGGTTGAAGTAAAACAAGAAATGCAAGGAGCAGCGATAACATAACAAGTCATTCGTAAATCATTGGCTCCACCGAACAATGTCTTATTCACAAATCGATTACCACTTCGCGCTTCGAGCAGTTAGTCGAATGCTTTCCAACTGACAGCTTATTCAATAACAACCAAGATACTGACTAATTTAATTATTTATTTGGTACCTCAAGGTTCCTTATCGGGAACATTATATGAGAGCAACTCACCTCCTGCGGCACGTGGTCACTCGGCGCTCGGGCCTCCACGACGCTCATGCGTGCCTAGTTGCCCATGCGCTTGCCCTCAACAAGTTCCTACATGTACTTTGTATCTTACGTTTCCTTCGCCCGCACTCAGCTTAACACCCTCGAAAACGCCCTTGTGGGCCTCTACAAGGCAGCTATCAACCTCCCTATCACCACCTCTACTGCTAAGCTCTTTGCCACAGGCCTCTTCTATCCTCTTTGTTCTCTTATCTGTCTTCACCGCGACTCCCAGCTTGCCCGGCTTTCTCTTACCCGTCAAGGTCAGTGGTTACTGGCGCAGGCGGGTATCTATCCCATTCCCGTTTCCACTTTTGCCTCTCCAAAATCCACCCCGGGTCCCAATCTTCGCATCCTCCCCATCGCGCCCAATATGTCCCCTGTCCTGCGTGCCGGCCGTCGTCACGCGGCCGCGCAGCATCATTCCCTCCTCTTTGCCACCGAGGGAATAGCCTACATGGATGCCTCTTTCAAACTTCCTCGAGCTTCCCGCGGCTACGCTACCTACCATCCAGTGGCGTAGCCAGAAATTGCGTTCGTGGGGGGCTCACTTTGCAGCTCGGCCTCCTCCTTATAGAATTCGTCGAGGGATATATATATATATATATATATATATATATATATATATATATATATATATCATTCAAGAACCTTGTTTACATTTTCGTACATATGCAACGACCAGGGGAACACCTCCATGACGCTGTCCTTTGTTAGAATGCATTGCGCAGCAGGAGCAGCTGTTACCGCTCGTGTATTGCGAGCAATTGCTCCGAAATTATAGTCGCAACAGAGAGCGCATGTAAAAAAGCAGGAGTTTTGCAAAATATACGAGGGCGAGTCCAATGAAAGTGAGCCCATGCGAATATATGATAAACGGGGTAATTTATTCAAAAGTGGTCACCATGAGTATTTAGACGCTTGTACTGCTTACGAGTCGCGTAATTCCCGTCTCATAAAACTCCTTGGGTTGCTGCCTCAAAAATCTGTAAATGACTACACGTCATCTTCCGACACGAATCTGGTTCCCTTGAGCAGTTTTTTTTTCAAATTTTACCAAATATGGAAGACGCAAGGCAACAGGTCTGGGCTGCATGAGGAATGTTGCAACGTTTCCCACTTGAACTTTGCCATTTTCGCATTAACCACATCAGTGACGTAGGAACGGGCAATGTTGTGAAGTAAGATGTTTCCAATGCTCAATTTTCCAAGTCGTTTGCCGATCCGACCTTTCAGAATATCTGAAACGATTTAGAGTCTCTCCAGGTTTAGAAAATTCGATCAATAATGGCCCCTAACGATCTAAAAAGAAGTCAACACTTTTCCGGCAGAAATGACGGCCTTTGTTTTCTTTGGCAGTGGTGAATTCAAATGCTTCCACTGTAAGCTTTTCCGTAGTGTTTCAGGCTAGTAGTAGCGGCACCATGAGTCATCCCCGGTCACAATTGCAGACAAAATGTCGTCATCCTCATCTGGGATTCTTTGACGCGCACTTAAATCTAAGTACGCGGGTGTTTTCGCATTTCGCCTCCATCGAAATGCAGCCGCCGTGACCGGGATACGATGCCGTGACCTCGTGCTCAGCAGCCCAACACCATAGCCACTGAGCAACCACGGCCTTTTCAATTGTGTTGGGGATGATTGCACGGTGGCTTTGGCCCGGCCATGGATCGTCTTCGTAACTTTCATGTCCTTCTTTGAACAGTTTGCTACAATGCTTCACAGTGGCCAATGAAACGCAATGTTCAACGCATACGGCAGCCATATGGCGAATAATTTCTTTTTGAGAAACATCTTCATTTGTCAAAAACCTCACGACACCAAGCTGTTCAACTTTTGGAGTGTCCATTATGTCACGTAACCCTGTTCAACCCAGTGTATGAGAGCATTAAAGAACATTTAACCTCACCTCTGCATGTCACTTGTAAATGAGATGCGTATGTGCTACGCGCATGCCTCGAAAATAATGCACCGAACCATTATTGCGCGGAGCGGCTTGTCTCACTTTCATTTGACTCGCCTTCGTACATTAGAAATGCGAAGATACATTGGAATATACAAATATGAAGACACAGCGTGATACAGGTCAAAAATTGGCAATGGAAACAAAGTTCACTGCGCATATAGAGAGAACCTCACAACAAGATGTTTAAATATACGTATAAGTCTCCAATAAATCTACGTACCTAAGAAAAAATCACTAAATACAATGCGTCAAACAAGGCAAATAAACAGGTTGCGCAACCACAGATTCACAGATCACACCCCCCCCCCTCCCTCCACTCCCAAAATGTATCGCGTGCGGCAGAAGGCGGCGCGCTTCTTCCCCGCTTTTCTCCCTTACGCACGCAAGCGAACGCGTTGCATTCCATCGATTCCATGCAGTGCTGGCGGCGAGCGACTATGCATTGTTTCTTTTTCTCGTCTGCTAGCCAGAAAGCGTCCAAAACTCTGCCAGGTGAAATTGCAGTCGGCCAGAGAAAAACGAAGGCGCATCCAAGTGCGCCGCGCGGTTGTCGATGCAGCACGAGAAAAACACATGCGCTCTGGCTGGATCTGCAGCCCGCGGGTTGCGAGAACAAAAAAAAAAGATGAGAAAGAGGCCTAATGTATCCTCGCGAATAAAAGTCTAGGTAGAGAAATAAATAATAACTTAGTTACAATGGTGGCTTAAGTGTCTTGACATGGATGCTTTGGCGCAGGTGAAAAAAAATTCATATTCTTTTCTGTGACATGATGGCACAAATAAGCCACCACAACGCTTTGTCTCATCGGACCTCGCTGCGTGGTTGTCAACTTGTATCCCGATGTACGACTTTAGAAAGGTCAACACACCTTGGGCGTCAAATGTTTACAACACCATTAAACCCACAAAGTTCCGGAATCGAACATCTAAAGCACGACTTTGGAAATGTCAATGCACCTTTCGCATTAAAATGTTATGGGAACATTATACCCACAAAGTTTCAGAATTGAAATCCAAGCGCTCCGTAGATTCCGCGGCCTCCACGAGATGCCGAGACGAGCCCGCTCGCCATCAAAACGCCCTTGAAATTTTGTGCTCGGTGGTGCTCCTTGCGTTACGATATGTGACTCCAGATGCATGGGCGTTTCCGCGAAATCCAGCCCGATTTCGCAATGTTCGCGCTAAAATGTATTTTCGAGCGTGAATTCAGGACATTCTAGACAAAATCGAGCAGGATTTCCGGCGCCGAGAGTTGGGGGGGGGGGCTCAAGCCCCATAAGCCCCCCCCCCCCTGGCTACGCCCCTGCTACCATCCCCACCCCCCAGCGCCTGAAACTTACACTAGTGGGCCGTACCTACACCCTCCCGATGCACTGTCTCTCTCTAGGTCCTTGTCCTTGTACATGCCCTACAATCATTTCCCTTCCTTCCATCGCTCCCAGAGCACACAATATACACCGACTCCCAAGCCGCAATTCACCACATACAGAACCGCACCCTACCCCATTCACTTCAACAGGAGGTCGAAGGAGCGGTCTCCGCACTGCCACCTTCAACCGTTTTCCACTGCTGGGTCCTTGGGCATTCGGGGAATGACGGCAATGAGCTGGCCCATCAGCTCGCCCGTGACGCTTTTAACCGAGCACCGTTGATCCTCTGGTCCAGGCCCACGAAGGATTGTGGCGGACTCTCCCTGCGCCGCACCATCAAGGAAGTTTACCTCCAGCTCCATCTCGACAAGCGCCTCTACCCTCCCCCTCATCCATCACTCACTGTGCCGGAGGCTCGCCAACCGCGGCAAATCCAAATGAATGCACTGGTTACCCCTTCTCGCCTCTTTTTCTATCGCTATCGCTCCGACCGCTCCTTTCCCAACTGCCCCTCTACTTATGCAGACCTATCCCATTGCCTATTCTACTTCCGGCTGCTCAGCAATCAAGTTCCTATCCTTTCCCTTCCCTTTCGATCGCCGCCTTCTCATCTTTTCAACACCCCCCTTTCCATCACCACCTGGCTTGGCGCTGAAGGTGAAGAACAGCGTCGACTGACCACCCAGGCGGTCGATATGCTCAGCCTGTAATTTTGGGCTGAATAAAAGTCTTATACTACTTATGCGAGGGGCAACATTTTTAGGGGTAAGGGGGGTGGGTTTGCACGGAGGTAATTCGGAGGGCTGTATGAAGAAAATGATGAGTGGGGTGAAAAAAAGTCATCTCTCTGTTCCCACGAAATCCGTGAAACGATGTTAACTCATTCGCTTAATAATGGTCTATATCCACCCAGAATCGCGTGGAAACACGGAACTCCAGCCCACACATACTCCGCTTTACTTCGAGTGCAAACGGGACAGAAAAAACAAAAAAGAACGTGCCACGATAAACTTCGTTGTAGAATGTTCAGCTATTCGAAATATTTTTTGCACAAACTTCCACCCCCATTCTGCTCACCTATGTTACTTTCAGCCAAGCTAAGCTGGGCTCAACCAGTATGTGTTCCCTCACTCAGGCCCGCATGCTCCCAGATTCATTCATGCTCACTGAATGCTGTGGATATTCTAGTATGCAAACACATGAGCGATAGGATGCACCGAGCAGCAAGTGGGGTCCAATATTTAGCTAGTCTAAATCGTTCATCTTAAGGAAAGTAACAGCGCTAGACTGACAAAGACTTAGGCAAAGAAACGCCCTTGTTGTGCTCCTCTTCGCCTAAGTCTTTGTACGTGTAGCGCGGTTAGTTTCCGAAACATGAATTACCACCGAATTGCCCATCTTCCCCGTGTAGTTCTAAGCTAAATAGTGTTCAAGGAATTCGCAAATCAATCTAAACTCTGGTTAAAGTCTATTGTAGCGTAGGTAACCATAAGCCAGTCCACACGATAACCTAAATACCTACCAGGTGCCTGCACTTTGGGCACTGAGCCTCTCAGAAACAAAGCTTGTGTTACCCATTGTGTTGGAGAGCTGACATGAACCAGTCTTACAAAAAGTCGAAGTTTCGCCCGAATGGTGCAGCAACGATTCCGGTAGCAATATAATGGAGAGTTATACGGAGCAAGGATGGTAGCCTTATCGACCGTGTGAATTCGTAAACATTCGCTTACTAACAGGATTAATAGTGTCGGCGCGAACAAGCGAACATGGACACATGACACTCGACGAGCACGGATGCTCGCTGCAAAATGCTGGCGCGAAGTGACTGCAGCAGCGAGCACATCAGCCTTCGTGCTGCCTCTCACTTCTGCGCGAGGTAAGCGGCGAGGACACAGCGCACACGAAGCTATGAGCTCTCGGCGCACCAAGACTCTGCACCTATCGCTGATCTCTTTCCAGATCCCTTTCCGGCGGGCGCGTCTGGCCGCTGCCATACGCAGCAGCCGCCGGAGTAGGACCCATTCGCACGACCCATTCGCTTGACCCCATTCCTCCTCTCCCACCGGTACGTTGCGCACGATGGTTGACGGCGCGCTTCCACCCCGCTTTCGTCCCTTGCGTACGGGAGACGGAGCCCCCATCGTCGGCTCACCCTCGAACGCTTTCACACGCATATGCGCGTACGGCACGTGACAACGATGCTATCGCCTTTCGACGTTGTACCTAACATGACGGCGACGGCGACGGCAGAAATGCGCTGGGAGTGTTCATATAATTGCTATCCCCATAAAATGCTCTCCTGCCGATTATGTTGCAATGCCGTTCTCCAAAAATTCTCCCCAATCTCATCTTGTGCAGAAAAAAGTGGAGCGCTGTGATGAGAGAGAGACACAGAGAGAGATTTTAATGACTGATTGCTAATCATGGCCGCCATCACCGACGTGAACAAATTTAAGAAACCTGCCACCGATTTTGTATGCCCCTCCTATCTGTAATGCCACTTGCCCTGAGGGTACTGAAATAAATAAATAAATAAATAAATAAATAAATAAATAAATAAATAAATAAATAAATAAATAAATAAATAAATAAATAAATGTGCAAAGTTGGGAAACAGGACACTGCACAAGGAGAGACATACGGAAAGATCGAGCCGCAGAGGTTTTATTGAACAGAAAGCTGGAGAGGTTAACCGGAAGAGCCTTTCTCTAGCCCAGGATTTCTTTTACCGCTTGAGCGAAAGGGGAGAGATTAAGGAAGAATTAGGATGCTATACTACTACTAGCTAAATATACACACTTCCAATACGCAGCACGCATGTTTGCTTTATAGCGATGCACGCAGGTGTAATGCCTCCACACAAAACACGTTCTGACAAGCATTCCGTACTACCATGTCACGGAAATGGTAGACCGCAACGTCCAAGCCGGTCTCACACAGAAATTCCAAAAGCATTATTACGTTAATACGGGCACGTACGACGCCTCCTGGGGCGGCCCAAAACTTGGAAAAGGGGCGACAGACCAGGTGGTCTACTGTAGCCTTGAGTGCTCTTCGTTCTACAGGCCAAACATCACCTGTGTGTGCCGGTGCGGCTACGCATGCGCATGCGAACGCATGCGCATGCGTAGCGAACGCATGCGAACGCTACGCATGCGAACGCGTACGACAGATCGTACGCGTTCAAGCGCTGCGCGAGCATGGATATCTATTTCAGACAGATATCGGTGCTTTGGCTGTGTCGCGTTTTGACGTGCCTGGCTACACCAGCTACGTCATGAGAAAATGCAGATTCAGTGAGGCCTATTTATGGCGATCGAGAATGTGCCTTTTGCTTTACTTTTTCGTTGATCTAGTGACTCTAAAAGTAAAGGCACCGTGTTTATCAATATGTCAGCACTTCGAAGCACTGTCAATAACAAAGCAAGAAACGATGTCTCTCAAAATGTTTATGAGAGAAGCAAGTCTATGAGTGAACCACAATGTCTATGAGTGAATGGAAATCCAAGGCCCGCCGGCGCGACATTGCGTGCGTTGCAAGCCTACGCGGGCTCTGGGCGTAAGATTGTAAAAAAGATGTGATATATCGTGTCTTAAGTATATATGACCGACGCAGCAGTGAGACTTTTGTTGTTGTGGTTGATGTTTACGTCACACCAGGTAACTTCAAGCGTACATCCATTCAAGCAGTAGCACAATGTAACAGGAACACAAGCCTTTATATACATTCCGATACACTGCATACATGACAACGTAAAAAATAAACGCTATGGTAATCTAACACAATCACAATATATCGACGCGTTACCCCGACAGGCAAAAAAAAGAAAAAAAAACGCTGTCGTCGCAACGCATAAGTACAGACATCGTTGAACCTAACCAGGTAGTTCACCCACCATATTGTATCACGACAACTCTTGACGCAATATTAGGTCGCACGAACGGCATAGTATGACAAAGGCCGAGCGGTTCCCGAATTGCATTTCATTTTGATCCCGCCGGCAGAGCGCACGGTTAGTTACGATGAAGGAATCTCTTCTCCGATAACTGTATATCATCAGCCTGTGCCCAAATGCAGCTCTTGTGGTGTAGTAAGCTACTATACAGGCCAAAGGCGACAGCGCCTGGATAAGCCTGCACGTGGCAGCGGCCATGACCGCAGAAAGGTACACGCGTGTCCTCGAATCTATGCGCACGCACGGATGAGTTTTTCCCCCGGAAGGCGCCGGCGATCTGCCGCAAAGCGCGCGTACGACCTCTGGCGGAAGAGCGCGTCGCTAATAAAAACCCTCGCGGATGAAACACCAACTCCTGTAAGCGAGCGCGTTCTCGTCTGCCAAAGGGCACCACGTCGCCACTGGTTGTCAGTTTCGTAAAAGGGCGCACACCGCGCACAGTGTAACTAACGCCTGTTACGTCACGCCTGAACGACTCCACAACAGTGAACCCCACGCCATCACGGACGGAGTAAGGCGCGCTTTAGTCTCAGCAAGGAGAATATCGACCCCTTCTTAACTCGCCGACTCCGAACTAAACGTCATTTTACCTGGTATCTCGAAGGCTCCGTTTCGCAGCGGTAAATGGGAAGCGGTGTGAGCTTAGCTGTCGAAGAAAATTGGCCCTGATCACTCGCACCTTGCTTGGTAACGATAACATAAGGAAAACTCCACTAGTAGAACGCCGTTATTTGAGCGGCAGGTGTGCGAACGTCACTGCTGACTCCTGGTTGCTTCGTGGCGTGTCTACACAAAGTCGCAGATTACGATTTCAGTATTAAACAGTATAGTTGGCTATCCCTCCACGAGTTGCAATGGTGGCTATCGCGCAGTTTCTACCCAGTTTCGTCGCGACCGGCTTGGGCCTCGCCCTTAACCTCACTTCAAGACTCCTTCCGAATAACGCCAAAGATGGAAGAGTCTGCACCGGAATTGTGAGTTCAACTCTTTTAGGGGTTTGCACTGTGATCGTAGGGCGGGCTCTTCTTTGACATAACTCTTTGACTCTTTTTTTTTTTACTCTTTGACTCTTTTTCTCTGACACTGAACCTGTCTGCTTACTTTGAATTGGACGCCAACTTTACAGAGTGGTTCGTATGCTAGCGCACTTCTTACGAATTAGCGCCAACCAACGTTGATAGTGAATGAGGAGAGAGTGAACGTGATCAACCTATATAGAGAACATGTAACGTAGCAAAAGTGTTATAAGCATGATAGCAATGTTTTCGCTTAGTTTATAGACAGCAAACGCCGTGGGTTAGCATAATGCCGCCTGGAAGAGTGCAGTTCTTGAAGGGGGCTTTCTCGTTTCTAAAGCCAACCAGCAAGCTCTAAATCCGGTATGGAACAGTTGTACGAGGGTTCTAGACTCGTCCAGTCGGTTTGCTTTCTATGTGGCTAACAGGTGTAGTTTTCAAGACAGTAACTAGTTCCAACTTGTTCACTGCTTCGACTTTGCAATATAGTCGTATCAGTTGCATACATTTAGCTTTATGCATTCCCCACCTCTTGTGTCTTTGGCCCTTCTGTTCTTTGGTCTTTACTATTGAACATTATAGCACATATGAGTAGACATACCGAAAGTAATGCCTTGCCAACTGCTGGACGCGTTGTAGTTGTTGTTGCCCAGAATCGTCTTATATCGCTCAAGACAACAACAACAACAACAACAACAACAACAACAAAACAGAAAAGGAGAGAAACGTATTTTTTGTTGGTATTGCCATTAGGGTTACCAACCATCTATAATTTAGCAGGACACTCCCGACTTTTCAGTAAATATCCTGTGTTCCGACTTGATCCACTTGGGATAGCCAAATGTCCCAGCTTTGGTTTATTTATTTTCTGAGATAATTATAAATAGACCAAGTTTCCTTTTTATAATACCTGACAGTTTGTTTGCGCATCCTTCCTTTTTTGTGTGCGTTCTTTTGCATTTTCATAAACAAAAACGCGGTTTTGATTATGTAGTGTCTTTTGGTCTGTTGTAGTCTCTACCCAGTGACATTACTGTTATCCGAATTGGTAGCCTCGTTATTCAGGAAACTACACCCCGCCCCTCCTTTGGATGCCACAACATTGAGTACAAAATAATATATTTCAACTTTGTTGAACGTACCAACTGGCGGCTTCTGGCACTCTGACTGGGTAGGTTGTCGCAAGCCACCGGCTCGTCCCCCCCCCCCCTCTTCATAACCTCTGTAATTGTTCTTAGTTCGTCCACTCGAGAGCTGCCAACCCTAATCGGAATCTACGGTCACGAGTCTCATTGTTTGCTTCAAGATGTGCCTCCGAGCTGCACAATTATAGAATACAGTTGGGCTAACGGCGCATACTACAGACATAATAGTATCATGTAATAATACTATAATACTATTAATATTACAGACATTGTCGCGTGTGCTTCTCGCTGTAGTTGGATGTCTACTTCGACCTAGTTAATGATGTATCAGTTCCGTGTTCTGTTGAGTTCCAATTGCGCGTTGTGGTTGCCGTTTATTCAGTTTACGTGCAGGTTTTAATGCCGCGTATATTTTAATGTAAAGGTGGGAAATTTGAGTAATGGGGTGGCAACTGGGCCAAATAACTCGACTGTACAGCTAGTGCTGGTGACCGTGCCCACATGTCTTGCATCTTTGTGACTTGTTTCAATGCATGCAATGCTGTTACTTGCAACTTGCTTTTTCTTAACTTTCTTTCTGACTTTCTTAGTGTGATATTTGATATAGCATTCCCTTGAAGACCCAACCTTACCGTTTTCCTTTATTTAATTTAAAAGAGCTGCTTGTATCAAAGCCGAATGTACAGAGAAACACCGATGTCCTCTGTCCACACTTCGCTTTGTTGCCAGGAAACCCTCATCGGCAATAACGGCTACCCCTTGGAGACCCACGAGGTAGCCACCGAAGATGGCTACATTCTGCAGGTGCATCGAATATCCCATGGAAGGATGGGTTCCTGTGCTCACGTCAACGCATCTAAGGACCGCTGGTGTGGAGGACGTGGTCCGGTGTTCGTTATGACGGGCCTTCTCGCCGATTCTGCGTCCCTGGTACTCGACTACCCTGACCAATCCCTCGGTGTGTTCATGGTGTGTTCCTTAGCCCTTACAGTCGTTGTGCCTTCATATGGTGCTGCGATTTTTTAATATTCCGACTAATGACGACAAGATAGCAAGCAAATAACACATCATATAAATGCAGCCTTCTGCAAGCAAAAACAAAAATTGCATGTCGTTTTAGTAAGAAGAGTAATTCGAAACAATAGTATTTTAAAGGTTACTGTAGCAGGTTTGACGAGAAATTCGACGTGTCATTCCCTATTACAGCTTTAGACTACTGTTCTTTTCTTGTGTCAGAGAGCCCTCAACTGGATAATAATCAGTGCATCTACTTGAAAGAAATATTTTCCAACAACCTCTTCTACTATTTTATGTCATCATCTATAAAAGGTGGATGCCTGTAATCAACTAAGTTTTTAACTATGACGACTGGCCTTTGTATAACCTACATATTGATGCTACAGGTGCCGCATATCTTCTGCAAAGTGTGCGCCGTGCTTGCCAAAAAATATAAAAATTAGCAGGCCCCAATGAGCAGGATACGTTGCCTGCTGCAAGTGAACCTAGCATTACGTGAGTCGTCGTCTATTGCTCCAACCGAGCGCGGTCACTTATAAAATGTGGTCGGGCCTAAAGCCCATCACATTCGATCTGGCAACATAACTAGATCCCGTAGGATGAGGAACTTTGTAAGCAGCACAACAGTCTACATATCATCAATTTCATGTCGAACCACACGCCTCATCATTCACACTCCAGCGCTGTATCACGGAGGAAATTTAGGAAAAGCCGAAGCGCCTGTCTTTTAAATATCTAGTGCCCTAGCGAGAACAAAGTGCCACTTGAGCTTCAGTGTGCGACATCTTGCACTTTAATTCATTTATTATTACTTATAATTCTTCTTGAAATAGAGGACATTAACAGATACTGGTCGATGTCACTAATACCTTGACAATGCATATACAATGATGATGAGCGAAGTTTTATGCTGCATTACGACGATGAGTTCGCGCTTATACTGTGCGAATGCGTTAAAGGAGAGTGGCTTCAGTTCTGTGCAGTCCCTTAGTCACACAAAGTTGGTGTAGCGGAGACGGCAACGAAAGCAAGTGGCTTACGACAGACGGGTTCATGACTCTTTTTGCGTCCTCAGGGGCCTTCTATGTGACGTCAGAACTGCAACACTCGGCCCGACTGACTGCCATCGGCTTTGTGTCCTTCTACGACAATATGCGATAATAGACACTGAAAAACAATTGTAAAACCAGGGCCCTTCAATGCTTTTCATCCGTTGATGTAGCTTCCCCGAAAGTTTTATGTAGGGGCATTAGGTGGCACCAGAGGCGCTGGCGTAAGTAGAAAGTGAGCAATCTGCCGATCCAGATGGCTGGGCGGTGCGATCATACAAATCTTTCACGAGGAAAGGTGCCTCTTCCCCATTTATTTCAGCATGTTTGTAGAGCGAGCACGCAACGGGAACTTTCGGCAAAATAATTTAATGTGTTGTGCGTTTGTATTTCAATTATACACTGCACCGTTTTATTATTGACGTTGCCCTCCTCTTCCCTAGTAGCATTTCTTGCCCAAACTGTATCGCTCGGCTGTCTCTCTTTGCACTTTGTTTAGTTAGCTACTTGGATAAGTCGGTTATATTTGTTTAGCTAGTTCAGTGTGTTATTTTAGTTGATTATTTAGTGAGTTATTTATATTTTTTTGATTATTATATGTAGCTGATTAGTGAATAATTTTGTCACTTCAGTTAGATAACTTAGTTTATCAGTTGGTTAGCCTTCTAGTTTGATTAGGTAATTAGTCTTGTTAGTTACCTTATTTAGTTAGTTGTGTGTGACAGTTATTATTAGGCAGTTAACATATAAGTGAAGTTGGTTTTGCTACCGTAGTTTGCTACATCAATTAGCATTGAATTTAGATGGTGAATTTACTTGTTACATTGGTTAGTTATTAGTTTGACAATTAGTGCAGTTATTTGATAAATAGTAGAGTAATTAGCTTAGTAAGCAGTTGGTTAGCTTGATAAATTTAGTAGTTCTCTATGGTTTAAGCAGTTGGTCAGCTTTGTTAGTTTGAAACGCTGTTTTTTTTTACCCACGATTACATAAAAATGTGGCATGAATTTGTTCTGTCATCGGTGGCTAACGATATAGTAGTCCGATTGTGCAATTTGAATTAAGAATTAAGCCGCTGTTGCGAACGTAGTTACATGATCCTGGAAATGAAACAAGGCGCTGTAGTTGTTTCGAAATTGTTCGCGTTTAAGATATTCTACACTATACAGAAACGTGGCCGCGATTTACATGTTATGTTGGTAATATTTGCACGGCAATACGGGCAGTAAGAGCAGTGCGCAATGGCAAGCGTAAGCACAAACGCCCGTGACGTCCGTTCGGCATCTCCTCTAGTCCACCTTGAGCCAGCGCCGTGGTGACTCCACTGCGGGCCCTATACGAAGGTCTTCCATGGCTTTACGCGGAAGTTTCATGACCAGATGAAAAGTATTGAAGGATTATAGTAAAACCGGTGTTTTCTGATTGTTCATTAGTATGTAAGCTACTATTTGATCTTGCCGTTGCGTGGCGGGAGATGACCGACGTTCAGGGGGACTTAGAGAAATTAACGTTTAATCACATTATGCACAGGAATATAACAAAGAAAAATAACAGTAAAGACTCATCAATGACCAGCTGCAAATTGGACGCTGCAGCCCAGGGCACAAGAACGTCTCCCTTTATTGGTGTTTCTCAAGATTATAACCCCTTCAGTCCGTCGGAGTCACGTCATGTTCATCCAATCGTCGAGCCCGTGTTGGTGTGGTCATGTTCATCCGATCGTCGGGCCCACGCAAGTGGCGTCACGTTCGACCAATGGGGACACTCCTTGGGCTCCATTCTCTGACGACTGCCTCGGTCCAGCTTTTCCTCACCTCAGGGAAGGCAGTAAGCTGGAGGAGACGGGTCGTCCTTGAACGATATTCCAATACTGCGAAGGTCAACGACCTCGGATCATGCCGGCTTCCAATTGCTACTTTGGGAAACGTCACGTAGGGGCAGACAAAAGCGCCACGGCGGCACACGAGGGCAGAATGGCCAACCTGTCCGACAGGTTCGGTAGCATCGTAGACGCGGAGCTGCGCACCATAACTGGAATGCGATTTCGCGTAGTTGTGTTCAGAGAACTTGAGTGATGCTAGTTAATTTCCTTGATCTAACACAACGCTGCATACACTTGTCAAGGTTAACCCACGCTGTAGTAGTTGCAGCTGCACTTTAAATTCCGGAGTTTTACGTGCCAAAACCGCGATGTGATTATGATACATGCTATATTTGAGGACTATGAACTAATTTTAACGACATCGAGTTCTTTGACGTGCCCCCAAAGCGCGGGACCCGTACGTCATTGCATTTCGCCGCCCAACGAAATGCGGTCACCGCTGCCGGAATTTGATACTACGACCTCGTGCTTAGCAGCTAGACATCGTAGCGGCTGAACCTGCACGGCGGGTTGCCTGAAAACAGAACGGCAAGTTGCGGCTAGTACAACTTTAGTTACCGCAAGGCTGCTTCGATGGCGACATGTTCAGATGCCGTAGAAGACGCGATGTGCTCAAGCCTGGCTGGCCATGAGACATTGAGAACCTGGTTCACGCTGCATTAGCTCCATGATCTTTGTCAACACAGTCGTCAGTGTATAAATAGAGATGGTGGTCGTACATTCTGTCTAGGTGTTCGAGCACCGGAGATATTGCTTCTGCCATAGGTGTAAGGCGCTTGGCGCGAATATTTTTTCATTTTATTTATTTTCAGGTACTGTTGGCTGATTGAGCCGTTACAAGGCTGGGGTACAAATATTGCACAAAAGCCATCACTGCTTACATAAAGCAGCAATATATAGCTAATACATAGAATTACAAATTGGAATGGAATTATTTAATTGAATGTGAGGAATGTTTAGCTCACATTCCACTTTTATACATGATTCGCGACTGAAGTGTTCAGTGTCTTGTTCTAGAAGAATAGACTGTTGGTCTAGTTGGTCGTCAATATTTGAAGCAGTAACTTAGCGCGATAAAAACACGGAAACAAGAAAGGCCGACAAGGACAAGCGCTTGTCCTTGTCTGCCTTTCTTGTTTCCGTGTTTTTATCGGGCTAAGTTACTACTCCAAATAGAGCCTTGTTCACCAGTTCAAATAATAAATTTGCGAGCTTGATTCTCGGACGCCGCGTCATGCAACTCATTGCGGTATCTTGTCAGTATGGGTAACATAAATTAATTTTAATGATGGCTGGTCATATGCTACCAAATATAACCGGAAAGCACGTGATCACATACACGACAAAGCCGTTTCTAGAACGACGCATAATAAAATTTTGTTATATAGGAGTTACGGGCATACTTTCATATTGCAAGATATTGGGTTAAAAGCTAATGAATCACCTCTTGGTATAATGTTTTTTACTGGAAGTTTTCTTCGAGTACGCACGAGTTTAATTCAATTCAAAAAGAAGAACATCGCGAAATGGTTGAGATTTATTAAGGTTGACAGAACAATAGGTTTTTATTGTGCAGTAAATCTAGATGCAATTACTAGAGTGTAGTTAGTATCACCCTAACATAATTCATTGCTACTACTGCCAATGTGGGAGCCCGCGACTTCATGTTCTGCAGCAGAACAGCTGTCACTGAAATACCGCGGTGCACAATGGGATTTGTTTCCTGTAAGCTACTAATATACCCTGCGAACTCTAAGCAATAGACAGACAACTATATTCCCACCTATATCAATATCAAGGGCCTAGGCCGTTTCTTCGTGCATCGACTGGTCAAAGCACAGATCACTCATAGAGAAGCTGTGCCAGGAAAATGAAGGTTCACTCGAAAACCTAGAAGGCATATAACCATAGCTGCTACTCAAAACGCTGCCTGTAATTTTATGCCTTCGTTACAATTTTGTGGTTATGAAGCGTAATTGGAACGACGCCGAGCAAACCGTCGTCGTGCTGAACAATGGCATAGGCACACGAAATCCACCTACGACTTGACGGAGGCGAGACGTTTCCAGAAAAAAATGCAGCGTTGAATAAATGCACTCCAATCTCTTAGATTGAAATCTTCATGCGAGCTGCTTGATCCACACAAGTCTATCTCAAATATGCAGAATTGTCGGCAGCTTATGAACATTGCCCCAGCAGCATCACCCTTTCAGGTGCCTTGCTCTCCACCAAGGTCGTCGAGAATTGAAGTAGTAGGAGACTTTGGCGCGAGCGTTGCCAGTAAGGCCGGGCCCGCATTAACCGCGAGCAATCTAGGAAACACGCCCACGTCAAGAGATTCCCGGATGGACTATCTGCTCTCTGTAGAAGAACTTCAAGCAGCTTCGGCAGCACGCAAGCGTTACCCATCACCTGGACCTTATGGTATCACTTACATGGCCCTGTGTAACCTCGGTCAAATAGCTCGGTGTGTCCTTACAGTATACTCGAGTTATATAACAACATAACTCGTGGTGCAAAAAAGTAGTTCCTCCTTCGTTAAAGTCCAGCCACCTCGTTTCTCTGCTCAGATCAGGGAAATGTCTCCTGGACCTGGCCTCCTTCGTCCTATCGCACTTGCCAGCTGTCTTGAAAAGGTGAGGGAGAAGATGGTACTGACTCGCCTACAGTGGTGCCTGGAGAGCATAAAGAGATATACCCTCATGCTATGACCGGTTTTCAGCATGCAGGGTCCTCAATAGACAACGTGATTGATATTGGTCTTCTGTACAACAACAAAAAAGCCTAAAAAGATTATCAGCAGCGATGTTATGAGACGTGAAAGGCGCGTACGACAACGTGTCACATGAAACTATTCTGGATGCCTTGGAGAACATTGACTTGGAGGGCCGTGTCTACCAACGTATTTACTGTTATTTGAAGGGCAGAAGTTCGTAGTTTGCAAAAGCTTGAAGTTAAGAAGTTTGCAAGGACAACATGGCCACAATTAGTACATGACCAGGGTAGTTGGAGAAATATGCAACAGGTCTTTGCCCTGCAGGGGGCGTAACCAGGATAATGATGATGATGATGAAGGGCAGAGCCTTTTTTGTACAAACAGAAGGTCGTACAACGACGCCCTATTGTACTAGTCGCAATGCGCCTCAAGGTAGAGCCCTGAGCCTCATTCTTTAACCTTGCGCCGATCGACCTTTTTGACGTACACCCGTCAGCAAACGCATGCGCTCCACAGGATCACCGAAGAAACTGAGTTTCTTCGGAATTAACAAAGATAAACTGGAATTAACGAGTACGCTGAATAGTTCCCAATGCCCGAGTTTGGACTTCAATCCTCAATTTGCAGTTGCGTTCACAGACAGAGGGAAAAAACGGCTTTATCGCACAGCCCCTCGTCCATACACTTTTGCTCACGGGTGTACTTCCACGGTCCGTGCATCTGTCAATATACGCAGACGACATCTGCATCTGGGCATCAGGGCTGACGCGTGTACACGTACGTGCCAGGCTTCTTTCAATGGACTACCTTCAAGGACAGTGATTAGAGCTGTCGTCTGAGATTTGCTCACTCGTTGCCTTCACCCGCAAGGTGATGGACCCATACGCCATTAAAATCAATGGACATGCTATTAGTTATCAGAAGACCCACTGTTTCTCAGTGTAATAACTGATCACGACCTGTCCTGGAGCCCTCACATCGCCTACAAGAAAAAGATACTCACCAAGATCACCCAGGTACTAAGATTTCTTGCGGGAAAATCTTGGGGTCCACCTGTACGAGCCATGCTTCAACTTTCTATTGCCCTTTCCTCGAATCCAAAAGCCAAAAGCCATTTCTGGAATCCAAAAGAAAGCACAATCGTTATATTCAGCCCTACAACAGGCTACACTACTGCTCCTGCATAAGAAACACAGCGGACACCTTCAGATTTATACGGATGGTTCAGTTTCTTCTGCAAGTTCAGCAGGAGCAGTGGTAATTCTCGCGAAATCCTTCACCATAAAATTCAAAACGTTGCATTTTACATCACCGTCGGCTGCAGAACTCACCGCCCTCAGTGCTGCTCTAGAATTCATAATTGAAAAGCCGTGACAGACATGGTCAGTCTTCTGAGACTCCAAGGCCGCTCTCCAGTGTATTATGTCGTCATTTTGTTGTGGACCGAATGAACAATTAGTCGCTGACATAAGAATTCTTTATCGCCACGCAATAGAGAAAAAACACAACATAGTTTATAAATGGATACCGGGCCATTGCAGCGTCTACGGATATGACTGTGCAGATGAGGCCCCCCGATCTGCTGGTTATGGTCTCCACTGCGAAGCTATAGCCTCATCCAGAACAGGTTGCAAGTACAGCGCTTCATTCGCTCGCACGATAACTTGCATTTCAACAGAGGAACTCGTTTGAATTTACCAACGCTCTTCTCCACAACTTGGATCCGAATCTACGATTACGTCCTCCGTCAGGACTATCTAGAGCTCAGGAGACGCTTCTGTGTGGCTTGTGGCCTGGCGTGGCCTTCACAAATGCTTACTCATTTTGGATAGGAATGGCCAACACCCCCACATGCGATAACTGTAGCTGCAAGGAAACAATCAGTCACCTCCTCTGTGAGTGTCCCCGCATCAGTGCACCCAGGAAAGAACTGTCAAGAGCGTTAGATATTTTTTACAAACGCCCTTTGTCGGAGGAAAGGGTCTCGTGACACTGGCCGAGACCGTCTTCAGCACAGAAGGCTTTGAAAGTGTTGTTGCACTTCTTGCCGAAAACTGGTCTTAGAGACAGACTTTAAGCAGTGCCGTATTATCCTTTCCTTCACCCCATCTTTTTGGTTCTTGTTTGCTTTTCGTAACTTTATATTCCAATTACCTCGTTTCACCAGCACAGGGTAGCCAGCCGGTCTGAGAACTGTCAAGCCTCCCTGTCTTTCCGTCTATTCCTGCTTCCTCCTCCTCACACAACTACCACGTGCGTCGCATAATCTAACCGTACATTCATTCAAGTTCCTCCTCGTATTTATGTATTCCACAATTCTTTTCTGGACTCCTTCTAATAACTCAAGTTGCTCGAACTAAGCACCAATCCAAGGTCGAAGCCACATCATGTAGGAGCCACTTGCTTGGCCTAAAATGAAAGGACGGCTATGAAACACATTTTTATTGCGAAGAATTCTTGCCGGACTCAGCCCAGGGATGCTATAACGTTCAAGCTGATCCTAATTGTTTCTATTCCAATGCTGCAATCAGCCTCCACGATTCGTCAAACATTTCTCGCACAGCCCCCACTTCTCCTATCTGTCATAGATAGTGACGAAAACCGCGAGAACTACCCATCTACTATGACGTGACCACAGTGATTACGCGCAATCAGACAGAACAAAAGAAAAATAGCTATTTGCCATTATACGCTTCTTTCACCGTTAGCATTCCGCTTTTGGTCGAAAGGTTTCGGGTGGCATCCACTTCACGTGTCTGTTCTGCGACGTGAGAACGCCGCGAAAGCTCACCACGTCAAATGGACGCGTACGCACTAACGCTGCATTAATATGCCCAAGAAAATTGAACTTCTCTCAAGATAGCCCAAGGCTGTTCCATTCTGAAAGGAATAGAAGGTCGCTGCCCACCGATCACACTCACATTGGTAACTCGGAGCTGTTGAGGAGAATGGATTTATATGCGTATAACAAACATTTTTGCATGACCGCATAACGTTGTCGATCACTTCCGACACGTTTACGGCATCATTATGCTAACACTTCTTCGCTGAGGATCCGCTTTGGCTGCATTTGTAACTTCACGTTAAACGCCCCCACAATTTTTTCACTAGCTGCCGCAAGCCAAGTAGCGGGAAGCGAGCCAATCGCAGACGCTGGCACCACCCTCCTCATCCTGTTATCTACGTTCACTGCACTAGCTTGGCCCCACAGAACCCCTCTAGACTTCTGCGTATTCCTAGCTTCTTGTGTGCCAATCAGATAAGAAGCACCTGTCAACGTAGGCAAGGCTATTCGCTTTGAAAGCAAGCGAAAGTGACCTCCCAAAAACGAGTCGAGCGTTTGATTCGTATGTTCAAACAACGCTGTCCGTCACCGCCCGATGCTTGCGTCGGCAGTTACTTGATTTTGACGGCAGTAAATTAGAATAAAAAGAGATTGCAGTTGTTTTACATTACAGGGCCCAGCCATTCTGACGTATATGGGCGTTTTTCGTGGGCTGGTCCCGAATATTGTGAACTGCATTGTGAACAGCGAGATGATCGGAAAAGTAACGCGGACAAGGTAGATGTGGTATTCCCTGTCCTTCTCAAAGACAGGTCACTGGGTCTTTGTCTTATTCTCTGTGTTGAACGTAACCCAATTAACCAAGCTTAGAAAGTTCGCGTACTTCATTCAGTTCCTCGTTTCGCGAAGCTGTGAACGGAAGTAAAAGCAAACCAGGTGTTCAGCGGAGCGGACGAGGCGTAAAAGTGATCAGGTGTGTCCGTTTGCCTGTGTAAATTTCAGTGCATGTGCGTGGATTCGTGAGTGGGTTTGTGTTTGTACTGTCAGATCGATGGCTCTAGGTTGACGCGGTTCACATTTCAGCCACCATTTCCACTTTGGCTATTAGATGAAGCTTTTAAGCGAGCACAGTAGTCTGACAAAATATGATATGCAAGTTTGAACACTGTCTTCAAACTTGCCTTTTATTTTTTTTTGGCAGGAAATAACTGATAGCTAGCGGAAAAATTGAACGGAAGCCTTTTCTTGTTTTGGAGATCTCCCGCGAAAACTTCAGCATCGAAAGGTTGGACAACAGGAACTATTTTATAGCATTTTATTGTATCTGCCTGTTATATTGCAGCAAACGTTCTGGGCACTAGCTAAACGAAAGCTTAATCCTTGGCTTCTTAAAAATCCAGAAGACGAACGTTTTTGATTTGATTTAATTTAGAATGATCTAGTAATAATTTCTTAGCAGTAAACGATTTAATAGACGCGAGCAACGGCTGTCAAAATTACTCGCGTCACAGTATCGTGGTGCGCAAAATTCAAAGTAGACTCGCCACTTCTTTGTTGTTTTGGCGTCTTTCCTCCCTTACCAAATGTCTTGTTGGGTGATAGCACAAGGTTTAGTTGCAGCAGCGTAATTTATGAATATGTTATTTATTTTGCGTTTTTTATTTTACTGACAAGAGTTCTTCAATAAGAGTACAACAAGCAGTGCATTTCAGAAATAAGTACGGTGTGCTCATTCATGCAAGCTAGCTAAATGTGCCGTCAACTGCAGGGTTCGTTCTCGCTGACCATGGCTACGACGTCTGGCTCGGAAACACGCGTGGGAACACGTTCGGCAAGAGGCACCAATCTTTGGATGTCAGGTCAAGGCAGTTCTGGAACTTCACGTGAGACAGATTCCATTCTTTTCATAATTGTGCTTGTTTCAAGTGGAAGAGGTAATAGGGCTTCGTATCACTGACACCCAGCATGCAGATTGACTGATCCAAAAAAGCAAAATCGTGGTGTTATCGCCATGACTTCAATGTCATTTTGCAGCAGAATCCTACGCTCATCAGCTGCCCCACCTGCTCATTCCTTTCAGCCTCGTTCTTCCTTCGAACTGCCAATAAACATTCACTGCCATTCCTGCTCACAGTGTTGCCATCACTTGCCCGGCGTCATCCCAACAGCGTGTGCCTGATTACTTCGGACGTTGCTGAAAATTTCTATAATCTGTAATACAATCTGGGTATATCACATCCAGAAGTAACCAGCTCATTTACATTCGAGCAGCCAATCATCTGTTTTGCAACAACAAAAAAGAAGTGGTGAAAGAAGCAGGTTCATAATATAGGCAGTCGATGTGCAGCCGGCAAGCTGATCTTCACTGTGCCTAAGAATACAGCTACGTTTGTAGGGGAGGGCATATTTTCCGTGTATATTACGCAATTTATGTCCCACAAAAAAAAGCGCGGAAGCCGCGGTCTCAGAAGTGAACAATGATTCCGTGTGGAGAATACGTGCCAATGTTACATGTGGCCCACGTATATAGCTGTGCCTGTTTGCCGGTTTGCGTACATCGATGTGATCGTGTTTAGGTTGAGCTATTTGTAAGTATGTTATTAAAATAAAGAAATAATTTATGCTGGAAATACCTATCTATAGCCCATCAAAGTCAGTACAAGAGCACTTCAATGAAGATTCACGAAGACATGGTTGGGTAATGCTTTTAAACTTCTCTTTACGCGTTCGTTGCAGTAGCTTCTCGTCTTCTCTGCTCAGGGAGGCGAATGATTGCCTCACTTGTTTTGCCTACTATAACTTGCGTTCACTTGCTACATCTGCTTGCGTATCATGACGGCGGGGCTTCTCGCACTTTCAGTGCTCGTCCTATGGTGGCAGCTATCTTTCGAGCTACCTGAACAACTGCTGCAAAGGCTTACTCGCTACAGTTTTATGCATATCGTATATTCGTGTCGTCAACGATCCCGCTGTTTGGTGGCCTTATGCCTCATGGATACTTCGTAGAGCTCAATCAGTAATCTGTATCCGTCACTACTTCATTCCGACAAACTTGCAATATGTAGGCATCACGCAGCATCGGAGTACGATTTTTGGCGTCATGGTGGAGATGTCCACAGAATTTAGAAGCGCTGCCACTCTCATCGTATCTAGAAGTAGGCAAAATAATTATCTCGAATTTGAAAGGAAGATTATTCAAAAATATGTGCTGCCTGCAGGTTCCATGAACACGCTATCTACGATCTTCCCGCTCAGATCGACTACGTGCTGAGTAAAACAGTGCAAAATCAGCTTCTATACATCGGCCTCTCTCAAGGCACGCTCAGCTTCTTCACCATGATGTCCGAGAGACCCGAATACAACCACAAGGTATGTGAGACACGTGACAGCAGTACGTCGTGCTACTTGACGCCTCTGCTCGAAGCCTTTGGGAGATTGCATTGCCACAATGTTGTGGTCTCGAAGGCTCGCTACGGTTTAATGCATGCTTCGTATCCGCCCCAATGCGTGGCTCCATATGGCGCGGGCTGAAATTAACAGAGCCTTATGTAAATAGATGTACGGTGACACCTCTCACCGCAGATCAGTTGGTGCTGCACAGCACGCACTGTACAGCGTTCTTGAATTCGACTCCCGCGAATGGCAGTAGTACTTTTTGAAGGTGTTCATTTTTGACTTCACGTTGTTAAAAATACGACATATGCTGCAAATTTTACCTCTTTACCCATTATTTAGCTCATCAACACATCCGCCATTGAGGAAGTAGCTAATTAACGGTTAGGATTGCTTCCCACATTACCGGCATGTTGACACTTTGATATAGCTCGAGTTATTTATTCGCCGTTGTATAAAGATATTTGACTGTTACAAATAATAACACCGACACATTCTGAACAAGCACAGCGTGCCAGAGTGTCACAGTAGATTAACGTACCCTCATAATGATGTCCAAGCATGGGATGATTTGTTTTTCTTTGAATCGTCGGTTGTTTTAGCTGTTTTCACTCTTTTTAGATAGATAGATAGATAGATAGATAGATAGATAGATAGATAGATAGATAGATAGATAGATAGATAGATAGATAGATAGATAGATAGACAGACAGACAGACAGATAGATAGATAGATAGATAGATAGATAGATAGATAGATAGATAGATAGATAGATAGATAGATAGATAGATAGATAGATAGATAGATAGATAGATAGATAGATAGATAGATAGATAGATAGATAGATAGATAGATTCTTGTCAGCTTGAATATAATGGCAGCGCCTGGCAGACAGCGAACAATGAGACTAATGCACAGAACTAAAGTGCGCACGTTAAAGAGAACCGGGCCAAATGACTTGTAGCACAGGAAACTAAGAAAAATAAAATATCTACAGGAAGAAAGCAGCTGCAGATCCAAAAGGAATGGCAGCATTTTTGAATGAAGTCCATAAAAGCAGATCACAAAGTTGTTTTTTTTTCGGACAGTATATAGACTTATTCCGGAACACACTGAGCGGTAGTGTATTGAAACGAACAGGTACCTCATATTGACGTGTGACGTGTGCGTTTTTCATGCTGGAATGTGGAGCGAGTAATACCATAGGGATAGTCTGGCCTGCAATGACGAGCAGGAACACATGGAATAGTCAACTGACTGTGCCATAATGTTTTAATACAACAGTCTCTGTTACCATAGCGTCGAAGTTTGGAAGCATTAGTCTTCTGAAACATATCAATGCCATTGTCAACGGACAGGTCGTAGGCAATATTCTTTAGAATGGAACGCAGAAGTGAATTCACCCTTTGTTGCCAAGGAACCTGTACAGTGGGTATAGACAGTGATCTAATGTCTAAGCACACTCTACACTAGAGCAGGCACAACACAGTTACGGACGGCACAAGCCACGAAATATCTATAGTTATACAAAAAGACACGGCACGAAGTCTTTGGCATGAAAAAGAAAAGTGCAAGTTCCAAGAATGATCACTGTCGAAAATCAGGTCTCAGTATTTCACCGATTTAGCATAATTCACTGGTTCACAGTTGCTCTGAAAACAGTTGGAAGTAGGCAGACGAAGAGGGTAACTCAAATGAAGTTGTTTTAATTGGTTATGAAACCATATAAGCTTCGTTTTAGACGTAATAACATTAATAAGGTTAGAATGAAACTAGCCCGTGGCTTTAAAAGCTGCCTTCTGTGGTGCCGTAAGTGCTTCTATGTGTTTTGTTGCGCGTGAAACAATAACACCGTTGTCATCCTATTGGAATAACAAAACCGACACAGTGTGCGCCAGATCATTAACATATAAGTTAAATAAAAAGGACTCACATAGAACCTTGCGGAACACCAGATTCAGTTACCGTAAAATCGCTATGAAATCCTGAAGTTGGCACACACTGACGCCCATCATGTAAGAAATTACAAAGGAATTGCAAAAATAAACCATAAATCCCAGTGCTGCCCGTCCATCAAGCAAAACAAGGTGGCAAGGGCCTTGGTTACGTCAAAAAAGTGAGCACGTGACTTGGTTGTTATCAAAAGCTGAATGTAGCATACCAGAGAATTATTCAAGACGTACTGTTGTTCTTTTCCTGTTATGAAGCCGTACTGACAAGGTGGTAGTGCGCTGTGAAGTTATAAAGAATTTGGCATAGTAAGAAATAAATGCTTTTCGAAAATTTGCCCAATGCATGTAAGGATTTAGATTGGTCTATAATTGATCATAAGGAAGCCTCCCTGAACAGAGGAATAATTTTAACAGTTTTTATTGAAGTGGGTATTATACCCCTAGGGATCATACTGTACGGAAAAGCTGGCAGGACTCCTTTAATCGATTTAAAGTTTCCGCACAAGTGCGAAACAGAGATGCCATCATGTCCATGAGAGTTGCTACGTTTAAGACTACAAAGAATAAACATTGGATAACTTTCGGTTACATCAGGAAGGTAAGCAGACTGCATCGCAGTGGGAGGCATAGGACAGTCGAGAGGCGGAGTCCAAGGTAAACGAGACAAAAAAGAAAACAGGCTGTTGAAATCATTTGCTATGCTCTGTCCATCTTTACGTAAATGTGAGATAAAATAAGTATCATAAACAGGAGCGCCCATACATTCCTTGAAGTTTGTTCACCAGCGAATATGTTTTTTTTTGCTGCTAAAATGCTCACTATTAAATTGAGTCTAAAAATGGTTGCGCTTAGTCAGGCGAATCATGGCATTCACATTATTTCGTTTGTGCTTCAATTTCGCTCGTAGTTCACAGCAGTTTGTGGCACACGTTGGTCGAGCCCAAAGTAGATACGTCTTTTTTATTGCCTTAAGTAACATGGGTGACATACGCATATTGTATAAATTCCGTCGCTCAGCCACTACTATGCGTCAAGAATCGGTTTCGGGTGAACGAGAAATTTCGACGAAGCTATCATATAAGTAAGCAGGAGACACATTTTCGACTAAAGAATTCTAATCGTGCTTTGCTGTTCGCTTATTGAGACGCGTATGATCAAGTACTGATACATTTTTGCTGACTGCGGATAGATGCCAAGTGGCTGGACCTGTCTTTTATCGAGTAACAGGCGAAACAATGATCTGCTAGCTTAACCTCAACCACAGCAGACCGCACGGACACGATCTCGGAAAGCACGTTTCTGTGGTCAATGCAAGAAGCGATAAGTTGCCCAGATGAGAATTCCTCACGTACTGGGCTGTGTATTTTGGTATCTAGTCGCCATTTTGTTAAAGGGTCCAGATTATCTGGGAGTATTGTCACTGTGAGGTGGCGAATATCAATATTCATATTCAGTTCACTTTCGTGAGAGCAAATACCCCAAGAGTTGAGTGAAAAGGGAGAGTTACAGCACCAAAGTGGTCCCAGTGTTCCCGTATACTGGGAATATTATCGTGAGCACACTGAAAGGACGTGCCTGTGTGCTATTGGAAGCACTTTTGGCTTCGGAAATATCAAAGAATTTCATGAAACTAGTGTCAGACGTTATTATGTTCATTACCTACCAAAGTTTCTTTGATAGCATACGTGTGTAGTTATGAGATGAAAAGTCAGTCAGTCATTACAGTTATCTTGCCACGTGTGACGTGGTACACTCAAAGTTGTTCAATAAAGTGTCTTTCAGAGCCCAGGGCTGCAATTTTCACGTGTAAAGGCGCAGGTTTAGACCGGCGCAGCGTGGACGTGCGAGGCGCAGTTACATAACGCAGGCGAAATGTGGACTCCCTGCAGTCTAGCGTCCCGATCCGGCCAGGGTGACCCACAACCTCGAGCGCGCTGTGGCACCGCCGGCGCGGAAATATAGCATGCCCCGTCTCACGGCGTAGCCCTTAGACTAGAGCGTATCGTGCGCGCTAGCTTGGCTTGCCGGCAGGATGCTGGCCTACAATTCGGGTGCACTGAAGATGCCGTGCTAAGTTTGAGACTTCGTCAGAAGACTTCGCCACGCGCGTCAGTTGTGTATGCGCTGCGTCCACAGCTGATGACCCCGTTTCTGCGGGCTGCCATCAACCGTTCATTCAGCGCGCCGAATGGCACAGGGCACAAAATATAGGCGACCCTGACGTCGCCGTCGTGATGTATCCGACTTCGCCGGCGACTGCCCGGCACGCTGGAAACACAAAGACTAATGCGCGCCCTAAGTGTGCGAATCGCTGGTGCCACCTGGCAATGCGCAGGTAAAGGCGTTCGCCGGACTCGCCCCCTTCCACAAGCTGGCTCACATTGAAGTGCCGCCACTTGCGGTCTTTGGCCCGTACGCGGAGTCCCCTCTGGTGAGTACAAACGTCATGATCACCGATGGCTTTATTTGCCTCATTGCTTACACCGGCAAGATATTTCGGCAAAAATGTAAGCCGAGAAAATTGTCTTCGACCCATGTCCATGGCTTAAGGCCACCGTGCTTAAGGCCCAGTCATGCGCGCGGTTTGCCTGAGGAAGCGATCATTTGTTGGTGAATTAGGTAGGGCTAAATAATGATTTAAACTAAGAAAAAATTGTATATCTTGTGTTGCTCACGAGAACAGTGAACTATACTAAGTTCGTTGCGTTCTCGAAAGTGCACATGCGGATTGTTTAAGACTAGGCACGAGTTGGCTGAAAAATCATTCTATTAGGGAACGCCGGCACAATTTGTCGTAATTCTTTCTATTTTTTTATGGCAAAGGAATATTGCCGGGCAGAACTTGTCCACCTTTGCCGACTTCTAATATCGATGACCTTTTTCTCAAACGGCTATCTCCTGTGGCACAGATCCTTATAACCAAGACCAGAGCATGATACGTCATAACAGACCAGATTATGCCAAACGAGCCAATTCCCGAAGATCGTAGTAAAAGGCGTGGAGGAGCGTTAGGAGCAAGGCTGCGCACTCGGAACCTTCCTTTAGCGTGCCAAACGCAAGGACAGTTAGGCCTGCTGTCTACCTTCCGCGGTAGCACCTAATGCATCGCAAACCGGGACATTGCGTTACTTTTGCGCGGTGTGAGTCGCCTATGAGAGCCTTGTGTTGAAGCTTTTCACAGTGAAAGTAAAGCGCTAGAAGCCTCAGTCTAGGGAGTGGTAAAAGCGCGGGATAAAAAGGCAGGGAGGTTAACAAGACTGTATCCAGTTTGTTACCCTACACGTGCGCAGGAGAATGGGAGAGCAAAGGAGAGAGACGGAAGGAACACCAGAGTTTAGATCAATGGCAGACACTAGGCAAAGTGCATCGTGTGAGCCGCTGGACAGCACGCCTTCGCGTACTATAGAACAGCACGTGTTGCATCGCAGTTGGCATGAAGCGCGCCCACCATGGCACCTCACATCACTTGTCGAAAGAGAACTGTGTCTGATCTCTGAACATGTTGAAGTACGCGTGCTGCGAATGTCTGGGCGTTTTCTCGACCGAGATGCATTCGTGATTAAGGGCACCGAGGGTGGATGAGCGATGAGGCATGGGTCATTGCTGATACTAGTGTCCTTTCATTTTCTTGTTATCCCTCTGGGTCTGTAGGCGAGGTTGGGTCAATAGCACCCTCTGACCGTTGCCGGACGCCCACAGGAACAACGCAACTGGTCGCCTGCTATCGTGATCACATTTCATTAATGTTTGCAATAATAGCGCAAGGAAGACTACGACACCAAAGAAAATACAAGAAAAGAGCTAAATATAAAGTTTATGCGCGACGAAAACCAATTTTTCCCACCGTCACAAATACATAAAAGGTGTGGAACTTCTTTGTTTCTGTGACAATGGTTAAAAAAGTGCTTTTCATCAGAAATGAGAGCTTAGGTTAAAGTGAGCTCGTGTCCTGTCGTACGCTCTTGCGTCGTTGTTTCTCTTGCGCTATTGCGGCCATACCTGCTTACGTAGAAACTCGACCAAATATCAGTTTTTGTCGCATTACATTCATTGTGCTCGCAGCGTCTCGCACAAGCGGTGGGTGCTTATGAGATGCTCCCCAAGGACTTCCAGCTCATGAGCCTCTTGAGGCTATTGTGCGGGAGTGTGGCGAAGCCTGTCTGCACTTTCCTCGGTGACAGGCTCAACAACCTCGGAAGCAGATACATCAATCTGGTAAGCAATTCGCTTAAAAGGCCGAGCACCAATTGCGTGCCATTTTCTAGGAAGCGCAGGGCGACTCGGTGGTCTCAGAAATAGGGGCAGCGCCAGGATTTAATAGCGATAGCTCTACAACTACCTGTACAAATCCAGAAAACGCCTGGTTCCATACCTCTGACCTTCAAGCTCAGCCAAGGTCAAACTGGAACGCGCAGAGCACCGAGAAGCGTCCGTGTGTTTCCCATTAATCCCACCTCGTGTGCCATCGGGGAGGCGACACCAGCAACGCTGCTGGCACGCTCATCATGCCAGCCTCCTGAGACGCCTTCAGTGCGACGCTAAACCGCGCCATCACTTTCGATGCTTCGCGTTCGGGTAAAACTGACAATTTTTATGCGATGCACATTACTAGAGCTCAACCCAGCTCCTCAGGCGCGGCGGTGTCGCCTTCAATACCACGTGACACCGTGACGTCACGACAGAGGAGAAACGGGGCTGCAACTCGCGCCGTCACCTTCAAGGCTGACCACGTGACACCGTGACGTCACGACAGAGGAGAAATGGGGCTCCAACTCGCGCCGTTGCTCGCGGCGTCGCGGCGGTATATAAGCAGCTGCGCTTGCCTCTGCTAGACACTCACGAGGTGAGATGCCTCCTGGAGACAGAGCTGCTCGTCGGAATGAGAAGCGAAGGTTGCGGCGTGCTACAGAGACTGTTTCTAGGTGGCTTTGCTACGGCGCAGCGACTACGCGCCCCGCATCGGACGCGGTGAGCGTCGAGCAACGCAGCGTTCGGCGCGACAACGAAATGTGCGCCTGAGCAAGCGCCGCACGCCTGAGCCGACGCCGACGACACCGGCTTTTCGGCGACACGAGCTCCTTAACGCTGTCGCGTTGATATAAAGGCTAGCATGCTTCGCATCCTGGGCTTAACCTTCGCTAAGCCACAGCCAGTTTTTTTTTACGCGAAAACATATTATGCCCCATGATATAGGAGGTCTTGTTGAGCAAGTTGGTCCAATATATGTCCCGTTATAGGAAAATCGGCGTTGCATCCTGCGGCGTGACTGAATGATGCTAGCGAAATAGGCCGACGGTAAAGAATAAAACCACATCAAAAATACTCGAATTGACGTCAAAGTTCTTAGGCAGGTTTCTTCAAACAAAGTAAATTTATGCCTTTAAAAAGAATATTGGCGAAATTTCGCCCTCGGTGGGACACAAGCCCATTTTCCCGACGCACGACGGCTCCACGGTTCTGGTTCACTAAGTGTGTGCCTAGTGCGTGCGTCATTGCGCACGTCACGTCGCAGCCATCTGGCTGACTAAACGTGTGGCCTAGTGCACGCGTTGTCAAGCACGTGACGGCGCAGCCAATGGGTAGGAGGTGGTACCATGTCAAGAATGTATAAAATGAGTGTACGAAATAAGAGTAATTTACGTCCAGTTGAACGGCGCTGAGCGGTCCTTCCGGTTATGAACTCCTTGCGGGTAACCAAGCGCCTTGAGACGCATAGCGCGTTTTCATTTTGCCTTACCGATGTGCAGTTAAAACCTAGGCGAGAGCTTGCCTGCATCTATAATACTTTCGCGTCCCCATGTATAAGCAGTCTTAAGTGTCTCAACCGCATTTTTTTTCACTTGGAAGGCGAGGAAAGGGGAGAGGGGGTAGGAAAGCAAAGGCTGACTGTCCATCTGATTTGGATAGTCAGGGGTGCAGGAAAGCACTTCACCACTTTACACTCGAATGTGGTAGGATGGGACAGGAGTTGAGAGGAGTGGCGAAAGGTCACAACTTGTTAGACCGGCGCGCGCAGCGCGCGCCGATCTAACAGGCCGTGCAAGAAAAGCGGAGTTGCTTTGCCGCCCTCCCGATAGATGGCCCCAATTACCTCTGGCATGGAAGCGGCGGAGTTTCCGAGGCCGGGCTTAGATTGCAACCTTGCGTCGGATCTGCGTGTTGTCTTTTTCAAGCGAAGTTTGGATTGGCTCAGAAGTGGCGTTGTCGTAATCACGAGATAAAGTCCAGGTTCTCCCATAGCAGAGCATCTGCGGGAAAGGGTGGCTTGATGAGTTGACAGGTGCGCAGGCGCCGGAGTGCGAGTCATTAGGAAGGATTCCAGCTGCATAGGCACGTGCTCACGTTACGTGCGTAGCCAATCACAGCCGGTTTGCCTCCACCGGGGAGGGAAAGGGTGGGAAAGGGTATCGCGCACACTGCACCGGCTTCGTTTTAGTTCAGCTCAGTCTCGGGAAACGAATGGGACGGCGAAATGTTGTGCACAGCCCCGAGGGACGGGTAGCATTCGACGAGCGGCGGCGAGAAGTCGCCCGTGAAAGGGCTCGCCGTAGGCGTGCCAATCCAGCCGTTAGAGCAGCCCGAGCGCAGGTAATCCGACAACAACGAGAAAACCATGCCGAGTTGAGGCAACGGGAGGCCGAAGCAATCCGGCACCATTACCTGTGGGTTAATTAACCTTGACGAAGGTAAGGTGCACGGGGACAACCTTTGCTTACTCCCATTTTCCGGTAGGGGAAGGGGTTGGTCAATTTTTTTCCTTCTTTTGCGCGAAAGCGTCAAATGGCTCATTAAAGCCAGCGGCGTCTGTAGCAGGAAAAACATCAATGGGCTGCGACGCCACATCGCGGGCGCGGCGCACGAGAGGCGCTCGTGACGCTGGCTCGCGCTCGGGCCTCGACGGAGCAAAGCGGGCGAAAGGGGATGCGTGCTGCCGCGGTATTGCGTAAGGGAAGAGGGCATCACCGTGACGCAACGTCACCCTCAGTCTTGAGCTCAGAAGCCTGTGTTATCCGCGTGTTCCATGTCCTCACAAACTTTCGCCTGCGTTCTAGCTGCCCCTCAATAAGGCCCAATCAAAAAGCGCCAAGCGTCTCAACGCGCCCGCTTGCCCGCGAAGAGCTTGTAACTCGAAGGACCGCTCAGCGGCGTTCAACTGGACGTCGTTTTCGCATTGAAAACTCAAAAGAAGTGCTTAGACAGAAAGAGAGAGAAAGACACACACACGCAACTTTATTAAAGGGAAGCTGAAAGGTTTTCCAGAAAAAATGAGTGAACATCTGTACATAATGGTTTCCAACCCTCCGAATTCGAATATCGTATCGAAATTGAGCGAAAGAAAGCGCAAATATATTTTATTTAAACGAAAAGTGCAGCAGCGGACACTCCCAGCTCGCGCGTCTTATTTCCGCCTGTGACTGGTCGGTGCGCTTCGTGACGTCAACTCTAGTAACCGACCGCTGCCGCTACTCATGAAGCGCGGTGCCAGGTAGTTTGGTGCTGTTTTTCTGAGACGGTAATGGAAAAATTTAGAGAGACTGCGTTTTTCTGAGGAGTTCGGCGTTACTCCCTACATGTACGAGCCGATTGCGAAGAGCCGGCCTCTCGAAGAAGCAAACGATGCTGGTGCGAGCAGTGCTTTCGACGCGAACGAAATGAAAGTCTTGGGATCTCCTCGTGTTGGAAATGCTCTTTGGTGAGTATGTTTTTTTGCAAAGCGATCTAGTGAGCTCGCCGATCTTTCGCCGATCTAGTGAGCTCGTGTTCGGTCAAACAACTGTAGTGTTGTGTTCCTGCATGCCACCTCGTGGAACGTAAGCGGGGATGCGATCGTCGGCATATGTGCGCTGTCCAAAGCTGTTCGTAATCTACAAAGACGGTTTAAACGCGTGAAAAAACCCGCCGTGGTTGCTCAGTGGCTATGGTGTTGGGCTGCTGAGCGCGAGGTCGCGGGATCGAATCCCGGCCATGGCGGCCGCATTTCGATGGGGGCGAAATGCGAAAACACCCGTGTGCTTAGATTTAGGTGCACGTTAAAGAACCCCAGGTGGTCGAAATTTCCGGAGTCCTCCACTACGGCGTGCCTCATAATCAGAAAGTGGTTTTGGCACGTAAAACCCCAAATATTATATTATTATATTAACGCGTGAAAAGCTTCCCGGTTCATGCAGTACGTGTAGTGACCTTCATCTGTTGACTACCACTCACGTTGACTACGATTCACGTTGATTACCACTCACGTTGACTACCACGCACGTTGACTACCACTCTACATACACGCAGCCGCACCAACAAAGGAATGCAGGGTCGATCGAAGCAGATTACGATGGCACGCACGCAGAAACAAGCGCGGTCAGGCACGGTCCGGACACTGAGAAGGAACGAAACACTAGAGTTGACGTCACAACACCGTGGTTTCCGGCCTCCGCTCACTCACTCGACGGGGGGCGGAGCTACAGCGCAATTTCAACCGATAATTACGTCGCTCCTAATTGAAAAAAAAAAAAAACAAATTTTACCTACATGGTATATAAGGTTCCCGCATCCGTATATGAACGTCTTATTGAATTCGACAGACTCTTCAGCTTCCCTTTAAATGTCTTAGCTGTGGTAAAGGGGGTGGGAGCCGGGGAACTAGCCCAACCGCTCGGATATTTTTCGCAAGCATATGGCAAATAGCTTCGCCTAGAGGTTGCCTCATTTGATGGCGTCATAAATAGCTCCAGTAGAGCAAGTATATTAACGCTTCTTCTTCGCCTTTCTTAATCTTCGTTTTCTCGCTGCCTCGGTGCCCGGTGTTGCACTTGAACGGTTTCAATGTCTTACCAACATGACCAGCCTCAACGCTCGTTGTTTAAATGGTTACACAAAGGACTGTAACGAATTTAAAATTTCTGCGGTAAATTCAGGTCTTGTAACTCGAAATTCTAAAAAATGTTGCGCAATCACTCGAACATAATTGACAAAGCAAATGAAAAGCTGGTTTAATGCCGACCCCAGAAATCAAATGCAGACACTAGCACTGCTTTTGACGTATACTGCTGATTTCGGTAAAGGTGCTTGATGATGTCGGCACAAGTTATCACTGACATATCTTGCTTGACGGCGTGACTGCCAGTCACGCCTGACGTCAGCCTGACGAAGACACCAAGATAACAACAGAATCGTGACAACGCGAAGACGATGGCACGATAGCGATTGTGGTCCTCCGCTCCTCGTTAACTGCATGGAGCACAAATACTCCTTGGGCCATTTGCTTTGAGATAACCCGGATTCCACGCACTAGGATAGTCAGTACAAGGATGTCATCAGGCCATCTACGCCTACCCACTGGCTCAAGCTGGCTACTAACCTGAGTCACTACATATGTGCTCGTAGTCATGATGCCGTTGTCGTCATCATCACGCCATCTAGGCCGACACAGTGCCCCAAGTTGCTTAACAACTTGGTCTAATAGGTATGTGTTCACGCTTGTGATGCCGGCGTGGTCATTGCACCTTTGTCATTCCAGCTTTGTCATTCGACTCTCATCATACTGTCCTCGTTACGCCATTATCGTCATACAGTTGTCATGCATTCATTGCAACACCACCGCTATGACGTCATCGTGGTCGTACTATCGTCATCACTCCAACTTCACCCTGTGGCTCTCAACATGCCGTCGTCCTCACGTCCTACAGGCTTCGGATATAACCTTCGTCATCTCATTTTCCTCATACCGCTGTCATACGATCGTCATCGTTGTGTCGTCGTCATACATTCGATGACATACCATTGTTGTGATGCCGTCGCGATCGTTCAATCATCATCATTCTAACTTCGTCATCAAACTTCCTTATGCCATGGTCACCACGCCACGGTCGTCAAATCGTTGCCATCATACCATTGTCGTCTTGCATTTATCATCACACAGCGTTCGACGTGTCATCGACGTCAATCCTTTTTCGTCATTCGGCTTCTACGAAGTTGTAACCAAACAGTCATTACTAGGCCGCCGCCGTCATACCATCACAGTCATTGCGTCATCGTCGGGCAGTCACTATTATGTATCCGTTCTCCTACCGCCGTGGTTAGGCCGGCTTGGTCATGTCATCACTGTTTCCTCCAGCTTCGTCGCCCTACTCTCGTGATGCCGTAGTCTTCGTCATACCATTTTGTCATGCCATCGTCGTCACGCTGTCGTTTTGCCATCGTCATCACTTCAGTAATGTGATCACATTGTTGTCATATCATCCTCGTCATAGCACATTCGTCGATGCATCTACATCATCCTTTTGTCATTCTATCGTGGTCGTGCTGTCATCACTCTGTCGTGATTATGTCGCCATTGCCATGTCATCGTCGTTGTTGCATCGTCATCGTGATGTCGCTATGATGCATCCATTTTAATACCGTCATCATGCCAATACTTTCATGTGATCGTCGTTACGCTTTGGTCGTTACACAATCGTCATAATTTAGGAATTGTCCTGTTATTGTCGTCTTGTCGTCGTGGTCATGCCGCCATGTTCAAGAGCGAACTTGACAATGGAGCGTCACCGGAAAGTGGGGTGGTAAGACAGCTTTGTGCATATAGCCAAAGCAAAGGAAGTGTTAGAATGACCACTACAAGATGTTTAATAAACGTGCCTTCATAAATGAGGGGCTTCGCGACATCGCTTGAACGCTAATCGCATTACCGGCGACGGTAGCCGTGAGATGAGTTCTTTGGTAATTTTTTAAACCTCCTTGAGTCGATTTAAGTGACGCTTCTGGTCAGCCGGCAAGACTAAATGGCACATCACGGCAAGAGACGCACATCTGACTTCGGCGACGAATGCGCCCTGCATCTGTCAACCCAGGTGGCAGAGAAACACGACACAGTACCACCACTGATAGCAGGCTGCATCACTCAAACCTTCAAACGCCACAAACCGCTCTCTCCATGGCACGTGCCTCTCAAAGAGCTAGTTGGAGTTCGGCACGCACCGGCATCGGATTATGTCCCGATGCCGGCAACCGCAAAAACTGCAAAGAGCACAGAGAAACGCTATTCTCTTTAAGGGAAAAAGTCGCAGTTCCGCCGGAAAGGCGAACCACTGATTGCGATATCAAATTAGTAGGTAGCTGTACGAAGTAAGAATAGTAGTCTTATCTGTATTATAAACTTGTGAACATTCGCTTACTAACTAAATTAACAATGATTGAATGCGTAAGCGTCGCTCGACGAGGACGTAGAAAGAAACACACATACGGACACAGCACTGTCTTTGTATGTCTGCTTCTTTATACGTCCTCTTTCAGTCGCGCTTGCACATTCTGTTATGGATTCAAAACAACAGGCCCGCCAAAGTGTTTAACTAAATGAACTAGCATGGTGTCACGCGCATACAGGTAAACATGAGCCCACATCGCTCGATGACAGCGGAAACTGCCTATGAAAACGCTGCAGTTAGTAATCGCGGTCAATTGAGCCTGAGCCAATTGACCTCCGTGCATATGTCGCTTCAACGCGTACGAAACGTCGAAAGCACAGCGCATAGGAAGCTATCGGCACTATGTGCACTCTGCAAACATGGCAGATCGCTTTCAGGATGAGGCCCGCGAGGGCGCGCACTTTAGCCACGCCGCAGACCACTTTCAAGACAAGAGCGCCCGCAACAAAGGTATCTACTACGGCGTCCGCGCTTCTCGTGGCCAACGGCGTAGTAGACGACGCGATTGTGTTCGCTCTGTACGGAGCGGCAGGCGAGGAGGTCATTAAGGCACCGTTGAATAGCACTGAAGCAACCGCCGGAGAACTCCCCTCCTCCCTCGCCTCATCCCCCAGCCTCGGGCACCACAGGAGAAAGCACGCATCGGGCGCCGTTCCTCGCTCGCGTACGCTAGATTAAACCGCGTTCGCGAGTTCACTCACACGCTTTCCCTCATACGGACCATCAGGGCGACGTCGACGACAAAAATCCGCATGTAGTGTCCGTATAATTGCTATTGGAATAATATACAGCCGCCATCGATGATGACATCGGCTGAGATTTACTATCAGCAACTTTCTCCCACAATGGAGACGACCGTTTTGGTTTTTCTTGATTGTTTGTTCCTAAAATCATGCCGCGAAATATTGGAAATAGTCGGCGTTGTGTCTTTACTTCATTTCGCTAGCTGTTTGCAGTGCTGTGGAAGGTAGGGGCCTCTTAGCCAATCAGAGCTGCAGGAGCACAGCAAATAGTCCGTCAAATATTTCTACACTTTAGGACTAGATCTGAAACAATAAACAAGAAATTAAAAACAGTTTATAGTGAAAATTTTAAAGTATAGTGAGCGCTTCCAATCAGTCGCGAAACTCATAGGAATGACCCGCACGAACACAACTCCTCGGAGGCCTGTTACAAGGCGGTGATGCGCCGTCTTTCGGCAGCAAGGTGTCGCCCGATTCATTTCTGTCCCCTGTATGCCGTCCGTCGAATGTGCCCTGTTTACCCAAGCTGGCGTAGCAGATAGCTTTAAGCGTTCTTGAAGGGCTTCGCGTAGAGTGTGGAGGCAGTTCAACCTTGAATTCGCTTGTCAAGACGTCTGCAAGACTTAACCAGGTTAGTGAGCGGACGCTCTACCAGTGGACAACGGAGACAAAGTAGGTGGGCAGAGTGTTGTGACCGAAGAAGCGTTGTAGTGGAAAAAGGCGGTGAGCGGACAAGGAACCTGGACGGTTTTGACCCGAGCGTGTTGCGAAGGGTGGTGCACAGCTGCTTCCAGAGAGGGGAGATTCCGACTCTCGCCACGGTGGTGCAGCGTTTCAAAGGGGATGACACGCTAACCACTGTGTTCACAGCAACGATGCAAAGGATGCTGAAGAAGCTCGGCTTCAGATATAAGAAACGGTCTCGGAATGCACTGCTTATCGATGCGACGCACATCGTGCAGTGTCGCCGCCTGTACCTGACCCAAGTAGCGGATAACGTCTCCAATGAGCAATGGCAGACGCCACAGTGGAGTGCTGCGGAATAATTTTGGGCTGCTTGTGTGTAGGAAAAGAAATGTGGCCAGTCCTTTTGGAACAGGCATATCCTGTCCAAAAAGAAAACAAAAAGAAAAGATTAGAGAGACAACAGCGCCACCTCTTACAAAGACAAACAAGCTAAATATTAGTACACTTCCTTTAATATAGCACGAGCCACCTCTCAATATTATCACGGGGTGACAGGCGCTTAGGAACACAATTTCGTGTAGGAACACAATTTCCTTATGCGCTCCATCCTAATTGGCTAAGCTGACCCTACCTTCCACGGAGCTGCAAACAGCTTGAGAAACGAAGCATACAAACAAATGCATGCCGTAGCAAGGACAGTTCGATAACTTGGCGCATGGCCATTGGAGCCGTGTTTAAAGGCACCGCTAACAATTCCTAACCTTGAGAAGCCTCCGCACTTGCTCTGGATAATCTCCAAATTTAATATGAATATAATATTCGTATTATCGTTAGCCATTGAGTAAGAATGTAAGGGATAAAAAATAATTTAGACTCCTAATATATCTTTTAATTAACCATCCACAAATGCAAAGTCAATATTTGCCAGAAACAGTGTTACTAAATTGTTTGCTACAATGGATGACTAAAAGAAGCGCGCAGAAACCAAAGGCGATGATTGCCAATAGTTGTGCACTATGATAAAAATGGGCTCCAGTTCACCCCAGCGATGCTGTGTTATCACCTGATCCGTAGCCTTGAACTGGGTCCTGCCAAGCCTCAGCACGGCGTCGTTGTGCATATAGTCTTTGCTGTTCCTTTCGTCGCTCATCGTATTCGCGCAGCTCTTCAGGCGTGCTAGCTGTGCATGGCTTGCTTTGGACAGTAACCGCTGCGTGCAGCATAGTCTGAGCACGACGTCGTTGCGCCTATTGACGTTGCTTTTCCCGTTGCCACTCATTGCGTTCACGCTGCTCTGCGGAAGCCCTAACTTGACGTGGCCTTTCTGTAGCCTATTAGAACACTAATGAAGTCATTTGCTAGGCGGGTTCTTCTTTTACATATGAAAGTGTAGTTACGTCCATCCCTGCTTCGTATGCTACAGTCACGGCTTCCCCGCAACTGCAGCTTATTCAGCCCTAATCATTACGGGAAAACGCTTGCAGCGAAAGCTATGTGCGAAGGTGAACTTTGTCGCACAAATATTTAAAAAGAAAAATAAAAATAAAACAATAATAGCAACTGCTAGCATCGAGAGGGAACTCTGTTTTTGTACGCCTCCTTTGCTTGTGATCTCCCTGCTTTTTTACCACCAAGATTCAGATCCCCTCGTAGCAATCCCTTTCCCACCGCTTTCCCACTACTATCGGAGAATCGAAGGGCTTTCAGGAGGCCAGAGGAACCTAAATCGACTGCGGGGTAGATATTTTTTTTTATATTGAAGTGAAAGTTAGGAGAGGTTGGCGCCTTTATGTGGTGGCACCGGCTACTCCTTGTCACTTGGCTGACGAAACAAATTTACGCAAAAAGGGAGAATAGCGACACTGAATATAGCACTCAGTAGAACACCGGATCAATAAAAAATATACAGTCCAACAGTACATTAGTCGCAAAGTTCTGTGCTCTAGTTCAGTCCACGTACGCATATATGAAGTCCGATGTTTTGAACAGGCAAAACACACAACAACACTTGTAATTCACTCCAAGTACAGGACAGAATTATACGTATTGCGTAAAAGTTGCGATCACCACATAAACCAACTATGCACCACGAACAACGTTTATGTAGCTCATTTAGCGTATTCGGATTATCCAATACTTAATATTTTCCCAAAATGTTGGTGTCCTCTAAAAACGTTTTCAGAGCAAGAAGCGCTCTTTTTTGAAGGCCCGCAGTTGGCCATGGGCCAAGTATCTTTTTTAGAGTGAATGGTCTTCTGTCTAATATAAACAAATTAGCTTGCAGTACCGTTCTTTGTGTATCGTATTTCGAGCACTCGAGAAGAAGATGATGCACATCTTCGTCTGGATGGCCACAAGAACACTGCGGACTTGAGACACGTTTTATTCTGTACAAGAAGTGTCTCGTAAATGCAGTACCAAGACGCAGCCGGTGTATCAAAGTTTCAAATTTTCTGTTGTTTCTTAGAGTTTCCGGCATTGATAAGTTTATACATGGGTCTAATGAGTATAACTCCGAGTTTTTAGTTTGCTGGTCAAACCAGGTAGTTTTGCTGAGACGACAAGAAATCTTTCTCAGGATCAGACGGACTTCACTACGCAATAGGGGAAGATTGGTGGTCTCTGCGTTATTGTGCGCTCGATTCGCAGCTGCATCCGCTGCAGTATTGCCAGGAATATTGCAGTGCCCAGGTATCCATTGAAATGCAATTACGTGGTCCATTGCGTTTGCTTTGGTAAGTTCTTTGAGCGTCTCATACAATAGCGAAGTGTTCAAAGAATTTTTCTTATTGCTCTGTAGTAATGTGAGAGCGGCTTGCGAATCGCTAAAGATAACCCATTTTTGCGAATGTCTTTCTGATGTTATGAAACGCAAAGCACACAGGATTGCAAATAGTTCTGCCATGGTGGAAGATGTCTCCCGCGATAATTTGAAAGTTTGCTCTAGCGCTAAATGTGGTATGACGAATGCTGAAGTCGAGGAATTTTTATGACACGAACCATCTGTATAAACATGGATGTACTGGGGATGTAATGAGTAAATTTGGAAGAGTGCCAGTTGCTGTGCGGCTACTATGAACATGTCTCTCTTTGATATAATCCCGTCAACCGATAATTCTATTTTAGGGCATGTTAACATCCAGGGAGGGTAACTTACATCCACTTTGAATAATTCATATCTTGGTAATAATGCTTTATGTTCTCGAAGAACATCGTGAATTTTGCTTTTGTTTCTTTCGGTGAGCGCGAGGTTTAATGGATGCTTCTCGTGTTGGGTTGAGATGCGATAAATATGTCGGCATGTTTCAACCATTCGTATGACTGGAAATGGGGGGTGACGAGCTTCAGCAATTACTAAAGAACTCGAGATAGCCTGCGGAACCCCAAGACACACTCGCAGCCCCCTTGCTAGTAAACGCTGAAGACGTTCCTCAGAAGTCTGCGACAAACCATGGAGAATAGGTGCCGAGTAAGCAATTTTTTGTGTTACGAGTGCGTTATGAACTTGTAGTAGCGAAGAGACTGATCCCCCCCACGTTGTGCCTGCGAGTCGCCGAAGTACGTTTATTACTGCATTGGTCTGTTTTTCAATTGCGCGGATGTGTGAAGCCCATGTAAGTTGGCGATCAAGAATAACTCCAAGGAATGTATGCTCTTTCACAAACATCAAAGCTTGCCCGTTAAGCCTAAGTTGGAAATTAATCAACTGTCGTCTAGTGAAAGGAAGTACGGCTGTCTTTGCGTATGAAAGACTCATGCCTCTTTCTTTTAAAAAGGTGTCGATACTATCAAGGCCCTCTTGCAGCGTTGTTTGAATGTCTTGTATATTAGCACCAGAGGCCCATATGCAGATGTCATCTGCGTACAGAGAATACCGTAGACCAGACGGGAGCTTTTGTGGCAAGGCTGCCATGACACAATTGAATAAGAACGGACTGAGAACACTGCCCTGCGGAACACCCTGCGTGATGCTGTGATAATTACTTTCTCCTTCTATTGTTTCCATAAATAATTTTCTATCTTTCAAGAAGTTGGACACCCATCGCAGCGTTCGACCGTGTAGGCCAAGCTCTAACATACCAGCAAGGACGTGTATGTGACTTACAGTGTCGAATGGTCTTTGAATGTCTAAGAATACTGCTACTGTCACATTTCCGCAGCTTCGTTCCTGTTCGACGTATGTGGCAATATCTAATACTGCATCCATTGTACAACGGTTTTGTCGAAAACCGGTCATGTGGTCGGAAAACACATGTGTGTGTTCACACCACCATTGCAGTCGACTGTCTATCATCTTCTCCATTAGTTTGGAAAAACAGCTTGTGAGACTGACGGGTTGGTAGGAGTCAAGACAAAGTGGAGTCTTTCCTGGTTTTAGCACTGGAATTACCCGAGCTAGTTTCCATGAATCCGGCAAAGTCTCTCTTATCCAGATATCATTAAATATCTCCAAAAGAGTCATTCTTCCTACTGGACCTAGGTTCTTCAACATCACATACGTAACACCATCTAAGCCTGCGGTTGTCTTTGTACGGCATGACGAAAGAGCACTTTCCAATTCATTTATTCTAAACTCACAATCAAGTTGTGGATGTTGTGACATAAAGCACGCACGAAGCTTCTGTTCTGCTAGTGTTGTCGAACTTGCAAATTCTTGGCAAGTAACCCGAATTCCTGGTCTGGATATAAGTTGACACAATTCGTCAGCAACAGATGTTTCCGGAGTGCTTCGAGCTACGGCAAGGGCTCGAAAGGGATGGCTCTGGGTAACTGGACCACTAAAAGATCGGACTACGGACCATATTCTGGGAACTGGAGTAAACGGAGACAACGACGCGCAGTATTCTCGCCATTTTCTTGTACCTAATTTTTGTAAGTGTCTGCGCGAAGTTGACTGAACTTTCTGTGCCATTTTGTAGTCATCCAGCTTTTCACTGCGGCGGTAAGCTCGTTCCGCGCGCCTTCTAATTGCTCTTAGGCATTCATATTCGCCGTCGACTGCAGCGTATTCATTTGGAATAATGACTTGCTTTGTGCAGTTCTTGTAGGACTCACACAATGTATTTGCAAAACTTTGAAAGTTCGGATTTTCACCTAATGAATTACTTAAATGGTGCCGAAAACTTTGCCAATTAGTATACTTTGAGTAGCGGCGGGTCCCTTCACTCCGTATGAGGCGATGTTTGACCAGGATCGGAAAATGATCACTACCGTGCGTGTCTATGTCCGTTGACCATTCAACACCATCAAGAAGGTCTTGGGAGCAGAGCGTAACATCTATACAGCTTGAGTAACGAAACCCCCGCAAGAATGTTGGAGAGCTGTCATTTAACACAATCAGATTACTTTTTTCTGCGGCAGACTCTATAATGCTTCCACGGGAGTCATTGTATTCACTGCCCCAGATGACGTTATGTGCGTTGAAGTCCCCACAAACCAGCACATGTGAGTTTGCGATACCAAACACATTCACCAAGCTTTCTACTGATATTTTGCTAGAACATTGTAGATAAAGACTGATCACTGTGACGCTTGTATTTCTAAAAGATATCTTGCATGTTACGAACTCCGGTATGTTTGAATCGCTCGACTGTATTAAATAGGATGGCAGGTCTTTTCTCACGCATAACATCGCTCTACTATTTCCAGCAATGCGCGATGATTTATATATAACATAGTTGGAAAGACGAAAGTCATCTCGTACGCCTGCTTCCTGTATGCATAAAACAGGAAAGTTATGTTGAGCTAGTAGTTTGCGAAAATCAGCTGACTTATTTCGAAGGCTATTAGCATTCCACTGAAATATGAAAACATTGTTATAACGATTATTCATTGTAAGCCTACAGTGGAGCTGTTGGTGGTTGTGGAAGCACCAACGATTCCATAGAAAGCAGTGCTTTTACCTCTGGAAGGTTGTTTGCGTGTGGAATGGCACTGAGAATTGCGCGCAGAGCTGTGAATAGCACGGGCAGGATCATCTGTGCCACGAGTAAAGACGCGTAGTCACCAAACGACGCTGAAGCTCCATGTGTGCTCGAAGCAGGTCGCTGAAGAGCTGACTGAGATGGTCGCTGGGATGACAGATGCGGTTGAGGCGAATGTTGAGGTAGTCGCTCAGATGTTAGGTGAGGCTGCTGTGTCAGTGACACAGGGCGTTGTTTAGAAGGTCGGCGAAGTTCACTCGAAGCCTGGACAAGATGAGTAGTGTTCTCTGGAGGTGGATCGTGTCGCTCGCTGTCAGAATGTTGTCGACCTGAGTGCTTTAAAGCTGCAGAATAGTTCATATTGACCACTTGCTCTTTCTCTTTGTTGGCAGGTGGGGGCGCGCATCTTACAGCATCAAGGTTGGGTGGGGGCGCATTACGAGGAGGTAGCCTTCCGTATTTCAACTCATGTCTGCGCAACCTTGAGGCAGCTCTGCTCTGAGGGCACCCGGAGAAGGAAGCTGTATGGTTTCCGCCACAGTTGGCACACTTTGGCTGACACACAGACTTGCACTCTGAATGGTCGTGGTCTTCTGAGCATATCTTGCAGCGACGTGGACTGCGGCAGTTCTTCGATAAATGTCCAAATCTCTGGCAGTTGTAGCATCTCAGAGCAGGGCCGTGATATTCTTCTACGGGATGACTTGTGAAACCTAGATGCACTCGTTGCGGCATTGGTTTGTCTTCTCTGAAATGGAGAATGACAGGTCTCAGAGGGCTTGATTCTACCGCTCCATCTTCTTGGCGATTGTTGCGTGCCTGACGACGGGCAGATGTCACGCCAAAGTCCTTCAGGAAGTCAACCAGTTGTTCTTCTGTATACTCAACTGGCACATGGCGTATCTTGCCGACATTCTTGGTATAAGATGCCGGAATGAACGGTTTGACTCCCAAACCAGCCACTTCGCTCATCGACAGAAGATGTCGTGCAGATGAGACTGAAGTAACGTTGTCAGCGAAACTTCCATCTCTGTTCACGCGGAATGACTGTACTTTTTCCTTTGCCGCGGAGACGATTTCCGACGCAGCGCGGTTTGGATTCACTTGCCAGAAGTTGCGCCCTTCCTGTGAGGGTCGAAAAACAACTGGAATTCCCTCAGGCCGCTTCTTTTTATACGATACCAAGGAGAACGGCGTGTCATCGCAGTCTATGTCTTCATCGTCACATAGCTCATAGGTAGATGTCTTGTCGTCGTCAACCCGTGGTTACTTGGCTTCACTTTCGCCTGTCTCAGCCACATTCACTGAAGGTGCGCTTGAAGGTAGGGCAGCGTTGAAAACTAGTGTCGCCGGCTTGATGACATTAGGCGTGTGGTGTGGCACTTCCGAGTGCGGCGCCGATTCTGCGGCGCTCATGCGTCTCGGAATGCGCTGTCGGACGTATGGCTCGTGCCGGTGTTCTTTGCCACCCACCGCCGTGGCAGGCGTAGATGGGCTGCGGAGCGCAGCAAAACCACGCGATACTGTGCGCGATCTCCAGCACACAGGTATCCCACGGGATGTCCGTTCTCTCTGGACAACAGCGAAGTCTCAACACAGCACTGATTCTTGAAGAAAACAGAAAACAGAAAACAATATCTCACCGAAGAAGCGGCGGCCGCTCGGAGGGACTTCTTCTCGGGTAGATATCTTCATATTCTAATAAAACGTGTTTCATCTTTTCCGCAGTTTCCCACAGCATGCGCATCCTTCTTCTTCGTTGTTGTACCTGGTTGTATAAGTACACGTTCTAATGCATCCTGATCTCGCTTCGAAAAGTAAAGTGCTTCCCTTTGAGCTACCACAGAATGCTTCGTTCCTGATTTTGCTTTTTCCTATTAGGTAGATTTTCAAAGCAGGTTTCTTTTCCATTGCCGCCGTCCATGAGATTGTCTCAGCCTCTGTGACTCTACGTTTGACGTTCTTTGTTGCCATGTTGCTTACTATACAGGTTGCAAATTTGCTGGTAAGCTTCATAGTTATTTTCCTCCACTATGAATCAGTGTTCTTCCTGTACAAATATCTGAACACTCTAGCAACACATTTTTTTCCCTAATCCGAAGTCGTTGTACCGAATCTATTTTACCTGCAGTTACTCTTACTTGAAAACTTGTCCAGCTCATATCACCCTGCAAAGCTTCATTTTTAGCGTTCGCGCGAGTGTCCAATGCGAACCGTCCCACTGACCTGTGGTTGCCATCGAATCCTGATTGTACCCCTTACTTCAAACAAACAACTGCATTTCCAAATGTAAGTCCTGGAACCATTCAACCTTTCCACATATTCCTGATAACCTCGTACTTATTGAATCCCCACAACGCTCTGTGCTTCATTGCGGCTGCATTTCTCTTTCCTTTCGCTATTATTACTTTTTCCTGTGTCTCCAGATATCTGTAGCCTTTGTTTATCCATATACCGAGGTATTTGTATTCTTTTTCTCGAGGTATTTCCTAGCCCTGTAATCTATCCCTTCACTGTTTTTGTTAAATACCATAAAACCCGATTTTCAACGCTATATCTTAATCCTAAATTGTCGCCTTCTTGTGAACAGATATAAGCCAGACGTTGCATATCACATTGCTTGTTAGCAAGAAACATAATGTTGTCCGCATAAATCAAACCTGGGAGCTGCTACTCTACTATGGTGCGCGCCTGTTGTAGAAAGGACAAACCAGATATTACTTTGCTCTAGCGCCCTTTCCAGCCTCACCGTGTACATCATAGACAGCAGGGGGGATAAAGGGCACCCCTGCCTCAGTCCCTTGTTGATGTCAACTTTCTTCTCGCTCGTCATCCCTTCCCATTCAACGCGCGATAGGCAGAGGCGAGCGCCATCTGATTGTGCTACAAGAAACCCTGCGGCGCACGCGGTGATCGGTTGAGTTTTAGGCTGCGGAGGCGAAGAAATCCCAGGATCCTAGTCATATATGTATATCTCCGATGTAATAACTGGTTGGAGAAAATGCACGAATATCTGTACCTCAAAAGGGTGTACACGGAATGGAGGAAAAGGTGAGGAAAGTTGACAAACAAACGCAGGGTAATTGAAAGAATAAATGGACAAGCCGGAGTCGCAAAAAAATATCACGCAGAAACTCACCTGATAGTTGTCTAAGTATGTATAAACGTTGTGCCACTTGCTCATCTCCACGCTTCCCGGTGTCATTATGAATGTTATGGAATTTATTCCGACCAGTATAAACCCTTATCAGCCCTCATCGGTCGTTGGCGTATCATGTTCGATACGCGATGACAACGAATATACAACGACTTTATGACTACGATGGCATAACAACGGTGCGAGAATAATTTGGATGATGATCAGTGTAGGACCGAAATGACACGATGACAACGGTATCACGAATCTTGTATGATGACGATGGCGGGATTACGGTGGTGCGACAACGTAATGACGATGAATGCGTGACAGCGGCGGCATACTTACCGATTGAGTGGCGACAGCTTCATTACGATAGGATGACGAAAAATGATTGAAGTCAATGGAACGTCGAATGCTGTATAACGATGGTGGTGAGACGGCGATGGTATATATATAGACAATGACTTTGAATGACGACGGACGACCGCGACAGGATTAATAAACATATCATTGAATGCATGGAGACAACTGCAAGGTGAGGACACCGTGATGACGATAGCATGACAGCGGTATGAGGACAATGTCATGACGAAGAATGTGTGGCGACAATCGTGTGACGAAGATTTTATCCAAAGCCTGTATGCCGACCATGGCGTCAGAACGGTGGCATGACAAGAGTGAGATGACGAAGCTGGAGGGATGACAATGGAACAGCCACGACGCCATCACAGCGGGGGTGAAACAAATACATGACGACTGTATCACGACGATGGCCCGACAACAACGGCATGACGAGAGTTGGATGTCAAAGCTGGAATGACGATGATGTAACGACCACAACGGCATCACCATCATGAAAAAGACAACTCAAATCCATCTGAGCTTTTGTTGGCGATGCAATAGGATTCCGAGCTTTCTGGCATTTTTACTGTTTTCGTTATTTACGTATAGTTTCGCTGACATCCAAGAAACTGCTTATCTTCCAAAAGACAACAAAAATAGAAGACATTTCAGCTACAGGAGCGTTTCTAATTTTTAGTCACCATTTACTATAGCAGACTAACTTATCGCGGTTCTAATTTATTGTAATGTGTACAAGCGGCTTAACAGTGTTGGTATCGATCACTTCAGCGCGTTCTGCCCGATGCAAGGAGTAAACCCTCAAGGATGCCTTTTGAACGTCTGCACCGAATTCAACAAAAAAAAATGGTATGTCCAGTGCTGTAAACGAAAGGGGTCACCAGCCTCGGGACTGCATCCTCAGGTGAACAAGACGCCGAACGACTTTCTTATAATTATACGCCTGATGGCACAGCCTTGCCAGCAAATCAGTATCATAAATTAGTCGTATAACGGCGGTAGATAAGAGAAAATACGTGTGAAACACCATGGCAGTTCCGCCATGATGCTTCGGTTCACGCTCTCAGCACAGTATACCAGAATGACTCGCTGGTGTACTTCAAGTCGCGATTAATGTTTCCCTGCACAGGACGGCCCCAAGTTTGTTTTGTTCACCGCGGAGCGTATAGCTCTTCCAGAAAGTGCTAATGAATTCACAATGCCAAGCATGCAATCAACTTCCGCTGATGCGTCCGTGCATGACTTAGTCATGCCATCGGCTTAGAGACATCTGTAGTCGCAGGGTAAAGAAATGGTATACATAGGTAAAAAAAAAGCAGACGCAGCTTCTTCTTTAGTAAATAATTATTGAGACGATGTGCGTGATGTACGAGATTTCTTAACGCATAGATTAGGTTATTTTCTTAACGCATAGATTAGGTTATTTATTATGTCTCTACGAGCAGGTAGTTTTCGTATTTTATGGCATACTTTTGTTATTTTCACATTGGCTAAGTTCTTGTTACGGGCTTCGCTGCTAATATTGATGTTTGGGGACTGCTTCACCACGTCGGTGTTGTTTTACTTTTACCGATTCTTTCAGACAAGGACTACTGTCTACCTGTGTCACATTCCTGCGGGGACTTCCACGAAAAACGTCATACACTTTGGCCAAGTGAGTAACGCAGCTGTTTGTCCTGCTACGATAACTACGCAGGTAAACTTTCCTGTTATTCTTTTGCAGCATACTTACTACGATATTTATGCAGATAAACTTTCCTACGATTCTTGTGCAGCATAGTTACTGCTATAATATGCCGATAAACTTTCCTGCCATGGTTGTGCAGCATAGTTACTACGATACCTACGCAGACTAACTTTCCTGCGATTCTTGTGCAGCATAGTACAGAAATACCTGTGCAGATAAACTTTTCTGCGATTCTTGCGCAGCATAGTTATTCAGATGAGCAGCCCGCAGTTTCACGTATTCTACAGAAAGGTTATCTATTTATTTTATGTAATCGGAAACGTACGCATTTGGGCTGGTTGGTTCATGATTACCAGCAGTAGAACAGGGCTAGACAACAGGACGAGGAGAGGGACAGCGCTGGTGTCTGTGTCCCTCTCCTCGTCCTGTTGTTTAGAGCAGCTGTTTCATTGCTCGTAATTATGTAATAAGAAAGTTTAGGCTTTCCTAAGTCAGTTTTTCGGACAAATATGTACTTTGTACTTAAGCGTAAGGTTTAGTGTTCTGCAGCAGTGCATGGACTTTATTTTATTGACACTGATGTATACGTGACATTTGATTGAAATTTGGCAATTAATGTAATACTGTATGTTATTTCGCATAGATGAAAAATATGCCGTAAATTTTATGTATCTTTCATAAGTAATGGCTGCACAGTTTCTCATAAAAAAATTTGTGCTTCAGCAGGCTGGCAAAACTGCCACTGTATATGAAGTATAATAAACATATGAGCGTGATGATGACGCAACCATGTCATTTGAAGGTCTTATGGTTTGTTTTAGTTGTTTATGGTAGTTATACGAAGAAACATTTACCTGGCAGAGAAATTTAGTCGGACGGACGCTTTGAACATTTAAAATATGCTTGTAACAAATCAGTGGATATCCCAAATATTTATGCGTTATATGGAGAACTTTCGCTTATCATAAGCTTAGCAAGAACGAAGTCTTGTCCGTCGCAAATTGCCAAATTGCTACACACGTCACTACGACACGACCAAGGAAACGCACCACATGCAAAGGCCGCTAAGACTAAGCGTCATATTAAAGCGAAGCTTTCTTTGCGAACGCGTCCACACTTTCGCGACTGTGGCTGCTGGGTGCGGCTGTCTTAGAACTGAGTTACACGTGAGGCGGTGGGACCAAATTTGTTGGTGCTGTTGTTGGAACGCTTCCTGCATTCTGACACTACTTTCCCGCAAGACGAAAGCTCTCAAGACGCTGGATAAGAGACTGCGCTTTGCTCGTTTTAGCTTTACGACTTTAGCTCACAATTAACACACGTTTTTTGTATCTTGATGAGATAGGTAGTCTGCAAAAACTCGCCCTTGCGAAAAAGGATGCTGACGGCGTCGGTAATCGATGCATGCGCGAGAGCTGCGAACGAATTTTCAGCGTATGGCCTCCCGCTGGTGTCACTTTGTCCGTAATGCGTCGATTCATTTTACCAGAAAATTGTTCACACCGGCCGTATTGGCGTAGTCGCCTTGTCGTTGCGCTGCTAAGCCGACGCTGGATGAAATCGCGGCCGTGGCGACCACATTTAGATACGGGCTAAACGCGTAATTCCTTTGTGTACCATGCCTGTTAAATAACCCTAGATGGCCAATAATAATGCGGACTGCCCACTATAATGTTCCTTATGATGATATCGTGGTTCTGGCTCGTAAACACGCAGACTGTGTTTTTTTGTGATCACTAATACTTTCTGACTAAGGCCCTTGAGGTCGAGTGAGTCTATGAAGTCCCCCTTTTCAAAAATGGCATGTAATGTCAGTGAGATCAACACGTCCTATTCTTAACGGGAAAGCATTACATGCCGCATTACGTCAAAATCCGTCGTAGTCGGCGGCGTGACCGAATTATGGTACCAAAAATAGCCGACGGCGCTAAGATTAAATACACTTAAAAAATTATCGGATTGACGTCCGATATCTCAGGGATGTTTCTGTAAACAAAGTCAATTGGTGTCTTTGAACAGAACATTAGGTAAATTTTTGTGGGGGTGGGAATCGAACCCGTGCCTCTAGGGTGCGAGACGAGCCCGCTTCCCTGATGCCACGGTGACTCTTTCTTTTTCGTACATGGGAGCAGAATCTTCTCAAAATAAGGAAAAGCGCTGCAAGAATTTAAGGGGACCGAAAACACATTCAGAAGTCAGAACAGCACGAGCAAGCGTCCAATAAAGGCATGCAATCCGGCAATGTTTCTTGTGCGGCCTACGCCCTACGAATGAAGGCAACAAATTCCTGAAAAAACGACCGAGTGCTTCGCGGTGGTTCCGTGTGCCTGTCACACATTCTACTGCGCCAAAGGCTATGTAGGCCAAACAATATGAGCATATCATATAGTGGGTCAAAGGGACCTTTAAAAGGCAGGAAACGAACTGGTTATGGTGTAACATCTAAATGCTTTATAAGTGTTCTTTGGAGAATGTCCCTGAAGAACACGGCTTCCCCACAATCTACAAAACAGTGATCAATTATTTCAGCGTGTGGACACAAGGGACAGTTTATCGACCATGGCACCAGACAGCCCCATTTTTTAACCAGGTTTGTACAGGAAGGGTTGCCGAATGTAGCCCAAAGAAAAAAAAATGGCTGTGGCTTAGGTAAGGTTAAGCCCAGGATGCGAAGCATACTAGCCTTTATTTCAGTTGTTGAACCACTGTTTAGCTTGGTGAACTGCTGTTGCTTGGCTATATTTGGTTCGGCTGGACGAAGAAACAACTCATGCGTCACTCTGCTTCGCCTTGGGCGCCCCGAATTGGACGCGGTGAGCGTCGAGCAACGCAGCGTTCGGCGCGGCAACGAAATGTGTGCCTGAGCAAGCGACGGACGCCTGAGCCTTAGAAACAGCTCGTTTCTAAGGCAACACCACATTCACTAGAGGCGCTTTTGTACCGCTTTGATGGATGGATGGATGGAAAACTTTATTAAGCAAGTGAGTTTGGACCGTACAAGGTCTCAGGGCCACCGCACAGCCCTCACATTACGCGCATGTGTCCAGGCCACGTAGGGCCATGGCACTGGCACCCCGGTTCACACAGCGAAGTTGCGCGTCCGGGTCCTGCGACGCAAGGAGGGCCTCCCATTCCTCCCATGTACCGATGGCGGGCTGTCCCTGCGGGGGAGGATCGGCAGGGCAGCCGAAGAGGATGTGGTCAAGGGTGGCGTGCGATTCTCCGCAGAGAGTGCACTCTGGGGAAACATGGCGGAAGTGGGATAGAAGCTGAGGGGTAGGAAGAGTTCGCGTCTGGAGTCGCCTCCAGAGGATTTGTTGGGAGTGGGATAGGCGGGGGTGGGGAGGGGGATAGAGTCGACGGGCAAGGCGTGCTTGTTGAGTTACTTCTGAGAACGTGTGTGCCCGCTCCCTCGAGAAATCCCGGCTGGGGTCGCCATTTGCCCGGCAAATAAGTCCTCGGGCTATGTTATCGGCGGCCTCATTTCCGGGATTGCCAGAGTGAGCCGGAACCCACACGAGCTCAATACACCTATCGGGATTTAGGGTGCACATTCTCAATATCTGCCACGCGGGGGGATGGACGCGTCCGCGGGCGAAGTTAAGAATGGCTGTTTTGGAATCGCTTAGTATATAAGCCGCATTGGTTTGGGCAATGGCTATTGCTATAGCTGCTTCTTCTGCTTCTTCCGGGGTACAAGGTGGGTCTATCAAATGGGTAAATGGGGGGGCTTCTGGATGATAAGCCACAGCTACTGAACGGTCTGTACCACACGCGGCGTCCACCCAGCGCACATCCTCTAAAGTGCCATATTCTTTATGGAGAGCTTTGGCCCGCGCGACTCGGCGGGATTGATGGTATTCAGGGTGGACATTCTTAGGAAGGGGTTTCAGGATAAGCGCGGAGTGTATGGCTCGAGGGAGAGAGATGAAGTCTGTCGTGTGTGCCGGTATGCGAATTCCCAGAGAATCCAGTATATATCGTCCAGTTTCCGTGCCAGCCAGACGAAGGTACTGTGTGTAGCGATGTGCATCTATAAGTTCTTGTATAGTCTTGTGCATTCCTAATTTTAAGAGTCTGTCCGTGCTAGTGCTCTTTGGTAAGTTTAGCGCTGCTTTGGTAGCCATGCGGATAAGAGCATTGATCTTGTCTTTATCCGAACAGGAGAGGTTCAGGTAAGGAGTGGCGTAAAGAATGCGGCTAAGCACAAAGGCATGCAGCACCTTCAGATTATCTGCTTCGTCTAGACCGGCTCGTGAATGTGAAACCCTTCTAAGAAGATGGATGACTGAGTAAGTGGACTGTTTTAGTGCTTTCAGGGTAAGGTTGTTTTTCCCCGTGTCCTGTAAATGCAGGCCAAGAATGCGGAGGGTAGGTGTTTGCGGTATGGGAGTGTCATGCAGGTAGATAGTGATGGGGGAGGTAGGGACGCGCCGCGGGCGGATTATGAGGAGTGCTGACTTTGTGGGGGAGCATTCAAGCCCAATGTTTGCCGCGTGAGTAGCGATAGTTGTAGCGGCTTCCTGAAGGGTCGATTCTATGTCGCCATCCGAGCCGTATGTGGTCCAGACCGTTATATCATCCGCGTAAAGTGTGTGTCCTAAGTGCGGGATGCGGCTGAGAGCCTTGGCCAGGGGGATGAGGGTGAGGTTGAAGAGGAAGGGAGATAACACCGCCCCTTGCGGGGTACCAATGTTACCAAGCGTGAAGTGGGGGGTCTGTATATCATCTATATGCAGTGAGGCTGTGCGACCGTTTAAGAAGGCCCGGATATAGTTGTAGGTCTTAGGCCCCAACTGCAGCTCTTGGATGCCCTGCAGGATGGCGCTGTGTGTAACTTTGTCGAATGCTTTGGTGAGGTCGACTGCCAGGATTGCTCTGGTGTGATGTAACATGTCATTGAGGATAGCGTGTGAAATCTGCAGTAGGGCGTCCTGTGCCGAGAGGTGGGATCGAAATCCTACCATAGTATGGGGATATAGTCCATGGGATTCCATGTGTTGCGTGAGACGGGTGAGGATGACATGCTCAAACAGTTTGCCCAAGCACGAAGTCAGCGAAATGGGACGGAGGTTTTGGGCGTTAATGGGCTTGTTTGGTTTAGGAATGAATATTATTTTCCCGTGCTTCCATTCAGCAGGTAGCACCCCCATTTCCCAGCACTCATTGAAGTAGTCGGTGAGAAGGGAAATTGAACGGTCATCTAAATTTCTGAGCATGACATTTGTGATTTGGTCCTCCCCAGGGGTTGAGTTTCGGAGCTTGATAAGGGCTGCTCTGACTTCAACCTCCATAATGGGGGCGTCGAGGGAGGGTTGATCGGGGCCTACATAGTCGGGATATGATACAGCTTGGCCCACAGTGGTATAAGTTGATTGGAGTTGGCGTAACAGTGCTTGATGATTTTGGCGATGTTTATGGGTAAGTCTTTTTAGTGTGAGCCGAGTTTGCTTTTTAGTTTGAGTGGGGTCTATCATATGTCGCAAAAGATGCCAGGCCCTGGTGGAGGAGAGATTACCTCGTAATCCGTCACATAATTGGTGCCAGTTAGATTTACTGAGTGCGGCACTGTGTTCTTCTATTTGTTTCTGTAGTTGCGCTAATTTTAGCTTAAGTTTCCGATTTTGCTTCTGGGTTTTCCAGCGTGTGAGGATAATGCTTTGAGCTTGTAGTAGGTGCGCTAAGCGACTGTCTGCAACGGGAGTCTCGGGGGTGGCATCTAATGTTTGCGTGAATGCCTGGACATCCTGTTTCAGCTCTGTCATCCATGTGTGGAGGTTAAAGGGGGATTCTAATGTTTTGGCCTCTCTGTGCTTCCGAAGATTATCCCAGCTGGTAATCCTGACACGGTAGGCTTTAGCTTTTATGGCGAAATCAAGCTGTATAGTTATGATATAATGATCACTGCCCAGGGCCTCATTTGAGTTTGTCCACACTGGTGTGGGAAGGTTGCGACCAAAAGTAAGATCTGGGCTTGTGTCGGCAGTGACACTATTGCCGATTCTTGTAGGTGTGCTCAGATCATTATATATGGACAGGCCGTGCATCTGAAGGGTGTTGTGCAATTCCGCTCCTCTCTTGTTAGTGCGTGTGTACCCCCAGTCTACATGTGCGCAGTTGAAATCCCCTAATATAATGAGGGGGTCCTTTTTTGCAGCGTTGGAGGCGGCTTTAATTAGAGAGATTAAATCTGAGACCGGTTGCCTCGGGAGGAGGTAACAGTTGAGGATGAAGAGGGGTTGAGATCTGTGAGTGGAGGGGATTAATTCTATGAATGTGTGAGCTACCGGCGAGGTTAGTACATGACAAGTGTATGGTACGAAATGTTGGAGATACGTCGTAACCCTGGGGTTTGGAGTGGTGTCGGAGGGTACCAGAGCGTATCCTGGCAGCGATAAATTTGTGCCAGCATCCTGAAGTGCTACTATATCAGGGGGTGTGGAGGAAGCAGAGAGGAGCAGCTGCAGGGGGTCTCGTTTGCGACGAAACCCCCTGCAGTTCCATTGTAGGATGCTTAATTGGAGATTATTGCCCGTCAACTGGGCCATGCTGAAGGGTGGGGGGGCGGAGGATGGGAGCAGCTGTGGGGTTGCTAGCTGGGATATGTGAAGGCATTCCAGCAATTATTTGTGGAATTTGTTGTAGAATAGTAGAGGTTACTTGACTGATAATAGTTTCTGTAAGCTTAGTGATGGCGGCTTCAATGTAATTTTGAGTCTGAGCCAGAATACTGGCTTCGAGCTGTTGGGCAAAGTTTTGTAATTTAGAATCCATGTCTGGAATGTCTTCTGATCTACGTTTCTTTTGTGGAGGGGGTGTGGAGGGTTGGGGTGTAGGTGAGGAGGTTTGGGGTGTTGGTGAAGGAGTGGGTGGAGAAACGGTAGGAGGGATGGAATTAATGGCTGCCCTAAGATGCCTTACCTCTTCCCGCAGGAGAGCTATCTCTTCCTCCCGCTGTGAGGTTTGGGGTGTACTGGTGGGCTTGGTCCAGGCTCGCTGGCGATCTTGATGAGACACTAGCGGTGGAAAGTCCTTTGGCGTGGGCACTGGTTGCTTGGGTTTCGACGCGGTCTGTCTACGAGGTGGAGGGGTCCTGGCTTTGCACGAGCCGGTACCGGTAAGGTGGGAACCACCACAAAGAATGCAGCTTGGCGTGCATGGGGTCTCTTGAGGGGTGTGCTTCTCGCCACACCGCGGGCACAGTCCAGCCTTCGGGAGAGGGCACACGTCGTACCTGTGTCCAGGCTTCCTGCAGTTTGTGCAGGCATCCGGGCTTCCCTGGTATTTGGTGCAGCGGTGTACCACACACATATATTTAATTGTGTGAGGCACGGGACCTGAGGCAAAAGTTATTAAGATGGACGTTGTTTTACCCATGCGTCGGGCCGCTATAATGTTAGCGTCCGGGTTTCTGTATTGTAAGTCAGTTAGGATTTGTTCTGGTGTCTCGTTCCAGTAGGCCCGGGAAATGACGCCCTTGACTGCCGCTGGAGGGGCCGCGATGTACGCGGCTACCGGGTATTGTAGTCCATCTAAGGTAATTTGCTGGATTTTGACCAAAGCGAGAGCTGTTGCCTCCGCTACCGTCGCCACTGTAAAGGTGTTGTTAGTTGGATGGATCCTTATGTGCAACTCGCCTATCACTGAGCAGCTGAGGGTCGAGTGAAGTGCCTGCAGGATACTGGGAGCCGGGATCTTCTCCAGGGAGAGGCCGCCTCGCGGGCGAAAGACTACTCTGATGGTACCCGCCGGCAGTGCGGCGAGTTGCTTGCTTCTATGGACGACGACGCGCGTCATGCGTAGGAGCTGTGGCGTCTCCTTGAACGCGCTTCGTTTGTTCCCAGATGCAGCGTCCGGTGGCGCGCCGGCGTTGCTGGCGCTTGGTTTAGGTTGAACGGTGGCCGATACCGGGTGTTTTGGGGGCGAATTCGAATCCGTGGTCCGATTACGGTATGCATGGAGCACAGTTTTCCACTCACCAGGGCGGCAGTCCGACGGGTTCGAGGTCTCTCCATCCACGGGCTCCTCCATGGCTGTTGGGGAGTGAGGAACGCGGCGCACCGGCGAGGCTCGCCTCGACGAGGCGAGGCTTAGCGCAGCGGCGTGGCTGCCAGAGACATTTTCATCAGGTAGCTCACCGAGGTCATTGGACACATCCAAAAGATGGTAGCGTTTGGGGTCCGTGAACCTTCCAGGATCCGTTGAGGGCCTTGGTGGGTCCTAGAAAGGACTTAGCTGGGCACAGGAACCAGAAATTGGCGGAGCCGATAATAAACGCGTCCGCTCACTCGGGCCCCATAGCGGCCGACCCCTACCGCTTTGAAGCATCGTACTCGTGGCTCAGTGTCGTCGGCTTTCGTGCGCGTCGGACGCTGGGATCTTGTGCTCTCTCCGAGCGGTGTCAGCGGCTTCAGGCCGTGGTTCTACTGTATCTGATGAGGATTACAAGGTTATTCTGCCCCAACTGCCAACTGGAAACGCTTCCCTGAACACTGTATTTCTTCATTGCGATGTGTCTGCCAGGCCCTACCGAATCAACGATTTCGAAGCAGAAATTGAGCGCCTACAAGTAGTCAAGGATGTAGCATCGATCGGTGTCTACCAGATGAATCACGTCTGGGCGCTAACGACATATTCCATGGCCGCAAAACAAGTGCTCGTAGATGCAAAGGAACTGCGCATCAAGGGTAAAAGATGCCTTGTCATCGACCCCAACGACAGTCAGGTGAGAGTCAAACTTCACTGGCTTCCTTACCATATCAGTGACGACGCCGTGCGAAAAGCGTTGGAACCATACGGGAAAATTGAAGAAATGAGTAGAGAAACGTAGATGACTGGAAAATTCAAGGAAGCGCAAACCTCATCTAGGTCGGTGACTTTGAGACTGAAACACGGATTTACTGTCGAATCGCTTCCGCATCAGATTCGTATTCAGGGCAGCAACACTCTTGTAATTGTGCCTGGACGACCACCCCTGTGTCTGCGATGTAAAAAATCGGGCCATATAAGAAAGGATTGTCGTATCCCGCGGTGTTCTGCATGCCGCAAATTTGGTCACGAAGCTGACGACTGCAGGAAAACTTACGCTGCCATGACACGGGAAGACGGCGAGAACGACGACACAGATGCGCTCATGGACGAGGATGAAGCTGTAGAATCTTTACAGCCTCGTAACATCAATCTTTCCTCGTGGGTGCCTGAGCCTGCAACACCAACCACGAAAAAAGAAGCTGAGGCCGACTCTCCAATGAAGCCTGTATCACCTGTTGTCGCTGTAACAACGGATAAAATCTCGGGGGAGCCCGAAGAAAAGTGCAGTGTAGTGCTTCAAGTTCCGTGCCCTTCAGTGCCTGTGGAGGCGCCGACGGCGTCTAAAGTGAGCTACCCAGCAGAACTAGAACGCCTCGAGACGCCCGTGGCGTCTGACGACGCAATATCTGCGACAGAAGCAGGGATTGCGGACTTAGGAGCGGAATGTCCCAAGACGCCAGCGGCGTCTGAAGCCCCGTACCTTCCAATGGAAGCGGAGACGCCAGAGGTGTACCATTCCCTGGAGTCTGAGCCGGAGGACGCAAGCAATAGGGCCACAAGGATGCCTGAGTTTGGTTCGGACGAGGATGAAGGCACATCAGGGAGCATTACAGAGATGAGAAGCATGGTGCAAAAAGTAAAATCGAAAGCGGCCATGAAGAGGAACCGTGTTACCACGGCTTCTCGGATACCGCCCGTGGAAAAACGTCACAAGCGCTCCTTGTGAGCCGGAAAGACCACGCCTCAAAGGTATGCATCATTGGCCGGAGTATCGGCAGTTTTATCACTATGGCTTACTTAAAGCTAGCAACCTTTAACTGCGTGAGCTTGGTCGCACGCAGGAGGAAGCAGTGGTTTCTCAATCTTCTACTGCAAGAAAATCTTGACATTGCGTTTATTCAGGAGACAAAACTTTCATCGAGTGTGCAGTTGGAAGAGATGGACCACTTTGTTCGTAACCATTACTCGTTTTATTTTTCGCCTGCTTGTGGTTACAGCGGAGGGACGGCAGTTTTGGTGAAGAAACACTCAGCGGTACTAGTGTACCCCGAGTGGGACAAGGACCGAAACGGCCGTGTATGTAGTGTGGATTTGATATACCGGAATGAACCATACAAGCTTGTTTCCATTCATGCTCCGAATGACGCACCGCTACGAAAAGAATTCTTTTCAGGCCTGAGGCAGTATCTTGACTCACCATGCCGTACCATATTTGCCGGAGACTTTAATTGTGTTTTACGTGCTTCAGACTGTTCGAAAAAGCGATCGCCAGATACCAGCCTAGCAGAGCTCAGGAAGCTTTTGAGAGACTATGACTTGCAAGATGTTACCGAGATTGCGCCAGGAGATAATGATGGTTTTACACATTGGCAAGGGGACTGTCATTCAAGGCTTGATCGGTTTTACGTGTCTAGTGACCTCTCATCGTACAACGTGCGTTATAAAGTGCAACCTGTTGCATTCTCAGATCATGCATTTGTCACAGCTGTATTTGAAGAAAAGAAAATAACAAGAAAGAGGCACAGAGTGGCAGTTGTGGAAGCTGAATGAGAGTCTGCTGGGTGACAAAGAAATATTCGGCAGCATTAAGAATCTAATCAAGGAAAAAACGAAAGGAGGACAGGTAGATACGATATTGTGGGAAGAGATAAAGGAAGAATGTAAGATGTTTCTACTTGCAAAAGGACAGGAAAAATCAGCACTGAAGAAGAGCGAAAAGCTGAGCTTGCTACGAACTCTCAAAAATCTAATCGAAGCCGAAAACTGTCACCCGGGTACCCTCACAGAGGATATCAAAGAGTGCAAAGGCCAGCTGCTGTCAATCTTGGAGAAAGAATATAAAGGCGCTATGATCAGGTCTAGGACGGAATCACAGCAGAGAGATGAGGAACCGCTCAAGATTTTCAAGACAAAAGAAAGACAGCGCGGCATGAAAAACAGAATAGAAGCAATACAGAGCGGGGACAGTATTCTCAAATCACAAAATGACATCGAGACTGCCTTCACTCAAGCATACAAAGGCCTCTTCGAATACGGAAGTTACACATGCGACCGTGAACTCTTGCAAAAGTATGCCTCAACGTTAAACTGCATAGATGACGAGACAAAACAGCTAACAGATGAGTGTATATCAGAAAGCGAAATAGAATGGGCCATACAGCAGCTAAAACCAAGAAAATCGCCAGGAGTAGATGGACTCAGCATTGCCTTTTACAAGAAATTTTCACCGGAATTAGTCCCAATATTACGAGATGTGTATGATGACATTTTGAAACGAGGATTACTGCCTCCATCTATGCGACGAGGTCTTACTGTCTTACTGCCAAAGAAGCATTCAAGGCAAGTGCCGACAGTGAGCGATTTCCGCCCCATTAGTCTTTTAACGACTGATTACAAAATACTTGCTAAAATTATAGCTAGACGGCTGGACTTTGCCCTCGGAGCAGTTATAGGCAACCATCAATCTTATGGCATCAAAGGCCGTCGCATCAGTGATAACCTGCACGCTATGAGGATACTGTGCGAAGCTACCTCCGTTGGTGGATCCAGGGCAGCGGTTTTGCAAGTGGATCTGAGCAAGGCTTTCGATAGAGTAACACATGACTTTCTCTTCAACTTGCTTAAGGCCTGCAACATTGGGGACCGACTCCTAAAATATATTGGTGTCTGCTACAGACAAGTGACGACGCGACTGGTAATCAACGGACAAACAACTCCCACCATACAGCTCAACAGATCCGTTAGGCAAGGATGCCCCATGTCACCAGTTCTTTTTGCTCTGTACTTAGAACCCTTGTGCCGAACAATTCTGAACGACAGCAACATAACAGGCTTCAGTTTCGCAGATACTTCTCTGAAAGTCCTCGCCTACGCCGACGACCTTACGCTTGTGGGTGCCTCCAGAGAGGAAATCCGCCAAGGTGTGCAGCATGTCATGGACTTTTGTAAAGTTTCTGGTGCTAAAGTGAATCGAGAAAAGTGCGCGGGTGCATGGCTAGGTGCCTGGGACTTAAAACCAACCACCTTCCTAGAGGTGAAGTGGACGTCTGAAATCATCAGCTACCTCGGTGTGTGTTTTAATACTGCCAACCTACAGAATGGACAAAATACAATTCGAAGTGGTACCCTCGCGGCAAAAGTGCAACAGTGGCATGGGAGAACGGTCCCGCTTATGAACAGAGCTTTTGTGTGTAACACTGTGTTCTTTCCAGCTATATGGTACTCAGCGCAGGTGATGCCCTGTTTGCCGGCTCAGGTGAATCGAGTGCAGAGATTTTGCGCAACATATATTTGGGAGTCGCGGTTTGAGCGCATGAGGCGCAGTAACTTATTCTTAAGTAAGGCAAAAGGAGGCCTAGGGCTGGTAAACGTAGAGATAAAACTCAAAGTTCACAGGTACCTTTTTTCAAAAACCAAACTCATCATATTATACGTCATTCTTTCAAACAATTAGGAGGGGGGTACTTAAGCGAGTGGATCGAAGGTGCCCAAGGAGTCCCACGAGCCCGCACTCTAAAATTCTACAGGGAGGTGGAGCAGGCAGCTCGCTTCTTCGAGCAGCGTTTTTCTCAAGAGTATCTAAAAAATGTGAAACGGAAGAGTCTGTACTGGAACACTATAGATATGCTATTCCCACCACCCCTATATCGGTCTCGAGTTGGGAGCCAGCTGGAGTCTGACGTTTTCAAGCTTCTGCCAAAATATCCTGTAAAAACAGCGATTAAGGATTTCTTTGTTAGGTTACATGTCGAAGTTCTACCTGTAAAAACATGGCTACGTAACAAGGGTTTCTTCGTGCCGTGGTCAACGGACTGCCCTCTCTGTCCCTATCCAGAATCGTTGCAGCACGTATTTTTGTTTTGTACAAATGCAGTACTATTTTGGCACAACATACGAATTGTGTTTGACGTGCAGATATACCCAAATTGGGATAACGTTAAATATCTGACACTGGAAGATGACAAAAATAACAGTGCTGAAACCCTGTTATTGCTAGGTTTGTATGCAATTTGGAGATCCCGAACTGATTACGTCCTAGCACTAGAAAACGCAAAACCTGCGTGGACGCACTTTTGTGATGCTTTTGCATATACAAGTTCGCTGCTGGGCGGCGAAGATGAGTTTAGCAAGCGATGGCAGGTGTGGCAGAAGCGCCTGCAGCAAAGATGAATACTCATATAGATGTGCAATTCGCAGTGTATGTGTGTGTGTGTGTGTTAGAAAAGCTGTGAACAAAGAACGCTTCCGTGCATGGTACCTGCTATGGAAAAAAAAAAGTACTCGTGGCTCAGTGGTAGCGTCTCCGTCTCACACTCCGGAGACCCTGGTTCGATTCCCACCCAGCCCATCTTGCAAGAGTTGAGCAAAAGCCACTTCTCCTCTGTCGTGACGTCACGGTGTCACGTGGTTTCAAGGTGACACCGCCGCGCCTGAGGAGCTGGGTTGAGCTCTCGTAATATGCTTCGCATAAAAAATTTTTCAACCCTGGCGGAATGTTCATTCGACGGACACGCTTGAGTAAATCTGCTTAATGACGTTCCAAATAAGCCGCATGATAATGGCGAACAAAAAAAATGTGTTTATGAGTGCAGCTTTGTACTTAGAACCGCTTTGCGCACGAATTCTGAAGAATCATACCTTTCATGTGTTCAAATTGTTATCCAATGAGATCCGCGTACTTGATTATGCAGATGACATAGCTTTCTTTTGTGCTGATAAGAACAGTGTAGAGAATGCCCTCGCCATAACGCAACAGTTTTGCTCAGCTTCTGGTGCAGCAGTAAGCTTTGAGAAGGGTTCAGGGTTTTCGTTTTGATTTGGTCGTTGTTGTACGATGCCAACCCACTTCGCCGCTATTCAGTGGAGGCAATACTTAGGTGTACCTCGTCTCAATATCGCAACAGTAATCCATACTGGTCAGCGGATTTTGCAGAAGTACAACCTAAGGTTAAGTACAAGTACAAGTACAACATAAGGCAGAGACAGCAGTTGTCCATATTTAGCCGAGCTGATGCTCGCAATGTGTTCCTAGCAGTTCGACTTATGCATGTCCTGCAGCTATTCACTGCTCGCGGCTTAGGCTGCAAGCTTTCCAACGTGTGTTTGTTACCTATGTTGGTGCTCACGCGTTGAGGCCATGCGACGCGATAAACTTTTTCTTCCTCTTGAAAGTGAGAGCCTTGTCCTAGTTCACTTTTTTGTTAGGTAACTTCACTTCCGGTCATTCTTCTTTTGTGATGTAAACAGTCAATTTCTAAGAAAAATGTCACAATCAGTTCCCAGAAATAGTTGTGTCGTCATCTGTCAGAGATGAACCCCGGGCTCCTTGGGACTTCTTGAAGGAGCTTGTCGAAGTCTTTCACTCTCTGAAGGCCCACTTTAGTATGAATTATATTTTCAGTGCCTACCGCAAAGAAATTTCTGCTGCACTCATAAACGCCACGGCGTCTACGTGGTTCCGGTTGACTGAAAGTGTGAATAGTGCGTGCGTATTTGCGCACGTCACGTCGCTGCCGTCTGGCTGGCTAAAGGTGTCTCGTAGTGCGTGCGTCATTGGGCAGCTGATGGGGCAGCCAATGGGGAGAATATGGGGCCACGTCGTGTGTGTATAAAATGAGTGTGTAAAATAAAAAGCATCATTGTACAATTTAAGGACGCTGAGCGGTCCTTCGAGTAGTAAGAACTCCTCGGAGGCAAGCGAGCGCGTTGAGCCGCAGGGCGCGTTTTGATTTGGCCTTATGCAGGGGCAGTCAGAAAGCAGGTAGGAGCTTGAGCGGACAAGAAACACGCAGAAAGAAACATTTCACCAAAGGGATTCCAATGCTTTCGCATTTCTACGCATAAACAGTCTGAACTGTATGCCGATTTTTTAAAATAAACGGCTTGTTGCATACAAGGTAAATTAATTGCAAACTACTTTTAAGCCCCTCATTTACCCTATACCACAGTCAAAAATTCAATAGTTTTGTTCCATGATGTGGTTGTGGCGATTTCATGTGTCTGCTATCGGCCACCAACTGCACCACTGTCCTTCTGTAACGACCTGCACGATGTTGCCAATCACCTCTTTGTCAGATACCCGAAATCGCACTTCTTCATGCTTAGCGACTGTTATTTTCCAGGCATCAGCCTGGGAAGCGACTCGGTTTTCATAAAACACAAGTAAGCTGGAAGCAAAGAATTATTAACATTTTGTCAGCACGTCAGCTTAACTGAGATCGTTCACTTTCAAACTCGAATAACCATCACTTCCGCTAATGGTCTAGACCTTATACTTACCACTAAACCAAGCTTAGCTTCCTCCTTAACTGATTCACCCAGGAACTACGGAGCGCTCTATAATTCGCTTCACTCTACAGGCAGTTCTAATCTAAGTTCTAATCTAATGTTCCAGCCGTTCAAAGAGAATGCTGCAATGTTTTGAAGAATGTGTTTGTCACTCATTTTCATAAGAGTACCCCTACAGTATTTCTGCATACACCAAAGACCTACCACTTACCAATGCATCCTATCACTATTGATTCAGTTGGTGTCGAAAGGCTAACTCTCAATTTAAAGGTATATTCATCGACCGGTGCAGATGGTACCTCATCAAAAATGCTGAACTGTACACAAGTTTATTCTTTATTTATAGTGTCAAAGGTTTTTAAACAGTCATTACAGATGCCTACACTGTCCTCTGACTAGAGTATAGGGAATGTGGTCCCTGGGCATAAATTTAGTGATGTGCATTCCCCCAATAGTTACCGTCCCATATGCTTAACATCCTTTCCAGTAACAATTTAGATCATATAATATACTCCGACCTCATTGAATTCCTTTATTCCAATTCCTTCTTAAATATTTGTCAGCATTGATTCCGTAAAGCAGTGTCGTTCGAAATGCAATTGCTATGTTCTCCTAACGACTTATTCATTAACCTGGTTTATGACTGTGATAATGATTGCATAGATTTGGATTTTGCTAAAGCATTTGACTGCGTCTCACATGATCTACTTGTTTTCAAGCTTAATGAATTTAACACAGGCTCCAGTGTACTTGCATGTAAAAAGGAATTTTTCTCTAACCGTGATCAGTGGGTGATAGCTAATGGCTTTTGTTTCCCTAATTCTGCCATAACATCTGGTGTCTCTGCTCTTATTGACTTCTAATAAGGACCTTCCTACTTGCCTTTCTTCCTCAACTGTCCAACTGTTTGAAGATGACTATGTAGTTTGCCAGAAAACCTAACCATGCCGATAAACTCATTCTGCAACGAGATCCGGCTAGGGTACTTGAATGGTGCAGTAAACGGTTCATGACACTTAATACAACTAAATGTAAAACCATGTGAATTTCTAGCCACACCACGACTAATTGCCCTAATATAGCATAACTGATGACTATGGGTTCAAGATTGCTTTACAAGATGCCGTGTAATTTTTTGCTGTCAGCTGCACGTCTTGTCATTTTCCCCACTCCTTTCTATACTGCCTTTGGGCTCCGAAATTATTTATATAAATAATAAATTAGTAAAAAAATTACACTGAGACCCTAGAGGTTCGATGGCACACGCAGGTCCTATTTTTGGACGACTGTTTGGTGTCAATGGGATAAATTCATTCCACTTTGTTAAAATAAACGGCTATGTGCTTTAAAGTGAAAATTCTTGTAACCTATTTCTAAGCAAATAATTTACCCGTACCACTCAAAGAATTTCAAGAGGTTTTTCAAATATATATGTCATTCTTGGAAGGGAATAAATATAAGTGAACGGGTGCTTTGGCAAGTGGCCCCATCGAAATGCGGCAGCCACGCCTCCGCCAATTGAACTTCCGGCCTCATGCTTAGCATAGACATTGTGAAGCCACAGTGGGGCTGGAATTGAGGAGTGCGCTGCAAGCTTTGATTTGCGATTGCATCATTGCTGTGCTCAGCTCAGCGCGCTCACATTGCACAAGCACTCTTTATTTCTTTCTTGTCTTTTTTATTCTAACTCCAGCAGTATTCTGTTGGTGCTCAAGCAGGACAAGACATTGTCATGTGTTGAACGGAGAACACGCGTGTTGTTCAATATTCCCTATTGAACATATATATATATATATTTATATATATATATATATATATATATATATATATATATATATATATATATATATATATATATATATTTATATATATATATATATATATATATATATATATATATATATATATATATATATATATATATATATATATACATATACATATATATATATATATATATATATATATATATATATATATATATATATATATATATATATATATATATATATATATATATATATATATATATCGTCTGGAAGTCCCGGATCCGAACCTCGGCTAGCTGTCGTGTGCTGCTGCCTTCTTTGTGAATTCCTTGCGCCTTTCCTACAACGTTTCGCTCAAGTATGGTTACTTCCCAAATGGATAGTTCCTAGAAACTGTTTGCGCGTCCGTGCATGCGTGTGTGTGTGTGTGTGTGTGTGTGTGCTAGAATTTAGTTGTAACATAATTTTTGCACCTCCAGCTTGTTTAGAATTGATATCACCATCAATCGTCTTTGATAGTTCAGGGAGTTTTGCCGTGCCTATCCACAAATGCGGACTCCATGTCTGAACTTTCAGAAGCAGTTCAGGTGCTGCAGCAATTATAACCCAGACTATTACAAATGTCAGGGTGCCCGGAATACGGTGACCCAATTGAAATAGTTGCCAAATGTAGACCGCTGCTGTCAAAAGCTTCAACAGGAAGCCCGCTAAACGAAAACCCAGTGGTGTAGCAGCAAACACGCACGTGACTGCATTAGGAAACTTAATGGGACAAGTTCATTGCATTAGAATTTATTTCAGATAGCCGTTCCAGTTGAACGTATCTTACAACGTAGGCGAATCATTCTACAATAACATGTGATTTTCATTCTGACTTCTAGTTTATGGCCTCGTGGCGGGTTCATCTGTCCACGGAGCATTTAAAGGGATTACGAAGAGGCTGGATACCATGGAAACAAAGCGCACTTAGGCCCACACACAGTGGGATAGAAAAACGAGAGCAGTGAACTTGAAACGTAGGAAAGGGATTGGTTACCATTCCAGTGTAACGCACGATAAATAAGTCAAATACTATGTACTGTACTAAGGTAAACTTATTAGAATAAAGCTAAAAAAAAGCTGGAGATATGCTGGACTAACTCGAGTTAAATTAAATTAGATGCGGCATATAACGCGTGCTACGCAGTGCAACAATACAGCCATTCAGCTACCTCGGTGGTTGGACTGAATTCAACAGTGGTGCCCATTTCAAATGTACAGATGCAAATAAATCAGTGATCGCCTAGACTTCACAGTTACTTGCTGTTCCTTTTTTTTTGCAACAGCTCGTGGGATCAAAGCGGCCTCAAAAGTTCGACTACGGGTCTTCGAAGAACCTGGAAGTGTATGGTCAGGTGAGAACTCAAGATGACACTCTCCGTTCAACTACGTTTAGTAATGTTCTTGAAGGGGCTAGTTGGTGCATACTTGAACACATAATGGGGCAGCGCGAAAATGCAAGGACGATGACAGGAACCTACACAGGACGGGCGCCTGTCCTGGGTGCGTCCTTTCTTTCATCGACCTTGTTTTTTCGCGCTGCCCTGTTATGCGTTCAAGAACTACTTTCGATGGGCAATACTGCCCAATGAAGGTAATTGCGACACACACACAAAAAAAAACTGAACTGCATTCTTGTTTCAAATTGATAGAAACTACAAGCGTGATGGCAAAACCGAAATTATATCATTGAAAATCACAGTGTTTGGCGACACAGAGCAAAACAGATGACGGAAAGGCTTGGCGTGTTGACTTTGAGCAAGAGAAGATGGAACATGTCAGACCGATTGGCACCAAGGAAATAAAATAGGCTCGGAAGCAAAGTACACACGCAGCATTTCCCACAATATATATATATATATATATATATATATATATATATATATATATATATATATATATATATATATATATATATATAGAGAGAGAGAGAGAGAGAGAGAGAGAGAGAGAGCTTTTTTATGAAGGGGCTATAAGTGAGGGTAGCGGACGTGGCGTTATTGCGGAAATGTTCTTCGGCGAGGCGGACAAGCATTGCCGCTCGTAATGTATCAGAACAATCAACGAAAAATTGTTGTGTAACTTTTTTGCTAGAGCTTGGAGGCAGTTCATTTAATAACACATTTGTAGGCAGTTTTACTTTAATACACTCATACGCTTAAAAAATGTCGAAAATTTGTTCGAGATATTCATAATCGAATTTCAAGGCTCTATGCAGGCAGTATCGAAACCGAGTGCGCGCCGCAGCCAAGTCACATGGTAACGCCCCGTGACGAAGTGTGAGACGAAGTTTTTGTGATGACATGTCGCGGCGAATACTAACGCAGCACGTCGCGGCAGGTGCTTAGCATGCAAAACATGTGGTCAGGGGGCGTTTGCGTCGGATGTGATAGCAGGGCCGCCTTTTCTGCGCTGACCCCTTCCTCGCTTTCGATATTCCATGAATTGAGCGTTGAAATTTGATAACTAAGTTCTTGGATTTGGTGCTATTTTCAAGATGTTTTAAAGAATGAGGTGTATATTAAAATGTGACTGCCTCCACATTTGCCATTTAGACACTTCCCCCTCCCCGCAGGTCCAAATAAAAAAGATAATGTTTTTTTGGTAATCAGTATTGTGGAATCTATGGTATTAGCGGCAAGATATGTCCTCCCCGTCAAAGAACTTATCAGCAAGGACACCACGTTCGCTACGCTCATGCCTTTCTATAAGAAATCTCTATGGCTGAAACTACCCACCATATATATATATATATATATATATATATATATATATATATATATATATATATATATATATATATATATATATATATATATATATATATATACATACATACATACATATACACGCACATTTGAAAACACACACCTTCATCTCCTTTCATCTCTAGCAATAATTCCAATACAGACTAATATAATTCTCACACTTCGTTGCGTTAATCCTATTATTGATGTGCTAATCTCGTACAGATTTGTCGATGTGTAATAGGTTACGTATTAGTCCTTGTGTGGTGCCGATTAGGCTCATATGAAGATTCGTGATTCATGCAAAGGGTTTTCAAACGAAAGTTATAAGTCAATTTTAAGACCACAGCGCACGAAATACTTGGACATTGTTTTTCAATACATGGTTTGAGTCGGCGTACATCACGCCTACATTTTAAAGGGACACCTAAGGGGAACATTAAACCGTGTATCGATAGGCTTAGAAGTCTATACTCGTTGTCTGTCTGCTAATATACCATTTTGTTGCATAAAAAGTTTCCACTGAAAATGCCGCTGCTTCTCCTAGATTAGAATCGCCGGTGAAAAAACGATCTTGTAGACGAAATCCCCCACCCCCCCCCCCCCACCCCTGAGGTTGCTGTGTGCGGCTTTGTGTCAGTAAGCCAGTGCTGACGTCATATGAGAGGTGTCATAGTCCAAAGCAGAAGGAATCACTCCAATTTTCCATTGCTGTTGCCATTTTCTCGCTCACAATATCTCTCATTTCGCTACGAATAGATATTTTCAGTAAAGACGCCTCATCTTTCAATATAGCTCTACCTAATCTTTTAATTTAGTGTCCCTTTAAGATTACCATTGAAGCCACCGGTTGGCAAAAGTATTATTTAGCTTGTGACTTGCAAAAGTTAAGGATCATAATGGAATTGAAATTGTGAACCCATTCTCTGTTCACACGATTCCTCAAGCAGAGGCTGTAGTTTCCCATTTCACTTGCATGTCTACATGAATGACCTAATACACCTGTTAGCGCCAACAGTAATAGACCTACTTGACTAACACAAACGGTTAGCCCAGTCGTATTGGTCTCTGATCCTGCTAGGCTTTTCATATTTGTCTAATACAAATGCACCGATTTCCGTGCTAATAGCCTAATATGCTATATATTTGTGTATTAGAATGATTGCAATGTAAAATGTGTCAGTGTGCATTGTACTGCAGTATATCATTTATTTTGTGCTGCTTTCGATTACATCGTTCAACGCCCTGGGAGTGAAAGTATTGGAAAGTCAAAAACGTGATGACGACGACGATGATGATGAGAGCGCTACAAAGACCTGCGTATTGTTGGTTTCTTATGCAGTACTATCAGTGCAATGAAATGATTGTTTGAGAGTAACGTGCAGTTCTGTTGCGTTGTTAGATGTCCTAGCACCTCGCGCAAAAACGGGCTAACCGAGAATGGTGGAGAAGAAGCCATTGTACTTTTATCAAATTCTGCCTATTGCGACTCGCACTGAGAAGAAAAAATAAAGGAGGCTGCGTCAATTTCTGCTTGTGTATTGCTAATGTCTCTGCATGAGCATTGCAGCTGCCCTCCTAAAATTTCAGGCTTGCAGTATACGGGGTGTGACAGCGCTGGAATCTTTCGAATGACGGGTCGAATATCGTCAAACTGAATTAGGTTTTACAATCTAATAGTGACTGTTCGTAGACACAAACGTTTTTTGAATAGTTTTCAAGTATTTCAAACCATCAACTGCGGACGACCAATGATAAAGTTGAAGCGAAAGCGCGAGAATTTACGTAGCAGAGCACACTATACGTCACTAAGTATGCCACGCATGTCCGACTAAACCACTATTCTTTGCACTTACAAGGAGGCCTGAGTGTGGGAACAAACTGCCTATTTCTTTTCAGTGCTTTATTTAAGCTTGAAATTAGCAATGCTTCGTAATTTTCAGGCTAATTGCAGAAGCTTGCTTGCGTTGTGAATATAATAGGACGTGTAGATTGCTCTGTATTAAGTAAGAAATTGGATTTTCATTGCTCCAGCTATTCAAGAAGTATAAAATATTTGATCTTATTTGCTTCTGATACTATTCGCATTTGATTCTCCAAAGTCACTGTTCGCACACGCCTGATGTAGAGAGGGAATAAGCATCAGTGCTTATCGCCTGATCAGGTTCTTTATAGATCCAGGATGGCGCTGATATGGAATGATTTACTGTAACATTACAGTGAGGAAAGGACAGGAAGTGAGCCAGCTCTCAGGGATGTGACACGAACACTTCGCAGCATTATTCTTTTTTCTAGGAAGCTTTCAGAGTTTCTTCTTTTTTTGAGTGGGAAATTTCCCCAAGAATATCTGAAAAATGTTTAGTGTGCACACATCCATCATGCGTTACCATGCATGTATAACGGTAAACTAATAAAGAGATATGACATAGTCGCAGCAAACATTTATGCACACTGTGTAGCCTCAGTTCCGCTCTCGTAGCCTGCTCTTCGTCGGTTAGCTTCGAATCTTCTCTATCACAAAATGTGAAACTTTCTTTTCATAGACTTTTTACCTTACTTGTGGAACTCCGATACTGCCACTCTACAGTATCCGTCATAATCAACACGATATGTGGCCTAAGCAGTTCTCCGTCAAATATTCAAAATGATGCCGTTGCTAAATTCTAACCCATGTTGGCATTGTTTATTAGTTATGAAATGTTGCTTTTACAGCTAGATGTACAGACAGATGGATGTGCAACCTAACCCATGTTTCCTTGTGTGTGTGTGTGTGGTTGTTGTTGCCTAAAACGAGAACAATGCTCATTATGTCATTACTGACGAGAACGAACACTTCAACAACCTTCACAAGCTTTCTCTTCCTCTAATGCCCTTCTCCTTGCAAAGCTACGCATAAGTGGGCATCCACATTTCGTTACTTGTAGCTTCGCACTGGCTTCAATATGCAAACCTATGCTTTTCGTTACCCCTCTTGCCTTGGTCGTCAAGAGGCAGCTGGTGTATACTAATATATAAAATTGAATAAAAAACAGTCATACTTCGTCATGCCTCATTCGAACGCCATTTGCCACCAGCGCAAGCCACCCGAGTACAACCTGTCGCGCGTGACCACGGACGTGGGCATCTTCTGGAGCGAGGGCGACCAGTTCGTGACGCCGAGGGAGGTGGACGAGCTGCGATCTGCACTCGGTGCCAGGGTCAAGCGGGAGTGGTACATCGGCGACCCTTTCTTCACGCACCTGCACTTTTTCATCGGCCTGGCGAGCAGGAAGTACCTGTTCAAGAACCTGCTGGATTTCCTGGCCGGATATCCGATCGAACAAGAGCAGCTGGAAGAAGACGTGGCCACAGCAACGAACGCTATCTACTCAACCCCAAATTCCTGATTTCGGGCAAGAGAATAAAGGGAACAGCTTCTGTTGATCTTTTCTTCGCTAGAAAGGCGCCATTTCTTGATCGCAACTTGACTAAGAGTTCGGACCGCACTATACCTAAAGATGCGATCAGGACGTATTTAGGCGACTAAAACGTAAAGATAGAGGAATCCTTGCTCTATTCTCTCTTTTATTTTCTCCTCTTTTATTTCTTTCTTTATAGGAGGAAGGGTGGATGTGAGAGGTCAGATTAGCAGGCTTTAGTTGCTCATATAGTTTGAGCGCACGTAGGTTCTGCCGAAGTCGTTGCGATACTTCGCAGGATCTTAACAGAAAATGGCCCGCCCCTGTACACGCAAACGTCGAGGGGAGCTGCAAGCGCCCAGAAAAGCTACAAATCAGCAGCGAAAAGAAAGCGGGTTGGCCGAGGGGGCCCGATCTTTATTAATCAGATCATCAGAAGCCAACAAACAATGACACAAAGGACAACATAGGGGCAATTACTTGTACTGAATAAATGCATTAAGGTTGTGAGAAATTAGTGGAAAATAAAATGGATGAAGAAACAACTTGCCACAGGTGGGGAACGAGCCCATGTCTTCGCTTTACGCATGCGATGCTCTACCAATTGAGCTACGACGGCCCCGTTTCCCATCCAAGAAAGGGGACGGGAAATTTCCTCTATGTTGTCCTTAGTGGTATTGTTTGTTGGCTTCTCATTCAACTATCAGCGAAGCATCACGCAGTAGTCGTACAATGGTAATAATGCTTGGTCTGGCGTCGTAGTCACATTTATCACTAGTGAATAAAACGTGTGTGCATTACAGATGCCAAAGAAAGCGGCGCTGGTGGTTCAGGTGAATGGCGTTGGGCTACCAATTCTCGCTTGCTTGGGGGCTTGCTTGGCTCGTTTGGCTTGCTTGCTTGCTTGCTCACTTTTTTTTTTGTCCTGAGGCATCCTGCGAAGGCTCGGGTTCTATTTCAGACTGTGGTGACCACATGCCGATGGGAACAAAATACAAAACGTCTATATAACTTCTTATGTGCACAGTAAATAAATCTTGGTAGCTGAAGTTCATACGGCTACCTGACCGCTACATGTATGCACTTCTGTCATGTGGTGCGTGTGTAAGGTAACGCGGGCAGAAATATGCACTGACGGTGTTGCCCAGTATAATTCGGTAACAGTTATCCCCGTACCTGGTTTCAACTCCAGGATTCATACTTACTAATTCTTTGCGACCATCGATGCAATTGTACGTACCCTATAAATAGCATTGGGAATTCTAAGAGAGCACTTCTTTCGGGACATTTGTCCTCTGCTTCAGCCGCGATGAGGCAATTACACTGCCTGCGCTGCAGTGTCTTAAACATCTCGGATGCTACGAGCTCAAACACTGAAAAATGGATTTAATACCGTCGGTTGATATACTTAATGTGACCCGATAAAGGAACTTCATGAACTCGCAATGTCCATAGCGGAGCTTTCTTCGCCGCAATTATTACGTGGTTGTGTAGTAGGGATGGAACGATCGCTGCGGAACCCAGGAAATTGAGGAACATTTTTTTTTTCATTTACTTTTGTTTCCGAGGCTTCGCATATTATGCTACCGGAATACCTCATTACCTAGTCCATAACTGATTAGCGCTGTAGATAATGGCGTCATGTGAGATTACCAGATTGGGTCCGAAGGTTCAGGACAACACAGTGCCGGACGGTAAGGGAAAAGGTGTTTTGGTCAAATTAGAAACATGGAGACAGATGACGGAAGACCAGAAGTGACTCGACGAAGCTGGCAGTGCTCTTTGACCTGCCAGTGGACATAAATGTTGGGACGGCGCTGTCGGTTATGGTGAGTGGCGTCTTGGGCGCGGTGAATAGGAAGCCAGCAAGAAGAGCAAAGTTCAATTTATAGCGTTAGCCCTTTTTGGAAAATTTAAGGGACTCCGACATTGATATCCAACACCTAGCTAACAACTGCTTATCACATTAAAACTAGCGCACATGAGACGTAGAGCAAGAAAGCGGACAAAGTTGTACGCCCAGATGTACCTCAAGAAAGACTTGGTTTCGCACTGGCAAGCGTGCTGCTCATCCTAAATTTTTCTTTTTTATCAGCCTCCTTAGTGCGAATAACGTTTACCACCGTGCGTACTCTGCTTTTCTTGTTGTTGTTCGATGCCCAGGAGCACAGCATAACTGCAGAGCACACTGAAGAATACGCACTTTGTACAGCAGCTTCTTCTGTTCCGCATTCTTGTGTTGTCTACGCGAATGCTGTTGTCTCTCAAGGCAGTGTTTCAAGGCAATGTCATTTCTCTTCCTCGTTCTCTCTCTTCCCGTCTATATAAACGACTTCTCGCGTTTCTTCGCGCGTGCGATTCTGGCGATCGCGTGATTCACCGTTACATTTCTTGTGACACTGACCACAAGGCTTTAAAAAAGACCTTTGCGCGCTGAATGGTTGGTGCACCTTGTGGCTTAGGCATTTTTTTTCTAAAACCAAAACTATGCTTTATACTTACTATACTTTCCGAATAAAAAGTAATTAAACAATTAACAGCCACACGGTTTAGCGTACAACTACGGTGTAGTGCACTTGACACCCGACCTATTATGGCATTACCACATCAACCATAGGCTGGCCTGTGCCAACCGCTCATTAGGACTCTTTAAGCGCAACCTCCAACACACTCCTGTTCACATTCGAAAACTTGCTTGGATGTTTTTTTATTCGTCCAAACATTGATTACACATCTGCCATCTGGAACCTGCAGCATGCTTCACCTACATTGTTATAGAATCTTTGAAAAACCATGTTGTGCGCTTCATTTACTTATTTATCGTTCCACCCCATATGAACCACCTTCTTTTTGAACATCCCAAGAGCTGAAAAAAATTTCACATGTTTGTGGAAGTTCAAAACTCGTTAACCACGTTTATTTTTTGTGGCACGAAAATGTTTAGTATTTTGTCAACAATTCATTTTTTCCTCCATAGCTTAGCTAGAAGGCATCAATCAACATTTTTAAAGGCACATTATATGATCCAGTCGTTCAAATGATGTGTATGGCCAGACAGTGAAGTGGTGTATGTGCCAAAATAGCCAATTTTGAAATGTTTGAATACTTCGAATGCTTTTGGCACCGGCAAACCCAAGTAAAATTGCAAAGTTCTGATATTTCTTTTGCAACACAGGACCACACCAAAGGCACAAATTACATACAGAGTAGTAGCTCGGTTGACATAGCATAACCGAATAATATTTTTCGGCTGTACTATGTCAACCGGGCTTCCATTGTATATTTAATTTTGCCTTCTGGATTTTCCTGCAATCCTAGCAAAATTTCAAACTATGCAATTTCACTGGCTTTTGCCGGTGCATAAAGCACTAGAAGTATTAAAATATTTCAAAATTGATTATTGATACACCCTCTGAATGTCCGTATCACACAACGTGCCTCTTAAAAAATGTAATTGTAAAAAATTAATTGTGCAGGGATTCAATCTTGAAGTCTCGTTTGTCGTTTTTCCGTTGCCTGTATAGGGTTCTTGCGTTCACTAAATTGGCAATTTATTAATACTTCCTCGTTGTAATATTTTACGTTCGACATTCCTTGTTTTGTAGGCTATGCTTTATGTTTAAGTTTTTCGTTTCTGAATTTACGATAATGAGCGCTTTTTCATTCACCGGGGCTTTTTTTCAGCGTTCTCCTTTTTTTTTGCAGTCAACTTAGCTTTTCACTGATGCAATAACCAGCTATTTTTCTCCATATTGTACAACTTTATCTTGACGACTAACCATGTTGTTTATCGCTTATAATACCAATCACACCCGAGACCACTTGATAATTATGTAATATACTTGCACTGTTTTAATCTAATGTATGAGATATAACGGTACTAACTCTATAATGATATATGTTTACGCGATAACTTATAAGCCATATTAGTTCACCTCCCCCTTCTTGTAATACCCTCCATTAGGGGCTTTTTAGGGTATTGTAATTCTTCTAGCAATTCTTCTTTAAGGGCACTGCTGAATAAATAAAAATAAATTATGTGTTCTTGCTTCTCCGTGAATGCCTTACCTGAACATCCTTGCCAACTGAATTCTAAGAGAAAGTACTGGTTCGCGTACTAATTATAAAAAACGATTCGGCACCCCGGCCCTACGGAAGTGGACGTCCAACGAAGCTGTTGAAAACCACCACTATAACTGCCGAAGGGGGGCATGTAGTGATTTACTGCTTTAGAGTAAAGGTAGTAATAGTAACTTAGAGTAAGGTAGTAATGGAAGTAATGGTAATTATGACATCATGCCGTCTCCCATAGCGGTGCGGCATCAACATTGAAATCAGTTGCTAAGCCATTTTTTTATATACGAAAGGCTAGGGACGTCACACCCCCGTGGCACGTTGCCGTCGCCGCGGCAGCTTTTCCAGTCTCTTCTGGAATCGTCCGATCCCATTCCCCATCCGTGTAGAGTAGCATGCCAGTGGTTGTATACGCGCCAGCAAAAACCAATGTTTTTCTAATACAGAGCCTCTCTCTGTCTCTCTCTCTCTCTCTCTCACTCGCTCGCATGCTCCCTCTGCCTTGCATTGTTGTAAACAGCACCTTATCATCAAGTATGTGGTTCGGACGCTTGCTTCGTTCTTGTTATTTATTGAAAAGTATGCTGTTCTGTATGCTGTATGCGTGATTCAGAAGAATGTATGCACTCTTTGGTTCACCTTGTCGTGTTCGTGAAGCCTCTGCCATGCGGTGGTACGAGCTACTGCCCCTGGCCTGCACTGCCGCCGGAATCTACCCACATTTTTGCTAACGAATGCGCGGGCACGAAAAATTCCCAACATCGAGAGGCTAACAGCTTCGCTGTGAATAAATTTAAAGCTTGCATTTCCTCGGCGGGCCCTGCCAAACCGAAACTGGCGTGCGCACGTGGGCTCGCGTACGCGTGCTACTCGATGCGACACCTGTTGTATAGGCTTGCGTTTCTTCATTTTTTTCTTATTTGCTTTAAATGCAGCCGACCGCTTCGGGGTGAGTCCGCCGTTGTAGGTATGTGGCGTGGTGTTGAAATCGCCATCATCATGATCAACGCGAAGACGCGCTTGTTGGCCGATCCCCCATTGAGGGTGTGTGTCATAGTATATGGGGAGTTATAATCATCAACACACTACCTAATTGTTAGAGCATCAGACTGCTGCCCTGAAGAGGGGGGGGGGGGCGTAGGGGGCGTGTTCGAGGTTCGAACCGCTCTATGGGACCCTCTTGAGTATTCTTTTGTAAAGTGAGTGCGAATCTAGACGTCGAGAATTCTACCAGCCACTGACCGACCGAACCTGGCGAAACCATGGAACGGTAAATAAAACTTCATTTTAAAGATACCGATTAACATGGGTGAAGGAATCAAAATGGTGGATGATAAGGTGGCATGCTTACGCACAACTTTAATAAAGAGGTGGCCTCAAGGCCGGCAAGGCGATGGAGTGAGAATATCGCCCCGCGATATTCTCACAGCACGAATGACTCACAGCGGTGATTCGCAGCAGGGAGTCGAAACCAGACTCCGAGACACAAGGGAGCCCGCGAGTTTGCGTCATCAAGTGCCGTTCAGCCACGCATACAGGCAGTACGTGTTGCATGAGGACTTTGGCTTGGGCGGCATGATGGCGTCTTATACCCTCGATAGCTTCATAAGTCAGTGGCAAGTGTAAGGTGTCCATGTGCTCATCGTCTCGATCGTACATGGGGCGCCTAATGTTCGATTGGCTGAATTCACAGGCACAGTAGTTTCGCGTTCACTTTTCCGTGACGAGAGGGGTCAGGGCCACACCCAAAACGAAGCCCGCGTCTCAAAAGCGCATCTTCATTCGTTTAGCCCACGAAGGATGACCTCATATAACAAAGCAATTAAGGCACGTGTCTGACGACAAAGGAAAAAGCAGGACGTTCTTGACACGTTCTATCTTTCCCGGTAAAAAGAATACATCTCTTCTCTCATTGGATCGCAGCATTCAGGTGCGTGAAATATACATGCATAAGCAAAGATGTAAGTGAGAATGAAAACAAAAAAGAAAACGAGAAAATGAAAGCCGACAGGAATGTAAAATGTGACATAACAGTTACAAGTTGTAACAACCGACGTACACAAACAGCGGACATTAACAAGTCTGGAATGCGTATAGTGCAATGATACATAGCGCAGACTAAATGCCATAAGCTGTCCGTAATATTGTCACTTTGAAGCGACGGTGAAGAAGCAAACGCTGTGAAACTACGAATTAAGAATTGAATGCTTTATCTGGCGAACTTGAGCCCTGAACAACAAGCAGTACTCAAAGCACGACGATAGCGGTGAGTGTGGTCTTCGAAATCTGATATCATGGCTCAAGCGCTTCCTTTTTTTATGCACGAATTGCGATACCTTCCTGGAAAACATCTCGCGTTCACTGGCCTTCCGGAATGTACACAACAGCGTACGCACCGCGCACGTAGCCTCAACAGATAGATAGGGCTCTGTCACTACAGGATCTGCAACAATATTCAATAAAATTGCACCAAGCGACAAGCCGGCAACAGGGTCAATCCTTATACGAACCGGAGATTCCCTGGCAAAGTATATTTCGTGCTTCCCTTATGAACGTAATTTCAATTTGGTACTGCAGGTCAAACTTGCAATTGAAGAGTTTTTCAATGCTGTCCTGAATTCTTTTTTTTTTTTGGTGAGCCTGTGTTCTATATGCTTTTTCTCGCAGGTATGCAGTGCTGCGTGATTGAAATGCGATAATGCCACCGGTGAGCGATGGCTTCCAAATGTTGTCCCAATAGATCCAAACGGCTCTCTCCTTTGCTACTATGTACCACAGTGTATCAGCTCAGTGTGCCGCGCGCTCCCACCCGTTGTGCAAAAAGCGCCGGCAGCCATGCGTTCCAAGTGCGGCGTTTGAACAGCTATACCACTGTACGCTTGATAGTACAAATATTAGCGCACAATACGCTAGCGAATAATACTGACAGCCTCGACAGCACTGTTAGCCTACTGTTAGGCCTACTAATGTAACGCATCCGTCGTCCACCCGGCAATGCAAAGAAATAAAGGTGAATGCGGCTTATGTTATTGTGCCGCATGATCCCGCGGCGCCCGTGACCGCGTTACGTGCTACGTCGTGCTCATCACTGCGAATAAATCAGGCTCGTGCGCCCGGCGTTGGGACAACGTCGAACGGAGTGTTTCGCAACTCGAGCCAAGAGAGATGCGCGGGGAATGCCCACGTGCATATGTAGCTCGGAACAATTCTCAAACTTTCATGTGTACCGAGATGCTGCCATGTACTAGAAACGCTAGCGCACTCGTTTTGCGTCTTTCCAACCTATGGAGGAAGACGACGAAGGCGCTTCTGTGCGCATGTATGCGAAACGGGGTCCGCTATCTTGTGCTGTTTCGCCAGGTTCCCGTGGTCCAAGGAAGGAACCGATTGCATCCTCACGTTCAACAAGTCAAGCGGCATCGACAGACACCACTCCCACCTCGGTACGTCGAATTTTGACCGCTTTCTCGCCTGAAAACCGCCGTTAGGCATAGCTCCTGTCTGAAGTGGTCGGGGCCGGACCGGCCCACGACGCCACGCCAACATGGAAGTCGTCGTGGATGGGACGCCCATCACCCCCGAAGACCTCGCAGATAAAGGATGGCGCACGCTGCAGCGCGACAAACGTACCCAATGCACGTCGGCGACAAGTTCGCCCCGCGAGAAGGCGAGCACGGCCGGAGTCGTTGTTAGGCCTAACCCGGCGCGACGTCCCAAGCACCCGAGGGAGCCCCCTATCCCTCCGCACTACTTCAAAGTGGTGTTGCGAATCAGCGGTGGTTTTAATGTGTCCGGACAACGCCCATCAGCCGTCATGGAGGCATTGTGTGTTTCCACGGGACTGTCAAAGCAAGCTTGCGGCAAGGACATGGTACGTTTGGACGCTGTCGGCAACTTCGTTGTCGTGGGTACCGAGGATGGGGACCGAGCCGACAGTTACGCGAAGCTATCGACGCTAAAGGTGGGAAGTCAAACCTATCCGAATAATGCTTACTTCCCAACTGAAGATCAAGGGAAGGGCATTATTCGCCAAATTCCTCCGCACCACACCCAACAGCAAATTCAGGAGTATCTGTCCGAGAGCGGCATGAATCCCGACATAGTGGGGTTCCGCCGTCTAGGCGAGTCCGAAGCCGTCCTGCTGGTCTTCAGGAGACAGGAAGTTCCTCATTACGTCATGTACGGCGGGGCATGGCACCGATGCAATTTTTTTCGGCGCAGAGTACAAGCCTGCTTGATTTGCTACCAGACCGGGCATCGAGAAGACGTCTGTCCGAATCGAGGCACGACCAAGAAGTGTAGAGAATGCGGAGCACCCGACACGACCGACGGGCACGAGTGCACGCCACATTGTCTATTGTGCGGCAAGAGCCACGTCACGGGAAGCCGGGAGTGCCGGAAGAAGTTTGAGACCCCTTTCATCATCCGCCAGCGCCGACGCCAGCGCCGCGATCGGCAGGCTCGAGAGCGGGAAGAGCAGCTTCATCCACCGCAGCCACGGGGTGACGACCACCGCAGCCGGTCTAGGGAGAGGCGCTCGTCGTCAGTCCCCTTCGCGGACGGGGAGTCGACCGGTGACGGCGGCACCACGGCCGGAAGACGTCGGTCAAGCAGCCGGGGTCGGAGCCGGAGCCGAGGTCGGAGCCGGAGCTGCTGCGGCCGGTCGAGATCGCGGAGCGCCCCGAGGCAGCAGCCGGGGAGCCAAGCCAACCGTGGAGGCCGGGGCCAACAGCAGCATCAGCAACGAAACCAACAAGGAGCCCAATCACAGGTGACGTCCCAAAGAAACTGGGCCAGCATAGTGGCAGGGAGGGGGAGCGAGGTGCATCCCGAAATAGTTACACTTGACACAGTTAAGAGTCTACAGCAAACCATCCAAAACATGCAGACAAAGATCGCACAACAGGATACAAAGATCCGCGCCTACGAGAGGGGTTGCTTCCCACAACCAGTGGACAGGGACCGACACCCTAGCATGGCAACTAGCGCCCTATCAGTTCCCTCACCGACTTCGGTGCCTATTAGCATACCAACAACTACCGAAAGTGAAGAGTCCGATATGGACTCCCAGGGTCCACCGAACAAACGAAAAGCCAGCCTCATTCACTGGACTCCCACTACAGCCCCAATTGAGGACGCAGACCTAATGAAACGCGTAGAGCAACACGTTGAACGCGCGGTCAAGGCGGCCATGGACGCCATCCTTCCTGCGATTTTTGAACGCTTCCAGCAGTTAGAGAACCGCATGACGGCACTCGAACAGAACCACAACACGCTAGCCGCACAGGTCGCACAAATCGCACAATACATCCCAAAATTAGCGCCCGTCCAGCCGGAGCAGACTCTCCCTCACCCCGCGGTCGTTCCTCAGGTGGCACCCGGCAGCGCAGCGGCGGTCCTCCGCCCATCCCGCCTGGACCTGGCCGTCCACACACTCCCCAACAATCAACATGGCTGTAACAACCAATAGCACCTATCACGTTTGGCAGTGGAACTGCCGCGGATTCAAAAAGAAGAAGGCCAACCTTCACCAGCATGTTAATAACACGGCACAGCAAGAATCATACAAACCTGATATCATAGCGCTACAAGAAGTCAACATGGAAGCCGGCCTCTTCTCTTACCGGGCTTTCCATTGCCGTAACAACTCCAAGAAAGTCGCTACGCTCGTTCGCCGAGAGCAGGTGACGGCGATCCACGACATCGAAACTTCTCCCCCCTCGGGCATCCCCCATGTGTTCGTGGAGATCATCCCAACGAGCACGTCAGATCCCAGCCTATTCATCCTCAACGTATACGTCGCCCCGCATGCAGACCCGAAGCTCGATGCGATTTTTCGCTCGGCCCTCAAAGTCAGCCGCGACTGCCCCCTGCTCATCGTTGGGGACTTCAACGCCGGTCATACTCTGTGGGGATACCTGGGCGACACCCGCAAGGGTAGACATCTAGCAGAAGCCGCGCAAGAGCTGGGTCTCACGCTAATCAACGATACTACCACCCGCACCAGAATCGGCAGCCGAGGTCAGGTAGACACTAACCCTGACCTGACGTTCGTCGTCCACTCGCAAGACTACGCATGGACGAACACCGGCGAAACTCTGGGAAGCGACCACTGCATCCTTCACACGGAAATCTATGCACGCGGCAAGCGTCGGCGGAAGCATCGCTTCTCGGTTACTAACTGGGACAAATTCCGCGAGTCCAGAAGAATGCGAGCCAATGAGGGGTCCATCGCCAATATCTCATCCTGGACGAGCCAACTCCTGGCCGACGTGGAAGAGCATACGGAGCATCTTGACCCGGAGGACGCCCCGGAAACCACCAACGTCGACAGCAGGCTGCTCCACATGTGGCAGGCAAGATCGAGCATGCTCCGGCGTTGGCAACAGCAGGGGAAAGATAACCAAGCCCTAAAAGAAAGAATCACTCGACTCGACGCAGAGATCTCCGATCACGCGACCGAGGTCACCCGGCAGCAATGGTACCAAATATGTGATCGCATGAGGGGACGCCTCAGCTCAGCCCGGACGTGGCACCTCCTACGCCACCTCCTGGATCCGGACACCACCAGGATCGAAGGCAGAAGAAACATGTCCAAGTTAATCCACAGGCATGCTCAGGACCCGGGGACGTTCCTGGCAGAGATGCGAGACAAGTACATCGGCCCGCAACTCAAGACACCGTTACCTGCGGCCTACCAGGGCCGGCCGAACGCGCACATAGACGAAGACATTACGTTCGCTGAGGTGTTGGCAGCCGCCTACAAGCTGCGGACGAACTCGGCGCCGGGTTCGGACCGCGTTACCAACAAGATGCTACGCAACCTGGACGAGGCCGCAATGGAGCAGCTCACAGAGTTCATGAACGAATGCAGGAAGACGGGCGCCATCCCGGAAGAGTGGAAGACGTCAACGATCGTCTTTATACCAAAACCAGGCAAACCACTCAATGCGGACAACCTCAGGCCGATTTCACTGACATCAGGCGTCGGCAAACTAATGGAGCACGTGGTCCTAGACCGTCTCAATGAACACGTAGAAGATGGGGACGAGTTACCCCACTCTATGCTTGGTTTCAGGCCACACCTGTCCTCCCAAGATGTGCTCCTTCAGGTAAAAAGGCAGGTGATGCAACCCGAAAGTCCGGCGGACGCTCGCCGATTCCGGTGCCTCCTGGGCCTCGACCTGAAGAAGGCCTTCGACAATGTCGCCCACGCAGCGGTGCTCGAGGGCCTGACCCAACTGGGTGTCGGAAACCGAGCGTACCAATACGTCCGAGACTTTCTCACCGACCGGAAGTGCCGGATCAAAGTCGGCGAACATGAAACTGAATTTATAGAGCTGGGGAGCCGAGGCACGCCACAGGGATCAGTCATCTCCCCTTTTCTCTTTAACGCGGCGATGCGCGGGCTCCCGGAACTGCTGTGCTCTATCCCTGGGCTTCACCACAGCCTTTACGCTGACGACGTGACGTTATGGGCAGCGGCGGATGATGCACAAGCTCTTCAAGAGATCATGCAACGCGGCATCGACGTCGTACAAGCTTATGCGGAGTCAAGGGGCCTGACGTGCTCATCGGAAAAATCCGAATACCTCCTGATCAAGCCCAGCAGGAGTAGCTGTCCCAGGGGATTACCACGGAGAAGCCGCTTCCTTGAGCTTAAAGTCGGAGAACTTACCATCCCGGAGCGCCCCAGTATCAAAATATTGGGGCTAGACTTTCAGAACACGCTGCGCTGCGGGCTCATGTTAAAGAAACTCCAGAGGGCGACCAACTACACTCTACAGCTCATTCGCCGGGTGGCTAATCAGCACCACGGCATGGGCGAGGGCGATCTGCTTCGACTTGTGCAGGCATACATAACCAGCAGAACCATGTACTCGACACCATATGTCAAACTCGCAGTCACAGATTTAGCCAAATTAAACACCATGATTCGACGAAGCACAAAGGCAGCCTTGGGCCTTCCGGACCACGCGGCCACCGCAAGGCTAGAGGCCTTAGGCATGCATAACACGATCGAGGAGCTCTTAGACGCTCACCACACAGCCCAAGTCCGTCGTCTCTCGCTAACCCCGGCTGGCCGCACAGTCCTCCGGAAGCTCAGTCTCGAGGCTATCCCCGAAATTACAGAGTACGTTACGATTCCGCGAAAGGTGAGGGGGCATATTTATGCCCCACCTCTATCCCGCAACATGGACCCCGAGTTCCATCAGGGCCGTCGGCAGGCCCTAGTGAAGCCATTTGGCGACGCTATAGCTCGCAAGATGGAGTGGTCTACACAGACGCAGCCAGACACCCTCGCGGCGACCTCATGACTGCGGTGGTAGCTGATCACAATGGAGGACTGCTAGAACATACAACAATCACGGCTGGCCGAGTGGTGGAAGCGGAGGAAACCGCGATTGCCATGGCCATGCATGCGGACGCAAATACCGTCATCAGTGACTGCAAGCAGGCCATCGGCAATTTCGTCCGTGGTAGAATTTGCAAACAGGCGTACCATGTCCTCACACGACGCCCCCTAAGCGGCTTGAAAACCCTCGTGTGGACCCCCGCTCACGCGGCTGTGCCCGGCAACGCGTCGGCTCACAGTTTGGCTCGAGATCTCGCGCGTCGAGCCTCGTCCGCGGATGCGGACGGCGTGAATGAGGAGGAGACACACGAGGAACCCTGTGAGACTTATTATGAAATAGCCCATCGGAATCGCTTGAGACGTCGCGCGCTCCCACCACCGGCCAAGCAACTCGACAAAACGCAAGCGGTCGCGTTTCGGCGACTTCAGACAAATACATACCCACACCCAAAATACATTAACAAAATCACAGGGGGCAGGGAAAGCGACAAATGTAGGCTCTGTTCAGAAACAGGAACACTCACACACATAATGTGGGAATGCACCTCGCTCCCGTTCTCTCATCCCCCCGTCAGCAGCGAGACTGACTGGACAGCCTGGCTCAGTTCCGGGGACGTCGACCGACAATTGGAACTGGTGGACTGGGCGGAAAAGGCCAAGCAGGCCCAGGGCCTTACTTGAGCCCTAACGCTCAGCCACGTCCCTCTTTACCCTTCCCCCTTTCAATAAAGTTTATCACCACCACCCAACCTATGCGAGCAGGAACCGGAAGAGTCTAGCTTTTGCTCTGGCAAACATCAATTCCACACCACAGGCCGAACGACTTCAGTTTGAATCCAAAATTTTAAACTATTGAAAATGTCCTACAAGAGCAAGAAACCTTTAAAGAAAAGATTATTCCTTTTGTCTAATTAGTATGGTGTGCACGAGCAACGTTCAAAATTTATAGCCCTTTTGTTGACAGAAGGAGGGTACACTGAAGCATAAGGGCGGTAGCACACCATTTCGCGAGCTTTTCTTATCTCTCTTGTGAGCCTTCTTTCGCCCTTTCCAGCAGTGTGTATATATAAATCCCGTGTCAGGAATCACAAATAAGTAAGTAAGTAAATAAATAAATAAATAAATAAATAAATAGAAAGATTAATAAATAAATAACTAAACAAATCTTATGCGTGCTGTCCGCAAGGTCAAATGCGAGACGAAGCAGAAGGATGTGAATCAAAGTAGGGCTAGTCCCAGGTCAGTCCCAATAGTTGGCAAAGCTTTTCAGAGTAAGTTAGGTTTGGGTAGGTTAGGCTAGAACAGGTTATGTTATAAAGTCGTTACCATGTTCTAATCAGTTTCCATGGGGTTTGCTTTCGGCAAGGTGAATTTTAAGCACATGGGGATCGACCCTGCAGCCTCGGTCATGGGCCAGTCTAAAGAGCCGTTATCTCCTGTCTGTTATGAAGGTTGACAGTATACCAAGACATCTACCATGATTCGGAGTGACCAGTTTCGCTTACTACAGGCTTGTAGTTTAGTCCGCTCTTTTCGCAAAGTTGCTTGTGCAGGCTGTTTCATACACAGCGACTGGAACGAAATTGTTCCGGTAAAAAACCAGCGATAATGATTATCAAGGACGGCGCAAATTCCTTTGAAACCCGCTAAAATTCCGTATTCCTTAGAGTACCATTTTCTGTAAACCACCTAAAGCATGAAGCAAGAAAAAGCCTGTCATGCATCAGAGAAGAAAGTGGCGTGTTACGCAGTAACTCCTCCCCGTGACCTACGTGTCTGCAGGTTATTTTGCTGGAACAGACCACTTTACATGGCGGAAAGCGGACCGAGCAACCTCTCCCTCAAGGATAGAAAGCTTCGCGTTATTGAAATGATTATATGCTTGAAGACGAATATTTCTCGTAGTGAGAATATTTATCGGTACTGTTTGTTGTTTGATTGCACAATTCTGTAGAAAGTAGAGCTGGTCATTGGCATATCTACGGCCACCGTACAGCTGGCTATTATAAGCCTATTAGCTATATGTGCGCTGTACTTCGTGCATGTGACTAAAGGCTGCTTTGGATGGAGCGACTGCAGTAAAAAAAAAAAAAAACGTTGCTCTCACTAAGGACAGCGAGTTCTGTCGAAGGCATCGGCCTTCTTTTTTTCACATAAAATCCACAAGAAAATCCGATAAATACAGGCAACAACCAAAATAACGTTTAAAATATCTTTTATTGCATATGCGTGAAACACGGTTGAAAAAAGTTACACTGGATACTAAAGTCTGTTTAATTTCTTCCATAATAGAATAAAATATATAAATTATCACTTCTTTGAACGACTATGAAGTGGCGGAATTAGCGCCTTTTTGTGCGACTGTGAAGTGGCGGATACGCATCGAGAAACGAAGCTAAGATCTTTAGAATCACTGGCCGGAAAACAGGTTGAACTACCGGGTAATGATTAAAATTACCGAAAAATGTCTTCTGTTTCATCTTGGTATGGTCGCGCGTCCTCTCTGCATATCTGTTCACTGACGTGGCTGAGTCTAGGGTCGGTGTCATCACTGACCCCGTAGACTTCTATGGTGCGGATCTTGCGAACAACGCCCTGGGGCAGCAACGTTGATTGTGCGGCGCTCAAGTGCTCCGAAGTCAACAGCTGCAGAGTTAGCGCGCACGAAAATAGCGAGGCTTCCTTGAGCAGCGCGTGGCAGCTGAGACATATTTTGTGCCACTTGCGGTATTGTCGGCCTAAGGGAACGAAACATTTCAGCAGTCGTAATAAATGTTTCTTCGTAGCAGGGTGCTCGACTAAGTCCCCTTCCTTTGCAGAAAGTTCTGCCTTGCAATAGCGGCACTTGACTCGTCTGGTGTCCCCTGGCACTTCCATCAAGCAGTCTCGAAGCGTTGGCTGCAGTAGCGATTATTCGCTGATTTCGGGGATGTATTTCATCGGAGCCTCTTCACGAGGCAAAGTCCCCTGAAGCGCGTCGGTGAAAATGGCGAAGAGTGAAACTGCTTATGGCTTGTGGATCTGCTACAGCTGTATTAACTGTAGTAACTCCCTCTGCCTTCCAAAAGGGCATGAATAAGCTGCACATTTGCGACACGTAACGTAAAAAGTATTCTCGCGAACATTTCAGTTTTTGTACCGCCAGAAAAGATGCCAACCTTACATGAAGAGCGCTAAAAAACCTGCCGCCCGCAAGAGAGCAAGTTTTCCCGCTAGGCAACGCAAACATCCGCTAAATCTAGTGGGGAAAACCACTAAATTGACAAACTGCAGTAAAAACAGGCGATAATACTGAGTGTCTACTCAAGCTGTGAGCACGGTGGTTCTGCCAGCACGATAATATCATGTACACAGAACTACGAAGGTATACGTGCTAATGGTAGCGCTCCTACCATAAGAGCCCCTGCGTCCTACAATGACGGCTTGTGCAGACACAGTAGCGCCATCTACAGTTCGCGTGGGGTCAAATTCTGGGTGGCAAAAATAATAATCGTTCGCCGTTCAAAGTTTGCTGCGCGACGTCGTCTACTGCACCAGCTAACATCACATCATGTTTACTACATTCACGCAGCACAGGACACTGCAAAGGAAGCGTGAGAGTATTCGCCGCAACGTCGCGTCGCAATCCATCACTTCTGGCACACCTGTATTTATAGCCCTCAGTATATAGCGGCAGGAAGTACAACGGCGAGCCTTGAGAGTTTTGCAAGGATTGAGGACGATGTCTTCGAGCCCATTTTGACCTAGGTACTTTGTGCATGTGTAATCCCCTCCACAAATCTGTTGTTTCGGCGTCAAGATAAAATCTACACTATACTGAAATAACTCACAAAGAACATCTTCACCTTCACAAACGCGGCATGCGTGCCACCTGCAGTTTTTCTCTTGTACTGCAAACGTAGCTAATAGTTATTATTTAGTGAAAAGGCAGGTAAAAAATAACGCTACTGATAAAATCTTACAAAGTTACTACTATTTATATTGCCAATATTTTTATGGCTACCCGTAATACAGTTTTGATACCATTATGATGGTAAATACGGTAATGCAATCTCCGCACATGTCAGCATACGTCGCCACGAGCGAATTTCCGAAAACCTGCACAATTTCGCACTCATAATTATTTGTAGATGGAAGCAAACAGCCTGTAACTGCAACTTTTCCTATTCTAACGACATTGTCGGTACTTTTTTCAAATGTATCCATTGGCGCTGTATTGGATGCATAATGTTTATCAACTGGTGTTTTGCCCCACGAGATGTAGTCGCGCTTCACTCGCACAACCACGACCACTTAGATTTGATGTACTAAATCTCTCAGGGCAACTTTAAACCGACTGGACCTGAGGCCGTTCTCTGAGTCAAAGATACCCGTGCCGTGGCTACACCCGTCCCTGGCACAAAAAGCGATTAGTGCACCAGTACACTACTTGAAGCGCACCGGTTTAACAGACCACTTGTGCACCATCCCACCTATACTCATTTCTCGCGCTTTCGCTCTTTTTCTGTTCCCCCTTTCCCTTATCCCCGTGTGCGGTAACAAACCAGATGCTCATCTGGAAGACCTCTCTGCCTTTCCGCTCCTCGCTCTTTCTTTCCATCTCGTGGAAAAGCTCGGTGAAAAAAAAAAAAAACGACAGCCACAAAGGCTCCGCCATGTTACTATGAGTCATTCTTGTCACACTAAAGATATGGAAAATATGTCGCAAAATCTAGTATTTGCACGTAGCACGTACGTATTGATAACGTAGAAAGTTCATTCCGCATATTTCTCAGAAGTATCGGAAAGGTATTTATAAAATTTGCATGTAATATTTACGGTTTGTAAAATCCTACGTTTGCAGGTGGCGGAACTAGAAGGTGCCACCATACTGGGGGACAATCGGGATCCCGTTGATTGCGCGTCTCGTCTGAATCGCATCTCGCCGTCTGCCCCTACACGCCTGCGCAGAGTGGCAACATGGCGGCGCCGTTGCTGCTCCCGATTTCAATGAATGGGTGCTATGGTGGGCTTTTGTTCTAGAATTGGTTACATTAACTCATGCACGACCATAACTGATGTCGCTTCTCGTTGGTTTGGAACCACATTTCAGCCTCGCCTTCGCAACCATGTAAATTAACCTTGCAGCAACCTTAACTTTGTCACCCGCCGTGGTTGCTCAGTGGCTATGGTGTTAGGCTGCTGAGCACGAGGTCGCGGGATCGAATCCCGTCCACGGCGGCCGCATTTCGATGGGGGCGAAATGCGAAAACACCCGTGTACTTAGATTTAGGTGCACGTTAAAGAACCCCAGGTGGTCGAAATTTCCGGAGTCCCCCACTACGGCGTGCCTCATAATCAGAAAGTGGTTTTGGCACGTAAAACCCCATAATTTAATTTAAATTAACTTTGTCTTCTTGGCTTCGAACGGCTTTGTGACTTACCGAATTGGTCATTGTCAAGAAAATATTGAGCTGTAAGTGCGGAAATTCACAATATGCACGTAACTCAAATTGTTTCAGGCTTTTGAAAAGATTGTTTGGGGGTTTAGAAATATATTGCACAACAATGAACCAAGAAATACGCTCGAAGCCACATGCATGAATAATAAACAGATCCTTGTCCCATACCCATTATTCCATGGTAGTAGCTGAACAATCACCGTACCGTGTTATCCCCGGTAATTTCGTAGAAAACTCCGTCTCTCCCGAGGGGTAGGCCCGTATTTGCAAGAACACCTAGCACTTGAATTATTCGTAAGGCAAAATTTCAGCCAATCCTGGTGCTAGACGTAGAATTATTGAAGCCGCTCAACAATTATATGATCATTTTATTATGGTTGCTATTGATTATAACTGCTATTGATCACTCAATAGCAGTTGCCAATGACTACAACACTCTCACGACCGAAACACTGTTAATTCGGCCCCTGCTCTTTCTGCCGTCTGCTTGCCTGACTGGCGTCTGTCTCTGTGAGTCACAGCTCGATACATCTGACTCAAAAGTTATAGCCAGGAGGCCAGAAAAACTACCAGGTTCCTCGAAAGAAAAGCCTCGCAGTTGGTGAAAAATTAACCCTGGTCCGGGACTCGAACCCGAAACCACTGCCTTTCCGGGGCAGCCGTTCTGCCATCTGAGCTAATCAGGCGACTAGCAGATAGCAGGGCGAAGTCGAACTTGTCAACAACTCGAAGCAAAGGCAAGAGTTTGACGGAATAGTAGTTGGACGCTTGGGCGGACGTCTCATTTTACCTTTAATTACCACTCTCCACCGTGCGGGTTTCCACAGAACTATTAAGTCACACTCTTGCCCTTGCTTCGAGTTGTTGACAAGTTCGACTTCGCCCTGCCATCTGCTTGCCGCCTGGTTACCTCAGATGGTAGAGTGGCTGCCTCGAAAAGGCTGTGGACTCGGGTTCGTGTCCTAGACCAGGACGAATTTTTCTTCCACTGCGAAGCTTTTCTTTCAAGACCCGGATAGGTTTCCTTTGGAGCAAGCGCTTCGATTGGGCGGGCGTCTCATTTTCCCTGTATTAATGCAAGTACAAAAATGTCAGTGCGTTGCCCTGATGTGATACATTCCAATCGTCCCAACACGTACGCTTAAGTATTTGCAAACTGAAGCTACCATGGGATCTGCCAGGGGACGCTCAGTGACGTCAAGGTTAGACTTTGACAAACGCCTCGGCAATATCACTCGTGTTGTAGCCTTCTTTTTTTCCTGGGCGTTCTTCGTTTATTTTATTCCGCCGGGAGTGCACCCTCTTAGGTACGACGAATGAGTTATTTTTCTACTGATTACAAGTCGTGAGGCGAACTAATATGATGTCCTCCAAATTGGCTGCTGCGGTTGTGAGCTGCTAACTGGGCCAAAGCCACCACCAGCTCAGCCAACACACAGCGGTGACCCTGACCGCAGAATAGGTAGCACCGGTGCCCTCGACAGTAGGCGCTCACACGGATGCGTTTTTCCACCGGGAGGCGGCGGGAAGCACGAGGACGACGTGTGGTGGATCAATGCGTCACAAATAAAAACTCTCGCCGATAAACCCCCGCCCCCCATCGGACGTTGTAAGCGTACTCAATGTCGCAGGCCAAGCGGCACTGCATCGCCACGAATTGTCAGAACAGGGTGCACTCCGTGAACGTTGAGGCGCCTCTTTACGCCGCGCCTGAATGACCACATAGAGAACCACCCTCCAATCTCGACGCTCGTAGCGCAGCCTTTTGTGCGAGCAAGGAAAACCTTGCCCACTTTTTGACTCACGGATGTCAAGCGAAGCGTCATGCTTGCGGGTACCCTGAATACTCCGTTTTGTTGCATTACCTGCGCATTTGCGTAATCAGCCAACGACGGGGGACATTATCGGTCGTGGTGACTTGCGTCTTCTAATCTTTGTGCACTCACCGGAGAACGACCTTAGGCCGAAATACCGAAGTATCGGCCAGCAACGTACGGTATAATTCGAACGATATGCGCTTCTGCTCGTGAAAACATCACTGCTGACTTCTGGTCAGGTTGATCTCATTTCTGTACTCCCGCTTTTATTACGGGAAGCCACGGGTCAGGGTTTCAGTTGTGAGAAGCATTGTTTATCACCTCCCAGAGTTGTCATGGTGGCCATCTCCCGATTTCTGCCTCGCTTCGTGGTGACCTGCTTCGGCCTCGCGCTTAACTTCACTTCAAGGCTCATCCAGGATGGCGGCAGAGATGGCAGAGGTTGTCCCGGAATTGTGAGTTCAACTCTTTTCTATGTTTGCGTTACTATTGTTGGGATCAAATTATAAGATCTCGCTCGTGGGCATCCTTCGAATCGCGGAACCCATGTTTACACAGGTGTTCGTATGCAAGCGCGCTTTTTACAAAATGGCACGAACCAATGTCGATAGTGAATGAGAACAGAGAATGTGGGCAGCCAATGAGGATGAGTCTGAGCGAAAGAAAAAATTTGCGAACTCCCCACTAGTTTCGCAGTTACGCGATCGCTTAAACACAGCATTAAATTAAATTATGGGGTTTTACATGCCAAAACCTCGCTTAAACACAAGACGGTTAAATAGCTTAATGTCGTCTGTAGAGAACGCGTACAGGTGGTCCTTCAAGGGAGCCTTTCCCTTTCTAAAGGTATGAAAAGGTATCTCTAGAACGGATGAAATACGGAGTAGAATTGGGCCCATAGTAGAAAAATACTTTTAGGATAGAATTGTGCGTAAGAAGAAATCCCAGCCAGTCCTAAGGCTGGATATATTATTAACGAAGCCGGCCAGCCAACAACCACGAGCACTTACGAGCTGAAAGCTTTGCGATTTCAGCCCCTGCTGCTTCTGCGAGAGTAATTTACCCTATCTAGCCTTCACTGCCGTGAACTCCAGGGTGTGACACAATTCACAGTGCAATTGACTTTCTTGTCGTTATAGTGAAAGGTGATAAACATAAGGAATTAAGAGGTGAGGTGCTTGAAGCTTTGCGCTGTGTCCTTCTACACACAAAACATTATTTATTCATTTATTTATTTATTTATTTAAGATACTTTCAGGGCCCAAAGGCACTACAGAAAGGAGTGGGAAAGAAATGGCAAGGCGTGCAGAAAACAAACAAACAGAAGTATTACAAGGCGTCTTGTAAAGCGATCTTGAACTGGTGGTCATCAGCAATGCTGGCGATTGTGGAGGGAAGGTGGTTCCATGCGACACTTGTTCTAGGAACAAAAGGGTCATTACACAATTTTGTGCGACAAGAAGGTAGCCCCACCTTGAAGCAATAATCGGTCCTTGAAGAAATGTAATGAGGTGGATGAAACAAAACATCCTTCATCTCGTTGTTATAACAATATATTTTATGCAAAAGGCTGAGGCGAGATGACTTTCGACGCAACAAAAGGTCAGGCAAGTTTAGGGTTTTCTTCATAGATGTGACACTGGAATGATGTGAATAATTCGACAAGATGAAACGTGCGCCGCGATTCTGAATGGCTTCAAGAGTTTGAATGAGTGTTGTCTGAGTAGGATCCCATATGGCGCATGCGTACTCTAATTTAGAACGTACCAAGGTTTTGTAAAGTGTTAACTTCAGGGACGATGGGGCACCAAAAAAGTTTCGACGCAGATAACCAAGCATGCGATTGGCGTTGTTAGTTACATATTCTACATGCGTATTCCACGATAGATTAGAAGAAATGTGAACACCAAGGTATTTATAGCTGTCAACAGATTGTAATAGAATATTCTTGAGGTGGTAAGTACGCGGACAATGATTAGTGCTGTGGCGAGAAGCCTGCATACTTTTACATTTAGTTGTATTAAGTGTCATGAGCCATTGACCGCACCATTCAAATACCCTATCTAGATCACGTTGCAGATTGAGATAATCGTCATTGTTAGTAATTTTCTGGTAAACCACGCAGTCATCTGCAAACAGTCAGACAGTTGAGGAAGAAAGGCAAGTAGGAAGATCATTAATATAAATCAAGAAGAGCAGAGGGCCCAAAATGGACCCTTGCGGGACACCAGATGTTATGGCAGAATTACGTGAAGAGAAGTCGTTAGCAGTCACATACTGACTACGGTTAGAGAGAAATTCCTTAATCCATGCAAGTACATTGGGGTCTATTTTAAGTTCATTAAGCTTGAAGATAAGTAGATCGTGTGAAACGGAGTCAAATGCTTTAGCAAAATCTAAATATATGCAATCAGTATCAAAGTCATGATCCGCGTTAATAAACAAGTCGTTAGTAAAACATAACAATTGCGTTTGACACGAAACTGCTTTACGGAATCCATGCTGATAAATGCCGAAGAAGGAATTGGACTCTAGGAATTCAACGAGGTGCGAGTATATTATATGTTCTTGGATTTTTACTGGAATGGATGTTAATGATATGGGGCGGTAATTATTGGGGGAATGTACATCACCAGATTTATGCACTCGGATCACCTTCCCTATCTTCCAATGAGAGGGTAGTGTAGACATCTGTAATGACTGTTGAAAAAGCTTTGACAATATCAGTGCAGAATAAACTTGTGTACACTTCAGCATTTTTGATGAAATACAATCTGGACAGGCCGTCGAAGACACTGGACGATAACACCTTTCTGGATGTATAAATAGTGCTGGGTTTTCCTATAGCTTACGCCCTCACGTTTTATGGGTAGGATCGGTGGGGTGAAATGAAGTTTTCATGTTTGACTACTTATGGTGGCACGTAAAAAAATGATGATTATTACGACAGACGACACCAAAATGGCATTAAGCTCTTGCACCTATCGCCGTAAAAACTCTAGAGTGAGTGCGCAAATATATATATATATATATATATATATATATATATATATATATATATATATATATATATATATATATATATATATATATATATATATATACACACATATATATATATATATATATATATATATATATATATATATATATATATATATATATATATATATATATATATATATATAGTCATAAAGATCAGGAATCCCATAAGAGAAACGAACACCCTTAAAAATGTCAACATTTACTTTGCGCGTTACTATGTTTGCAACGACGTAATACAGCAACAACTGTTGCCAACAAAGTAAGACAACCATAGCTCATGTCGTTAGGGATACAGTAGAAATGTAAGCCTAACGTTATGCATCCTCCTTTTATGACGTCCTCATTCCGGCTTCCGCTGTCAACAGTGCCGAGTAGGAGGTATGCGCGTAGACGTGGTATAACTAACGCCACGCAAAAAGTAGGTCTTGCTGCTGTCGCGTGTTAGTCCTTCTCCCTCGTTTGTGTTGTCTGGTACTGTTAGGGCCTTCGCCTGATCCTCGTCGTGAGCTTGATAGTCTGAAGGCTCTCAATGAATTTTAGTATGAGAGCGGACTGGACAAGGGACTTTGAAGAGTCTTGGAGCTTGCAAGATTTTCACTGCCATCTTCATTTTCATAATCAATGTCTTCTCTGTTATTTCTTTCTACGCCTTCTCCCCTTCCCCCAACGTCGAGTAGCAGGTCAGAACATTGATTCAGGCCGATCTCTCAGCTTTTCTATCATATTAAATACCTATCTCTTCCTCTATTCACTGGCTCCCGTGTTTGAACACCTTACCTTCTTTCACGGTGAATACCTTTTCGTTTCTTTTCACAAGACACGACAGAGACCAACGTCCTTCGCATCTCGATTTGTGATTTGTTAAAAAAAAGCCCTCTTATCCCCGATAAAAGCTGCTTTATATTAAGAATTGTCATAGGGCAATTATGTCTTGCATGTGTGCTATAATTCCTGTGTTACGTGTACGTCTGCGGAATGTTTTGTGGGATCTGTTGTGTACCAAGGAATTAGACACGGCGTTGCAACCAATGCCTTCGTGCAGAACAAGACCGGAGCGTTTCGGTTGTCAGAAGCTGGAGAAGTTTATATTAAGTGGTGGACATTTGCTCCTGGGGCTACAAGCGGGCATTCTTTACACGTTACATAAGGTGGAAAGTGCGGCCAGTTCCACGTAAAGGTGACAGCTATTGTAGGAGCCAGTCCAGCCCGCTGCCTTCTCGAAACATTATTTATCGTAGTAAGGCGGCAGGAGAGAGAGTGGTCTTACGACGGGACAAAAGCACGTGTGTCCAACCAGGGGGAATCCGTTTGCCAGTACATCCTTCCTCCACTGTCCTTCCCTCCTTCCCCACCAAAAACCACTTCTCGAAAAACGTTGAATTAAAATGAGCGGCGTCGTGCTCCGGCGTCACATTCATTTTTCCAGGAGTCCCTCATCGGCGATAACGGTTACCCCTTGGAGACCCATGAGGTAGCCACCGAGGATGGCTACATTCTGCAGATGCACCGAATACCCCACGGAAGGATGGGTTCCTGCGCTCACATCAGCGCCTCCAAGGACACCTGGTGTGGAGGACGCGGTCCGGTCTTCGTCATGACAGGCCTTCTCGCCGATTCGACCTCCCTGGTGCTCAACTTCCCGGGCCAGTCACTCGGTGCGTTTGTCTTGTCTTCTCGAAACTTGTGTTCATCTTTCAAATTCAGCTAATTATGAACAACTGTGACCTCACATCATGTTAAGGCGCTCTCTGAAGCTGCATGTCAGACATTATGCAAATCTCCTACTACTGCTACGACTGCAACTACTATCATACAAATGGTAATAATCAATAAATCAATGAATCAATCAATCACTTAGTTACCCTGCTCAATAACAGCCCTAAGATCTGAGTCGCTGGCACTAACGTTCATTAACAAAACAAAACAATATCTACAGGGGAATATAAATAAAATAAAACACAATAAATACAGAAAGCAATTCTGAGAACAAAGTGCTTAAAATAAAGGACAAGGTAAACACGAAAGAAAAAGAAAGAGAAAAGCCAGTTAAACAATGTGTGAGACTATAAGAAGAATAATAATGCCTTTATTTGAGTTACATCTAGGGCACACGACACAGAATGCCAGCAGTAAAAGCTGTCATAAATGACAGCTTGACAAAGCCGCAGGCCCCCCCCGAAAACCACAACCCAAATCTCGGAAAAAAAACGCAATGATTGCGAGTTATGAAAAATATCGAAATCATGTATATAAGCGTTTTAAAGACAGTATTTTGTGGACATTTGATTGTTGGCGATGATAGGCAGGAGCATGAAAAGGCCTATGTTCTCTGGGGATCTCGCCCGCAATATCAAACATGATACAACTGAGGAGTTCGGGAGCGGTGAGGATACCGGGAAGGAGTTTGAAAAGAAAAAAAAAAGTGAGCGACTACGTCCGCAGCGAAGTAAGGGCAATGACAATAATCCAGTAGTACTAGAACAGGGCCCACGCTAGCAAAGTGGCAATAATGTATGCTTAAATGCTTTTTTTCTGGACGCGATCTATAATGTCGCTGCTGGATCGAGAAATGCCATTGCAGAGAACCGACGCGTATACGGGCTGTGGAACGCAGATTGTTGTGTACAACGTGTGGAACGGCGTAGAAGAATCGAATTTCCTCGCTAGCGTAAAGTGGAGCCCAGACAACGCGCACCCTGAATTGCAACGGCTTTAGTGTAAGTAGAAAAGGGCTAGGCAATATAAAAAAGCAGACCGATATGATTGATCTCGCAGACCTTACACAAGGGTAAAGCATTAACAAAATAAGAAAAATAATTGTTTGCGGTTTAAAGAGACCGATATGATTGATCTCGCAGACCTTACACAAGGGTAAAGCATTAACAAAATAAGAAAAATAATTGTTTGCGGTTTAAAGAGTTTAAAGTTTTTATTAATAATAATAATAATAATAATAATAATGTCATGACTTTGTTCCTATAGCAGCATTCAAGGTGACGTTTAATCTTTGCACCATTCAGAAAAGCAAAACAGGTCAGAGTGAAGAATGTGACAGTCGTCAACACTGTGAAATTGTTTAAAAATCTTGATGTCATCGGCATACAGAAAAAAAAAAGAATTGTGAATAGCAGAAGGAACGTCATTATTAAAAATTGAAAAAAAAAGGTGTGGTCCCAATACTGGTGCTTGATGGACGCCACTATTTGCCATGTACAAAGGCGACGTTTGGTCATTGGCATCGACGTAGCATGCTCTATCGGGAAGATAACGGCTCAAGAAATTGACAAATGACGAGAAACGCCCAAGTGCAAAAGCTTGGCACGCAGTGGTAAGTGGCTGACTACATTCAAAGCTTTGTTGAGGTCACAGTAAATGGTGCGAACTTGCCCCCTAGGATGTATCCGCGCGGATATCTGCGTCACAACACTTGTAAGTGGAGCGGTCATAGAGAATTCCATACTGATGCGGAATGAATCAGTTCTTCACAGTAAAAGATGACATGATGTGAAGGGCAAGGTCCAATATTTTAGACGTGGTACAGAGAAAAGAAATCAGGGGACAATTCAAGACATCGACATTACAGCGAGATTGATATACAGGAAAAACACGAGCAGTTTTCCACATGTGACGGAAAGTAGAAGTATTCAGATGGTTAATAAATATGTATATTCCTATTGGGGCAAGTATACTGCCGTAAGCTTTTAGAAATGCGGAGGGGATGCCATCACGCTGCAGGATAGGGAAGTCTGAAAGCCCTTTAGATATTTGCTGAATAATAATAATAGTAATAATAATAATAATAATAATAATAATAATAATAATAATAATAATAATAATAATAATAATAATAATAATAATAATAATAATAATAATAATAATAATAATAATAATAATAATAATAATAATAATAATAATAATCTTTATTGCCATAACAAAACAAAACTACAAAAACAGGCCGGCCTAAGCCTCAGATGGCTTGTAGGACCGTGCCTATGAATGTGATACACATGGCGAAAAAGAAAAACGATACATAAATTGAATCGACATGTAGCATAAATGACATGAACGAAAAAAAATAGAGAACAAGATAACATTGGTTTACTCTACTTAAAACGAAGGAAGTTGAAGTAAATATTACGATCCAAAAAGTTCTGGGGGTTAATTTTACCATCGCTACCTTAATATTTCGTTCAGCATACTCTTCGATGTCATATTAAAAATTTCATCTAGTAATTTGTTAAATACGTCCGGCACATAAGCAGAGTGTCTGGCGGCCCGATGCCTTGTGGCTGAACGAGAAACTACATACCGGGCGTGTTTTCTAAGTTCTCTTGAGGCGGCACTTTTTTGTTTGTAAGCGGTATTCCAAATATGTATGACGACAACTGTTACTATAGGCAATGAAAGAAAATTCGGTAGGCCTAGTTCACAGAAGATATTTGCTGTTGCTGTTGGGGAATTGTAGGCAACATTTTTAAGAATATTTTTTTTTATAACCCTGTCTACCCTGCATCTCTAACGATCCGAACAGAAGCCGAAGACTGTAATACCGTCTCTCAACGCACTGTAACCCAGTGCATATACAATAATCTTTTTTACAGACAAGGGTGCGAAACATTTGATATTAAACAACAGCCAAACTACTGACCTCAGTTTAGAACAAACAAGGGATAAGTGATGTTGCCTCGAAAAGTTACTATCGAAAAAGATTCCCGCATATTTCACACAATCCACGTATGGGATAAGCGTACATTTACAAGAAATACAATCTGACTCAGGTAAGTAGAGAGGCATGTTAAATACAGTAGTCGTGAGTGGAGAGTGAAAACAAACAAGTTGTGCTTTGGGGGCATTAACAACGATTCCATTATTAGTGAACCAAAGCATTGCCTTGTACACGTCATCTTGCACCATTTCAGGGGTAATTTTGTAAACCCGCCGTGGTTGCTCAGTGGCTATGGTGTTGAGCTGCCGAGCACGAGGTCGCGGGATCGAATTCCGGCCGTGCATGGTGGCCGCATTTCGATGGTGCGAAAAACACCCGTCTACTTAGATTTAGGTGCACGTTAAAGAACCCCAGGTGGTCGAAGTTTCCGGAGTGCTCCACTACGACGTGCCTCATAATCAGAAAGTGCTTCTGGCACGCAAAACCCCATAATTTAATTTTAAAATTTTGTAAGAAAGATGTTTTGCGAGTAAAACAGTGTCATCCGCATACTAGAACAGGGAATATTTAGAAATTGCCAAAGGAAAGTGATTACCAAGATATTAAACAACAATGGGGATAAAATGGAACCGTGAGGAACTCCAGCTTTCCAACGACAGCTTAGAACTAAAAACACCCTTATCATCGGTAGCGACCATTTGAAATCTGTTGCTCAAGTAACCTTCGAGAATGTTATAAAAAGGCCCACGAAAGCCCCCAAAATCCAGTTTAGTTTAGAAGATTTGATGATTCAGAGATTAAGACGCTTTCGCTACATCTAAGAACAGCGCACACTCGAAGTGATTCCGATCGAATGCCGAGAACAGTTCACCAGAAAATTCCTCAAGCAGTGCCACAGTACCACGCCGTGGAACAAAACCAAACTGTCGATCAGCTAGGATGGAAAATTTGTTAAGAAAAGAAGACATAGCCTGGAAAAGAAATTTTCCAGGCTATGTGAATAACAGCCATAAGCAATAATAACAGCAAAGCAATAACAGGCAATATAGAAATTGACCGATAGTTTTCAATAATTTCTTACTTCCCTGACTTGTGTAGTGCTAAACAACTGCATTTTTAGGCTTTCTGGAATTTCGTCATCTTCCAAAAAGTCATTGAGCATATGCAAAATAGTATCTGACAGCGCATTTAAATTCCTTCTGCAGGTGTGTAAAGAAATTCCATCATATCCAGTGGGCTTGTTAGGACAGAAACTGAAAATAATTTCTTCCAGATCACCCTTAAAAATTCTCGGAAGAAAACGTGACGCATATACCGATGCCTGTTGAAAGCATCAGCCACTGCTGTGGGAGGTTGCTGAAAAACACCAAAGAGTGACTGTTTACTGGAACTCACTCCTCTCAGATGTTGTACCAAAGAAAAAGTTTTGCTTACATTATTTGAAGATCGTTGGAATTTATAAAAGAAGTAACAGCGTTTGGCGCCACGGAGAAGAGCAACAACTCTATTTCTTGCCGACATGTATTCTAAGTGCCGTGCTTGGTTTCTAGGATTTCTTCTGCAGCGTTTCCACAAGGTGTCTCGATACGAAATGGAAGAAAGAATATCCGTGTTCATCCAGCAGTGACCCTCTCTTGTCGGCTGAGATATCAGCCGTCTGCTACGTAATTCAATTTTTTTCAGTTGCGTACAGAACCTTTCATACATTTGCTCGACGAATCTTCTTTGGTTAAAGATGCCCAGTCAAACGAAGCAGTAAGCTTATCAAGCTTGGATTGATTAACCATAGGGACAAGGCATTTGCACTGCCCAGATGCAGTTTCGATCGACAGCGTTCCAGACGCGTCCGGTAATACACGACGGCATGCTACAATTGGTCTGCCAACCTTTGTAGTATAGTACATGAACTAAATGAACAGCTGGGAGTTCTGACCGCTATGTGATTTAAACAAGATTTCACTAGGGTATTATTAACTAATTGTTCTCTGGTGGAAGCTCCGATTGTACATTGCAGACCATAAGTGGACAACGTAGATAAATAATCACAAAGAGTCACTTTTTTGGGGCATAAAATATTGATCTTCAAGTCTCCGATCAAGCAGAATCGGTCCACCTAGCTCCACTGCCACAGAATTTCATCAAGCTCTATAAGAAACCGTGAAAGGCTGCATGAGGTTGGTGGATAAATCGATGAGATATGGACATAAAATGACTTCTTCCAAGCTTTGTCCATAATAGATTCGGCATGTACAAAAGATGCATCAACAGACGAAACTTCACAGTTCTTCACAAAGAGAACAATAGCTCCGCCCCGACGACCGCTTCGTGTAACAAAGCCCTGCAAGATAAACCTATCAAGGCAAACCGGGAACCATTGATTTCTGTTATCACAAAAACGTCTACAAAGCTAGCTGTCGATTCAGCCAGTAATTTAAATTCGCACCAATATTTACGCAGAAGTGGTAAAGTATGTACAAGAACTGCACGCAAATGGTGTTTTAAATGAGCTGAAGTCTGGTAGTTCGTTGAAGGAAAAGGCATGTTGGCTAAGCAATGTTTGCCAGTTCTGCCATGTTTACCGATTCGCACATGAGACGCTGTTTATTCGTTTTCGCGAAGATCTTGCCTCATTTAGTCCAACAAAACCGATAACCCGGATCCTTTGCTTTCATTCTGGCTTCCCAGAAGAGGTCACGGTTAACTTTGGTCAAGTTATCATTGAAGTAGGTCTTTGGAAATTATACACAATTACGTAGTTTCATCAGCTTTCCCCGCGCTTCAAATCATTTTTCCTTCCAAATTACAGATATATAGCGCCCCAGGACCACATGTGTACGACCGATTTCGACTTTTAAGCGACTTACGGCCGCAGTGTCACCAGACGAAAACACCGACAGGTTCAAGATTTGTTGCCATTTGCATGATTGTTTGTTTTAGGCTTTCATTACTTCTCTCCGTCAAACCGTGAATATCAAGAGTCTTTAGTCTGTTGTATTGCTGACTTTCATTTTGGTTTTATTCTAGCTTTTGTATTATTGCAGCCTGAGTTAACGCCGTTTTTTTTTCAGAGCCAGTTCAGCACAACCAGACATTTCACGTTCCTAAATATCCTCTTGTTGTTTCAAAACAGAATTGTACTTCTCGGACAAAAGCGACAATATATAATAATAATAATAACGTTTCATGTAGGAGAGAGACAGAAGGAAAGGCAAAGAAAACTTCTCCTTATGTATATAGGATAACTTACCTGTGTATACTTAATACGCATGTAAACAACGGCCTTCATTGTGCACTTAAAGTTTGTCGCATATTTCAGTCTATAGAAGGCTCAGCAGAGTTTTACTGGTATTTTTCACACACGAACATGCACGCTATTTTCGTGGTTGTTAAGGCGCATCACCAAAAATAAGAAACTAAATATATTGTAAGACACCCGCACTCAGTCGAGAGGAACTGAAGACGTGCTCTTTTACCTTCACTTTATCTAAACCTGAATATTTGAGCGTAGTGTATACTAAGCGCAACACTAGCCCCTGAAATACGGTGTGGCACAGGTAAAGTGTATTATTTCATTTTATGCTCTTTAATTTGGTTACCTCTTCTTGATATATTTCAAGAAACGTATAGGACGGGACTGCGCACAGCACCTGAGGGAACAAGTGACCTGACAAGTGTACCTACAGTATACATTTGTACATTATGTAGCGTCGTTCACATAACAGCAAAGTTCGCAGAACATTGCAACGGAATTTCTTAGAACTACACTGTCGTGTTAAATAGATTCCCACAGCTTATTTTATTAATAAAGGCACGAACACAAAGACTAGTCTCTAAATATCTGCGACGTCGATGTATTATATATACCTGTTCAAACGTACAATTCAAAGAATACAAAATAGAAGTCAGAGCGTATAGAGACTGTTATGACTGCTACCGCGCAGGAACGGCATCCGGCCGGAGGGCCAGAAGCATAATACCGCTCACACAAGAACGGGAACACTGCGCCCGTTTATTCAGTGACCGCCCTTTTCCAAGACGCTCTGATGCAGCGCGGCACGTGCGCTGACGTGTCTCGCGTCAAGGCAAACGCGGTTTTTCTGCCTTCGTTGTCGTTTTCACTTTGCAGGGCCGGTATTTTGTAGCGATGCCTTTTCCGATTCTATGCCTTTTCAGGCCTTGCGCGCTTTGCCAGTGGTCAGAGCGACGGTCTGCCCACATTATCAACGGGATCAGGCGGCCGTGTGTGGTAGATGATAAGAATAGCATAGAATAAGGCATAAGGCATCGCTACAAAATAGCGGCCCTGCACTCTTCCCTCCTTAAGGTGAGTACCGCTCCGCGGATTTTCTTATACGGGTCGATCTGCGAAGCACAGCTGGTTCAGCCTCTTCTGGCTGCGTCGGCACACCAGCTTGTTTATCTTGCGAAGGTTGCACCGGCACGGGCCTGTATCGAGGATGGACTTGATCCATGTGACGCTGAAGCTCACCTTCTGCCGTTTCAACGGTGATCATTCGGGATCCTCTTGTTTCTTTCACTGTGGCTGGCAGTCACCGTTCTCCCTCTCCGAAGTTGCGAGCCCAAACAGGAGTGCCCAGGTTCAGCCAGCACCACCTAGATAGCACAAGGCCTTTTCACTCCGATCCATGACGTCATGTTACCTGGACCGACAGCCATGGAATCTAATGAGGATGTTCCTCAGTAGGCGACATAGATTTTGACGTCACCGCTTACCTAACGCCAGCCTTGTCAATGGAAATTTCGGGCCGCGTAGCGTGACGTCATGTATCAGAATAAACAGGCCTTGTGCTATCTAGGTGGTGTTGGTTCAGCTTGCTTCCTTGATCTACCTGTGGGCAGATAGGAAAAGTTACGGGCGGTGGAAGGCACGTGTCTAACCGGAAACGGATCTGATAACCCAAAAGACGTTGAGACGGTGATCGTCCATCATCCAGAGGCGTTCTACGGTACATAAAGAGCAGGTTAGGCAATCGCTCAGCCAAGTGACTTTACTGAGCCTTCTTGAGGTCATCTTTCAGCGTCCGCATGGCGCGTTCAGCAAGTACGTTCGATTGGGGGTGATATGGTGCCGTACTAAAATGGTTTATGCTATTTTCTGTCAGAAACTTCGGGAAAGTCTCTGACGTGAACTGAGTTCCGTTGTCTGTCACAATGGTTCTCGGTATACCCAGCTTGCAGAAGATTTCACGCAAGGATGTAACCTGTCGATTGCACTGTGGCATGACGCACTGGAATTGCTTCGATCCATTTCAAATGTGAATCTATGGCCACGAGGATAATGGTGTTATTCACTGGACCAGCAAAATCCAAATGTACACGTGACCAGTTCTCGTGCGTTAGTGGCAAGCTTACTGGTATCTTCGCCGGTGGCATTGCGCTTGCTTGTATGCATGTAGTACAATTCCTACTGATTTGTTCGATAGCTCCGTCGATGCCGGGTCACCACACCACCCTACGGGCCAATGCCTTCATTTCAGACATTTCCTGGTGCCTCTCGTGCAGGAGTTGCAGCATGTCAGCACGAGCAGCCTCGGGAATCACGACTCTGTGACCCTAGTAAATGGTCGTTCGTAAATGGTTAGCTCACTCTTTCGTGTCAAATTTCGTTCCAACCGCCGATCGGGCGGTTTGCGCTACTTTGGCCAACCATGAAGCACGTAGGACTTGACATATCTAAGTACTCGATCTTTCTCGGTCAACTGTCTCATTGCTTGCGAAGAAACGGGTGTTTCATCCAGCTGCTTCAGCGAGTGCACGTATAGGGGTAGCTCCTCTGATGTGTCCTTGGTGGTTTTTAGAGGAAGCCGACAGAGTGCGTCTGCATTCAGGTTGTCCGAGCCAGGTTTGTACTCTACCTTGTACTGGTATGCTCCCAGTAGCGAGGACCAACGCTGAATTCTTGCAGTGGCCATGATGGGCGTGGCACGACCTTCGCGAAATAGACACACCAGCGGCTTGTGATCTGTGATCAAGGTTCTTCCCAGTCGGTAGTCCCGAAAATTTGATAGCCCGAACACTAGGGCCAACGCTTCACGCTCATGTTGTGAATAATTCCTTCCTTCTTTGGTAAGTCTTGGAGAGCTAGAACTTATAGGCTTGTCAACATTGCCAATGCGATGGGACAGTACCGCTCCGATTTCATTCGGTGACGCATCGCACTCCAAGCGCAGCGGCAGTGAGGGAGCGAAGTGAGTAAACATTTTGGCATCGCATAAACCATTTTTTGACTTCTGAAAAGCTTCCCGTTGTTGAGAGCCCTAATTCCAGCGACGTTCTTTCGTTAGCAAATCGTAGAGCGGGGATAGCAGACTGGCCATATTGGGAAGGAACTTACTGTAATACGTGAGAAGACCCAAGTAGAAACGCAGTTCGCTCACGTTCTTGGGTGTTGGCGTCTTCATGATAGCGTCCATGTTCTTCTCCAGAGGCTGCAGCCCTCCCGTACTGAATTTATGCCCAAGGTACGAAACCTCAGGCCTCTTGAAGGTGCACTTGTGCTTCCTTAGTTTGACGCCGTGCTCTCGAAAGCGCTGGAGAACTGTCTTGAGGTTCTTTCCGCCGCCATTCCCCTTCTCGGCACCAGATCGCCGTCCAAGTACACCTGGACTCTCGGCAAACTTTCAGGACGGTGTTCATTATTCGCTAAAAGATATCTGGGGCAGAAGACACATCAAATGGCAGGCGATTAAAGCAGAATAACCCCCCTTGTGTTTTTTGACAGTCAGCGTCTTTGAGTACTCATCCAGGGGAACCTGGGTGTAGGCGCGTCCTGAAGGTCCAATTTACTGTAAACGTTACCCTTGTGCAGTGCAGAAATAAGGTCATTTATTACCGGGAGTGGGTACTGCTCTGTCACACAGCTGTCATTTACAGTTAGCTTGTAATCGCCACACAATCGAACTGTTCCGTATTTCTTCATTACCGGAACTGTCGGCGTCGCCCACTTCCAGTGAGCCACCGGGGACACTACTCCGGATGTACCAAGCCTGTCCGCCTCGTTAGGAACCTTTTCTCGCATTGCATATGGAAGTGGCGTGCCTTTGAAGAACGTTGGAACCGCATCCTCCTTCATGTATAGATGAGCGAGCGGAACCTTGAACAGACCCAGTTCAGATTCAAACACTTCCTCGTACTCACACAGGATCGCTTGCAAGTTTAGCCCTTGCTCCTTAATGCTGGACACGCTCGAAACCACAGCCCCTTCGTTCTTCAGTGCCTGGATGAGATGATGGCCGCATATGCTCGGTCCGGAGACGCGAACAATGGTCAGCGACGCCGTAACAGTCGTGTTGCAGTATGAAACCCGGAGCGTTAGCTTCCCGGCTGTAGGCAACGGAACCAAGTAGCATGATAATTTCAAGCTGGATTTTTCAAGACAGGGCCAGCTTGTGCGATGTTGGCAGTAGAGGTCCCAGGACATCACACACACGGGTGAGCCGGTGTCAATTTCCATACCGATGTCGGCACCGCCCCAGCAAAAATTGCGTCGTACCAGGCTGACGAGTTCGTTGTCTACCGCTGGTAGCGGGTTTAGTGTATATAACTGCGCGGAGAGTTCGGCTCGGGCATTTCCGGTTGAGCCGCTGCTCAGCGCCACGCTCTGCTACAGTTGCTTTCCATTAGATCAACACACGGCAGCTAGGTGCCCATTTTTCCTACAGTTGAGAAATTTGGCGTGTCTAAACGCACTAGTCGACTCACCATGCTCGCGGCTTCCCCACCGGTGACAGCCTTTAGACGATCCACTCGTCTGACTTCAGGTTTTTCCTGCCTGTCATTGCTGTCTATCGCCTGTTAGTCTGTGAAGCTCGGGCTCTTCCTTCGGTTCCCTCTGCTTCATAAGCTGAGTACCCTATCGTGCAGCCTCTGCTGCAAGGAATTTGTTTTCTGCCTCCTGCAACGTCAGTTTCGGATGAGAAATCAGTGCCTTCTGCACGTCACTGCTGTGAATTCCGCAGACAATCCTGTCTCACAGCAGGCGGTTCAACATGGCCCCGAAGTTGCATTTATCAGCCAGGCGAAGCTCCACCATAAACGGCTGAGCTACGACTCGACTCTGATGTAGTACGACGACAACTTGTCCTTGGCGTCGTCGAACTGTGGAACTTGGTACGCCATCGCAGGATTGTTCGCCCTCATCAAGGTGCTTGTTCGTTGCCGGCCGCCACTGTTATGACTGCTACCGGGCAGGAGCGGCATCCGGCCGGACGGTCAGTAGCATAATAACGCTCACAAAAGAACGGGAACACTGCGCCCGTTTATTCAGTGACAGCCCTTTTCCAACACGTTCTGAAGGAGCCCGTGGCACGTCTGGTGACGACAGTCTCGCATCACGGCGAACGCGGTTTTTTGTTTTCGTTGTCGCTTTCACGTTGCAGCCGAGACAAAGAGCAAAAAAAAAAAACGCAATAGCATTTTATGCACCCAGAATGTCACATCCTGCCATAATGGAACATCCGTTATTTGATTTTTACTTCGCTCGTAAAAACATCTTTCCAACTCTTAAACGTATTAGTAATACTAATACATTAATGGTCGAAGTTACCTGGCACAAAGGTATTAGCGTTCCGTAGTTTGTTTTTGACCGTGGATCTCCGAGTGATATGTGCATTGCTAGACAGAGAGAGGCATTGTCCTCATTCTATTTATTAAGGTGGTTTTGATCGTCCATTTGAACTACCTGAAACTCTATTTCGCTGCCAAGGTGTTATTTTTCACAAATAGTGAGACTGTAGGAAACTGGTTTGGGTTTCCTTTACAATTTTCGTAACAGTGTGACATTTTCTTTCAAATGACTTTGGGGGGGGGGAGGGGACTGCTGAAGCTCTTTATTTGCGGTATTACCTGTTATGAATACTCAATAACGATAGTTAAAAGTAAAGAAAATAGAATGGTACATGTTTAAGTGACCTCTTTAAAATGCACCTATCTGCTGCAGAAAGGTCTGTAATGAGATGCCAATCACTTGGTGCGTTTATCGAGTAACCTGCCAGACGATCAGCCAGGTGAGCATCTTTTTGTCTTCTCTTCTCGAGTCTCTCGTTTATCCGTTAAATTTTCCTCAAGTTAAATTACCAAGAGAGAGAAAAGGGTGCATAGAAAGGCAGGGAGGTTAACCACAAGTAGTTCCGGTTGGCTACCCAGCACGGGTGGAACAGTTAAGGGGACAAAAAAAGAAAGTGGAAGGGGCAGATAGAGAGAAAGAGAGACTATCACGAACAAACCGCGTACACTATAAAGCGGCAGGGGGCGGTGTTTTTAAAGTCTGCCGTGAAGCCTTGTAGACTGCAGGAACCTTAATAACGCGAGTAACACATTCACCGCGGTTGTTCTTTGGGAGGACTGACCTAAAGCTTGGAGTTCTTATAGTAGACGATTCTTCACGTGGTTAAGTACTCTGCACATATACTTGTCTCTGGGCACTACAACGCAAGCAGACAAAGATAATATGTGTGAGCGTCTCATCGCTGCTCCATGTGTCGCCCGTGGAGCTGTTGGCCATTCCAATAAGGAAAGCGTATGAGTTCGTAAATGCAACGCCTAGCTACAGATCGTACAGCATGGTCTGTTCACGTTGTGGCAACCCAGATGGTAAGTGCATCAGTATGTCCAGAGACAACGAACTTGAACGGCATATGGTGAAAACCTTCGAGTCCCACAAGGGCAAAGTACTTTCACGGGACATAAACCGCATCCCTGCCGCAGCGTCTGTTCGCGAAAGCGGAACGAAGAAACGTTGACCACTTTCATGCGCGAATCGGGCGGCTTCGTCGGCGTGCTTATTCCCGCTGATGTTGCAATGTCCTGGAAGCCACTGAAATATTATATTGTGTCCTTTGCTATTGCTGTGATTATATATGTGTCGAATTTCTGAGGCCAGTTGTTCATTGGGTCCATGGCACAATGGGCTTTGTATGCACTTAATGGCTGCCTTGGAGTCACTAAAGACTGTCCATTATTATAGTGGTTCCTGATTAATGAAATCAACTGCAGCATGGAGTGCCGCAAGTTCTGCACCTTTCGATGTGGTCACACATGAAGTTTTAATTTGATTTCTTCAAATTTTGCGGGATGATGGCTGCTGCTGCACAGCTGTTCAGTTTTACCGAACGATTTGTGTAGACATATTACCGGAATCTGTGCCTGTTGTGAATGTCTTCCAAAGTTGCTAGCTTCAAAGCTTACAAAGGCGCTCCAGCTTTCCTTCTGATACCTACAATTGTCAATTTCACTTGCGGCCAGTGCAGAAACTACAATGGGTCTCATAATCGTGTAGCAGGCGTAGATTGTGATGTCAAGTAGGACTGATGTCTCAACTATTTCTGGCAAAAGGTAAATGTGACCTCTTTGCTGGCAAGCAAGCAAGATGGTGTGAGGGAATGCGAGTAAAGTGTCGGAGGTGTGCTCTCAGAACAACCTCACCTATGTATACAGTCAATGGAGCGTCTCTGGCGATTTGCACTGTCGCAATCTGTGACCTACTTTCTGGGAGACTGAGACAACTTCTGAGTGCTTGTACTTGCACACTATACACCAGAACACCGTGAATTCAAAGCGCGCCGCCATAATGATGAGCGCTGGTCGCGCCATCTATCCCAAGCGCCGCGAAGTAGCAGGTCTGGGCTGCCACTCCGGGAGATGCGAGCCGGCGCAAAAGCGAAACTTGGGCTTTTCAGCTGGGTGGAAGGCGTGTGTCGCCTTTTTTCTAACCTGTCATTTTCCCTGTCTCGATCCAATCAAACTTCAAGACCTCATGCAAGTCCGCAATGGCCACACTGAGTGCTGTGCAGGCTGCAGAAGCGAATGCATCGGGCAAGTACGCTATTACGTTTGTACAAACCGCACGTTATATGCTAGAACACGTGTGAGCTGTAATATCTCCGCATTTTTGGCACGTAACCTGTGAAGAAATATACAGCACTGTGTTGGTGCCATATAATAATAAAGCACACAGAACATTGTTCTCTGCACTTTCAGTTTGGTCTTGTTTGTCATGGTCCCTACTGGGTTGGCCGCGTTTGGCAACCAACTGGCGAGGTCGTATGACTGGGCTTATAGACTGCGTGATTAGCAGACGCCTGCCCTTCACCACCTGCACATTGAAAACAAAATATATGTTATAGTAAGAACGGCTGTAGTTCTTTCCCATGCCATCACTGTTGCGAAGATATAAAGTCCTCTCGAAATGAAGAATACACCAGGCCAATTGTATCGTGCAACCAGTGGCGTAGCTAGGTCGTCTGGCACCCGGGGCTACTAGCTCTTCTGTCACCTCCCCCCTCCCCGGGTGTAGTCGAGGAAGGCAAGGATATCGACAATTTTCGGGTGCTTTCAGACGTATATGACGCCCCCCCCCCCCCCCTACTGGCCCTGTGCACCCGGGGCCCACGGCCCCCCGGCCCCTCCTGTTGCTACGCCACTGCGTGCAACCACTTAAGAGTACAACATTCAGAACACAAGTCTACAACACTCGAACAAGCAGCATATGAAGCTAAACCTGCACTCAATGGAAAATGAGGAACTACAGTAGTTATAATGCTCAACTACATGTGCAGTCAAAGCCCGTATAACAGGGTGAGCATGAGAGATGCAGGTGTTGTACAGTTGCTGCAAACACCATGACAGGGCACATAAAATTACCATCCCTACTTAAAGCTGCATCATCAGGGACCCCTTTGTACAATACAACAACCGCACCTGCATTAAATTAGCCCCACCAACTGCAGCTACCTACTATCAGACCTGTGCGAGGCCATATCGGATTGTTGGCGCTCCCTTAGAAAAGAAAACAGTAAAAAAAAAAAAACTGGCGAGAACGAGCAAAATTTTGTTACAAAATACAACAATAACTAACCACCTTATTTTCCTCGCTATATGAACGGAAAAATCTTGCGCTTTACCCCGCATAACAGCCCTCACGCAGTTTATAGCTCAGGAAGCTCAAATGAATTCGTTACGAATGACACGTGCAACACCGGCTCGTAAAGACAGGCGCGCTGCACGAACACCTTCGGCGACGAGCAGTCGTCGTTTACGTTTTTGTGGACGCATGCTACGTGACGAGCAGACTTCGGTTTACTTTCATAGCAATAACGCTCACCAGAAGGGCAACATTCTATTGCCTACAACTTGTCGTTCACGCTTAATGGTCATTCCGTGCACCAGCTGCAAGTATCGCTAACCGCAAACTCAACTGTTCCGCTTAACCGTCGGGAGCTCTGCATGACTGAAAAAACGAAAAGGCTTGTCTTTTTGTTATAGCCAAGGCGAAGCACCGGCACGGGATTCTGCTCTGTAGGCTTGTTGTCCAGAAAGTGCTCGGAGCAAACCTGCGTGTTACACATATTACATTCGTAGGGCGCAAAGTTGGAAGTGGCACCAAAATATACAGAGATCGAATGCTCACTCGTGCATTTTCACTGGGTTGATAGTTCTTCCTATTCACTGCAGCTATCCACCGGTGGCGCAGTTTGGCATTCTTCGTTGCGGATGGAAATCGGTGCAGGCTGAAAACACCGCACCGGCACGATTCCCTACGTGTGTTGTGCTCTTCGCAAACAGCGCTAAGCAACCTGCTCCTTTTGCGCTGGTTGTTTTGGCATCCAAACACGACGCCATGATGCCCATATGACTTCCCGTACTTTGGATCCGCGTGAACGGGCACATTTCTGCACTTTGGAGTCCTAGAGCTGACGCTGGCCATGTGTGCCGGTCGCCGGCGAACACACTTTGACAGCCCAGTACAAAATGGCACCGGTCGACCGGGCAACCCGGGTGCGAGAGTATGCGTTCGGTTAGTCTGGGTGCGAGGCTATCGTGTTCTAGTCTATAGAGTTCGCGGATAGTTGTAGTGCAAGTATGTCCTAATACAGGTAAGCTGTACCGCAGGAATCCCTAGAACAGTGCTTTGTAGGGTTGGAACATTTATGGTATTGTTGCGCCCCAGGACTTCCCGCCGATATACGCAAGGAGGTCCACAATGGAGGCTAAATGCTTTGTCATGAACGACACGTAAGGGCTCAAAGGCACGTCTCTATCATGATGACGCCAAGAAATCGATGAATTTGTCTGTATCGCACAGCTTGGTCATTATTCCGCAAACTATGAGGGTGCATAGCCTGCAGCAAGCATAGCTTTGCGACTAAAAGCAACGCGTGAATATATCTCAGGTAAAAGCTCCAGTTCTTGCCTTCTTAGGTATATTGACACGGCCGTTGAAGCCTTCTCAAATGCTGCGCGGACTTGTACACTAAAGCACAGTCTAACAGCACTCCGGCACGCTAGCCAAGCAGTAAAAAAACTATAATATCTGCTGCTGTCATATAGTTAAAATTTATAACAAAGGTAGCAAATAGTATCATTCTGTGCCAGTCACTGTGATAGCCAAAGGGTAGATAGATAGGGTGCACCACGACGCTGAGCGTCCTCCCTTACGGCCACCGTATGATGGTCCGTTCGAAGTTCTTGAGCGTGCACCTAACAATTTCTATTGTTCATCAGCATCCGGTAAGATACGACCTTCGCCGGCCGTCTGACGCCTGCCTGCTTGGACTCACGCTTTAGTCACTTCTACTGTCAGATTCCCTGCCGACCAGGTCAATCATACTCACCGCGTGTATTGCGCACCACCGCCATCCGCGCTTCGCCATTCATCCAGCTGACGGCTTCTTGGCTAGACAGGGTGGCCTTGTAGCGCACTACTACGCACCCCAAAGGTCCAGTCATAAACGACGACGACGACACGTCCGGCAAGCTGACGGTGTGCGAGCAGTGGAATCGGCGGAATCAGGCTTCCGCCTGGTTGAGCGGGCTCGACTAAAGATATAATTTGTTGACACCAGGCACCAGCGTCTGTATTGTTTTTCTTCGCCTACAAGTGTGCACTACCAGATATGCAGTTAAATGCCCCGGGTGCGGTCAGAATACCACGCACCCCGGGCATTTAGCTGCGTTTACTATAGCACAGCTAAAGAGGACAAGCCGTTTGTTTGGCCTCTGTCACTAGCTCACACTTCTCTGGATTTCTCGTCTGTCTCCTCCACCTTGGATGTTTTTACACTAAGTCAGTCTAAACTAATGGTACATTGAGCTGGTCGCTTTAGAGCACTCTAGAGCCCGCTCGTGGTGCGGTTTACAATTGGCTGGCCGAAATTTAGTGCACGGAACACAACCGCCTGGTTCATTCAGTGCACCGTGCGCGGAGCTCAGAGCGCTCTCGCGCTTTCCGCTCGAGCACTTGCACCTTCCAGCTGGAAGCTCGACCGAGGTAAGACGGAAACCCGATCAAGTAGCAACAGTCCGATCGCTCTGAGAGAAGCTTGCACGTACGCCTTAGGCAGTCCTTTTCTGACTTTAATCTCGAGAGGACTATGCATCGCAGCAAACCGAGTTGAAGCACGGTAAGATCCATTCGAACGTGCGGTAAACATTTGTTAAAACGTTTATTTTCTTTAATTTTACTGGAAAAGGTTGATTACTTGTGAATAAAATAGGCACAACCTCAACAAAGAAGCTTAATCACCATTAAATTGAATATGACGTCACGGCTTGTAAAACATTCTCGTGCAACTTGTGTTGTTCTGGCTAAGAAAGAGTTCTCAAAACTTGCCTAGCTTAGTCTTCTGTTTCTTTGCTGGAAATTGTAGCACTTTATTGTGGAGAAAGAATATAGGCACGCTCAACCAGATGGTCTCAGAATTGATGATGTTACCGAAGCAGTGCGGAAACTTGAATGTGGCATCTCCACCTGCCTTTAGTATTGGGGTCTGTTCCTGGTTACCAAGTCTCTTTCCACATCAGGAATGACCGGCATGCTGTATTGCAACTGCGTAATTTATTATTCTGCTTAAATTTGTTATTACTCTGCCTTGTCCACAGTTGTGAGTGGTACGGGTGCCACATGTTGCAGTTCTGCTAAATACGGCGGGTTTATTTACGTGTATCAACTGAGTATATGCCTGCACCGCAGGGTTTGTTCTCGCTGACAACGGCTACGACGTCTGGCTCGGAAACACACGTGGCAACACCTTCGGCAGGAGGCACCGGACTTTGGACGTTAGATCGAGGCCATTCTGGAACTTCGCGTGAGAGAGACGTCTTCTTGACGGTTGTGTGTTAAAAATATAAGAATGTTTGGCAGCATGTTACGCTCCTGTAACAGGCACACTTTGCAATGCATTAAGTTGCACGATCGGAGGGGTCAGACTACTTGCAAGACATAACGAGCCGTAGTGTGAAGTAAACGTGTGGCACTCCGTTGTCTGCGAGCTTCGGCGTCCTCTCTGCGTTGCCGTCTCGCATCGTCGCGTTGCTGCTTTCGTTGTTCTTCATTGCTGCGGCTTCGCGCGCTCGTATAGCGGGGTCAGACTCGAGCGAACGACGTTTCACTTCAACTTTACGATTCATCCTCTCAACAGGGGAAAACAGCACTCACGGTCGAATGGCTTGCTCCGGCCGCTTCCCACGTCGTTATTCGTTTCTCGCTTGTGTACTTTCGAGGAGGGAATGCAATACTTTTGTGGTGGTTCGAGCTCTTGTTTTGGGCTTGTTCTTTATTGAAACCTACGCTGTTCAGTGTGTTGTATGGCTGGTTTCAATTAATGTATGCGCTATTCACTTCACTTCACTGAGTGCTTGTAGCCTCTGCCTTAAGGGTGTATGAGCAATTGCATTTTTTGCTTGGTTACGGTGGCATGAGCCATCGTTTACGGGGTATCAGCCGTTGCTGATTATATTTTTTGCACCATGCGACTAGATGCAGCAGTTTTTAGGTATGAGGCATTGCAACTACTGACCTAAGGCTTTTAATAAGTACTGTGAAGGTCTACGTGCCTATACCCCAACACTACGTGAGGGATGTTTTAATGAAGGACTCCACATTAATTATGACTATCTTGGCTTCTTTAGTGTGCACCCAGGGCACGGTGGACAATCGTCTCTGCATTCCGCCCCCGCCTAAATATGGCTTTTGCGATCGGGAAACGAACTCTCAACCTCGTACTGAGCAGCAAAAACGCCATAACAGCTGAGCCACTATTGCGGGTGATGGTCGTTTGCGTTCGCTGCGCCAGAGGCCATATCGTTAACTGATAACGACACAGCATGTGTACTGACTGTTCTAAAGTGCTCGTGGCAAGGTCTGGTAGGCTCAAAAGAAATGCTTTTAATTTTGAGACAAGAAGCGGGAAGCGCCGGTGCCTGCGAATGCTGAAAATTGTCCCCCCACTTGCTGCACACCTCTTGACACATAGGCGGTGACGCAAGTTGTCATAGGAGAGGTCCATTTATTACCAGCACTGACCGAGTGACCCAAACCCAATGCTCCAAGTCGGTGTCAAGGAGTCTCTTCGAGCAGCAGCACCTACCGAGTATCCATTGTCGGCGGGAAAGAGGTTCGTTGAAGAGCGGCACGTATGTACACATTGCCACGTATTCATGGAGCCGAGTCGGTCCAATGGTTGGTGTCGAAACCTGTTCCTTCAGCAGAGCAGCCCTATGCGCTTATAATGCAAGAAAAGGGGTAAAGCGTGCAGACATGGACACAAGAGAAGTGGACAACACGAACGCCGCCTATCAACTGAAGGAAGCACTGAGGCGAAGAAAAAAGACCTGCATGTGTACCCGATCGACACGTGGTGCTACCATTCTAGAGCATGCACAGATGAGTTAGTGCCTTTGTTCTCTTTTTTCGCCTCAGTGCTTCCTTCTGTTGATAGTCGGCGTTCATGTTGTCCACTTCACTTGCGTCCGTGTCTGCAGGCCTTACCCCGTTTTTTGCATTATGAATCCTTACCAAGTAGCTCAGCTTTCTGTCGATCTACCCCTATGCGCTACCCATTCGACCACGTGCTACTGAGTGACTCAGTCATAGGCGGGAAAACAGTTACGCAGAAATGTTGACACAAACGTAGCCACTGGAAAGTGCGTGAAGTACCTAAACAATATAAATACATTATAAACTAAGGAAGCATATACAGAAACAAACAATTTGCAGTCTCCCTGTTATAAGTGCACACCGTCATGACGTTCACTACAAATCTATGCTTTTCAAAACATTTGTTATTCGGTGTATTTACATAAGACTTACTCTTTACACCTAATTCTCTCACACGTTTGCTTAATGGCCAAGGCTGCGACACATTGTGAGAATTAGGTTGGAGAATATATATTTCGCAAGAACGGTCCGAGACGGGGTTTGCTTGAGACAACATGCCGGTACGAGGTTGGGGACTGGTGAGACCTTGTCTCTAATGAAGAGCAATAGATGGTCATGTTGCACATGTGCATGAACACGGGATCGCTATAAAAATTCTTGTGAAACTGGGCCTGAATAATGCATAAATATATGATAGAGAGAGACAAAAGGGAAAGAAAGACAGGAAGGTTAGCCAGTGTAAGTACTGACTGGCTGCCCTGTGCTGGGGAAATAGATAAAGGGAATAAAAGGTGAAAGAAGAAACAAATAAAAAATAAGAGGAGAATTCATACAACCACGCGCTGTTACGCGCTGCAGCTTTCAAAGTCGGTCGCACAATTTAAATGTTACTAAAGGTATATTGCAAGGATACCCTAAAGAAAAATGTTGAGATTAAGTGGATCCGTCTTTTTTCTGGAAGGCCGTGAAGATCCCAAGGACGATGCAGGATCTGGACACCGGACACCCTTCCACCTCGTGCGTAGATGAGAACTTGATCGTGGCAATCTTTTATTTTCAGTGACCACCGAATCACTGTTATAATGACACTACAAACACTTGGTTTGGGAAAGAAGTCTGTTGACCAGATTTTAACTCAGAAATTTCGAGACGAAGAGGGTTTGCACCAAGAGTATGGGAGAGGCCTTTGCCTTGCAGTGGGCGTAACTAGGCTGATGATGATGATGATGATGATGATGATGATGATGGTGCCAAAGCGGCTATCTCCTGAACATAAGTTCGCACAAACTCAACGTTGCATTGATTGGAAAGCTTTAGAGGACAGCGATCAGTTCTTGGAAAGGGTAATACCACCGGCGATCTTTACGAATACGACATCGAACTGAAGTCGCAAAGCAATAAGCTGAAATGGAATTATGAGCTAAGGCCAAGAATACGGAGAAGATGAAAGCAAAAATCAAAGCCATGAAAATGTGCACCACGAATCTGTACCTAAACTCAAACTCTACAGAAAGTATTCTACGTTGCGGTCCTGAAGCATCTGAGAAATTTGTGCGCCGCGTGCTACCAAACTTGTCGAATGAGGGGCGCTGGGTTTCCCACCACGATTATGCCTCTGCGCACTCTGAACTAATAGTGTGTCAGTTTTTGGCAAATGATTTCGTAACTGTCTTAGAACACTCTTTTTAATCGCCATACTTACTCCCCTGCGACTTCTGTTTTAAAAATTACTCTAAGGAGTGTCACATGACGGCAAACTATATGCCGTTCGTTTCATTCAGCTGCGGCTGACCACTGTTTTAAGTTCTGCGCACAAGTAAGGTGAAACACCCTGTGTGGTATCGGTGGACGGGTTCGCCCAGCGCTTGCCGCATGCTTTGGTAATGATGTGATCGGCGCACTACGGCGCACGCTACTATGGCGCCATCTCGTAGTGTCGTGCTGCACTCTGCCCTTCTCCTCACTCTTTCGCCACCCTCTCCTTCTCCGCTTGCCTCCTTTCTTCTACCGCCTTTTATCCCCCGCTGCGCTCCGCGCTCGCTCTTTCATCCTTCGCTGTGCTAGTTCGCTTGATTACGCCGACGCTGATGCTCAACGGAAGAACCCCCCCCCCCCCCCCCCTCCGGGCATCTGAGAGCACACATACCGTAAACATTCGTTGAGCCCATTCCTCTTAGCTGCACTTAACTTTGACAATTAGCGTGAAGTACTAGCGAACGGTCGACACGGATTTTGGCAAAGGCCGCGCGACCCACAAATATCCTATGCGCGCCCTACACCCGCCAGCACGTCCACCCTTCACGATACGGGCAGAAAACTAATATGGCCACAGGGTTGTCGGCATTATGGAAAAAGTGCAAGAACTGAATCACTCTCAAATGCCAAGTGAAGTACCACGTATAGGCATCGTCATAAAATATTTCATTCACTTGCCGTCCTAACTAATCCATCTCTTTTAAGAACTACATCCGCATCATTGGCGAATGTAAGTTGCTGGTCTGTCTATATCTCACGAGCCAATAGTGTGCTTTCACAAGCAGGATGGGAAAGCAAAGATGTTTTTAAAGCTTAAACACTTGCTGTCGCCCAACGGAGCTCCAATGTGCTTAGGAATGAAGGTATTGCAGAGCAAACCTGTCCATTCATATTTTGTGAAATGAATGTTGTGCAGTAAAATAGATCAGCATGGACGCATCAGGTTAAATACAGCTGAACCAGGTAGGAACACACACCTTGCAGGTTGCCGCGGGTCACAGTAATGGCAGAGTTTCCGATTGCGCGAACATTTGTGGTCAGAGAAAAAAAGAACGACTTTTCAACACCGCCTGTCCTGTGCTGCAGGTTTCACGAGCATGCGCTCTACGACCTGCCCGCTCAGATCGACTACGTGCTGAACGAAACGGGCCAGAGGCAACTCCTGTACATCGGCATTTCCCAAGGAACGCTTATCTTCTTCGCCATGATGTCGGAGAGGCCCGAATACAACAACAAGGTATGCGAGACACAGGACAACGGGATGGCGAGCTATGATGATTCCTCCGGTTTTAATGCACACTTCACACATCCGCCGTCATGTGGCGCTGACTGACACTGCCGCCATATCCGTATCCATATACCAAGGTATAAATACTTTGGTATAGACAACTAAACCATTTATCCATATGTGTATATACAGCTGAACCGTTTATCCATATACCAAGGTATTTATACCTTGATATATGGATAAACAAAGGCAATATATTTATGGAAACGCAGGAAAAAAATAACAGTAAAGGGGAAGAGAAATGCAGTCATAATGAAGCACAGAGTGCTATAGGGACAGAATCGGTACGAGGCTCTATGGGGTATGCGGAAAGGTGTAATGGTTCTAGGACTTACTATTGGAAATGCGGCTTACAATCTAGACTCGATGGGAACTAGAGGTCAGTGGGACGCCTCGCATGGGGTGCTCACGGGAAGACTACAAATGAAGACGTGCAGGGTGATATGGGCTCGACAAGTTTTGAAGTGAGGGAAGCTCAGAGTAAAATTAATTATGAAGAAGGACTGAGGAATATGGAAGAAAGTAAATGGGCTGGGAGAGTGTTCAGTTATCTGTACAGGAAAAAAATATTGATTCAGAGTGGAGGAAAAGAACTTGGAAGCTTACCAGCAAGTATGCGGAATGTAGGGTAGGCGACACAGCAGCAAAGAACGCCAAGCGGAAAGTCAGAGGTAGGCTGAAATAATCCCATGGGTGGTGGCAGTGGAAAAGAAACCTACCATGAGTAACTACTTAAGAGGAAGGAACGAAACCAGGAAAGAAACGATTTGTCATAACTCAAAGGGAAGCTC